>NC_067406.1:101158418-101789918 GCF_009764475.1 Pristis pectinata
CTATCCTATCCATCTGCTCGATGAGCCACATGCCCCAGTAATCAATCAGGACTCATTCCCCACATTCAGAGGCTTTACTGTGCCCACACATGTTCAGCAGATAACATGGTTACATTTTAGGAACATTATCCTCTAAACAAATTTAAAATTACCAAACTGATAATTGTTTTATTTGTTTTAATATGATTATGAATGATATTTATTCTACCATTTTTGGGATAATTGCTCCTTTCTTTTCAGTGCAGTAAATAAATGAAGATGACCTGATACAGCAAAAGTGAAGCAGTTAAATTATGTTGAACATGTTCATTGGATAAATTTAGATTCCACACTCTTGGATAGGCATCATGGGTACATTGCTTCAATGGACAAATCAGCTCTGGTTTTCCAATTTAAATGCAGCCTTATCTGTATGGTGGGGTTTTGAAAGATTCTGCTCTGATCATCATTCACATACACATCTTAATCTTAAGACTTCCCTGGCTAAGAAAATAACAGCGTTGAGTCACCTGCATAGGTTTGAAGGAGACGAGTTTCCAGTTTCTGTCATCTCTGTTGAAGCACTGGACTAGTATCAAAAGCTTCCTTTCTACAAGTCCTTTGGAGTCTATTGCTATTGAGACAAAGCTCACTGTCACTTAGGCAGTGCTGTACAATGGCACACAATTACTAGCGACAGGAGACTCACTAAATTGTTAATATGTTTTTCTGCACATTCTAGTGCTGAAGGGCATGTTCTCACCACACCTACTGAGTTCTCTGAACAGGTTACAAATGATAATACCTCTGAACTTTTCTGCCAGTGCTTTTAAAAAAAATCAAGCAAGACAAAGCAGATCTTGATTATTTGTTTCTATCCATAGCATTTTTGACTGCCTTCAGTATGACATATGGAGACAACTGAATATGTGTTTGCTATGTCTAACATCTTGTTGTCAAAGGCCTTTTACATTGGTAACCTGAGACAACTCAGCAAGTACACACATCACAAATGGGTGTTGTAATTAATATTCAGTTCTAAAACCCCGCTTCCATTATCAACGTTGTGTTCTTCACTGCTAACATTATATTCATGTTTCAATTTCCCTGCTGAATATCTAGGCTATCACAAATGCTCAGGAAATTTTAAATGTGAACATAACCCAATGCCAATTAAATTTGTGTTTTCAACTACTTCCATGTTTTTTTATGCTGGTTCAAGATTGAACTTGCCTGAAGCACCAGATGATGACCCTGCGCCACTTACCTGCCTGAAGCACCAGGCCATCGCCATCAATACAGAGTCAAACTACCTCCTTCTTATATTCAAAGACCTTATTTTGTAATTCAAACATCTTGAAATCACATACATACTGTAGCCACAACAGCATGATGGAGACTGCATAGAAAAGCTATCGTGACTGACTCACGAGCAACTGGAAGTCTATAGGAATGGGGTCAGGGAGAATTGTTGAGAAATGGATTATAACGAATCCTCTTAAATCATTTGCTTTGAACAATTAGCAGGCTAATGTCTTCCAGGATGATAGGGATAGAATTTAGGTGTTGTCTTATCCAGGAATGTGAACAATATGAGGGTGCCCTTCGGCTCCACAACGAGGTGATCCAGCTGCTAATTCAGGCAATATCTGTTAATATGTTTTTCTACACATTCTAATGCTGAAAGGGATGTCCTCAACACTAATGTCCCTGAATAGGTTACAAATTATAATATCTCTGAAGGTGTTGTTTTCTTTATAGAAACAACTAAAACAAAGTGGGTCTTGATAGTTTACTTCCAGCCATAGCATTTTCTCCTGCCACCTGTACAACATATGGAAACAACTGATTTCTCTGAATTCACATCTTATGTCAGATGGCACTTTAATACTCATAACCTGAAACCTGCAGCTGGGAAGCTTGGAAGAAGATGCAACATATGTCACAAACAACACCTACTCTTGCTTGGATAATCAGTAAAGGGGTAGTGCTTTGCCTGAGTAACAAGTCCACTTGGATAGCTGGGGAGACTGTGCATAAAGATCACAATGGAGAAAAGAATGGAGAATACTAACTAGATACTAGAATGTCCAGGACAGTGACACGTGGAAAATCTTATTTCCACCCCTCTGTCTGACAGAATTCCCTACTGCTTATTGAGCTTCACAGGAAATTAACAGGTGTAATTGTCATTTTGACCTTTAAATTTTGTAAACAATTGTAGAGATTGGATATTGGGATGAAACCAAGGGTGTTGATGGTACCACCTGAAGTTTCGAGGTAGGGGAAAGATACTGGTCTATATGGATTTTAATAAGTCGTTTGACAAGGTCCCATATGGTAGGCTTCTTCAGAAGGTCAGAGGGCATGGGATCCAGGGAGGCTTGGCCATGTGGATTCAAAATTGGCTTGCCTGTAGAAAGCAGAGGGTTGTGGTGGAGGGAGTGCATTCAGATTGGAGGGCTGTCACTAACGGTGTCCCACAAGGATCGGTTCTGGGACCTCTACTTTTCGTGATATTTATTAGTGACTTGGATGAGGGGATAGAAGGGTGGGTTAGCAAGTTTGCAGATGGCACAAAGGTTGGTGGTGTTGTGGATAGTGTGGAGGATTGTCGAAGCTTGCAGAGGGACATTGATAGGATGCAGAGCTGGGCTGAGAAGTGGCAGATGGAGTTCAATCCAGAGAAGTGTGAGGTGGTACACTTTGGAAGGACAAACTCCAAGGTGGAATACAAGGTTAGTGGCAGGATTATGGGTGGTGTGGAGAAGCAGAGGGATCTGGGGGTTCATATCCACAGATCACTGAAAGTTGCCTCACAGGTGGATGGGGTAGTTAAGAAAGCTTATGGGATGTTAGCTTTCATAAGTCATGGGATCGAGTTTAAGAGACGCGAGGTAATGATGCAGCTCTACAAAACTCTGGTTAGACCACACTTGGAGTACTGTGTCCAGTTCTGGTCGCCTCATTATAGGAAGGATGTGGAAGCCTTGGAAAGGGTGCAGAGGAGACTTACCAGGATGCTGCCTGGATTGGAGAGTATGGATTATAAGGAGAGACTAAGGGAGCTAGGGCTTTACTCTTTGGAGAGAAGGAGGATGAGGGGAGACATGATAGAGGTATACAAAATATTAAGAGGAATAGATAGAGTGGATAGCCAGTGCCTCTTTCCCAGGGCACCAATGCTCAATACAAGAGGGCATGGCTTTAAAGTAATGGGTGGGAAGTTCAAGGGAGATATCAGAGGAGGTTTTTCACCCAGAAAGTGGTTGGTGCATGGAATGCGCTGCCTGGGGTAGTGGTGGAGGCAGGTACGGTGGTCAAGTTCAAGAGATAGTTAGATAAGCATATGGAGGAATTTAAAATAGGGGGATATGTGGGAGGAAGGGGTTAGATAGACTTAGGTGTGGTTTAAAGGTTGGCACAACATGGTGGGCCGAAGGGCCTGTATTGTGCTGTATTGTTCTATCGTTCTATGGAAAGATGAGTTAATGTCAAAGGATGCTTCAGAGCCTTTTGACAAAGAATTATTAATCAGAAGAACTGTAATTCACTACCACGTGCCCAGCAAAAGAAAGAATGTGAACTGTAATAAAAACTGAAAATGCTGGAGATACTCAGCAGGGTGGGCAGCAGATTAGGCAGCACCAGATCTTATGAAGAGTCAATGACCTGAGGCATTGGCTTTTTCTCTCTCTCAGTGGATTCTGTCTGGCCTGTTGAAATCTATAGCATTTTCTGTTTTTATTTCAGATTCCAGCATCTACATTTTATTGCTTTTGAAACAAAGGGAACTCTATAAGGGGTTGAAACATACCATATTAAGCTGATTGAGAACAATAGGGTCAGACATTGTAATCTGAAACAAGCTGATTGTGCAGCAAAGACTGATTATACTGCCCAACAATAATCAGACCAGAGGGTGGAAGTGATAGAACCTTTCAGGATAAGCTTCGCGGTTGGGATGTCCTGAAACCAACAAACTGGCTGTGGTTTTAGTGCAAGTTCCAATATATTTAATATACCATGTTATTGCTTGAGAAATGGTGTTAAAATTCCCTCTCTATGGTGGTTGGAAAAAGGAAAATGGGAACATCCATGGGCCAGACTTGGGAATGCAGTTAGTAAACCATTAAAGAGGATGGAGGTTCTCTACCTAGGGCAGGGCAGGCATAAGATCAATTAGCCAAGAGGAGTCAGGGAGCTGAAACAAAGACCATGAGCTGACAGTTGGTTGCCAAGGAACATCTCCAGTAATGAGAGAGCTTGGGGAAAAGGAAGGAATTGTTCATTACTGTTCATTTCCACTGGTGGGAAAATGGGTCCACCCATGGGCTTTTAGACAGCCAAACCAGTACATTAATTAGAGGTGTGAAATAGTGCCTATTGTGTTACATCTCAGGGCATTCATCTACTGTATTAATTACATCCCTGGGATATCAACTGTTCCTTGGACAGATGTTGGTTAAAATGACAAAGGATTTTCATCAGGCCTGGCACCACTGGGCAGAGAGAGGAAAAACTCGAGGAAGGGATCAATGTGGCCACAGCCAAGGAGGGCTAAGAAGAAAAGACTGTAAGAGTGGATTGCTTTAGGGGAAGCTTCTGGGATGGCCATTTGGAATTGAATGAATGTGGAAAGTAAGCAGGAATCCTAGGAAGTGATGTGGAATCAATTAAAAAGTATATTGTCAGGAATGAACAAGGCAGGGAGAGGCACAACTTGAGAGTTAAATCAAAATTATCTCACTGAGGTGCAACTATTCAGTCAGAGTGAATACTGAATAAAGTTATCTGGGGTAGGGGGAAGCCAAAACAAATGCCTCCAAGACTATTGAATGTGCCATTTAATGGAGTCATGTCATTTGCTTGATCAGACATGGAGTGGCCTCAGTGATGTAGAACCATAGAACCATAGAAAAATACAGCACAATACAGGCCCTTTGGCCCACCATGTTGTGCCGACCTTTAAACCAAGCCTAAGTCTATCTAACCCCTTCCTCCCACATATCACCCTATTTTAAATTCTGCCATATGATTATCTAACTATCTCTTGAACTTGACCACCGTACCTGCCTCCCACTACCCCAGGCAGCACATTCCATGCACCAACCACTTTCTGGGTGAAAAACCTTCCTCTGATATCTCCCTTGAACTTCCCACCCATTACCTTGAAGCCATGCTCTGTAGTATTGAGCATTGGTTCCCTGGGAAAGAGGCGCTGAATGTCTACTCTATCTATTCCTCTTAATATTTTGTATACCTCTATCAAGTCTCCTCTCATCCTCCTTCTCTCCAAAGAGTAAAGCCCTAGCTCCCTTAGCCTCTCCTCATAATCCATACCCTCCAATCCAGGCAGCATCCTGGTAAACCTCCTCTGCATCCTTTCCAATGCTTCCACATTCTTCCTATAATGAGGCAATCAGAACCGGACACAGTACTCCAAGTGTGGTCTAACCAGAGTTCTGTAGAGCTGCATCATTACCTCACAGCTCTTAAACTCGATCCCATGACTTATGAAAGCTAACATCCCATAAGCTTTCTTAACTTTCAGTGATCTGTGGATGTGAACCCCCAGATCCCTCTGCTCCTCAACACTATCCAGAAACCTGCCATTAACCTTGTACTCCGCCTTGGAGTTTGTCCTTCCAAAGTGTACCACCTCACACCTCTCTGGATTGAACTCCATCTGCCACTTCTCAGCCCAGCTCTGCATCCTATCAATATCCCCCTGCAAGCTCTGACAGCCCTCCACACTATCCACAACACCACCAACCTTGCTAACCCACCCTTCCACACCCTCATCTAAGTCATTAATGAATACCACGAAAAGTAGAGGTCCCAGAACCGATCCTTGTGGGACACCACTAGTCACAGCCCTCCAATCCGAATGCACTCCCTCCACCACGACCCTCTGCCTTCTACAGGCAAGCCAATTCTGAATCCACACAGCTAAGCCTCCCTGGATCCCATGCCCCCTGACCTTCTGAAGAAGCCTACCATGTGGAACCTTGTCAAACGCCTTACTAAAATCTATGTAGACCACATCTACTGCACTACCCTCATCAATCTGCCTGGTCACCTCCTCAAAGAACCCTATCAGGCTTGTGAGACATGATTTTCCCTTCACAAAGCCATGCTGGCTGTCCCTAATCAGTCCATAATTCTCTAAATGCTCATATATCCTATCTCTTAGAAACCTTTCCAACATCTTGCCCACCACAGACGTAAGGCTCACTGGTCTGTAATTCCCTGGACTAAACCTACCTCCTTTTTTGAATAAGGGGACAGCATTTTCCACCCTCCAATCCTCCAGTACCAATCCCGTGGATAATGAAGACTCAAAGATCCAAGCCAACAGTTCAGCAATCTCCCCCCTCGTGTTGCGAAGCAGCCTGGCGAATATTCCGTCAGGCCCCGGGGACTTATCTGTCCTAATATTTTCTAACAACTCCAACACATCCTCTCTCTTGATATCGACATGCTCTAGAACATTAACCTTACCAACACTGTCCTCAGCATCATCAAGGCCCCTCTCTTTGGTGAATACTGAAGAGAAGTATTCATTGAGAACCTCACCCACTTCCACAGCTTCCAGGCACATCTTCCCACCTTTGTCTCTAATCGGTCCTACCTTGACTCTCGTCATCCTTCTGCTCTTCACGTACGTGAAAAAAGCCTTGGGATTCTCCTTAACCCTACTCGCCAAAGCCTTTTCATGTCCCCTTCTTGCTCTCCTCAGCCCCTTCTTAAGTTCCCTCCTTGCTACCCTGTATTCCTCATGAGCCCTATCTGATCCTTGCTGCCTACGCCTTATGTATGCTGCCTTCTTCCTCCTAACTAGTTGTTCCACCTCTCTTGTCACCCATAGTTCCTTCACCCTGCCATTCTTTCTCTGCCTCACCGGGACAAATTTATCCCTGACATCCTGCAAGAGATCCCTGAACAACGACCACATCTGCATAGTACATTTCCCTTCAAAAACGTCATCCCAATTTACACTCTCAAGTTCTAGCCTTATAGCCTCAAAATTTGCCCTTCCCCAATTAAATATCTTCCCGTCCTCTCTGCTCCTATCCTTGTCCATGACAATGCTAAAGGTTAGGGAGCGGTGGTCACTGTCCCCCAAATGCTCACCCACTGAGAGATCTGTGACCTGACCCGGTTCATTACCTAATACTAGATCTAATATGGCATTCCCTCTAGTTGGCCTGTCAACATACTGTAACAGGAATCCGTCCTGGACACACTTAACAAACTCTGCCCCCTCTAAACCTTTGGCACTCAGCAGGTGCCAATCAATATTTGAAAAGTTGAAGTAGAAAACAATTGAACCCTACCTGTAGGAAATGGTAGCATGATTGAAAGGTCGTTTGTAGAGAATAATGATTATAGTGGGAGAGGTGGTTGGGGGGAGGTGTGGGGTGCATACGATGCAACAGACATGTTGGATCAAGGACATCCATGCAACATTTGATGCCCCAAGCTCCAACTATGTTCAAATATGAAAAAGTCTGTATCGTCTAAATATGGAATGTTTTGGAGTCAATCTCTGTTAATGTGATGTCAGGAATCCTGGTGGGCCAGTGTGTGGCTTCACATGAGACTCCAGCTATGAGGGTTTGGTAATGTGTGGTGTGCTTACTTATGCAAAGACAAATACTGTGTCACTACTAAAGCTCAAATAATGAAGCATGGGAACAAGAGATATCCAAAATCACAAAGCCACATTCAGGTTTGAGCCCACTAAAGAATAGGGAGCCTTGCAATGCTCCTTATCCAAGCATTGTTTATTGACGACAGCTCTGCCTTCAATACTATAATTCCAAGCAAACTCATCTCCAAACTCCGAGACCTGGGACTCAACACCTCCCTTTGCAACTGAATCCTTGACTTCCTGACCAACAGAACGCAATCAGAAAGGATAGGAAGCAATGCCTCCGCTATGATTATTCTGAACACTGGTGCCCCACAAGGCTGCATTCTCAGCCCCCTACTTTACTCCCTATACACTCACAACTGCGTGGTCAGATTTTGCTCTTACTCCATGTACAAGTTTGCAGATGATACCACCATAGCGGGCCATATCTCAAATAACAATGAGTCAGAGTACAGGAAGGAGATAAAGAGATTAGTGGAATGGTGTCATGACAACAATCTTTCCCTCAATGTCAACAAAACAAAAGAGCTGGTCATTGACTTCAGGAAGGGGGGCAGTGCACATGCTCCTGTTTACATCAATGGTGCTGAGGTTGAGAAGGTTGAGAGCTTCAAGTTCCTAGGAGTGAATATTACCAATAGCCTGTCCTGGTCCAACCACATAGATGCCATGGCCAAGAAAGCTCACCAGTGCCTCTACTTCCTCAGGAGGCTAAAGAAATTTGGCATGCCCCCTTTGACCCTCACCAATTTTTATCAATGCACCATAGAAAGCATCCTAACCGGATGTATCATGGTTTGGTATGGCAACTGCTCTGCCTGAGACCACAAGAAACTGCAGAGAGTTGTGGATATACCTCAGCACATCAGGGAAACCAGGCTCCCCTCCATGGACTCTCTCTATACTTCTCACTGCCTTGGTAAAGCACCCAGCATAATCAAAGATCCCACCCACTCCAGACATTCTCTCTTCTTCCCCCTCCCATCGGGCAGAAGATACAAGAGCCTGAGAGCACATACCACCAGGCTCAAGGACAGCTTCTTATCCCACTGTTGTAAAACTATTGAAGAGTTTCCTAGTATGATAACATGGACTCTTGACCTCAACCTACCTTTTTATGACCTTGCACTTCATTGTCTACGTCCTCTGCACTTTCCCTGTAACTGTAACACTTTATTCTGCATTCTGCTTTATTCTACCTCAATGTACTGTTGCAATGAATTGATCTGATTGAACGGTATGCAAGACAAGTTTTGCACTGTACCTCGGTACATGTGACAATAATAAACCAATTCAATAAACCAATTTACAGAACAACACAGATTTGAGGATAAATGTCCTCATGCAAGATGAAACTACTGAAGTGATTACATTACTGTGTCACCCTATTCCCCCACATTTTCTTAATCTTCAATTGATCCTAGAAAGAACAATCACCCCTGTGAACCCTAAAGTGAGGATGATCCAACATAATATCAATATAGATTAAAGAATTCAGAAATTACAAGACAGGAAGTTCGAAATAATAGACAACACTAATCAACACTAATGGTTGTGGATACTACTGATGGGAATGATTGTGTTACAACTTATGTTGGCTTTAATTCTTTCGATAAGGATATTTTTTTTTACGCAAACCGCTTAAATGTGTTGAAATCATAAGCATAAACCTCATGAAAAATAATCAATGTTAATCATGTGGTTTTGCTACTAAGAGCCATTTAAGAGGCAATACTGTGCAACTATCCTCCCGCACACAAAGGGCGAAGTGGAAAAAAACCCTTTCAGCTGTACCGAGAACATTGGATTGTTTTGTTCTGTGTTATATCAAAATGAGGTAACTCTTGATGTGTTTTTTACTCACTCTTCGGCACTTAGACATTACTGGCAAGAGCAGCATTTATTGCCCATCCCTGATTACTCCTTGGTGCAATTGAGTTTTGTGTTAAACCATTTTAAGGGTCGACCACAGAGTGGGTCTGGAGTCACATATAGGCCAGACCAGCTGCTCAGATTTCAGGACTGGCATGTTGCAGCAAGGAGGAAAGACAAGGATGGCAGGGTTTGGGACCTTGGATGACGAGAGATGTTGTAAATTTAGCAAAAAGAGAAAGAAAGTATATGTAAGGTTTAGGAAGTTGAAGTCAGATAGGTCCCTTAAGGAATATCAAAAAAACAGGAAAGAGCTCAAGCAGTAATCAGGAGTGCGTTGAGTCAGGTAGTCATGTTGCAACTGTATAAAACTTTGGTTAGGCCGCATTTCGAGTATTGTGTGCAATTCTGGCTGTCCCATTGCAGGAAGGATGTGGAGGCTTTGGGTAAGATGCAGAAGAGGTTCATCAGAATGTTACCTGGATTAGAGAGTATTAGTTATACGGAAAGGTTGGATAAACTTGGATTTTTTTCTTTGGGCCATCAGAGGCTGAGAGTAGACCTGACAGAGGTTTATAAAATTATGAGAGACATAGATAAAGTAGATAGTCAGAATCTTCTTCCCAGGGTAGAAATTTCAAATACTACAAGACATGGTTTTAAGGTGAGAGGGGGAAGTTTAAAAGATATGTGCAGGGTCGGAGTTTTACACAGAGAATTTTAAGTGCACGGAACATGCTCCCAGGGATGGTGGTGGAAGCAGACACGACAGCTGCATTTAAAAAGCATTTAGACAGGCCTGTGAACATGTCAGGAATGGAGGGATATTGATCATGGGTAGGCAGTTTAATTTAGTATCATGGTCAGCACAGACATCATGGGCTGAAGGGCCTGTTCCTTTGCTGTACTGTTTTGGAGTGCAATGGAGCAATTTTTTTTATTGTGTTGTAATTCCTCATTATCTTAGCTGAATATAGCTTTTTAAATTAGTGTCTAAAATGGTCAGCTGGGAATTTTCAAAATTTCCCTATAATTAAAATAATATTGAACTCATGGGTCATGAAGCTGGCAATTTTGCAATTTGATTTAGAGACAACACTAGGCAACAAGTAACTTACCTTATACGTTAAACACCCTTACTATAATATAACTCCAAGCTTAATTCATTATCATTTCATCAACACAGTGCAAACAAATACAAGTTAATAATTTTTATGGGAAGAACGTTTGCAATCTTTTTACATGTCACATTACTCCTGGGTTCACAATTAAATTTCATACTTAAAACCATATTTCTACAGATTTTGCATTAATCATTAAAACAAATAAGGTCATTTTCAAACTCAGAATTCTTTTCACATATCTATGTACAACCTAAGATTTTTTTTAAAGAGTGTTTTTACACATGTTGGTTAGTTTTCCAAAATAGTTATGAATAAACTTTAGTTTTCCAAAGAAAGTTTGTTTAAAGAGAATTACATGGACAAACATAAGGATTCTTATTGCATATAAACTTGGCAGACCATAATCAAAATTGGGATGCCTTCATCACTTCTAATCTATAGCCAACTACCGTTTATGATATATAACTGTGATTTTGAATGGTTTTCATCCTATTGAAAACACGTATCAAATAATTCTAAAATTGTGGGTAAATAAGTATGTCACATGATTTAAACAAGAGACATTCTTATAAATGAATGTGAAAAGCCAAACCTTGAAGAAATTTTGCATAATTGAAGAGAAGGAACAAAGATTGCTCTCAAATACAAAATATTCTAATCTAAACTATTTAATTAATATTAACAGAACTACATATTCAAATATTTTTCTGATCATTACTATGGCATTAAAGGCATTGCAGGATGTTTTGCATAATTTAATGTGGTTGAACAGGGTATTCCATGATATCGGCAAGGAATCAAGGGATATGGGAAGAAGGCAAGAACAGAATACTGAAGCAGATGATCAGCCATGATCTTGTTGAATGTGGCCCAAAGGGTGAATGGTCTACTCCTGCTTCTATTTTCTATGTTTCTATGTACAACATTATATGGGTGAAGATGTTGGGCAAATCACAGCTTGCTCACAAAAATAGCTAAAAAAAACTAAGGTAAGCCCTGTCTTCTCTGGCTGTCAGATTTTACAAATATGTTAAATCTTTTGGAATGCCATTTGCAACTCAAAAACAATGAAATAAACTTAAACAATGAATGAATCTGAATTAAATTACACCGTAACTACTGCTAATCACCCTTCTCTATTGAAGCTAATGGCGAAGCTGTTCTTGTACCAGGTTCAATTTGTTGAAGGTTGTTTAAGTACATTCCCCACCACTAGTGATACGGAATTCCTGCAATGTTGTGCTCTTGTGCAGAGTTGGAATTCATTTTTGAAAACACCTGAAACAGATGACTTTGAGTGTGGGATTTCAGCCTTTGCATATTAAATGTGCAGGTAAGGCTCTAATGACATTGTTTCACCCTGCTATAATTCTAACCCACCACCAAAGGAATCGGGGTTAGAAAAGGTTCAGAAAGGTTTTTTTTGGTATATTTATGCCAAGGCAAACACGGGTCTTCTGTGGTTGGGAAATCCTTCCCTTTACCTGACAAAAGCCAGGGATTTTGATTGCCTGGTATTGGCCTCTTGTGAAGAAAGATTCGTAGTGTAGGGGCAGGCACGGTAGTGTAGCGGTTAGTGTGACGCTATTACAGTGCCAGTGACCTGGGTTCAATTCTTGCCACTGTCTGTAGGGAGTTTGTATGTTTTCCCCGTGCCTGCATGGGTTTCCTCTGGGTGCTCTGGTTTCCTCCCACATTCCAAAGATGTATGGGTTAGGAAGTTGTGCGCATGCTACGTTGGTGCCGGAAGCGTGGCAACACTTGCAGGCTGCCCCCAGAATACTCTAAGCAAAAGACGTATTTCACTGTGTGTTTCAATATACATGTGACTAATAAAGTAATTTTATCTTATCAAAGGCTTCCAGCCAGGGTCCATCTGGGAGATTGATATGTTTTGTTGAAATTTTCAACTCTCAGACTTTTACTGCAGTGGCCAGGCTGTTTAATGACCATCACAACAACTACCTATATAACCACTGTCAAGAAGCTTCAGTGTCAGGAGTGGGGCTTGAACTCATGATCTACTGACTCAAAAGTTCGAAGTGCTACTACTGACAAACAAGCAACAATGTCATTCTTACAATCCAAGTGCTAATGTTATTTCATTAAAGCTTTTGGATAGGGTTCTAAAAGATGCTGATTCATAAGTGGTATATCCCACAGAGATTAATTTAGGGTTTGGGAGACTGGTAACTAGGGGCTGAGAGACCAGTGAATGGAGAATCATATGGGGAATGAGAAACTCCAGATTGATGGTTCAGGTGACTGGGAAACAGGAAGTTAGGGTCTGAGGGGAGACTGAAACTGGGGATTGGAGAAATGGAGTGAAGGAGACTGGAGAGTGCCTTAGGGAACTGATACTGGAAAATGAAGACTCAGACTAAAGGACACTGGAAAATTAGTGCTGGAGATGGGGCAATGCAATAGGGGCTTAGGAGGCTTGACAATGTGGGGAGTTTGGGATTGTCATGCTGGTTATTGGACTCAGGTAGAGATAGACACTGGGACTTGGGAGACTGATAAATGGAGGCTTTGGAAACTGGCAATGGGTGATAGGCAAGAATTGGGAATTGGGGCTTGAGACTTGTGATATATCTGAAAACTCCAGATAAGGCAGTCTAATGATCTTCTTTATGATTTTGTTTCTTTTGGTGTCACAATCATACATTAAATCATAGAATCATACAGTACAGAAACGGGCTCTTTCAACCCACCTCGTCCATGCCTACTGTAATGCCTCTCTATGCTAAGCCCATTTACCTGCATCAGGCCCATATCCCCCTATGCCTTTCCTATTTAAGTACCTGCCCTATTTAAGTATTGCCTTTTATACAGTGTAACTGTATGCACTTCTATCACCTCCTCTGGCAGCTTGTTCCAGATAACCACCACCCTCTGTGTGAAAAACCTACCCCTCAGATCTCCTTAAATTTCTCCTGTCTCAGCTTACATGTGCCCTCTAGTCCTAGACTCCCCTACCCTGGGGTAAAAAAGAGACTCTGACTATCTATTCTATCTATAGTCCTCATAATTTTATAAACTTCTGTAAGGTCACCCCTCAGCCTTCTATGTTCCAGTGAGAATAAACCCCATCTATTCAATCTCTCCTTGTAACTACAGCCCTTGATTCCAGGCAACAACCTTGTGAATCTCTTTTGCAATCTCTCTATTGCTACCACATCCTTACCTGTAGTGTGGTGATCAGAACTGTACACAATACTCCAAATGCAGTCCAACTAATTCTTTGTACAGGTACCAGATGCCTTCTTCACTACCCTATCCACCTGTGTCACCACTTTTGGTAAGCTATGGACTTGCACCCCAAGGTCCCTCTGTTCATCAATGCTCCTAGGTCT
Organism: Pristis pectinata; assembly: GCF_009764475.1. Taxonomy (NCBI): domain Eukaryota; kingdom Metazoa; phylum Chordata; class Chondrichthyes; order Rhinopristiformes; family Pristidae; genus Pristis; species Pristis pectinata. The sequence continues at coordinate 101,172,410 of NC_067406.1, forward strand.
CTGCCAGTTACTCTATATGCCCTTCCAGTACTTGACTTCCCAAAATGCATCATCTCACACTTGTCTGGATTAAATTCTATCTGCCACTGTTCCACCCAATTTTTCATCTGATCTATGTGTCGCTGTACCCTAAGACAACCTTCTTTGCCATCTACGACCCTGCCAATTTTTGCGTTGTCCGCAAACCTACCAATCATACCACTTACTTTCTCATTCAAGTCATTTATATGTATTACAAACAACAAAGGTCCCAGCACCAATCCCTGCAGTACACCACTGGTTACAGAGTTCCAATCTGAAATACTACCCTCTGCCTTCTATCACCAAGCCATTCTGGATCCAGTTTGCCACCACTCCTCAGATCCACTGTGCCTTAACATTCTGCACCAGCCTAGAGAAGAGGAAGTTAACTTGTGCAAAAATAAGGGTCACATGGCAACTGGTTGTAAATGATAGAGTTTATATCATCTTATATTTTTTGGAGAAAAACAGAATGTTCGATAAAGTAAACATAATGAAAGTACTTACTAACTCGGTCCTTGTCCTGCCTCTGAAATGCACGAGTCTTTTTGTTATGGTTTCCATTTTCGTGTAGCACTTTGAACCAGTCCTTTAGCCTTGATACAACTTCCCTGAACTCCCTCTCACCACATTCTGCTACAGAAATAATATTGGATCAGTTATTAAAAAAAAATGTGACTAAATAACATTCAACATTCTAATTTCCTCTGGGTGCTCCAAATTCTTGGCTTCAACCGAATTTTGGAAGTGAAGTATGAATGGCATATACCACAGTATTAGATGTTTAGCACATGAACCAAGGACAAATCTCTATTCCAAGGAGTTGTCAATAAAGTGAAATACTAACCATCCAAGTTTGACTGTTTTCTTATAATATTCAAAGATCTATAGTAACAGTTTCACGTTGAGAACAATCCTTTTTCCATGAAACGATAATTTGTTTTTAACTAATATCTTTAACATCTGTAAGTGCTTCATAGCCAATGAAACACTTTTGCTTTTGAGTCACTGCTGATTTGTAGATAAAACTCAGCAGGAATATCCTATAAATTTCATTAAAATTAACATGGAGTGCTGTGAAATCATTCATGTTCATCTGAACTGTCTTAGTCAATACATATTTCATAAATCTTCGGTTTTCTGGCTCATCTGAATGATGGATTCAACAATGCAGTACTCAGCTTAACACAGAGATATCAGCATGGATTGTGTGTTCAACCTTTAGGTTAGGAAGAATTAGAAGGAATTTTAGATCATGACATTTAAGAGAAACAAAAAACATCACTAGCATTTCCTCACATTCTCCATGTTGCCTTGAATCTGGAGGCTACTTTCACAATGTGGATAATGTATCATAAATGATTGATTTTTTTTGTTATTGCCAATGAATCAATGTTTTCCTATAATTACCAGCAAATAAATGATATGTTTACACATTTTATAGGCAAGTCTGTACTTTTCTTGAATTTACTGCTGAAAGGAGGGATTTCAGCTCTTGTAGCTGTGATACAACTACCTATGATTATTCTGACCACATTTTATAGCTGTATTCCACTTTCACACTGACTATATATAGTGGCGTGCAAAAGTTTGGGCACCCCGGTCAAAATTTCTGTTACTGTGAATAGCTAAGCGAGTAAAAGATGACCTGATTTCCAAAAGGCATAAAGTTAAAGATGACACCTTTCTTTAATATTTTAAGTACGATTACTTTTTTACTTCCATCTTTTAGAGTTTCAAAATAACAAAAAAGGAAAAGGGCCCAAAGCAAAAGTTTGGGCACCCTGCATGGTCAATACTTAGTAACGCCCCCTTTGGCAAGTATCACAGTTTGTAAACGCTTTCTGTAGCCAGCTAAGAGTCTTTCAATTCTGGTTTGAGAGATTTTCACCCATTCTTCCTTGCAAAAGGCTTCTAGTTCTGTGAGATTCTTCGGCCGTCTTGCATGCACTGCTCTTTTGAGGTCTATCCACAGATTTTTGATGATGTTTAGGTTGGGGGACTATGAGGGCCTTGGCAAAACCTTCAGCTTGTGCCTCTTGAGGTAGTCCATTGTGGATTTTGAGGTGTGTTTTGGATCGTTATCCTGTTATAGAAGCCATCTTCTTTTCATCTTCAAATTTTTTACAGATGGTGTGATGTTTGCTTCCAGAATTTGCTGGTATTTAATTGAATTCATTCTTCCCTCTACCAGTGGAATGTTCCCTGCGTCACTGGCTGCAACACAAGCCCAAAGCATGATCGATCCACGCCCGTGCTTAACAGTTGGAGAGGTGTTCTTTTCATGAAATTCTGCACCCTTTTTTCTCCAAACATACCTTTGCTCATTGCAGCCAAAAAGTTCTATTTTAACTTTATCAGTCCACAGAACTTGTTTCCAAAATGCATCAGGCTTGTTTAGATGTTCCTTTGCAAACTTCTGATGCTGAATTTTGTGGTGAGGATACAGGAAAGTTTGGAGAAAAAAGGGTGCAGAATTTCATGAAAAGAACACCTCTCCAACTGTTAAGCATGGGGGTGGATCAATCATGCTTTGGGCTTGTGTTGCAGCCAGTGGCATGGGGAACATTTCACTGGTAGAGGGAAGAATGAATTCAATTAAATTCCAGCAAATTCTGGAAGCAAACATCACACCGTCTGTAAGAAAGCTGAAGATGAAAAAAGGATGGCTTCTACAACAGGATAACGATGCTAAACACACCTCAGAATCCACAATGGACTACCTCAAGAGGCACAAGCTGAAGGTTTTGCCATGGCCCTCACAGTCCCCCGACCTAAACATCATCGAAAATCTGTGGATAGACCTCAAAAGAGCAGTGCATGCAAGACAGCCGAAGAATCTCACAGAACTAGAAGCCTTTTGCAAGGAAGAATGGGCAAAAATCCCCCAAACAAGGATTGAAAGTCTCTTAGCTGGCTACAGAAAGCGTTTACAAGCTGTGATACTTGCCAAAGGGGGTGTTACTAAGTACTGACCATGCAGGCTGCCCAAACTTTTGCTTCGGGCCCTTTTCCTTTTTCGTTATTTTGAAACTGTAAAAGATGAAAATAAAAAAGTAATCTTGCTTAAAATATTAAAGAAATGTGTCGTCTTTAACTTTATGCCTTTTGAAAATCAGGTCATCTTTTACTCGCTTAGCTATTCACAGTAACAGAAATTTTGACCAGGGGTGCCCAAACTTTTACATGCCACTGTATATACTGCATTATATACTTAACTGGGGTTTAGAAGTACAAGTTTTAAAAGTGTGCTTATGATGTGATTTTATTTATTTTGGTTCAAACACATGAAACAATGAACAAGTGAGTTTCAATATCATCAAGACATTTTACTATTTCATTCTCACTGGTGTCTGGAAGAGACAGCACACCCAATTTTCTGTGGCTTGTGAACTAATGTAACCCGGCTCTCCAGATAACCCCATGTATTTAGTGCTGGAAGGTGCTAATAGGTTTTACACAAAGAGCTGTAGTCAGATGTAAAGAAGTAGGCCAGGATCATCCTGTGTGAGGAAGCTTTACCACCCAGACACTGCTTTAGCAATGTAATTCTTTTAGAAGTAATCCTACTTTCTGAATAATTACTGTCAGTGTGCATTTCTCACAATTAATTAAGCATGGCTTAATGAATTAGCATGCAGCAACTAAAACATTAATTAAACCAATTACCAAGGATTTAACTTAGCTAACCAGCCATTTTCCACATTAAATATCTATATTAAGTAAATAGTGTGTGATCCACAGAATATAATGGGGCATATTTTGCAACATGCGGGAGCCAACTTTGACTACCATGGATAAAACTTGCTTTTCTCTTCCATAATTTAATGAAGCTCTTTGTTATGAGTGTAAACTACAAGAACATTTGCACCTGAAATTTAGATTTCATTTGGTTCAATTTGAGCATTTTTCTGCACTCCACTGCTTAAAAGTGAATGGGTAGATTTATGGCAGGCTGCTTCTTGTAAATTGAGCAGGTTTAAGGACATGTAAATAGTTTAAGGGTAATTTTGTAAGGCTTCCAGTGATTGGTTAAGCCTCACTATCTGGGAATATCCTGAAAGAAAGGTTAAAAAATAACAGTAGTAATATGGATGCCTTGCATGGGAACGCTCCATATTTTACCTGGAGTTTTCAGTAAGTTATGAAATTACCAGAGGCTCCTGGTTCTTCTGGGTGATCTCCTGGTCTAGTGTCTTCTCTCATAGCTCTTCCACAGCAGGCAGAAAGCTCACTGAGGACTCTGCACACTGGGGGCTTGAAAGTGGAGGGGATTTTTTACATGGCTGGTATTTAATGGAAAAGTGATTTAAAGGTGTTTAGTAATTCACACAAACTGTGTGGCCAGATTCTGCTCTAACTCCATTTACAAGTTTGCAGATGATACCACTGTTGTAGGCCGTTTCTCAAACAGCGATGAGTCGGAGTACAGGAAGGAGATAGAGAGCTTAGTAGAATGGTGTCAAGGCAACAACCTGTCCCTCAATGTCAACAAAACAAAAGAGCTGGTCATTGAGTTCAGGAAAGGGGGCGGTGTACATGCACCCATCTACATCAATGGTGCTGAGGTTGAGAGGGTTGAGAGCTTCAAGTTCCTGGGAGTGAACATCACCAACAGCCTGACCTGGTCAAATCACATAGATGCCACAGCCAAGAAAGCTCACCAGTGCCTCTACTTCCTCAGGAGGCTAAAGAAATTTGGTTTGTCCCCTTTGACTCTCACCAACTTTTACCAATGCACCATAGAAAGCATCCTATCTGGATGTACCACGGCTTGGTACGGCAACTGCTCTGCCCAGGACTGCAAGAAGCTGCAGAGAGTTGTGGACACAGCCCAGTGCATCACGGACACCAGCCTCCCCTCCTTGGACTCTGTCTTTACCTCTCATTGTCTTGGTGTAGCAGCCAGCATAATCAAAGACCCCACCCACCTGGGACATTCTCTCTTCTCTCCTCTTCCATCGGGTAGAAGATACAGGTGCCTGAGGGCACATACCATCAGACTTAAGGACAGCTTCTACACCACTGTGATAAGACTATTGAACGGTTCCCTTACACAATGAGATGGACTATGACCTCACGATCTACCTTGTTGTGACCTTGCACCTTATTGCACTGCACTTTCTCTGTAGCTGTGACACTTTACTCTGTATTGTTACTGTTTTTACCTGTACTACATCAACACACTTAGTACTAATTCAGTGTAACTGCACTGTGTAATGAATTGACCTGTACGATCGGTTTGTAAGACAAGCTTTTCACTGTACCTCGGTACAAGTGACAACAATAAACCAATAACAATACCAATAAATCTCAATCCTACTTAAACAATTATGCTTAAAATATATTCTTAAAACACAATTATATTGTTTCATACTTAAATCTTATATTGTTTATAATACAAAAATACATAAAATGAAAAATGTATTTGATATTCTTGCATGTGTGCGGTGCTGGTGAATAAAGTCATATTCTTCCTGGATGGGCAGTTTCCAATGTATAGTAGTGTTACAAGGGAATGCAAAGATCTGTAACTTTTCTGGGGAATGGCAAAATTACATTTTCAAATGTCATAAAGCAACATGTTGGGTTCCTCTTGCAAGGTGTTGCTCATTGTAGGCATACAACAAGTTGTTCCCTAAAACACCATATCAATGGTAGTAGCTGCAATTGCAACTGAAACTAGTTATAACAACTACATGATTTCAAAACTCCTTTGTGCACATGGGTTTATGCTGTTACCTGCACTCCCATCAAGCAATGCAGATCAGAATGTAGACCACACAATTTTTTTTGCCTTACTATATGACTGCATCAAAATGAAAGTTGAATGCAGACCTACGGTATTTCTGTACATTGTATATTGAGTGGATCTGAAAAGTGTGCTTCAGGTATGTATTGCTGCATTTTGTGAACTATAATGCTGCTGTTGACATGACAGCTGTGGCTTCAGACATAGACTGGGTGCTATATAACAGGTGTGTATCTGAAATGAGAGGCCTGATGACCGATGGAAATTGATCTTCAGGACTGAAAGCTAGCCTAAGCTGCTGGGGTTGGGCATGCCTCCATAACCAACCTGAAATAATGAAGAGATTAATTTTGGACAACATACTTAGCTGGCTTGACTCTCAGGCCCATTCCCAATACTTGGGAAGAATGAAATTATTCAACTTTTTTGAAACCAGAAAAGCCTTCTTACTGGCTCCACAGAAATAGTGTAAAAAAATAATTAACTTACTTCTTACTTATGCCTTGCTGAGTCATTGAAGAATCCTGATCAAATTAGGTCTGTCACAAGCTGGCTCAGGAATGACTAACTTGAGCAAGTGCCTTAACTTAACTGGTTTCCCCTTGGATTTAGAAATTGCCTGGGATCCTTCAGTTAAGATGTACAGGCTGCTTTTAATAATGCCAGCCCTCTCCATACTCCTCCACATATAAGCCATTTGGCAAACAGCATTAAAAGTTCGCCATGAATACTGAAAACAGGCTTGACCGTGAAAATGGTTGTGATATCTGCCACTGATATTGGCCAGGTATAGAAAATACCATGTCCACTGCTCAACTCCGTGATAATCACCACCAGGTTCTACACTTGAATATGATATTGCGACAAAATCCAACATAAGGCCAAATAATACATTCTTTAGACTACTTCAAAATTGATCATTACTTTTCTATTTTGCCTTACCTTCCAGCAAGTAAAACTAGTAATTTAAACATTATCAGTACACAATTGACTGCATTTATAGTTAAAAAGTCTTCTTCAAAGGCAGTCCCTTAGGGTCATAAGAACATAAGAAATAGGAGCAGGAGTAGGCCATCTGGCCCATCCAGCCTGCTCTGCTATTCAGTAAGATCATAGTTCAAGAATGACTTGCTTCCACTCCAGTTCTGTTGTTTCTGAGGTAGCTGACGATGTCAATGTGGGATCCACAGACTCTGCTACAGAGTGGGGCAGGGTGCTTGGCAGAGCAGATGATTGGGTAAGTTAGGGAAACAGTACACTCATTCAACTGTTTAAACTGGGCTGCTGTGTGCTCCTGCTGAATGAAGTTGAGGTTTTTAATACCATGCTGAGTACTTCTTCTCTATTTTGAGTAATCCCATGGATCAGCAAATGTTACACTTTTTCCATGGAGGCTTAGTGAACATGTTTGAAGCAGTTCTTCTGTCGATCTGGAAGTACCTTGCCATGTCAGAGGTTGAATAGATTATCTGCTTTAGAAGTCTGGTGCTGGGCATGCAAATAATGTGGACTGCTCATCGGTGACAAATTATTGTAATTAGGGTCTCAAAACTGGGAATGTTGGTCTGGGAGAGGGCACTGACATTGATATATGCTTATTTGCTATGCAAATGCTATAAGTGGATTCGGAGGATTTTGTAGAGACTGGTGGTGGCTCTTGGGTGTTTTGAAATATCTTCTGTAGGTAGTCCATATCTCAGAAGTGTAGAGGAGAGCAGGGACCATTGCTGTCTGGTGGACCATGAGCCTTGTGCCAGGTTTGAGGTCTTGATCTTCAAACATTATTTTCCTCAGCTGGTACAATGAAGGCAATGGTGAATTTCATCATCAATGTATTCCTTAGTTGAGAAATATATTGGAAATACCCCACATTTTCCAAGGTTTTGTCATGACTTTAAATTGTCGGCGGGCGGTGCTGTACAGCAGGGACATGTCACTAGGCAAGGATGTTAAGTGTAAGGCTCGTTATCTCTAATGTTTCAGTGAACAAGTCAATGTGACCGAGCTTGGAATGCAAACGTGTACTTAAGTAAGTACATGCTGCAGCTTGATTGCAATGATGTCATGCAGTTGAAATAGTGATGATGAAATTATTATAGATTCAACAGGAAATCAAATTTCAGTTTTCCTCCAACACATTGTCACATTCAGTCTATTGGAATTAAAGGAGTTGCTATTAGTATGTAATCAAATGCCTGACCAACATCAAAATGCATTATGAACATAATTTGGTTTGAAAATTATGACACAGTTGTTGATATTTTTTCAATCAGGATGACAAGAACAGGGGAAGTGAGAAGCCATTTTACAGTCTACTTAGTTACTAAACAGCAGCACCCTGGAATTCTATTGGAGGTGAAAAATATACACCAATACAAAGATTCAATCCTCTGCCTTGCTTTGAAGTTTAGACTGCTCTAAACAAGTAAAAGAATGAAATGAAATTTAGAAGTCAGAAGAGAATCTAGTTCAGTTAAGCTGTTCTTACTGCTGCAGTAAACAAAAAAAACAATGAAAGTAAGCCTGGTATTATAGATTCCTGGTGTTTCTGCAAATGAAGAATTAGGCAATGGAGAAAAGTGACAATTTTTTTTTACTTTCCTTTGCAATTCCACAAATATTTCATTAATTTAATATGCCACATTTAAAGCTCACGCATTCCTAAAACATCTTAACAATGTTTAATGCTAATAGTGAGTTTCAATAATCCAAATCAATAGGTTTGAGGTAGGTAGAGATATTTATGTTCCAATTAGGTTGTTATTCAGCATCGTGCTATTAGTAATGAAATGGTTAATGGTCTGGGTGCAATTTCTTCCTTTGCATTATTTCATAGTCTGTAAACTACTAAATCGGTTAAACAGCTGAGAGTAGCGTGAAGAGATATAGAAGAAAGGTAGCATACAAAATGTAAACAAACCCAGAAAAACATACATAGGAGCATAGAACAAAAGGAAGATGTAAATGGCTAGGGAATATCGAGTCATAAAACAGGAGTGTATATAGAAATGAAACTAATGTGAAGAATGGTCATTAAGAATCAGATAAACTTTTTTGAAACGCCCTCAGAATCAGAATCAGGTTTATTGTCACTGACTTATAAGTTGTGAAATTTTTTGTTTTGTGGTAGCAGTACAAAGTTATAAAATTACTATAAATTACAAAATAAGTAAATAATGCAAACAAAAGGAATAACGAGGTAGTGTTCACGGACAGTATGCAGGAACTGTACACAATAATACAAAGCAATAAACCAGATTTCAGAAAATAGATGGTCCAATTAGTAAGTTTGCTGATGACGAGAACATTGGCGGAGACGTAGATAGCAAAGAAAATTGTCTAAGGATACAGAGGGATATAGACCAGCTGGAAAGTTGGACAGAATGTGGCAGATGTAATTTACTTCACACAAATGTGAGGTAATTCATTTTTGGATATCAAATACAGGATATATACAGTAAACGGCAGGGATCTTAGGAGTATTGGTGCTACAAGGAGACCTTGGGGTCCAAGTTCATGGTTTCCTGAAAATGGTGATACAGGTGGATAGGGTAGTGTAGAAGACATTTGTCATGCCTGTCTTCATAGGCCGAGGCACTTAATATAAGAGTTGGGACATTAAAAATTTCAAGAAGTGTGACACAACTATCAATAAGAATATACCCAAATATGTTTCAGCGGTGACTCAATTGGCAGGATTCTAACTTCTGAGTTAGAAAGTTGTAGAGTCAAGTCCCAGTTCAGAAATTTCATCATAGAAGTCTAGGCCAGTTTCAGCATAAAAGTCAGTGCAGTACAGATGGCTGGAACCAGTGATGCTGCTTTTGGTTGAGAATAAACTAAAGGCTTCTCCTGGCAGGTGGATATAAAAGAACCTATGACATTATTTCAAAGAAGAGTAAGGGAGATATCCTTCACTTTCTTTATACAGTTAAAGAGGAAAGTTTTTTGTTGGTTGTAAACTGGTTTGGGATGTCCTGTGTTTGTGATAGGTGCTATATAAAATGCTTGTGCTTTTCTATTTGTGAATAGTAATAGAAGTTATTTGCACAGATCTTCCTGGACATGCCATCTGTGCAAACAAATGAGGGAGGTAAGTAAAAAGCAGATTAATAATCTTAGGAAACCCTAACTGTTTGAAGATTAATTGGCTATGCAGGTAAAGGAGATAAGGAAATAGATCGCTACAATATGTCACAGGACTTCTCAGTTGGTAAGAAACCCAGCAAAGGAGGATTTAGAACTGAATATAGTAATGGGAATGAACCTGGCCTGATAAGACAAGCCTAAGTATGGGGACATCGAGTTAAATAATAATAATTGAGAAGGTCAAAAGTATGACAAAGACAAAAATAATAAATTCTAGGAAAGCTGAACTGTAGAGGCTGAAAATAGAACCAGGAACATAAAATGGACAACAATATTGGCAATAGTAATGTAGAAATGTAATGGGAAAAAAACTGCATTCAAAGTTCAGGAAAAATATATTCATTCAAAAATAGAATAAATTAAACAGTAATGGTATTCTTTCCAGGAATTAAGATACAAGAGGATAAAGAAGGAGGCATACTTTAATTATATGGGCAACTGGGGAGAAGATGACAGGAAGAATATGGAGAGAAGTCCCAAATTAATTAGGAAGGAAATGAGAAACTATAAAATTAATTGATTAAGAAATTTGGAAAGAAATTGCAAGACAATCAGTAAGGCAAGGACTAACTATAAAAGTAAATGATTAAACAACATAAAACAAAATAGTAAAAAAAATTACAGACATGTGAATAAAAAGAAAAATTCGATTGGGAATGGGATCACCAAGAAAGATGTGACCAAATTATAGGGAGCAATAGGAAAATGGCAGAAATATTAAATTATAATGGATGAGAATGTAGGTGGCAGGGTTAGTAAGTTTGCACATGACACTAACATTGGTGGCATAGTGGACAGTGAAGAAGGTTATCTAAGTTTATGGGATTTTGATCTGGGCAAGTGGGTTGAGGTATGGCAGATGGAGTTTAAATCAGATAAATTTTATTGGATTTTGGTAAGACAAGCCAGGACAGGACTTGCACTGTAAATGGTAGGGCCCTGGGGAGTGCTGTAGAACAGAGAGACCTAGGGTTGCAGGTACATAGATCCTTGAAAGTGGCAACACAGGTACACAGGTTAGTGAATAAGGTGTTTGGCACGCTTGTCTTCATTGGTCAGGATATTGAGTACAGGAGTTGGGATGTCATGTTACAGCTGTACAAGACATTGCTAAGGCCACATTTGGAGTGCTGTGTACAGTTCTGATTGCCCTGCTACAGGATGGATGTTATTAAACTGGAAAGGGTACAAAAAATGTTTATGAGGATTTTGTCAGAACTCGAGGGTTTGAGTTATAAGAAGAGGCTGGATAGGCTAGGACTTTTTTCTCTGGAGCGTAGGAGACTGAGAGGTGACCTCATACAGGTTTATAAAATCATGAGGGGCATGGATAAGGTGAATGGTCACAGGCTTTTCCCCAGGGTCTAAAACTAGAGGGCACAGATTTAAGGTGAGAGGGGATAAATTTAAAAGGAACTTGAGGGGCAACTTTTTCACACAGATGGTGGTGTGTATATGGATTGAGCTGCCAGAGGAAGTGGTAGAGGCAGGTACAGTTATGACAGTTAAAAGACATTTGGACAGGTACATGGATAGGAAAGGTTTTGAGGAAGATGGGCCAAATACAGGCAACTGGGAGTAACTCAGTCAGGCAACTTGGTCAGCATGAACAAGCTGGGCTGAAAGGCCTGTTTTCCATGCTGTATGGCTCCATGACTCTGTCATGCTTTGGTATTTTTCAGGGAATTAGATTAAGTGGACATTACATCAGATGTTGAAATTGGAAATTCAATAATTGCACTTACATTAAAAAGAAAAAATAAATTCAAAATGATAAAACACTGTTCTGGGAGGATTGTAACCATGCATTTTAAAAGTATATACAGAAGAGACTGCAGCAGAACTATCACCAATGAAGTAAAAGCTGTAGTGCCACTGGGTTGGTGAATGGCTAACATAATGAGAGAAATGTTTCAGGAAGGACAGACTAGATAGCTTAAGAATGATTGTTGGAAATATAATATCTTACCTGAGAAGGAAAAAATGGAATAACAATCCAAGAACCAAAAATATAATAAATAATGATCACCATGGATTTCAAAAGGGAAAGCCTTGCTTGACCAACCTCACTGAATCCTTTGAAGATATAATAGAAAGAGTAGAAAAGGTAATGCAGTAGCAATCTTTATTTCTATTAAGCCTAGAGTGTGTGTCATCAAGATCTGGAGGCAGAAGGGACATCTAGCTGGCTTTAAGATTGAAAGAGATAAAATGTTGTGATTTAAAATGGCAGAAATGTGGAAAATTCATTAAAGGTTAGTACTGGTTTTTAAAATGAAAGCAAATTTCTAAATTATTCCAAATTTATTGGAGGAAGTGTGGATCGGTTTGGCAATAAGAGGAAGTGCAATAAATTACAAGATATTAATAAACTTGCAGATTCCCAAGGTCTGCATATAGTGCAGGAAGAGTAATAAGACAATGATGATGTACTCAGACTATTATCACTCCATCTCACACTTACAACGAAAGCTCATCTGGTTAATAGTGGACACGTTAGAGGATGACATAGGATTTTCAAGTGGAGACACCAGCAGTAGCTGTTGCAAAGGTAAGAAGGTTAACACAGATGTCAACTTCCTGGAAAGTGAGATCACATGCAACTGAAAAATTACTGCAGATGTTGGAAATCCAAAAGTAAAATGGAAAAGACTTCCAGTATTATCTATTTTTATCTGAGGACATAAACTAGTTGTATTGCAGAGAACTCAGATGAGACATCTGATGAATCAGACTTGAAATGCTTGATGAATTGGGAGGCCTGCCAGAAAGCCTATGCTTTAAGTCAGTGTATGGAAGAATTGCATACCAATTTGGCAAGGAACCTTGCACAGAATTTGGAGCTTCTTCCACCATAGAAGAGATGGCTAGCTCCATATGTCGACGGGTACACCCCACAAGGATGCTGAGGTTGGTCACTGATGTTACACCTATCACTGCAGCACAAATACTAGTGTTGTAATATGATCTTCTGACGTAGCAAATTTCTGATGGATGTTTACTATGCACATGAACATTCTCACTCACTGTGGCTCACACTATAAGTGTGCACACTAACAGCTGGCCCAACTTTGGACATCTATGATCTCTCATAGCATTAAAAAATACACTTTACCAATAGCAATTTTGTTCTAGAGTGTTTCAGCTCATTTCAAGAGAAAAAGAAATGTCCTCTGTAATTTCACATGGCAATTCAGAATCAAATTCTTGATTCAGAGATTGGCGAGATTGAAATTTGGTCTGATAGGGAGTCATTAAGTTGAACAGTATCATTGTACTTAACAGGATGCTACTTAAGCATGTGGGGAGAATGGGACAGAGGGTTATGGTGATAAGAGTTAAGTGTGCAAAGATAAGTTGAATTTCTTATGGCCTATTTATGTGCAGTACATTCAATGATATTCTGTTTCAAATAGGCTGACTGACCTGACTACTTTGTCAATGCTGTACATAAACATCTTAACCAAAGAAAAGCCACCAGCTTCACAAGCTTAAAGGTAACAGCAAAATAGACTGTTGCCAATTTATCTGAAATGATTTTTGTGAAAGGTGTGCATTTATGATGCAGGAGAGTTGCCCTGCTGCATGTTGCCAGCCTTATTACAGTGTGGGGCATTTCTACGGTTCAATTGGAATTTCCATGAGTTCATTCCTTGGCACCAGGCCATTGATCTGTACCTTTAAAAGTTGGGGTGATCTACATTCATACAGATGCATAGCAACTGGAAACAGCTTTAAAACAATGCCAATCTGGTTTCTGCAAAATTAGTACTCATTTGTTCTTTGACCGTTTTGGAATCTTGGCATTTGTACCACTGCCTGCTTCTTTCAATAAAACATTCTTTTGTTTTTTTATTAGTTCAACTGTAAAGCTGAATCCCAGAATTTGAAAGACTTTGTCTGGCATACCTCAGCTGACTTACTTTAGAACTTAGCATTCTCTTGTTGCATCTCTGCTTAAAACACAGCAGAAAAAAGTCATCTTCAAACTATGTTGTGGATGGAAAGTGCAGTTGTCAAGATGAGAAACTGCCTGTTCTTGCCCAGGCAATCCCATTGCCTGTGTTGATTTAAATGCAGTTGCTATGTTACCCACCACAACCTGTATTATCTAAATTGCGCTCAAATATATTCCAGTTCTATTTAAATTGGTGGATGGTAGAAAACTTGGAAATTTCCTCTCTGTGCACAGTGAGAAAAACATTAATATTGTGAAGAATCAGATATGGCTCATTTGCTAACATTTTTGCCTAAGTCACATTGTTCTGGTTTTCAGACCCAGTTCAATCTCTGGACTGACATTCAAATTGAATACAGAATGCTGCACTCTTGGACATAGCATTTTTTTGGATATTTTAAACCAAGCCCTCCTCAGCCCTCTTCTTATGTTAGTATTTTGAAGAACTGGGAAATTAACCTTGGTGTCCTTTGTTTTATTGGCCCCTCAAATGAACATTTCTTTAAAAAAACACTGCCATTTATGCTTCAAGAAAGTTGATTGCTGTGTTCTCTGCATATACTTCAAAACATTTTCGGATGGCTTGAAAGGGACTAGGAAATCACTATATAAATCTAATTTTGTTTGGAGGGAGGAGCAGGAGTTCAGCTTCTCGTTTTGTTAAAAAAAATAGAATTTCCAGATAAGGTCTCTTTATTAGTCACATGTACATCAAAACACAAAGTTGTTATGAGCCAGGTTGCTACTTGGTGAATATCCCTTTAAGGCACCTGCTCACACCTGGACTATGTGTGTGGTGTTATCTACAAGATGGCAAGACTACAATTGGAGCGCACTGGCTGTTTGCACAGAATCGAAGAGAGAGAGAGAGAGACTGACTGCTGGTCTCTGTATCTATGGATGAAGAACAATAGCTGTGTCTGTCACTATACAATCCGTGTATGGATTTTTGGAACAATCAAGTGGAGCCCACTTTGTCATTAACCTGTACTGGAAAGCAGGTATTTCTGTGGACGGCCACGTATTGAATGCCTTCAGGGTGGCAGATACTTCGAAACCAAGCAATGGAGATCTTCGGTGATTGAGGTGTCGTATTGGTTCCATCGTGGAACATGTGGATTTCGTAAGTCTTCTCTCTACATTTTCTCTACAATCTACTGAAGTTTTCAAAAGCCTTTGCTCACGTTCTACCTTATGACTTGCTGAACTGAACTTTGAGAACTACTCCTAGACTTGTGGTTTGGGAATTAGCCACACACACACTTAGAGTTTAGATTTTTGGGGTCAATGTTTAGTGTCTAATATTTTTACTTTTCTTATTATTACAAGTAGTTATTAATAAAATAGTTTCTAACACTTATGCATGGCTTGTTGTGTTTCTATTGTTGCTGGTACGTAACACAGTGAAATACATCTTTTTGCGTAATGTTCTGGGGACAGCCCGCAAGTGTCGCCACACTTCTGGTGCCAACATAGCATGCCCACAACTTCCTCACCCGTACGTCTTTGGAATGTGGGAGGAAACCGGAGCACCCGGAGGAAACCCACGCAGACATGGGGAGAACGTACAAACTCCTTACAGACAGTGGCCGGATTTGAACCTGGGTCACTGGTGCTGTAAAGTGTTACGTTAAGTGCTACAAGCAATGCCAAATTCCATTGTTACAGAGTGGCATGTAGAAAAAATTCTATAACCCAGATCTTCAGGATTCTTTTCATGCTGCAGAACTCTGCAACTTCCCCGGTGCCTGTTTTTTCTGTCTGCCCCACCCCTACTACTCCATATCCTCATGATGGTTGAAGGAATGGCCAGTAAAATTACCATCAAGAAACTCCACCAAATATGCACCTGACTGATGCCCCCCCGATTCCACACCCTTTGAAGCAGGTTGGAAGATCCATTCTGGATTGAAAACAGCTCATAAAGATAAAACAATGAACAGCAACTGATCCCAGGTTTGCAAGGCTTAGATATTTGAGACAACTGGCAGCAGAAGTGAGTCAGAGGGCCTGCAAAGGAGAGCTCAGCTCCATGGTTTGCTTCTTCTGCTCTATATGTGAAATCCAGGACACTTCCACTGTCTCTGGTGACCAGGTGTGCAGAAAATGTATCCAGCTGCAGCTACTGGTTAAACACACAGCTGGAGATATCAATGTATTTATTGTGGAATATCTAAAATGCTGAGATATAGATCAATAGTATGTTTAGGGATGTGGTGCCTAAAGTGTACACAGGCAGAAAGGAGGCACAATAGAGGAAGCCAAATAGTGCAGGAATCCCCATGGACATACCCCTCTCTAAAAGATATACTGCTTTGTGTCTTGTTGAGATGGGAGTTAGCTTACTAGGGAATATCAGCAGCAGCTGTCTCCATAACAACACAAGTGGGTCTGCTGCTGTAGAGGGGAGGGCTAACAGTGGAAGGGGTAAAGTGTTAGGGGATTCAGTTACAAGGGAATAGACAGGTATTTCTGCAGCTGCAAACCTCCGGGAAGATGTTAAGGGCAAGGGTGTCTCAAAATGTCTGCAGAACATTCTGGAGGGAAAACAGCGAATTGTCATGGTGCAAACTGTACCAATTATATAGGTAGAGGGGATGAGGTCGTACAAGCTGAAAATAGGAACTTAGAAAGTAAATGAAAAAATAGGACTTCAAAGGTAATGATCACAGGATTTCTACCAGTGTTATATGCTAGTCAAAGTGGAAATGGCAGGATATATTGGTAATTGGATTATTATTGTCACGTGCACTGAGATAAAGGGGAAAACTTCGTTTTGCAAGCCATCCATACAGATCAATACATGGCTAGAGGAATAGTGTACAGGGCGGAATACAAATTCATGGACATTGGAATGGCAACTAGGAGAGCGGGACAGTACAGGAGTGTTTGTTAGTGCTGCTGGGGAGGGATTAAACAGGCATGAGAGCCAATACAGGGAAACAGAGGGAGAGAAGCTAAAGATAGGAAAGGAAAATGCAAACATGGAAAGCAGAGGAATCAAGAGCAAAAATGATGCTTAGCCAGAGTGCAAAATAATATTAAGGGGCTGAAGAGCGTTAGGAAGACAAGTCTACAAACTCTGTGTCTTTATATGTGGAGCATTCGCAATAAGATGGATGAATTAATCACATAAACAGAAGTAAATGAGTATATTTGGGACTGTGGTGTTATGGCCTCAAGGAGACCAAAGATGGGAACTGAGCAAACAGGAATATTTAACATTTAGGAAGGACAGGAAAAAAGGAGGCAGAATAGTGTAGTTGGAAAGGAAGAATATTAGCTTGGATGATGTGGAATTTCTATGTGTGTAGTTAAGAAATACAAAGGGCAGAAAACATTAGTACAAGTTGTATACAGATCTCCAAACAGTAGTGGTGATATTGGGGATGGTATTAAACAGGAAATTAGAGATGTGTGGAATCAGGGTACAACTGTATTCATGAATGACTTTAATCTATATATCGATTGGGCTAATCAAATTATTTGTCAGTTTTGATGAGGAGGAATTTCTGGAGTTTATATACGTTAGTTTTCCAGACCAGTATATCGAAGAACCAATTACAGAACAGGCTGTGGTAGTCAGAGGGTTTAAACAGCCATCACAGAATAGAAGAATGGACAGCGTGTATAGTCTTAGCAGTCATTTGGAGGTTGCCAACAACAAAATGGTTAATGGTCTCTGAAGTTCTCTGAGAATGTTAGGAAAACATAAGTAAAGAGATTGATAACAAAGAAGTGAGTGTTCAGGAGTGATTGATCACAGTATTCTGAATCAGGAATTGTTTTGAGAAGCTATCAGTGGTAATTAAGACTCTGAAATAAATATATCTACAGGTTGGGACCTGACTGGTATGAGATAAGAAACAATAACCCAATGTAATATTCTCTCAGCTTCACTAAGCATTAGCCATAAACTGGGAAGTTAGTTCGCTCCAAGGTGTCAGAGGTCTAATAAATTGGAAACAGCAAGACTGTCCATCTGGTTGTAGTGAGGTAAGGAACAATGGGTCTACTGTAAGACATCTCCCGTGGCATCCAGGGCCTTAATGGCAGGCAGAAGAGCTGGTTGTTATTACGGTAATAAGTAGTAATCAGAGACATAGTTTAAGACAAGTTATGAGGCCTGGTCATGAGACCCATATAGGGAATGAGGTCCTTGTACGAATTGTCAGGAGCAATCAATTCTATGCTCCTCTATACCTGATTGGATCAGTACCAATAACTAGGATGCTATATAATTGAAGTGGAAAACAGTAATACTGTGGCAGGCAACCGTGAAATTAGGCATGGTGTTACATCCTAGGGGGTGACATTTAAATTGGCCCTAAATAGCAGCAACTGTGAGGACTGAGAACAATTTAGAACTCACCAAAGAAAGACCAATGGGTTAACTGGAAGGTGTAAAGTACGTCTGATAGTTAGCTGGGTTGGAATAGAAAAACTGACTGTAAACGTTTTACAGGCAGTCCTGGGTAATGAACAGGTGTCTTTTTTACATATATCTATAAGTTAATTTTGTCCGTAAGTCAGAAAATACACAAAAATCATGTGATATGGTAACCAAGCTTTCACAGTATTGTAATGAATGGCATCAAAAGCTTCTAAGACTGATAACAAAGAATGATTACTAGACAGCGCGAGAGAGAGAGGGAGAGAGAGAGAGGAAACTAGTTCTGCCGTTCATAGGAATGAACATATGGACATACGTCGGACTTTTGAATTTACTCGTATTATGGGAGCTTGTTCGTATGTCAGGGTGTCCATAAGTCAGGCATTCGTAACCCAGGGATGGCCTATATGGATCTGTGAAGTAAAAACTGTTACAGAAGACCAATGCCACTTCCTTACAATCAGAAACAGACAAAATTATATAGGGGAACAAAGAACTGGCAGAACAAATAAACAAATACTTCGTGTCTGTCTTCACACAAAGGAGAACACAAATAACCTCCCAGAAATGTTAGGGTCTAGTGAAAAGGAACTGAAGGAAATCAATATTAGCAGGGAAATAGGATTAGGGAAATTGATGGATTGAAAGCCTATAAATACCCAGAGCCTGATAATCTTCATCCCAGAGTACTTAAGGAAGTGGCCCTAGAAACATTGTATGCATTGGTGGTCATTTTGCAACATTCTTGAGGCTCTGGATCAGTCCCAACAAATTTACCACACTATTTCAAAATACAAGGAGAAAGAAACCAAAGAATTGTGGACTGTTTTGTCTGACATCAGCAGTGGGGAATATGTTAAGAGTTCATTATTAAATATGTAGCAGCAGACCATTTAGAAAACAGTGACAGGATGAGTCAAAATCCAAATGGATTTATGAAAGAGAAGTTGTGCTTGATTTAGCTACTGGAAGTTTCTGAGGATGTAACTGATAGAGTGGATGGGGACAACTTGTGCATGTGGTATATTTGGCATTCCAGAAATCTTTCAGTAAGGTCCACATAGGAGATTACAGTGCAAAATTAAAGCATATGGAATTATGGGTCGCATTCTGATGTGGATAGTAAACTGGTTTCCAGATAGAAAAAAAAGAGTGGGAACAGATGACCCCTTTAGCGAGTCGCAGATAGTGGCAAGGGGGTTACTGGGGTTAAGTGCTTGGATCCCAGCACTTAATTATCAATGATTTAAATGATGTAATGAACAAAATGTAATATCTCCAAGTTTATAGATGACACAAGGCTGGCATGGAGGTGATCCTTAAGAGGATGCAGAGAGCTCCAGTGCGAGTTGGACAGTTTAAGTGAAAGGGCAAATGCCATCAATAGCTACATGTTGGGTTACCCACTTCAGTGAAAGAAATAGGAAGGCAATTACCTGAAATGCAACAGATTAGGAAAATGGGCGTACTATGAGAACTGAGCATCTTTGTCCACCAGTCAATGAAAGTAAGCATGCAGGTACAGCAGGCAGTTAAGAAAGCACAAGACGTTGTACAAAATGTTTGTCAGACAGCACTTGGTGTACTGTGTGCAGTTCTGGTTGCCATGCTATACGAAGGATGTGACTAAGCTAGAGAGGGTGCAGAAAAGATTCACAAGGTTGTTGCCTGGACTGGAGGGCTTGAGTTACAAAGAGAGACTTGGATAGACTGGGGACTGTTTTCCCTGGAGTGAAAGAGGCTGAAGGGTGATCTTATAGAGGTTTATAAAATTATGAGGGGCATGGATAGGGTAGAAAGTTACTCTAAAACTAGTGGGAATAGGTTTAAGGAGAGAGGGGAAAGACTTAAGGGGGATCTGAGAGAGAAGTTTTTCACACAGAGGGCTATATATGGAACAAGCTGCCAGGGGAATTGGTAGAGGCAGGTACAATTATGACATCTATAAGACATTTGGACAGGTGCATGGATAGGAATAGGTTTTGAGGGATATGGACCAAACACAGGCAAATGGGATAGGCATGGACGTTGGGCTGAAGGGCCTGCTTCTATGCTGTATAACTATGACATCACGAAACATGGCAGGTTGGCCTTCAGAGTGGCAGGCTTTGAGTACAGAAAGCAGGGTTATCTTACTGCAATTGTGCAGGGCCATGGTGAGACCATGCCTTGAGCAGTATGTAGAGTTTTGCTCTGCTTATCTAAGAATGGATGTTCTTCCTATGGACAGAATGCACCAGACTGACTCCTGGGATGGTATGACTGACATAAGAAGAGAGATTGGGATGAGCGGGCTTATATTCATTAGTGTTTAGACAATTGAGAGGGAACTAAAATCCTACTGAGACTGGGAAGAGTAGATGCAGTATGGGTGTCACAGTGGCTCAGCTAGTTAAACTGTTGCCTCCCGACTCCAGTGACCTGTGTTTAATTTTGACCTATGATCTGTGGGGAGTTTGCACATTCTCCCTGTGCATGGATTTCCTCCAGGTGTTCCAGTTTCCTCCCAAATCCTAATGACGTGGGAGTTGGGACATTAATTGGCCACTGTAGATTGCTCTTAGTGTGCAGGTGAGTGGTAGAATCTCGGAAGGAGCTGATGGGAATGTAGGGCGAATAAAATGTAGCATTAGTGTAACTGGGTGCTTGATGAACTCAGTGGGCCTTAGGCCTATTTCCATGCTGCAATTCTCTATGATGCTTCTGGTGATGGGAAGTCCAGAACCAGGGGTCACAACTTAAATATCTTGGTAAGCCATTTTGGACTCAGGGAAGGAGAAATTTCTTCATTCAAAGAGTGGTGAGCCTGTGGAATTCTCTACAATAGAAATCAGTTAAATCCAAATCATTAAATGTTTTCAAGAATGAGTCAAATTTAGTTGTTTTGGCAAAAGAAATTAAAGGAAGAAAGCAGGAACATTGGATTAAATTGGATGATCAGCCTTGATTCTTCTGAGTGGCAGGCTCGAAGTGCCAAACAATCTGTTCCTGTTCCTACTTCTATGTTTCTCTGCTGTCATCCAATTCTTTTCAATCTATGATCTCTTGCTTCCTTCCTCAGAGTCAACCTCTACTACTTCATTGAACCTGCTCTTCTGGAATAGAATGTAATGGGATCCTACTGAAAGCAGTAAACAGAAGCTCTGTCTCACCAAATATTCTGATAACTCCATGGAATTTTCTTCCAAAGACCCCACAGAGAGGAATTTTGCCCTCTGACATGAACTTTGCTCTAATCGAGATGGATTTTCCTTTTGAGATCAGCACAGCAAAGACAGTTTGACCTATCTCATACACGGTAAACTCCAATAAGCTGCTATTCGATGATTTGATGGTTCGGATCTAGCTCACTGGGGCTCCACTTCCTGCACTCCCTTCCACTCACTGGGTTCCCTACCACAAACTGGGGCCCCAGTTCCCACACTCCTGTCCACTCACCGGGACCTCGATTCCCTCGTTCTCTACCACTCATCAGGACCCTGGTTCCTGCGCCCTCTTCCACTCATGGGGCCCTGGTTTCTGCCCCCCTTCCACTCATCAGGGTCCTGGTTCCCACTGTCCCTTTAAATCCACCCAGTTATGTTTCCTGCACTTCCTCTGAAGATACTGGGTTCACTGGAAAATGTATTATTCTATTGTGTAATATTTAAACAAACAGTGAATTACAAGTCTGTTGGAGTATTGATAGAACAACATCCCAAAGTCCAGAAAATCTAATGAGGCTGGCACCACCAAATTCCCAAGCATGCCAGATGGACAGAATCTTACAGTATCAGTGTGGTTCTATGTCTCTGCCTAGTTGCTTCAGACAGATTCAAAAGAGCAAAAAAATCCATTGTGTTCCACAGAAAATTAAATTATACCAAATCTGCCAATCAAACCTTCTGTTAACCATAGTTCTCCTCTCACAAACCCCTTTTATTTCACTAACATTCTTCACTTCTCTGACTATTAGATATAGAGAGCTGCCTTGGCAGAAAATAGAATAACAATAATGATACTTAACTCCCACCTTCTTGTTAA
Source organism: Pristis pectinata (assembly GCF_009764475.1). Classification (NCBI taxonomy): domain Eukaryota; kingdom Metazoa; phylum Chordata; class Chondrichthyes; order Rhinopristiformes; family Pristidae; genus Pristis; species Pristis pectinata. The sequence goes on from NC_067406.1 coordinate 101,194,706, forward strand.
ATAGAATCTCTGTATCCCTAGCATTTCTGCATTCCTTCTCTATTCCATAAACATATACATTGCTTACTTGTAATTTTCAGGGATACTCACCCCCTCCCTGATCACATGCAAGTTCTGAACCTCATGCATGCTCTCAATGAGCAACAGTTCTGTTGAGGGTGGCTGAAGATGTATTGTAGTGAGTTTCTGGAATTGCTAGAAATTCCTGCAGACTTGTAGAGGAATGGATCAAAGATTCACCCTCACCCAACCACCAGAATTTCATTGGCTGTGTGAATGGAAATAGACATTTAGTTTCTACATCAAATTCCAAATCCCATGGAATGAGTCTGTTCAAGATGCCTGTTGAATGTGATTTTAACTCTATATGTCAGATTTTCCCAGAAAAAAAGCAAAAATACTTTACATCAGACAGAGATGGGTGGAATGAAGCAGACAATTTAGTTAACCTTTTATTAAAATGTAGACCTGGTTGGGACTGTAAGATACACAACCAATATTGCACATCAAGTATTTTAGTTCTTGCTGATAATATTGATATAACATTAACTGGTTTAAAAACAGGGTGTTATATTGGAATCTTGTGTTAATCACAGCATAGGTTGATCAGTACTGGGAAATGGAGTAACTTTTTTACTTTGTCTCTTAAGTGCATCAGTATCAAATGGGTCTGTTTCAGGTACAGAGCAGTTGTTTGTAGTGTAAAACTCCCTCTGATCTACCTCAGCAACATGTCTTAGCCCTCCCTCAATGCATTTTTTCTACTTCCCCTGACTAATTTTAATAGTTTACCTAAATGAAATTACCACTTTAGAATCTATTTTGTATTGTGCAGCCTATGTCCACAAGGATCTAGCTTCAGTCTGCTCAATTAATTTCACAAGCAAACTGTACATCAAGCATTCTGGAGAGGATTAAAATCAAATCATAGAAATGAAAAATCAGTGTCTGAGGTAATGAATTCAGTCTTTATGGTTGCCTTTTTTAAGGCTTTTTTTGTTCCAGTCTAGAGTATGACTTCGAAAAGAAACTGATAAAAAGACAAATCAGTGCACAGGAATGAATAGTAAAGCAATTTAATGGAACTGTAAAATGAACGAAACTAAAGTAATTCAGAACTAGACCATTACTGTATTTGATGGACTGATAAATAAAACTTTAATGGAAAAAGACAGACATAAAGGATTGTTGAAGCTTGGATATTAATAAAAATTGTGTAACAAATCAGAAACTCCTTGACAGCAGTTGCTTTAGATCAGACTCTGTGCCAATTCACGTTATCCTTGGAATTACATGTAATCTTTTAATCATTAACTTATTAGGCAAGAGTGAAGTTACGCTGACAGCTTCAAAGCTACCTTACCATAGATATCATCTAAAAATAAAATTACTTCACAAATTTAAAATTGTAACCAAATGGTCCAGATTTCAGTTCTGCCTTCAAAACCAGATTTTCTAATGATTCCACTTTAACAGCCTCTGCAGAGACACTCTTATCACAAGAATTTTAGTGTCATAACTCAGAAATAAAAGACTAACAAACAGCAATATTACACACTACACCAGAGCAAGCATGGGATGGATTTTCTATAATATAGCATACTATAACAATATAGAAACTGATAAGAAAGGAAGGAGCCCCATCTTTGACACACAATAATCAAGGCTTGTACCATGTTTTAATGGTGCACTTGGGATTCCCTGGTGATGTAAGGCAGAAACTTGCTGCTGTGGCAAAGATTGCATGGCTGGAGATGGCTGAGAAAGTCAACTTCAGAAGCATTGTGTCATTGTTTAGTCCAGGAAGTCTTTTAATGGTTGACCCAAGGAAGAAGAGCATATTCACCTACATCTAGAATGTATATTAATGTCCCCTCTCCCCAGCCTCTTACTTGCCAAGGTTGCTCCATCACATACCTTCTCACACCCACTTGCCTTGCAAGAATCCCTCATTTTAAGCACTCATGCACATTCCCATCCACCAATCCACTCCTGCCACTCACCCTTTATCTTACAGAGTTTGACGTCTTTCATGGCTTGGTTCTAGATAAATATACAACATGGATGGAAGAGGCTTATTCTGGCACTATCTGCCTGCTTCCTTTCTTGCATATGCTGGTGAAATGAGTGCTACCAGATTTACGCTAAACAAGAATTGAGTGACAGTGCTAATGTGTGCAAGCTAATACCATAGAAACTCAAAGAGTGATTCTTATAGTACAGGAATGAAGTTTTGCCAGTGGAATACAAAACTCAATGCAAAACATGGATGTCAGAGACTTTTCATGGTTCATTCCATCACATATTTATGCCTGCAGTTGAAGAAGGTTTTCAAAAAATTGGAAGAGCGTAAGATAGAAAATATTATTGACATCCTAAGCAATCAGTAACTCTGGGGATATATTTACTATGTCATTACTCTCACTGTACCATATTTAATACAACCTATGGACCAAGGTGGCATTCAAACCTGAAGAGTTTTTACATGAACATCTTTCTTACGAAACTAATGACTCACAATAACATTGTGATTTCCAGTCACTTTACAGCATTAATGACACATTTTACAATGTTTGTGCATGGGATTCAGTGCAAGCAAAACTTTAAGAAGAGCTTGGAGAAAATTGTGGCCCACCGTGATGTTTGTTGAAGGAACTTCTGATGAAGAAGAATTTGAAAGCTTCAATGTTCAACATCAGAAGTCAACCATAGCAGAAATTGTTAACAGAGTAATGGATATTTTTTCATGAACCCTGTGCAACACTTACATGATAACATTATAGATGAGTGTTTGAAATAGAGAAAGCAGTTGTTGAAGAAAATGGAACAAAAACTCTGAAGAAGATTTTTGTGAAGAGGATAAAATAACCCAGGCTAGTGCTGCAGCTGCATTTAATATTATCCGCAAATCTGCAGAAACACAACCTTGGTATTCAGCACTGCACATTATGTACTCTCATGCAAAAAAGGCAAGAATCAACCAAAAGGGTTGATATTTGTGATTTATTCAAGGGAATTCCATTGTCACACCCTTTGAGATGAGTCCTGTTGCACTTCGTGCAACAAGATCATTTGTAAATGCAAAAAGACACAAACTGCAAGCTGCAATTATCTTCATTAGACATTCGATTAACCAGCATATTTTCTTAACCGACACACACTAAGTCCAGCATGTGCCAGATAACAGGGATTTTACTGTCATGGGAAAAGGGCTAAAGAATACTAGTTGCATCACTCATTTTAGGACAGCAACATTATCAGTCATGCTTGCAAGTATATTGGCAAAGGGGAGGGGCTTGAGCAGATGACCTAAGATTGTAACCCAAACTAATCTACCTCCTGCAAATTCAAAGACATGGCCAGAGGACACCCAAATTTCACAAGATTACAAGACAAAGGAGCAGAAGTAGGCCATTCGGCCCATCAAGTCTGCTCCATGAGCTAAACTAATACTATTCCTATCTAGCCCCAATTTCCGGCCTTATCCCTATATCCCTTGATACCTTGACTAATTAGATACCTATCAATCTCCTCCTTAAACGCCCCCAATGATTGGGCCTCCACAGCTGTACGTGGCAATGAATTCCATAATTTCACTACCCTCTGGCTAAAGAAATGTCTCCTCATTTCTATTTTAAACTGGTACCCTCTAATTCTAAGATTGTGCCCTCTAGTCCTGGACTCACCCACCAAGGGAAACAGCTTAACCACATCTACTCTGTCCAGTCCTTTCAACATTCTAAATGTTTTTATGAGGTCCCCTCTCATTCTTCTGTACTCCAATGAATACAGTCCAAGAGCCGACAAACGCTCATCATAAGTAAGCTCTTTCATTCTGGTAATTATCCTTGTAAATCTTTTCTGAACCCTCTCCAACATCAGTACATCCTTCCTAAGATAAGGGGCGCAAAACAGCGCACAGTACTCCAAATGAGGTCTCACCAGTGCCCCATTGAGCCTCATCAACACTTCCTTACTTTTATACTTTATACCTCTCGAGATGAATGCCAACATAGCATTCGTTTTCTTTACCGCCAATCCGACCTGGTGGTTAACCTTTAGGGTATCCTGCACGAGTACCCCCAAGTCCCTTTGTACTTCTGTACTTTGAATTTTCTCCCCATCTAGATAATAATCTGCTCATTTATTTCTTTTTCCAAAGTGTACAACGGCACATTTCTCAACATTGAATCTCATCTGCCATTTCCTTGCCCATTCTCCTAAACTATCTAAGTCTCTCTGTAATCTTCCTATTTCTTCAATACTCCCTACTCCTCCACCCATCTTGGTGTCATCCGCAAACTTAGCCACAAAACCATTTACTCCATCATCCAAATCATTAATGTACAAAGTAAAAAGAAGCGGCCCCAACACCGACCCCTGTGGAACACCACTAGTAACCGTAAGCCAACCAGAACCGGATCCCTTTATTCCCACCCTTTGCTTTCTGCCTACCAGCCAATGCTCCACCCATTCCAATATCCTACCTGTAATCCCATGAGCTCTCATCTTATTAATCAGCCTCTTGTGCAGCAGCTTGTCGAAGGCCTTTTGAAAGTCTAAATACACAACATCGACAGCCTCTCCCTTATCCATCCTACCTGAGATTTCCTTAAAAAACTCCAATAGCAGCTATGTTGATTGCACTGATTGGAATAATAGCCTGATTAACAAGTCCAGGGAAAATTAATGAGGCAAGTATAACTTGTCATTGAAAACCTCTACCTTGGCTGAGGTTTATGATAACTTTAATGCTTAAAACACTTGATGCTATATGTACAACGTACATATGAGTATTTTAAATGCTAAACTGCACTTTCTGTGGGAACGTTGTTATTAGTGCTGTATCAGTCAACAAACACACTGACATAGGCGGTGTTCATTAACCAGCTGTCATGAACCCATTCTGTTTTCTTAGACCCAGGATTCAATTTGTCAGGAGTAGTGTTCTCATCACTACCAGTAGAAACAGTTTTCCAACTGTCATACTCTCCAGCACCTACCCAGATCCAGCTACCTCAAACCTCCTCCCAGTCTTCCAACATCCAGAATGCTTTCAGATCCTAACACACCTCTGATAATGATCCTAGATATGTGAATCTGTCAAAGTGTTCCTGGATTTCCATTACTTAACCTCTAAATCTCAGCGTTCACTCTCCTGGCTACAAACAACTCAAAACAAAAATATTCCTGATTGTAATAGCTTAATATTACACCCTTGTTCATATTAAAACTTCCAACTCACTATGAGGAATGCCAGCAATTGGCTAGAATTAAAAAAGAGAAAAGATATTTTAAACATAATCAGTGTATTTTTATGTTTTATACTGAGCTTATGCTGTAGTATAAAATGAACTGCAGTGAGCACACTTTCAACAAACACATATATACATACATGTAAACAAATCATTAAAATGGGTATAAACTTATTATCTGTTGTGAAGTTGGTTTAACAAAATGAAATTAAATAAGCTTACTTAAGTAAATTGTAGTCCACATTTACCTATTTTACACACTACATAAAAACATTATAGCCTAGATTTTCCCCTCTCATCATTTTAGGCTATTTACCAGAGATACGTTCTCATTACTGTGGCTGATCTTCTGGCATCAGGATCAATAACATGAATTGGGCCCTGGACTTTTGGCTGAATGGAATTGGAGTGGAGCTTAGCTGAGAGCCTCCACAATAAGAAATGGTGGGTATCACGACTAATTCATTATCCACTCTGATTCCATCAAATGATTAACAAAATGTAGTGGAGAATCTACAGCTATTCAGCTATCTTGTTTAAGAAGGCCAGAATGAAGAGCTCTTGAATATCCTCACTGGCGTTCTTGAATACCTTTGAATACTCTTGAATGCCCTCATTTTGCCAAGCATTGCAATGGCAAAATTGAGAATTTGAATTGAAAAGTTATATATTTTAACTAAAAGTATGAAAAATATACAAGATCATTCAGTACCAATGATATTTGGGTAGATGCTTAAAATGCATATGCGCATGCTTCTACTTAATCTAGAAATATGATTTACACATGAAATCACTTTGTTCATCTGTAAGACAAGTGAAATTAGTAATTATACTGGGGACATGTTGGTCCATTAGGTTGCTGTATTAACATTTCACTTCTGAACAAGTCTGTTGATACGGCACAGGCTGATGATAGGAACGTCCATCGCTCTCTTAATTTTCATCAGGGTTTGAAATGAAAATTTGTCTAACTCTAGTTACTATTGGGAATAAGAGCATTGTGCAAATCTGACCCAATTAACATTATGCTGTAGAGCTCACTTAGGGAGATCGGTAAATCTGCTGATCTAAGAAATTTACTTTGCAAGTGGTTCATGCTGTATGCAATCCAGAAATACCCAATAACTGGTATAATTATAGAACCTTGATTAAGTGGTCACACAGGCACAAAATGAAAAAATAATTGAGATTGTATCATTATACCATGTATTAATATTTTTGATTTTATCCTCTATCAACAAATCATATTTGGCTTTCTTGGCTCTTTTACTATGTAGATATTATGTGGTCAGTTTTTTATCTTTATATGTTTTAATGTGCAACCTTAACTAGCAATGAACATTCCAAAATAAAACACGTAAAATACAGAATTTTTAGGAGGGTCAATATTAACAATACCATTTTAAGAAGAAACAGGATTTTGCGGAATTTTACCTTCTCATCAGAGAATTAAATTGAGGGATTGAAAGCCATCATTGATGAAAACATCAATGCACTCCTGAAAGCTGGAAGATGTGTATTGGAAAAAATGTCTCAGGAAACTTTGGGAATTATGTTCTTTTGTTAGGTCTTTCGTACAAATTGAGCAATTCAGGTTTGCTAGGGAAATAAAGAAGCAATAAGGTACAGAGAAATATCATACAAACTTGGTCTTTTTATTCCCTTCACTAAGAAAGAGAGTTATTAACTTTCCCTTGTCCTTTGTATTCCGCTTCTCTTTCACAATTGTCCCCCTTTATAAATACTAGAGGATGACGATGGCTTAGGCCCCTCCCCTCCCAAGTTGCTCTGACAACATTTCACACCATCACTTAATACTGTAAGAACAGACCAATTTGATGTGTGTGTGCATGTGAAAGAAAGTTCAACAAACACATTATTTTGGGGAGATTGGGCAAATGTTCTGAAACTGAGAAGAGACCTACACATTACTCAAAGAATAATCCTAGCACAATATCAGTCTGAGGTCTGACAGCAGTGACAGGAGGTAGAAATTACTAATAAACTAAAATGATGAAAATTGTGTAAGTGTCACAGGAGGTGGTTTCAGTGTGTTGCATGGGTAGTGAGTGCAGTCTTAGAATGGCAGTTATATATGCAAGATTTTCTTTCTGACATTGGAGAGAGAAAACAAAATACCTTAACATCCTTCACACCTCCCCATTCATAATGTTTATCCCATCCTATATTCCACATTTGTTCACTCTAACTACAGTATTGGCATTATCATAAAGTATTCATTAAGAACCTTACTCACAATCACCTCTTCTACACACAGATTATTTTTTGGTCACTACTTTTTCCTCCTCACCTTTATGTTCTTAGAAAACATCATTGGATTTTCTTTGATTTTACCTTCCAAAAGGACAGCACAGTGGTGCAATTAGTAAAGCTGCTGGCTCACAGCTCCAGAGACCTGGGTTCAATCCTGCCTGGGTGGAGATTGCATGTTGTCCCTGTGAGGATGTGGGGTTCCTCTGGGTGCTCCAGTTTTATCCCACATCCCAAAAATGTGCAGGTTGGTAGGTTAATTGGCTACTATAAATGTGGGGGGGGGAGTTAATGGGACTGTGGGGAGGACAAATGGGTGAGGATACGATTAGTATCGGAATGGATGCTTAATGGCCTGTTTCCATGCTGCATCTCTCACAACTAAAAATTTTTGCATCCTCTCTTTGCTTTCTTATTTTCCCTGTTAAATTTACTCCTACGTTTTCTATGCTCTTCTAGGCTTTCTGCAGTATTAAAGTTTCTGTTTTGCCATTTCCTACCTTCAGGGGATTCTACATTGGTGATGTCACCTTTCTTCTTTGTGAGACCATACGGACTCTGAATCTTGAATCTCCTCTTTAAATACCTCCTATTGCTCTGGGAATTGACTGTCCAAAAACATGGGCAAGGAAGATAAGCTTCTGGTGAGGAAATGAAATGAATGAGGTTTTGAATGAATAAAACTGGGCTAAGAGATTTTGCTTTCAGATGACTAGCTAAAATGTGTTAGGTCACTTTGGCAATAACAGATTTAGCTCTGATTAACAATAGCTAAACTGCTTAATGTAGTGCCATACATAATCATCTTAATGAACATTAATTTGGACAATTTGATTGCCTTTATTACACATAGTAGTGATGTAAGTATACATTTTTAAAAAGGCATAAATTAACATGCTGCAGCAGTATCAACTTGACAAACCATTTTCACAATGGGAGGAATGCTCTTTGCCTCTCTGCATCTGTGTATTTTGTAACCATGCTGACCACCTAGAAGGTGTTTGGAAAGATTTGTCATTTTGCAAGGAATGGGGGGAACGGACCCCACATCAGGTTTGCTCAAGGCCATATGGCAGGGAAATTGTATCATGCAGATTACCCTGGGCATTTGACCAACAAAGCAGGGCATGCACATTTGGTTCATACAAAGGCCATTCCTCCTCTATAATCGCCTGTGCAGAAATCAGTTGAGCTTTTAATTACAGGATGGAGATGGGGTTGGGGTGAGATGCAGATTCAGATGGATGGTTGGGGCTGGCAGTTAAGAGTATTGGGTGGGGGTGGCGGTGAAAAAAGAAACACTGGCTTGACGGATTGGCTTAGTGTCACTGGGATAGGAAAACCAAAGTCAATACCACTTGGATAGGGAACTGAATATCAGGAAAAAAAACTAAATTCTTGAAGTATCAGGTCTAATAAACAGAAGATAGGAGAAAATAACTTCTAATGAAAAGTAATTGACCTGAAATATTAACTGTGTCTTTCCCCACCTCTGTTATTCTGACCTGTTGAGTATTTTCAGAATTCTGTTTTGATTCAGATTTTCAGCATCTACAGTTATTTGCTCTTGTTTTGTTGACAGAATACTTTCAATGTGAGTAAGATTTTTATAAATTTCATGTGTAAACCCTGACACTAATATAATCAGTTAACATTATAGCCAGGATGGTGTCAAATTTTCCACACTTTATTTCTTTCTTAAGACAGACTTATATACATGCTTGAGTTATAACACCACTGCCTTTTAAACTCAATAATTTGCTTTCAAAGCTGTTTGTACCTGTTGAAATGTTGCCAGTACAGTACTTACAATGTCAGCGCAAAAAGAGATAGTCTCTTAATAATGCTTTAAAGATCAGGAAGCATTATATTAAGGATGTGGAGGATTACAGGATGTGAAGGCTTTGGAAAGTATGCAAAAGAGGTTTACCAGAATGCTGCCTGAATTAGAGGGTATGAGCAAGAAGGAGGTGTTGGACAAGCTTGGGTTGTTTTCTCTGGAGAGTTGGAGGCCGAGGGGAGACAGGATAGAAGTTTATAACATTATGAGAGGCAAAGGTAGACAGTCAGAATCTTTCTCCCATTGTGGAAATGGCAAGTACCAGAGGACATGTATTTAAGGTGAGAGGGGAAAAGTTTAAAGGAGATGTGCAGGGCAAGTTTTTGTTTTACACAGAGATTGGTAGGTACCTGAAATGAGCTGCCCGAGGTAGTGGCAGAAGCAGATATGATAGTGGCATTTAAGAGGCAGCTAGACAGACACATGAATATGCAGGGAACGGAGGGATATGGATCATGTACAGGCAGAAAAGATTTAGTTTAATTCGACATCATGTTTGGTGCAGACATCGTGGGCCAAAGGGCCTGTTGCTGTGCTGTATTGTTTTATGTTCTATGATGAACAGCTGAAACATCATCTTGCCTATTGTCACCATAGATGCTATGTGGCCTGTTGAGTGTTCCTAGCATTTTAATATCAGAGCTCATTATGTACCAAGGTCCTTTACATTTTTGACTCTCCATTTGTCCAGCTGAAGCAAGTTGCAACGTAAGGACAGATCTCAAAATAATGGCTGACAATGCTGCAAAAATAAATTGTGATTATTTCAGGAGTTCCTACCCATTGAAAAGGCAAGTTTGATTTCGTAAGTACTTAGCAAAACATAATGAATTTTCTACTTCAGTTATCATGTGGTAAAGCATAATTAATAAAAAAAAAGCCCTGGATATGATATCAGGAAAGTGCAGCTGCTTTTTCATACTGCCACAAAATTAATGTTCTGTGTGTCAGACTTCTCCTGATTAATGTTTCAGAAAATATGGAATGATTTCATTTAAACTGTTTTTTGCATAAAATAAATTTAATCTGACTTTTCTGTGCGGAACTTTGAGACCAATGAGCATCAGTTGAAGCTGATTAATGTAACAGCATACCTAATGGAAAGTTCTATCTTTGTATATTCATAAAAAAACCATTAGCAACATCTTAATTTAAATAAAATACATAGCTTGCATATATTAAAATCGTAAAGGCCAAGTTCAAACTCTCCCAAAACTGGGCATGGGGTTGCAATGTAATGACCATAGCCAAAGAACCTACCTCATGTTCTTGGGAAGTGGAAAGAAACCAGAGCACACAGTCACAAGAAGAACATGTAAACTCCAGAAGATAGCATCCAAGGTCATGATCACTGGAACTGTGAGGTAGCAGTGCTAACTGCTGCAGCACCCTGCTGCCCAATTGGAATTAACCACTGGACCTAGATACAGCACTGCAAGAAGTTCCTCACTCGAGTGATTAAGGGGAATTATTATATCTTCCTATACCGTATCATACCAAATATAACAGTGGCCTAATGAACTGATCAATTCACCCCATCCCTTCACTCACCTACCAAAATTTTTTCTCATTCAGGACATCTGTTTTATCTCCCTCTCGGGAGAGTTAGCACCATTGCAAACCTCAAATCCACATCCCACAGCTTGTAAACATTACCAGTTATTCATCCACAACTTCATCATCCAAGCAGATTGTTAAACACTAACCAGCACTGTCCCTGTTACCTGCAGGACAACTTGACCAATGGTTGCAATGCAGCCAACACAACTTATTGCAGCAGGAACTAATGAGAGGGCTCAGGTATGTTAGATATACTACTCTCATAGAGGAGGTCATCACTATCACTATGCATTAGGCCATGGCCACCAGCAGATCCAAAACAATTGAAGATATTGGAATCTTCATACCTAATACTTCTTTTCACATCTAACCCAAAGCTTTTCTGATCCATGACTTGCAAATAGTATGAAACAGGCACTTTTTATCTCTCCCCTCCCAACAACTTTACAGCTTTTCATAGAGTTATTGAGTCAGAGAGCTGTACCGCACAGAAATGGGCCCTCTGGCCCACCAAATCCATGCTGACTGTTTTGTCCATCTATATTAATCCCATTTACCTGCATTAAGTCTGTATCCTTTCATGCCTTGCCTTTTGGAGTGTCCATCTAAATACCTCTTAAACACAGTGATTGCATTAGAATCCACCAACTCCTCTGGCAGCATATTCCAGATATCAACCACTCTCAGTGTCAAAAAACTTCTCCTTCAGACCCCCTTTAAAACTTCTTCCTCTCACCTTAAACCTTGTTTTTGATACCCCCACCATGCGAAAAGATTCTAACAATCTACCTATACCATGCTCCTCACATTTTATAAACCTCTATCAGGTCACCCCTCAGCTTCCTTCACTTCAGAGAAAACAAGTCCAGCCTATCCAAACTTTCTTTAGAACTGAAGTCCTCCAATCCAGGCAACATCCTGGTGAATCTCCTCTGCACTTTCTCCAGCGAAATCACGTCCTTCCTATGGTGTTGTGACCAGAACTGCATAAAATACTCCAAGTGTGGCCAAACACGTTTTGTGAAGAGGTAACAATAACATCCCAACTCTTATATTCAATGCCCCAGCCTATGAAGGCAAGCATGCCATATGCCTTCTTCACCACTCTATCTGCCTGTATTGTTACCTCCATGGATTGAAGGACTTGAACCCCAAGGTCTCTCCATTCATCAACGTTCCTTAGCACCCTACCATTTACTTTATATGTCCTAACTCTATCTGACATCCGAAAATGCATAACTTTGCACTTGTAGATATTAAATTCCAGCTGCCAATGTTCTACTTAACTTTCCATCTGATTTATACCCTGCTGTAGCCTGAGACAACATTCCTCACTCCACAATCACCAATTTTTGTGTCATCTGCAAACTTACAAGTCATACCTCCTACATTCAGATCCAAGCTATTTATATTCATCACAAACAACAAGGGTTCCTGCACCGATTCCTACAGTGCATTTTCACTTCAGATACACAGAAACTGGAACAAGGCCAGGCAGAGAAGGAACAGCAAGAAGTCAGTGATGCTGAGCTCACACTTGCTCAGTCATATACAATATGCCAAACTGCATTAGCTCCAGCTCCAACTTAGAAAGAGTTCAAGGCATAAAAATTGCGGTGATCATCTTTTCAACTATTGGGACTACAATCCTTGGCCTGCACTAAGTTGCAATTATAACTGCAGCAGCTGGCAGATTCCATTGAGACTATCTTTATTAACACATTGTTATTTCACACACGTTTCTTACTGAGGACCAGGGAGGAGAATTGCTCCCTAAACATGCTGGGCAGATACAAATCAGCTCAGCCTGATCTTTGTGTTCATTACTCTTTATACAATCAAGCTACATCAGAGGAGCAATGCCTCCTAATGCAGTCATGTCTGGGAGTAAATGATTTACGTAAAGCCCTTATTTTACGTAAAAGTCTGCAAGAAGTTGCCGGTTCTGGCACATCACTCCTGCAGACTTCTGAAACTAGAAACAGCTGCAGAAAGTTAGGAATACTCATAGAGTCTTGGATACAGACACAAAAATAAAGCATTAGTCAACAAACAATCATATTAAATAATGGTGGTGGGAATCCTGCTGCCCTTTATGTGCTGAGCCATGCAAGGATAAAAGAGTAGGATCCTGCTTTGACTAGTGTGCTGAGCTCCAAGATGGTGGCACTAGAATCACATTAAAATGACATCGAGATCTGTCTATTCTAAATGCACATGCAATTGTCCCAATTTCTTGTTAATACATCATAAACACTTGAGCTGCACTTTGTTATGAAAATTGATGAAAGGTGCTTGAAGAGTGACAATTGGTCACTGAATTTTCACAGCAGTAACTTCCCCAAACACCCACACCCCAAAACTAAAAACATTCATTGCAAATTTTACCCTTCAAACTTTTACATAAATATCAAAGGACATTCTGCATAATTCTGTTCAGGTCACATTCAAAATACCCATAGATCTCCTACATTGGTATCTCATGTTGCACTCAGGACGCATTCCCAGGAGTGTAAGTCTTAGTGGAATCAGGACTAAAAGAGGTTAAAGAGTGGGAATAGACAGGTCTTTTCCCCAAAGGCAGGTATTGTCTAGAGGGGCACCACAAGGAACAGTGCTAGGATCTCAACTATTCACAGTATACATTAATGATTTAGAGCTCTAAAATCAGAAAGAGATACAGCACAAAGAGAGGCCCTTCAGCTCAACAACACTGACCATCAAGCACCTGATTTACACTAATCCCATTTTGTTGTCCCCACATGCCTATCAACCTCTCTCTGTTTTTTTATAAAGAGAGTGGTGGGTGCCTGGAACATGTTGCCAAGGATGGTGGTGGAGGCAGATACGATAATACGATAGCGGTGTTTGAAACGCTCTTAGATAGGCACATGAATATGCAGAGAATGGAGGGATATGGACCATGTACAAGCAGAAGGAATTAGTGTAATTAGGCATCATTAGCTTAATAAGTTTGGCACAACATCATGGGCCAAAGGGTCTGTTGCTTTGCTGTACTGTTCTATAATCTAACCCTTCCATTTCCTACTACTCACTTACACACTAGAAACAATTTAGTGGCCAATTAACCTACCAACCAGTGCATCTTTGGCATGTAGGAGGAAACTGGATAACCAAATGGCCTTTTCCTGCTCCTACTTTCAAAATGTTTACAGACTACTTCAATCCTATAGTCTCCCTCATCACCTCCTGTTAGATGCTCCAAGCATCTATCCCCTTATCTCTTTGTTTGGCTGCACTTCTCTCCCAAGCCTAGAGATTTCTTTATGGTAATAAGCTCAACAGCAAGTAGAGAACAAAATTACTCCAAATGAACCTGACACCAATGAAGATCCAAACTACAGTATAACAATTTTTGTTGGTACTTGAAGGATTTCAGAAGGTGTTCTAAAATAAAAACAGATTTTTTATAATTTAAATTTTATTTCCAGCGTGGTAACAGGCCCTTCTGGCCCAACGAGTCCATGCCGCCCATTTTAAACCCAAATTAACCTACCCGTACGTCTTTGCAATGTGGGACGAAACCGGAGCACCCGGAGGAAACCCACACAGACACAGGAGAACGTACAAACTCCTTACAGACTATTCTCCTTAAAGATTATTCACCTTAGAGTGGAGTAGTTCTGTTTGTTAATAGTGGCACCATTTTAATGGGAAACCATTATTTAAAAACAAACCCACATGTACACCTCTGCAAAAAATTTTGCAGCTGTGTTTAGACTATTCCTTTCATAAAACATGCCTTCTCCTGCTGTTTTGACCTCCATAGATATGCATCAATGTTTAGCAGTTTCACTTTTTTAAAAAAAAGTATAGCCATCACTGAAAGGTGATCTCACTCTTATCATTTTAGAAATGTGCATAATAATTACTAATTTATTTTCTGAATCCAGATGAAAATTGTGGTGCAACTAAAATAATGAATGTATTTTTTTCTGATAGTGATACAATAAATTAAGGTAGACAAACTTTTCCTTTGGTTTGGGTTTCTTCATCGACTATATTAAAAATCTACTGCAACCTATGGTCTTAGTCAATTATCTATTTTCTGATGTCCAGCAAGTTAGAGAAAAGAGGAAAGTGGGATACCAGTATGTGGAAGAGCTTTCCAAGTAAGGGATAAAGATTAACACATCATTTATTTCCTACACAATGATCTGTGATCATAAGAGCATCATTTTCTCACAGAAAAAGCAGGTCTGCAGCTTAAATGATTTGTCTGGTACACAACTGACTAGAAAAAAATACGGTCACCAACTTTTACTTCTCTAATGGAAGAGAAATGAAGATATTACTGTTTAAATATTGTATATGGATAACTCTCCATTTAGTAGTAGCCTCATTGGAGGATTGCTTATAAGGTAGGTTTTAAAGGGGATATAAATGTGATGGATTACCTCTGAGCAGAATTCATCTTATTTGTCAGAATAAAAATCATTTCAATAGCCACCTCACAATTCACTTCCTTGTGGGAAGACTTCTCCATTGGCTTTTTGTTATATTTTTTCCCTACAAGATGTGGGTGTTTCTAGAAAGTCTAATATTTGATGACAATCATTAGCTAACACTAGACCAATGACAGTGCAGTTAAAAGTTTTACCATATTACCACAGGCCTGGGGTCATTTATAGATCAAACTGTTGAAGGATGGCTGATCTGTCCCGAAAGGCCATTAGTGAACCAGATGGGTTTTTATGGTAGTTTGTTAGAAACTGAAAACACGGAAGATAATAACTGAGGATCAGCTGATTCACAATTATGTCCCTGAGTATATTACTGCTAGATGTGGGCTGGGTCTCACTGCGAGTGCTGTTGGTTCTAAATGGAATTGGACAGAACTACCTCAAAATTACTTGCGTTTAGCTATTCAAATAGCAGAAAGTCTAGGATATCCACACACATACTGTCAGACATAGAAATCCCAGATTTGCTGACAGGTTTACTGTGACCTTTGAGTGTTGTAACATAGGCTAAGCTTTTGGAAATAAAACTGCTTCACGTCAATATGGGGTTACCTTGGTTGCTGGAAAACCTTGAAGATCTTACTTGTCCCAGATAAAATGTATACTATTGGGAATGTATAATTCCATTCAAATGGCCTCTCGTGTGAAATCTTACTGAAGTATCTCATTGTAACTAATGAAATCGTGTTTAGCCACCTGGAATATAATTTAAAATTGTTGCTTGTACCATTTTAGTTTGCATCAAACAGCTGACACAGATACCATGCAGGAGAAGAAAAAGAAGTGCAGTACTGTTGTTCACATCAGCATGTTGGGGAAGTGTGAAACTAATGTTGGATCAAAGAGAACAAATGTTTACAACAGCATGGTTTTACTTTAAAATTAAGGCCTCTCAGCCACAACAGGTACTGCAGTCGAGGGGAAGGGGTGACCTGGTCAGTCACTAGAAGTCCACCTCATTTGGATCATCAGCACATTGACTCCAAAGATGGTCATAAGCAAGGGTCAGGTCTGAGCATAAAGAGTACAGAGAGAGGGAAGGACATGCATGGAGTCAAGCAGTCCCTTAAGATTACAGTAATCTTTCAACCTCATGTGAAGGTATTTCACCACAGAGTGCTGAATTCTGTTGTTTTATATTTACTAAAATCATTGTCAGGGTCTTTGCAAAGCCGGCAGTAATATAGTTACCAACCCATTGTAGACCTAGATAGGGAGGGGCAGACATCAGTCTGCAGTAACCACTGGAAGCCTCACTGCTTTACATATATGGAAGAATCTGGTGTCAAAAATATAGCTGTGCTGTTGGACACTCAAGGAGAATGAAAACTTGTTATTTTCCCCAGAAAGACTTAATTTAGTGCAGGCAAACAGAATAACTATCTTTTAACAAGATCAAATTAACTTCTTTGCACATATGCCTAGTGTTCAGGAAATCATATTAAATATAAATGTCCCATCCTGATTTGGAAAATGTATGTGTGGATAATACTGCAGCAGCAAGCAAATTAAAACCTCCAGTACATGAAAGAGGATAGAATATAGATGTGTTTCAAAGCAAAGAAGCTAACTAAAGCATGTATGAAAGATGCAAGGCAAAAGAATAAAGTTGAGATGGAGGTCAAGCTTTCCCTCTTAACTCCAGTTCTCAGTTCTGATTAAAAAAGACCTGGGTCTTGAACTTCTATATGGCTTTCATATCAAGCCAAGAGGAGAGTTGTTGAAAAAGTACACTTGTTAGCAGGTCTTGGATCTGGCCTACAATATGAATAAATAGTCAATGCTTCATTCAAGAATTCAAAAAATTCAAGATCAACCAGTGTTTCAATGTTTCCTTTCAGTTAGTCAAGTAACAAAATCTACAACGGTGGCTTTACCTTAAATTACTGTGCATGTAATACATTCATCCATGGTAACTTCAGATAAAAAGCCACCATTGTTAAATTAACTGAAAATTGAAAATTGTGGATTATTATTAACTTTCTTCACTTAATCAATAAAGCACTGGAGTTTCATCACAGATTGAAGTGTCTGTGGAAATTTGAAATAGGACAAACAACTGTGATTCCTGCCAAGCAGGGCGATCAGTAAATGAGGGCACTGGAACCATCATATGTATTTTGTTAAATGTTCAGTTGACACCAAGCTGAAGGATTCAGAGAAGGCTAACAAAATCCTGTGTAGAATTTACACCTGGGCTGACAAATGGTAAACAAAATTCAAAACAGACAAATATTAAGTGGAGCTTGTTCCTAGGACAAGACAACTGCAGAACAATATTTAAGGGGAATCTAGGGAAAGAGTGTAAAAGAGTATGTTAATCAAGTGGGATGATGTAGAATGGGGGAAGAGGGTCAAATGGATCATAAATACTGCATTATAACATTTGGACAATGATTTGTTCCTATGCTTTTTTAAAGTCATCTTTGCAAAAATGCAAAATCCTGCAGAATAAATGTAAAAACAGAACTGCACGGTCAGGACCAAGCAGTGGCCATTTGATAATTCTGCTATCCTGAATTTTGCAAAGAGCTCTCTAAATTAGTCCTTCAGCTCAGTCTTCTTCCCAAAACTTGTGCAACTGAGTCATTTTTAAAGTACATGCCACATGGCCTTTCCACCACAGAAACAGCTTCCTCAATAGAACATGGAACAGTACAGCACAGTGTGCTGACCATGACACCAATCCAAACTAATACCATGTGCCTGCACATAGTCTATATCCCTCCATTCCCTATCTGTTCATATGCCTGTCTAAATACCTCTTAAACACTGTTATCACATCTGCTTCTACCACTTCCCCTGGCAGCATGTTCCAGGCACCTACCACTCTCTGTCTCATAAATCTCCTTTAAACTTTCTCCCTCTCTTCTTACAGCTATGCCCTCTAGTATTTAACATTTCCACCCTGGGGAAAAGACTTTGACTATCTATCCTGTCTATGCCTCTCATAATCTTATCTACTTCTATCAGATTGCCCCTTAGCTTCTGATGCTCCAGAGAAGACAATCCAAGTTTTCCAACCTCTCCTTATAGCTAATACTCTCTAATGCAGGCAACATCCTGGTGAAGCTCTTCTTCATCATCTCCAAAGCCGCCACATCATTCCTGTAATACGGTGACCAGAACTGCACACAATATCCCAAATGTGGCCTAACCAAAGTTTTATTCAGCTGCAACATGATTTCCTACTTTTATACTCAACATCCTGACCAATGAAGGCAAGTGTGCCAGATGTCTTCTTTACCACCACTTTGTTTCCACTTTCAGGGAGCTATGGACTTGCACCCTGAGATTCCACTGTACATCAATGCTTCTGAGGGTTTTGCCATGTATTGTATACTTTCCTCTTAAATTTGAACTCCCAAAATGCACCACCTCATCTTGTCTAGATTAATCTCCATCTGACATTTCTCTGCTCACATGTCACACTGGTCTATATCCTGCTGAATCTTTGTCAACCTTCCTCACTAATCCACACCTCCACTAATTTTTGTGGCACCTACAAACCTACTAATCAGCCCGTCTACATTTTCATCCAAATCATTTATATATAACACAAACAACAGAGGTCCCAGCACTGATCCTTGCAGAACATCACTGGTCATAGGCATCCAGTCAGTATAACACCCCTCCAACACTACCCTCTGTCTTTTCTGGCCAAGCCATTTTTGAATCCAATCTACCAAGTCTCCATGGATCCCATGTGCCTTAATCTTATGGATCAGCCTACCCTCATCAATCATTTCTTCACCACCTCAAAAAACTCAATCAAATTTGTAAGACGACACCTCCCTCACTAAGCCATGCAAGTAGATCCTATCCCTAAGAATGTTCTCCAATAATTTCCCTACCACTAATGTAATTTCCTGGTTTGTCTCCATTGCCCTTCTTAAAGTAAGGAGCAGCATTAGCTATTCTCCATTTCTCTGGGATTTTGCCTGTGGCTAGCGAGGATACAAAGGTCTCTGTCAAGACCCTAGCAAACTCCTCTCTTGCCTCTCTCAATAACCTGGGATGGATCCCATCAGGCTCTGGGGACGTATCCACCTTAATGTTCTTCGAGAACTCCATCACCCCTCCTTCTTGATATCAACATGCCGTAGAATATCATCAGCTTATTCCTTCCTGATCTCGCTATCCTCCATGCCCTTCTCCTTGATGAATACTGATGAAATGTACTCATTTAGTGCCTTGCTCACTTCCTCTAGCTCCAGGCATAAGTTCCCTCCTTTGTCCTTGAGTAGTCCTAACTTCTCCCAAAGTTACATAGTTTCAGTGTTCAACAATTCAATATCCAAATATGAAAAAAATCTCATTTCTTTTAAAAAAGTTTTTTGCTAATTATTTTAAATCCATAATCTCTGAATGCTAAGTCACTTGTCTGAGAAAACAATTTCTTTTTCCTTGTTTTATCAAAATCCCCCATT
The DNA here is from genome assembly GCF_009764475.1 of Pristis pectinata. Lineage (NCBI taxonomy): Eukaryota > Metazoa > Chordata > Chondrichthyes > Rhinopristiformes > Pristidae > Pristis > Pristis pectinata. The sequence goes on from NC_067406.1 coordinate 101,214,546, forward strand.
GCTATATTGATAATAATTATAATGCAAATATTAACAATTGTTGGCTGGCAATAAATGAAGGAAATGCTCAACACCATTTGGAAAATAATTGAGGTAAAATCCTTAGGGTCAGACGTTCCTCACAGCACATTCATAAAGCTACACCTGGTGTGCTTTATTTTGTCACAGATGAAAAGCAGAGCAATAGGATAGATCCTTCTTAAAGAAAAACGTGTGATAAGATAGGACTCTTGACTTTCTTGGAAAAAACTTCCCAAAAAACTGGTAGCAATGGAAGTAAACTTTGGAAGCAGAGCTCATCATGCTGACACAATATTATATTACAGTTCCTGCTTCTGACCCGGAAAGAAGTTCCTGGCCAGAGTAAGTAATTCCCAAATGGTACATTCAGATTCTGAAAAGCAAGATATAGATTTAGACTTGTAAAGGATGTATTTATTGATACAAAATGATCAAAGTCTGGAGGAGGTTGATAATAAGGATAGTTGAAGCCAGGCCCCATTTAAGAAAGTAATTGTATTCTGGAATGGAGGAATTATGTGGGCTGTAAAGCCTAATTAAGCTAAATATATCTTGTGATCCTGGGTAACTGGAAAAATAGTAATTTCCATTGATTGGCATTTCAGGAATAATAAACTTAAAACGGTTGAAGAGAATATGACATATGTATGAATGATTTGATTTCAAGGATTACTTGTTCTAATAATTCTTCCATTAGAAACATAACTGTGTGAGGTATGAAATTTTCCCATTTTTTAAATTACCACTCTAATTGTTTCATTTTCCAAAACATTACCAGAGAAAATAAGTGAAGCAAAACAATAATCATCTCCCTCATTTAAAATAAAATACATTCAAATGGAAATTAGACGACTGATACTTTTCAATACAGTACAAACAAAAACTTTGGGTGGAGATAACATAAAACCTAACTAAAAAAGATCTGATAATACAGAAACCGAATATTATCTTGGTTACACATGTTAAAATTTGATTACTTGCAGACTATTTTCATTCTTGATTTAGCACTCATATATACTGCTACTAGATCAAACTGTGGAGTAAGTATTGCCTGTAATTGCTGTGTTTACTCTATGTGGTTTTAAAAATTCATGAAAGAACAAAGACAGATTCAGCCTCTATTGATAGAATCAGCACTTTGCCTGTGTGGTGATGGTTTTGCTGGAAGCTGTGGCTGCAGTAAGACAACAACAAATGTGTCACCTTTTGTATATTACTTCTTAGTTATGTTTCTGAAAGCAAGTCTAAAAAGACTCTGAGCATTTCCCTGATACAAACTGATCTTTCCAATATACAGAACAGTGTGGGATTTTAACACTCTATTTCAAGATTAAGGGGCACGTTATTAGCAGGATTTGTATTGCCTTTTGGGAGTGGACTCTGGCAGTTCCCAGAGGTTACTGATGTGAGGATCACTCCAAGGTAAGTTTTGATTTATTTTAAGAGTCAGCAACAAATCGGCAGTGTTGACTGCAAAACCCCGGGTCTTTTGGAAGTCCCTAGGACAAACACTGTCACAGAGGCATTCCGTTTAGAGCCAGGCAGGAAATCAATCTTTGTAGATCGGGTGTCCAGACTGGGAAGATTACGAGGTATTCATACTAAAATCATACAGAACAACCAAATTTTGATCTGAATAGGAAGAGCCCATCCAGAACAGGAGAACTGGCAACTCTACCACCCACTCTCATTCTCTCTCTTCTACCTGCTTCTTCCCTTCCTGTCCCTCTATGCCATCCGCACTTGTTCCCTTCCTCCACCTCCCTTCCTTTCCTTTTATCTCCTCTCTTTTCCTTCATTCCACCATCCTTTCACCCTCTTCTTTCTTTCTCCTGCCACAACCCTTCCTCTCACTCTCTCTTTTCCTCCCCTCTCCCTCCATCTCACTCATCTCTTCCTTCCCTCAAAGCTTTCCATTTGCCTTCACCTCCTTGCACACTGTTCCTTCCCTTTTTGCTCCTCACTCTCCTTCCCTGCTCTTCCCTTTCTCTTACAGTCCCTCCCACATCTCTTCTTTCTGATCTTTACTGCTGTGAAGTTAATGGTGGCTGGGGCTTATTCTACTTGCCTGGAAGGAAGCCACTTGGCAATTTCAGGAACATTGCCCACCTCCCCATGCACCAACAACCCCCCCCCCCCGCCCCCCAACCCCCCTTGGAGTATCATTGCGAGGTAATTTACATTTCTTTCCATGATAAGCCGATACTGCACACCGCTGAGTAAAAAGATAATAAGATAAGATCTTTATTAGTCACATGTACATCGAAACACACAGTGAAATACATCTTTTGCGTAGTGATTTTTGGGGGGCAGCCCGCAAGTGTCGCCACGCTTCCGGCACCAACATAGCGTCTTTGGAATGTGGGAGGAAACCGGAGCACCTGGAGGAAACCCACGCAGACATGGGGAGAACGTACAAACTCCTTACAGACAGTCCTGGTTAATTGGTCTTTCCCAGCTTTTTGCAGGTTGCATGCTTGGTTTGAAAAAATCATAAAGGAAACAGGGCACTTTGTACTGATCTCATAATTCGTCTTTTAAAATGGGGCATTAAAGGTTCTGTTTGCCCTTTCTCTTCTGCCTCCATTACTCTTCTCCTTGTGACCATTCTCTTCCTCACATCTCCCTCCCCTTTAAAAATGGGGTGGCCCATTCAATATGGGACAGTTAGCACTCCTATAAAAGGACTGGAGGTTACACCAACAAACATGCATATGCAGTTAAAATAAGCCACATATTCAGCAGCAAGGAAGAATGCGGGCAGATTCATAAGGGTTTAAGGAATGAGTTTGTAACTCTGATTAAGCAACGTATAGCAGTGATTAGTTGCCAGCACAAAGGAGGCTGACTGTACAATGAACTTACCGTCTGCATTTTTCCAAATCAGCTTATTTCCATAATAAATAATGATCTCATGTGTAGCTTTGGTCATACATGGAAAGCTTGCCTAATGAGAGCACACTGATTATGTATTTATCTGTGACTGTGCATGATTTCCTTTAGCTTACAAGATTATAAGAATTCCTGTTGTGACACAGGAGGGCACATATTGAATCTTAACTTGGATAAAACCTCAAGTCAAAGATTGTCAACCCATTCGACGAAACCAGCTGCAGAAATCTGTGTAAGAGCCTGGATGGAACAGGGAAATGTGAAACTCAGTCATAGCACCAGTGTCTACGTAAATCTTCCACCCCTTTTTCATTCGTTCACATAATTTCACAGACTTCACATTTAGTAACCCCAGATTTCAACAGGACTGTTGTTATGATGACTGGGATATTCAGTTGCAAGAGGCCTGGGCAAGCAGAAATCATCATTCAATGAGTATATGTGTTAAATAATTAGTATGGAAAGAAGGGACCAAAGGAGAGATTTTCCATTCCAACGCTCCTTGAACATGCTGAGAGTGCACGAAAGGAAAATCTCTTGCCACGGTCCATCATTTTCAGTTCATTAATGTTAATGAGTGGAAAATCATGGTCTAGGAGTGTGCTACTTTGCGTTATGTGTTCCAGCAGATTTTGTTTTGCAATTACCAAAGTTGAAAAGCTGGGCTGAAAAAACAGGGGTCATGGAGTAAATCTGTCTTTGCCAGAGCATGTAATAGGGTCATGGTGAATTAGTTGTAATTTCATTGGAAAAGAAAATTGGATGTGGTATAAAATTGTTTGTCAAATGACAATCAGCCTTTCTCATTTTAATGGCAAAGGTAATTTTTGCCCCTTTGAGATGAAAGAAATAATGGAATAGTTGGGTGATCAGGAAAGTAGTAAAAGTGTTGTGAATAAATAAGTGATCAGTTGTAGCAAGATGGGAATGGAGAATGGGATTGTGGTAACAAAAGATTGAAGTGCAAATCAAAACCAACACTGGGGTTGGAGAGAGCTTTGTTCAGGCACCTGGCAATGAAAATTTTCTCCAATTCCAATCATTTAATAATAATCAAGATGATGGGACAGAAACTGTAAAGTGTGGGGTGCTAAAATAGTCCAATTTTGATTTAACTCAGAGAACATCAGGCTGTAAATTATTTCTGGGTGTTATAGTTTGCAAAAGCAGATCATGCAGTTCTACTTACCCCAGCATGACTGAGATTTTTCTGGCATCAAATGTGTGCTTAATGACAGCATTAGTTCCTCACTGCACATTTCTATCTGTTTAGATATAAACTGCAGCAGGAAGCTCTATAACTGTTGTTGCTCAATCTTAATAGAACTAGGAGCACACTGTACTGGTTTGTTGCTTTTCCAGTTATTTAAAAGGATATTCATTTCCTCCATCACCAATGCACGAGCTACAGCATGTGTCATGTACAAAATGCACTGCATTTCTTCACCCAGGTTACTCTGACAGCAACAAACAACCCATTGGAAGAACTCAGTGGGTCGAGCAACATCTGTGGGAGGAAAGGAACTCTGACAGCATTGCTCACATCCATAATTTCGATCAACAAGGAGGACAAGGTTAGAAAGCACATGGAAAACACCACCAACTGCAAGTTTCCCTCTAAGTCACATACCATCTTGATCTGGAAATATGTCACTGGTTCTATACACCATCACTGCTGGTTCTATACACTGGAACTCCCCCTCCAACATCTGTGTAGAAGGACTGCAGTGGCTCACCACCACCTTCTCAAGGGCAATTAGAGATGGGCAATAAATGTTGGCCTAGCCAGTGACGCACACAATCTAAAACATGAATGAAAAAATAAGTAAAAAGTACTGCTGTCATCAGAAAACCTGACTGGGCACCTTCAGTATTGACTGAAGGTTGCTCAAACATATTCCAAAGTCCACAGTGTGCTACATCTAACAGTGAGTGTTCTTTTTCCAGCATTTAACCACTGTTATACTCATTCAATGGATGCCTCAATAATGATTCCACTAGCAGCATTACTAGAGGCATTATTATTGCCGTGGCCAACCATTCAGGGTGGGTTGAGGGCATGCCCATTTGTTAGAGGCTATTCCCTGAGTGTCCAAAGACACCACATTCCATCTAAACCCCACCGGTGAACAATGTATTCCCAGGTTCAGGTTTTACAAGTCCGTTAGCATTGAGGAGGGATGTTCTGTTGGAGAACCCTCAGCCATAAGTCTCATGCTCAGACTGCTCTCAATAAGGAAGACAAGGTCACATTGACTCACTATTTTCTTATCATGGGATATTTCCAAGCAGGTGAAGTCAAGTCTCCAAATCTGCTGTTCATTGCTGTATCACGAAGAAACAATTGTTTACAAAGAAACAATTTCATCCATTTTTCATCATGAGAAACAGGTGACATCTTGGGCACTGGGATTTGCTGCATTGCTGGCTTTCCATAAGTGCAGGTCATCACGTACTGCACTTATAAGGGCTTCCTTTAAGAATCTGGACTGCTGTACAAATAGGAAAGGTTTCCACTTCTTCATTGTGCAGGTTGAAGAGGATCACAATGAGAATTTCTTCATGGTCAATGTAATGATTCCAGGAACAATATATGACTCTCTCATCTTGAGGGAGTCTATGCTGCCAAATATCTTCAGTGCCCAGAGGGATGTATCCTGAAAACAAGACCTCCTATTTATTTCCTTCGTGCACATATCAGTGCATTCTCCAACCAAAGCAGCTGAGTGCAGGTGCTATGACAGCCATGTAAATACCAGATCGCAATAGAAAGTACCATAGGCTTTATGAAAACAAGACTATGCTGCTTGCATTAGTCCGAAGCACCTTGCATTACGCTCCAAGCAAATATGCAGACTTCACTGTTGCCTGCTGAATACCGCACAATATTTGCCAACCAAAGACAGCAGCTGATGATGGATGAGGAAAAGCAAGGAGACCCACAGCCTGAGGGCAATGAGCTGAGTCTGAAGAGCAGGAGGAGGAAGGTGGTGGTCACTGGGGTGATTTCCAGGCTCAGCATCCATAACCTCATTTGCTTTCTTCGTGGAGCAGACAGGCATTGGCCACAAAAGATGCAAGAAACTTCCTCAAATTAAAATTCTCAAATGCAAACCAAGTGACCTTCTACACATTACAATCCATAACACCAAACTAGAACAGCAATAATTGAGTGAGAGAGTCTAGATAATACATAACAACCTTTTTCATCATGGTTTTCAGGCTCATCTCTGCTGAATGTCACACATAAATGAACAAATCCCTGCTCCAATTAATTTAATGATTTCTTTCAACATCTTGGTATTTCCCAACTTGTGGTAATTTGGTTGAAGAACTCAGACTGCATCAATTACATTTTTTTCTCAGGATCTCCACTTTGCAGGTATAAGCAATGATGTAACAGATCACCATAACAAACTTGTAAGGACAATAAACTTCTTTCATCTTTGCTTCACTGTGTAGAGATTTTCAATCCTATGGAGATCGTTGGGACCATCTCCTGCTAAGTTCTTTTAAAGATGATTCTGACAAGCCTCCTGGCACTTCGAGGTCACTGGACCTTCCTCTTGATATGTACCTCGTTGACCATGACTTGCAAGTTTCTCACTCTTTCCCTTGCACCTCCTGTGTCCTCCATGGCTAAGTAAAAGTGTGCGTGGCAGTTGCATGGCTACCATGAGGAGTATGCCTTTTAAGAGCTGAAAGTGTGGAGGTGGAGGAGGTGCTACTGGTCATTGCACAGAGGCTGTTATAGCACTTCTGGGTGTAAGTCACTCAAATGGTATTTCAAACTGGATTTTTGGCCCCCTCTAGTTTTATTTGCGGGAGGTGCAAGTTTGTTTTAACGCTTAACTTTTGTGTATCAAAAATAGGTAAGGTCCATTTTCAGGACAAACATTTCCTTTAGGAAAATCAAAAGTGAGCAAATAAGTTGATTTCAGGTATCCAAATGTTGTGGCAAGGATAGGTGAAGAAAATCAATTTGGTTATTTTTACTTTCAAGGTATGTAAGAGTTGTTTAAATTGAACACCATCAGAGGTGCTGAAATTACAAAATCACAACAAAATTAAGCAATTAGGAATAAGCGGGAAAGTCATATGGAATCTCCTTCATCAAAGGAATTACAGCAATGGAATATGTCACAAGAAAGGAAGACAGTTTCAAAAGATGACAGACAATCAAAAGTCTTTCTGGAGGGAGAACAAACATGTCTAACAGAATAGCACCATGGGAGGATAATCAGGAACGATGAGGCAATAACCCATAGATCTTCAGCACAATCTTATCTCAATCAGAAAATATACATGAAGAGTGTGAGAATCACATTAACAGAAGAGGCTCATTGAGAAAGATGAAAGGTTAGTCAATGAAACTAAGGTGATTTGGATGAAGTGGTCTTTTATATTCCCAAAAAATAACCTTGGATTAAGTGGAATTTGAACAAATAACTTATTAAGAATCCACATACACACATTTTTATATGTGGTTATAATTTTACTTTTTAAATCTAATAAACTAACATATTGGTAAACTGGGATCATGATCAAGATGGATAACAAATATATACGTGAATTTAAAAGATATTTAATGGGGTCTTTTTCTAATTTTTTCCCCTTCCTATCCATCCTTGCAGTCTAGTTCACATAATTAATTGTTTTCTGGAAATTTATTTGAAAACCCTCGGATGACAGAACCTGATCTCAATTTCTTGATAAATCTCACCTTTTATTTTTTGCATCCTTGTTAATATCCTTTTCTATGAACCATAGCACTTCAACCAGGCTTCTAAACAAAATATTAAGTAATCATATTTACATGGAACTAAGTCCTCTTAAATATCAGGATATGAAGTTTTAATTACACACCTGTCATTTCAAATATTGTTTAGCTGTATTAAAATTCTCCATATTTATGACAGTTTCTTGATTTCATTTATTTAGAGCATCATTCCTAGACTTTTCTACTGTAATATTTTGTATTTAGTTAATAGTGCAATGCATGCTTTTTAAATTTTTTGTTGGGATCTGGAGGTGATGCTGAAAAACCTGCATTTATTAGCCAATCCTAATTACTTTCAGTAGTAATGTTAGAGCTTCCTGTATCACTGCAATTGATGTAATGATGAAGCCCTCACATCTGTTTGCCTGATAGCTTTGGAAATAGTTTACTAAGCATCTTTATCTCAGTCACTGCAGAACATTACAAGTGCTTTGCTTGGCTGAATACAATAAGCTCAGAACATTAGACTTTATGCAGTTTACTGCAGGAAATTGCCAGGAAATTGCAGGAAATTGTGATTATATCATCACAATTACAATTACATGCTTTCCCTGAGCAATTACAATAACACCAGTTCACTTGTCACCAGAGGGAATCCTCTGTGCACAAAGAATTCATTATAAGTTCCTTAATTCAATAAAGGAACAGTACTGAAAAAAATTAGGGCATTCTGGTGTAAACAACAAATCAAATAATCAGTTTTTCTTAGATCAATAATCTGTATGTTCTATAACAACTTACATATCGTATAATTCCTTCCAGAAATACCTTCTTTATTCAGCAAACGGCTCCCTCATAAGTAAGTGATGAATTAAATGTTATGAAGAGTGATATATATCATTTATATCTGTCTATAACTTGAAGTTTATGCTGAGAAAAAGTGACTGGATAACTTGAATTCATAATTTTAAGAGGAGCATACATTAGAATACTTGTACTTGTGAGTTCACCGGTCATATTACGGAACTACATTACAGAGGCCTGGACTAATAATCCAGAAAATGTGAGTTCAAATTCCAGTGTACCCACTTGAGAACGTGAATTCAATTATTAAAAATCTTTATGTCCATATCAATAACCAGATAAATTGCTGAAAAGAATTCAGTTGTCATTGTTAGAGTGTCGTTGAAAAAAAATTGTTTTTACATGTCCTTTAGTGAAGGAAACCTGCCATCCTTATCCAATCTAGTTTATATTTAGATCAAATATCACACTAACATGGTTGATTGACCATCATTGCATCAAACTGATGCATCTTAGTTGGAAGAATGAGGAAAATTATATTAAAAGTAAGTATAAATAAAAGTATAATTTTAAATGAGATGTAGAAACAAAGAGACTGAAGGTACACATACACAAATCCTTGAGGGTGGCAGAATAAGTTAATAAAACCGTACAAAAGAGACATAAAGGATATATGGCTTTATAATAATAGGCATGGATTACAAAAGTAAGGAGGTTATATTAAAACTATTCAACAAGGTAAAGTCCCTGGTTGCAGTACTGTAATCAATTCTATCCACCACACTTTAAGAAGGATATGGCAGCTTTCCAAAGCAGCTGAAACTTGTTACAGTTGTAAGAAGGATAGAAGATCAGTTATGTGGAGAGTCCAGTGAAACTAAGATTGTTAGCATTGTAAATAAACCATGGCCTAGACATTTTTTGGGGTCACACTAACACAGTGAATGCATCATAAAATACAAAAACTTCAATTGGAAGGTGTACAGAAATTAGTTGCAGGGTTTTCTTGTGCAGTACCAGCTGAAATTGACACTGTGAGGCATCATAAGTTCTCACAGTTGTCAACAAGTAGTACAATGGGTGTGATCTTTGCTTCGGCTGCAGGGGAGTGTTGCTTCTGAATGAATGGATGCGACAATGATGTGAAGGGGAGAAAATACTCTCAGGAGATCAGGATATGCTGGTGAAGTACAATGCCCATAGGCAGCATTTCTTTTCTACCAGTGGGCCACAGTGACCCTTGAAGGCTACAGCTAGATGCTCCTGCTGGGAAGATGCCAGGGGCATCCCTGCAAGTACTTCAGAGTCAGAATCAGAATTATTATCACTGATATATATGAGTTGAAATTTGTTGTTTTGTGGCAGCAGTACAGTACAAAGACATAAAAATTATTATAAATAACAAAAATAAATAAATAGTGGAAAAAAAGGAATAACGAGGCAGTGTTCATGGACTGTTCAGAATTCTGATGGCGGAGGGGAAGAAGCTATTTCTGAATTGTTGAGTGTGGCTCTTCGGGCTCCTGTACCTCCTCCCCGATGGTAGTAATGAGAAGAGGACATGTTATGGATGGTGAGGGTCCTTAGTGATGCATGCCGCCTTCTTGAGGCACTGCCTCTTGAAGATGTCCTCGGTTGTACCCGCGATGGAGCTGGCTGAGTCTACAATCCTCTGCAGCCTCTTGTGATCCTGTGCATTGAAGCCTCCATATCAAGCTGTGATGCAACCTATCTATGAATGCCTGCCTCGTGTGGAAGTTTGCAATACAGACAAAAGTCTGTAACTACTCTACCTACTCCTGTTGACTTAAGGAAAGAAAGTATAAATAAACTACCTAATATAGTAGTAAGCAGCAAGCTGAAAGATGCAACAGAGATCTGTGGCAGCATTCTGGAATGATCATGGTAACTCTACAGAAACTGAGAGTTACCATAACACTCATCTCCATGGTCAAAACATTCACGTACTACTGAAGTTGTCAAAGGTCACATTGCTTAGTGAGACCAAAGAATACTGTTTGATTATTGGCCCAATCCAACCAGATTTTTAGGGAAAATGGGGTTAGTAAAAACTGATTGTTCTGTGAATAAATCAGAATTGTCTTTTTTCCTGCATAAAAGTAAAGAGATGAATTTCCTGACAGGTGCTAACATACCTAGAATATGTAAAATTGGTCTACTCTGCATTGATAACCACAGCACAACTCTGTTTTATCAGAGTTATGTGAACAAATTTATAACCCCATGTGCTCTTTAAGCAAATATGTTGCCTTACAAGAATGTGGCAATGGAAAGTGGCACACATAACATCCCAGCACTGGAGGAAGGCCATGTAATAGAGCTGGGGATGCAAACAAAATATTTACAGCAAGCCCAGGGACGAGGGATGGACATGAGATCCTCTCAGCTTGCTTTTGATTGGCCTCAAATTTATGAAAGATGAAGGAATGCCAGCTAGGAGAGTTTTGGCATAGTTGGAGTTCACAGTCGATTGAGAAACAGAAAGTCCAAGGGCGAAAGTCACAGAAGCAGAAGTGGATCTTTTTAGCATTGGAGCAATTATGGGATCAGAAGCTTGGTTCGGGTCAAATGGGTTGTAAGAATACTGCTTCTGCTTGAGATAATGGCCATGGAATGAAATGGAATATTTGCTGAAGATGCAGAATCCATGGAGAAGCTGTGAGTCAATGGCGACAGTCTTCCCAAAGTTTAATTGGATTAAATTGTGGGTCATTCAGGCCTGAATGTCAGACAAAAAAGCTTTACTGTCTAGTTCCTCATGTAAAACTCATAGAAAGTATGGTGAGCTGATTGCCTAAAATTTTCCATAGTCAGCTCATTTGAATAATTATTCACAGTTGCCTATGCAGCTTTATTATGTGAAGGGAGCTGCACTAATGATGAATGCATTAAAACTTAAATGGATATGTAAAGATAAATTGGTGCATGTGGCAACAAACATTTCAAACTTTATGGTGTTTAAAATCCTCTTAAAACACTTGTCAAGTTTTCACAACAAGGGCAGACAATGCTAATCCTACATGCATTTTTGGATCATGAACTAACGTTCATTTTCAGCAGATGGGCCTGACCGTGCCCAGTTAAACTAGGGGATGAATGTCTAAGTTAGTTACGCACCAGACAGTTATTAAGTGAACCATAATGTAAAATGAGAATATTTGGCATGGGAATGGTAGAAAGGGAAAGAGCAATGGTTTTCTAGAGACAGGGCATGAAGAATGAAGCTGAGGGAATAGTTGAGCAAACTCACAACTGGAATATCAAGATGAATGGAAAATGAATGGTTAGTTGCAGTTGCAGTTCTAAGCTATTTGAGAGAGAAGTGATAATTTGTAGAGAGAGAAAAACAGATAATATTTCAAGTTGAAGATCCTTCAATAGATCTGGAAAGCTGGACAAATGATGGGGGAGGAATGGCTGGGATAAAGGGAATATCACTGGCGACGAGCCCATGTTTGCCACAGGGATCAGCTGGAGATGAAGTCATCCAGTTGGGAAGTTAATAAGCGTAGTCAGAGAGAAAACATGAGCAAAGGTACATAACAGCTATACAATGAGGGCATGTGGAGGGAACGTAAATAAAAGAATGTAAAAGTTGCAAAATGCAGAACTTTCAGATACTTTCAGGTCAGGCAGTACTTATGGAAAAAAACTGAGCCAATACAGATAGATGACTTACAGCAAAAAATAGCCAGAAGAATTTGCCATCTTATCAATAAGATGTTCACATGCCAATGAAGCTCCACTGAATGATAGGAGCTCAAGAAATTAAGTGGTAAGAAAAGATTTATATGGTGCCGTTCATAACCTCAGGACATTTCAAAGTGCAGTTCTAAAGAAGTGTACTTACTTTAAAGTAGAGTGTCGGGATGCATAACAGTCAAATTACAAATAGTAATGAAGCAAATGACTATTGTGTTTCTCATTCAATTTTGGCTAATTACACCAAGGGAGGAACCAAATAAAATAGATCAAGATTGCAAAGATAAGAAATTTGTTCTGCAGTATTATCCATGGCTATAGCCTGCAACTGCAGTAGTTACACAGCGCTACAAAATGTTAAATAACATTGACAAATTCTATTTAAAGATCTGTAACCTACAGATGTCACAAGCATAAGAGTTGTGTTGGATTTTGACCTTGCAGGGCGATCTATACAGATTTGCAGCTTTGAAGCATTTTTATACTTTTAGAATATTTCTCCGTAATATTGTGAAAACAACAGTTCCACACAAAACTCCAAATGAAAGGCAACAGAATTCCTTTCTTATGAAACACCATTAGGCAATTTAGTATTTTCATTATATTTCTGGGTGTAACTTGTTGCAATATATTGGACACATTGTGCTTTCATGACATGAAAAATAGAGTCATAGAATTATATGTAAGGATGTATGTGGCATGGAATTCAGTAAAGCAGGATTTCACTATTTAGGTGAATTGCCAAAGAAAACAGGATTTGTTTTGTTTAACTTGGTTTTGTTAATTGCCCCTTGATTTCTTCATATAATACAGAGAAAATCAAGTTTACTGATAGGTCCCAATCTTTATCAATTAAATTGATTTATAAAAGCACTGCAGATTATTGATAATTATATGAAAGAACGTGATACAAGACAAAGAAGTCACCTTTTAATGGGTTTTCCAATGGTACCAGAAATTTTAAATATAATTCTACTTAAAGAATGTTTGCTTCATGATTTGTTTTGTATTTTTCAAAATTACACCAAATTTAACTGGGGAAGAGGCAACCCTACATTCAGTAAGACAAGTAGTACTCAGGTATGGAGTACCTGGCATCAGGTTTTCTTTTGCAGTCATTCTTGAGATTTTTAACAAATGGAGGAGTTATTGCCTGTCCATTGTTGATCTGAGAGGAGGATGATGAGCTTGCTTCTGGAAAGATTTCATACAATGAACTGTTAGTTTGGTCAACCTATAAAAGTCACAGACAGGTCAGAATTTAAGAATCAATGGCTTACTTTCCTGAAGGGTGCAGGGGCAGAAATTGTCCACTTTCATTTGCACTATGTGCATTGTAACTTGTCAGCTGCACATTGTAGTCTGCTTTCAAAAATTAAATCAGTTGTCCACAAAAGGACCTAATTTTAGAAGCAGAGCACAAAGGACAGTGAATAATATATTTGCCAACTGATAGAGAGAAAAAAGTCTTTGTGAGAATTTCTATTTATAGAATCAAGCTTTGTGTACGTTTGCTCCAGCGATTCTGTGCCACCTTGAATGCACTTTGAAGTGTACTCAATCCAGTATCCCTTCATTTTTTGTGGTACCTAATAAAACATAACAAGTGGGAATTGCTCAGAAATTATGTCTCTGATTCTCCTGAGATCTGTCCTGTAGTTAACTTGGTCCATAAGAAGATCAAGACAGTAGGATTTGCTGACAGCAGTGGTCTTGTCAAACCATGGGTTAAGTGTCATGAAGCTTTTATGTCTCATATATACTCTTTTTCCATATTCATGCAGACATATGTACAACCATGTACAGAAAGATCATTATGTTTTATTCCATAAGTCAATTTTCAGGTGTTTATTGATAAAATAATGTTAAATTGAGTTCTGTAAAGCAGGCTGGAGAATATAGTTAGTGAGTTTAAGAAGTGAAACCAAACACGGAGGTGAGCATGAGTAAGGGATGGCAGTAGAGGAGAAGCAAGATTCCGTAAGCTATTAACAACCCCTCTACTTCATGAAATATTGCCATGATTGTGTTCATAGTTATGCCGGTACACATTAGGAAAGAGATGGAATAGTTGATGACTGCATCAGTCAACTATATCATACGTTTGTGGAGAAAATATTAACTGAGAATTCAGAGGAATTTTATGCCAGACTCAAAAAAGCTGCAGTCCAAAGAAGCTGAATGCACAATCAACATTTCCAGCCTCTTACAATTCTCAGTACATTGTACAGGTTGGCTGCCTCTATGTAACAGATAGGGCCATTCACCAGCAGATTTGTCAAACTGTTTGCCAATGCAGCTGTAGCACAGCTGCAGATGTGACCAGTGATTTCTTGGCAGCTGCACCAAACTATTGGTGTCTTCTGATCTCAGTCACATCTCATTTCAACATTCTCCAATTACATGAACATTTCCTCCAGGGTGTGCTTGCAAATGCACAGAAAACACTCCTTTTAAGCTGAAATGTGTTTCACAAATGCTCAAAATATTACTTAGAAATTAAGAAAAATCCCACATAGGATTTTAAGCATAAGTAATTATAGATCATTAATCAACACACAGTGGCCACAATCTCAGAGCATCACAAAGCCAATGAAGAATCTTATAAGTATGATCACCACTATAATGGAAGCAACATGGATTTCACTTCATTTTGTTGTGTTAATTTTGCCCTAATGCCAAATCGTATCTTGGTTTCATTCCTTAAAGAAATGTTAAAGCACAGCCTGAAGAGCGAGTAGGTAACTGCTATATTATTCACATGCTGACATATGGGAAGCCCAGTGGTGTTATTACAGAGTTCACTCCACGGCATTCAGGAGAAACCAGGGGAGGGACCTGATGTGGGGTCAGGGCAAATGACAGGGAACTGCAGAAAATTGAGGAGAGGAATAAAAGGATAGAGATTCACAAGAACCACCCTCCCCCAGCCCCCCACCCACCGATAAATAGGATGAGCGGATCATGCTAACATGTCAAGTTATCACAAAGGCACTGTAGGCAGCAGCAGCATGGGGCTGCAGATTGAGGCATTAATGAACTGAAGATATCAGAGCATAGATGCTTCAATGTGTGCTCAGTGCTGCCAGCAATGATATTCTTAATACATTGAAATGACTGGCGGCACAGAATTTATAAAATATGAACACAATGTCCCAGCAGGGACACATTAAATCACACATGATTCACTACCTTCAGCATGATGTACTCCTTGTTTTACTGAAAGTTATAAAAGGAGATCTTAAGCATGACCCTTTGATCTAATTTCTGTCAGTGAAATTAATGGGTGCTGCACGTGCTGATGATGTCATTGTGTGTGTAAAATATGACAGGGAGATGACTCTTACAATAAGGAAAATCAGAACAAGAAATGCCCAATACAATTTCTCAACAGGCTGAATTTCAACTGGGAATGGGTGCATACTTATCAAAACATATTCAAAACACTTTTTTGTGTGACTTCCATGTAGAAGACAGAGATGAATGTATTTTTCCATTCCAATTTCAAGGCAAGTCTATTTTAATGATATTGGTTGAAAGACAAGTATTAACCAAGTACAATATAGAACTGACGTCCTTCAAAACCGTGCCTTTTACTTGTGCTGGCTGTTGGTCACAGCAGTCCAAAACTAATTCTATTAGCCTGCTCTCTTTCCATTCACTGTCTCAAATATTTATCCAACTTCCTCTTAAAAAATGGAGCAGTCGTTTTGCCTGTCCCCATGACTGAGCTTTCTGTGTTCCACAATCCTTTGTGAATAGAATGTTTCTTTACTCTGTTAGGAATAATTTCAAATTGACAGTCCCTATCCAGTGACTCATAGTTAAAAGAAATAATTTTCTTCCAATGCATCCTATTAAAACGATAATTTTAAAAACCTCCAGTAACTCTCACTTCAAAGCCTTCTCAGTTTAATTGTGCATCCATTTGAAAGGAAAGAAATTAAGCTCTTCCATTAGGACCATGGAATCTTCCTTTTTGCCCAAGCAATATCTGGCACTAAAAGATGAAAACCTATCCCAATATTTTCTTAAGATGAAGCATCAAATTTTAAAAAATCTCCATACTGAACAGAAGCATTCGAGTGACAAACTGGTCTGCAAATGGAGTAGAAGACCAATAATATTTTGCAGAATATTTCTGTTTGTTTAATAACAAGTCAGAGGATTCCTGTCTGGTATTTTCAATCATTTAGCTATGGCCAAGTTGTCAATGTAACACATCTAACCTAGTAAAATAAAGATTATTTTGAACTTACAGAATAAAATTTATGTATCCTATTGAAATCACAATATGGAGGTATACTTTCTGTTGCCCCAAGAGTTCTGATGAGGTCACCTGACCCTGGGCATTGATGTTTCTTCTGGCATGGCCCAAGTGCAGTCTTTTACTAAGGCACAGTGCAACACTGAAGCTGTCTCAGTAAGAGTGAGCTTTTGCCCCTCACACAAAAGCTTTCAGAGCCAGTGAGATCCTGACCTAGGCTCACCAACTGTCAAAGCTCTCAATGTTATTGAATATTTGTGAATGGCTTTGACATTCAACGACATTCAAAGATATGTGGGAACCATCAAAAGATAACATTTATATCTTTTTTTAATCAGGATACTAAATTACATGCAGATCTTTAAAAATAATTAAAACATTTGAACCAACTTACTTTTCTCCCTGCAGCCAAATACTCCAATTCATTTGAATGGGGCTGCTGTACTCATGATGGGTTTAACCTGGTGGATGCTCACTGGTAAGATTTCTCACACTGAATATTGGATATTCATGCTGTCGTGTTGGACTCCATTAGAAATTCACTAGTGCGGTGAAAGGGCAGCCAGCCACATGGGCACAAGGTGCCATTGTCTGCTTAAGCTCACACCAGCTCTGGAAACCAGGCACTTGCAGTGAAACAGGGCTAGATCCCAGCACCACATGGTATAAGGGCAGAAGATCAGGACTGACACATACATTGTATTCAAAATATAGTAGGTGTGCATTAACAAGAAATCTCACTCAACTTCCTTCAGCTCACTAGGTCCTATTCCTTTTAGACTTCTGCTGGAGTAACAAAACCATAAAATTCTTTCCACATTTACACCTTAGTTAAACACTGGATGGAGTATTTACCTCTTCTCACTCATCAAGAATCAGAGATGGAAAACAAATATGACTGCAGATGCTGGAATCTGAAACAAAAACAGAAATGCTGGAAGAACTCAGCCAGTCAAGCAGCATCTGTGGAAAGAGAAAACCAGTTAATGTTTTGGGTCAGAGATCCTTCAGAGGATCAAAGTTGTTTATTTGTGACTAATTCATTAATGATCAGTTGTTATCTTATTTGGATTAAAACAGATGTTTGTTTGGTTCTGTTTTCACTTAAAAATGCATTATTTTGATTGCCCAATGTCAACTGGTGCATCTAATAGTTGTAAGAACAAAGACATGAAAATCTGGAATTGCTGTGGCAATACACTGGTGAGAGATCAGTTGAATTCCCAAACAGTGTTTTGGCCAAAATCTTCCTCGTCTCTTTTTTGTCGCTGTCAACACTAAAATTACAACATAGTTCTGTAAATTCAGAGCTGACTTCGGTGAAGACCTTGCTCCTGCGACAATTTTTTTTTTCTGTTTGGGGCTACTGATTTGTTTTGCTGAGGATCTGACAACCCTCTTCAGTCTGGCATTCCAGTTTTAGCAAATTCAATATTACTTCTAGAATTTATTGATATTTACTTAAATAATGGCAACACTGAGCTTAAAACTTTGGTAATCTTCTCTTAGCAAAGTCTCAAACTCTTATGAATCACAGAGACTGATTTTGTAATGGTAATGATAAAAAAACTACCAGTGTTCTTTACTCCGTGAAACCAGTAACAACGTCTGGATTTCGCACCTTTATTAGTTCAGAAATCCTGGTTGCCGTTACAGAATCGGACCTGCTTTGCAGTCTTTTCCACTCCAGTTGAAGGCATTCATTTGAACTGCTGCAACTTTCAGATATTTGCAAACTCAACAAATGCTCTACAAACACTGCAGAATAGGACAATTTACCTAATCACAGATTGTTAATGGGCATAATTATTGGTAAGTAAACTATCAAGCTTTAACAATTTTATTTGCAGTTCTTGCAGTATGATTTCCTCACAGGAATATTTTAAAAAATGGATTTTGAAATAATGCTCCTATCAAATATTTTAAAGAAAAGTCTATGGTATTTCAGGTAATGGAACATATAATAATATACAAAAATAAGGTACCTTCTTTATTTGGCACTTCAAATAATACTTAAAAAAATAAAATTTGTACTTTTTTTCTGATTTGCTATCTGCAAGAATTCTTAAAAAAATAAAATTTGTACTTTTTTTCTGATTTGCTGTCTGCAAGAATTCTTGAATGCAACTCATTTGTTAACCAATGTCATGGCAGCTCAGGTGCAGGGCAACAGGCATCACTGAAATGATGCTTGACATCAATGGAGAAGGAAGTGTTCACACAAGAGATCTTTGAGGAGAACTTTCTTAGGTCACCTATTTGAAAGCAAGCCAAACGGCCACCAATAGTGAGGCAAAGGAGTCCAAGAGTGTAGAACTGGACAAATGCAAACATATGAGGGTAGTAGAACTGGAGCAGGTTACAGAGATAGAGCCACAGAGGGAATTTGAACACAATGGACATTTAAATCAAATTATTTGTTGTTACTAAGGCATGCAATTTACCTTTGGATCAGTCAAAAGTTTTGATATATTATTCGTTAATTGCTTGACAGCCCCATGTTAAGTTCCTTCCATCACTGGTTCCCCTTCCTGTTATTGCATCTTCTGCATTGGAGACAATTCCAAAATATTTCCTTAGTACCTCAGCCATTCCTTCACTCCCAATAGTAATTTCTCTTGCTATTGCCTTCATAGGACCCAAATTTACTTCTGAGTTCATTTTCATATTTGTTAGACCTCTTTTAATCTTTTTTTAATGTCCTTCTTGCTCATTTACTTTCAAATTCTCTTCTCATTTTATCATATTTTTGATAATTCATTGCTAGTTCCTAAAACGCTCTCAATCCTCAGGTTAACTATTTGCTTCTGGTAATCATATAAGCTTCACATGAACTCCATTTCTCTCTCCATAGATGCAGCCCAAATTGTTGTGTATTTCTGACATTTTCTGTTTTTCTTAATGATGTAAGCTTCTTCTTTTACTATAACACAATCCTTATCCTCTTAGCAATGTAAGGATTGTTTTTCTCATGGATTTCTTAATTTTTCAACATAAATTCTGAGCAAATCTTTTTCAATTGTGATGCAAGATCATCAGAATGAAGCATTGATTCTGGCTGACATGCTGATAATTTGCATCATTTTCAGTTTTTATTTCAGACTTCTGCTATTGGCAGAATTTGCCTTTGTATTAACAATACTGCATGTCTTGAGGAAGTGACAGGATATTCTATAAATGTAGATGTTTTGAAATAATTTGCCTCCCAAGCTGAAAATAAATTCTCTTGATAAATTATGTAGAATGTGAAAGAAAAATCACCATAGGGACTTCAAAACAAAGTTCCTATTGTTGGTCCATGGTCCTCAGATGCATTGAGTCAGTTCTGTGAATTGAAATACTTTGAAATACAAACTGACAAAAATTCCAGCAGGCAACGTCTTCTACATTTGCAAGGTAAAACCTATTGTTGAAAATCTCTCCCAGCTGTCAAGATTTTTAAAAGGAATGTGGGAAGAATATCTGGATTCAGGTATGCTGAGCCAATTTTTGTTAATTTTATTCCTTGTGAATCTTGGCACTCCTCCAATTTAGACCTATTGAGCACCCCTGAAGATAACAGTTCTATGTAGAACTAGAAGCCATATATTCAACTGCCAAGACCTTGAAATCTGCAATTTTCTCCCTAAATCCTTCTGACCCTCTAATTTATTTTGCTATTCTAAAGAGACAACCTTTCAAACCTATTTTGTTATCTGTCTAATGCATGTGCCCATGTGTCTTGATGTATTTTGATAACATGATGAAAAACAATGGGATTTTTTTATATGAAAAATACAAAAAGATGAAAGTTGTTATTATTTTAACTAAGATACCACATAAATATTGATAGTATGCATATAGAAAGATAAAAAGGGAGCCTGCATTTATGTAACCTCTTTCAAGCCAAAGGACATTGCAAAGAGCATCACAGCCAATGAGTCATACAATTAAAAATTACTGCAGCCAATCTGTGCACAGCAAGGCCCAATAACAGAGATGACCTTGTCAAAATGGTTGATTTTTTTTTGAAGAATAAAAATATTGCTGCAATCATTAACAAAAGTGCACAATAACATGGCTTGCAGAAACAGGACAGGAAATTGATTTTTTGTATTCTCAGGTGAATCTGAGTTCCTAACTTGAGATTGGAGTTTACAATTGATTTTACTGTTATTAATCATTAATGTCACTCTTCACGCTTCCCTTTGGTGTTGATCAAGCAAACACAGACAATACTTGCTCTCCTGGTGTCACTGGATAGTAACAAATGCACTTCCCCAATGGGTATGCAATCAAACAAAAAACATCAAAGTCATTGCATATAACCAAACACTGCAATCACACAGAAAGAGCAAAACATTCTGCAGCACACATCACAGCTGTGCACTGCAGTAAAATTCTAAATATTGCAATCTCAGTGTAATTATGCAAACTTCAATGTTATTTCAAATCATTTTATTATCAAACTCTGACAATTTTTAATGTGTACTGCGAGATATAAATAATACCAGTTACTGTATTCATATCATGAAAGTTCAGCATCTTACTATAATGCTCCAACTATTCTTGAGAAAAATAAATGATTAATCGAGGTAAGAGTTGGGCAGAGACAAGAACATTTCTACAAAAATAAGTGTCCCAGAAAACACTCCAAAAAATGCATGTTAAAGGGGTTTCTATCAGCTTTTTGCAAGACCTCTGGGCTCATCCGTTTTATTACATGAGATCCTAGGTGTTGCCCGCCTTGCAAGACTAAACTAATACAAAGGTCCTGTCATTGTGGATGGTGCAGAGCAGGAAGAAACTGATTTGGGGAATATATTGGGGTCTGGGATGAAGAAAAGATAACTGTGGGTGAAATGCCAGGAAAGGGGATAGGTGAAAGGGAGAAAGAACTGATGCTGAGATTATTGGTGGGAGTAAGGGTGGGTAGGTACATAGTCAGGTTTGAGTGATTAAGATGATTAGTGAAAAGGGGTATTTGTTTGCACAGACAATGGGAGAAGTAGTAATGGTCGTAAATGGAAAACGGGTGGGGGCAATCTAATTATGAAACTTAAAAAGAAAATAGAAGCTACAGACTGTCTGCCAATGGCCCCGTTTGGGGTGAGCCAATTAACCAGTGCCCTCTGGCAAAGACCTGTCTCAGTGCTTGTGGACTGCAGCATTTATGAGCCTCATAGGCACAGAAGGATTTTATGTAAGTGATGTCAAAAGGGGTGCTGCATACCATTTGACATCCCTGCACATGCCCAGCATGCTCTGTGTACTTGGCACATGTAAGCTTGGAACAATTAGCTCTAATTTCGTTAACAGCTGGACATACATTCTGAGTGAGTGGATTTTTTAAAAAAATTATCACATAGAGCACAAAACCATTCTGCTATCTGGTAGAATTTCTAGGCTTGTGAAATTGTTAAATGTTATATTTTAGCAGCTTTTTCGTTTTATATAAAAATTATTTGGGGATAAATACAAATAGTTACCACATAATTCTTTAAGCTTGACTCACAAAGGTAATTATCTGGTATTATGCCTTCACTAGCAGTACACAAATGTTATTTCACTCCTCACAAGTGTCTTAAAACCTTTCGAGTTTACATGTAGTGAACTGCTGGGAAAAGTATAATTGGAGTGGTTCTGGCAGCTTCAAGGCCCACTCTTCAAATGAATGAGTGTTTAACACTGTCTTTATTTTGAAGCATCAACAAAACAAACATCACCTGTTGAGCTGTTGGCAGCAGCCAGAAGGAAAAACCAGCAGAAGGTGGCTGTTGCTGGAGACCTCTGGCACAATCTCTGGCAAACAGTGGATGTTTGGCTATTGGACCTGGTGTAGATGAGGCAGATTGGAGGCAGGATGCCGTGATGGCTCTGGGGAAATTGGCCATCAGAACAGGGTGACCAATTGACAGAAGGTTGGCTATCACAACACTGGGGAGGATTGGTGCCAGTGTGCAAGACTATGGCACAGGGAGATTGTGGTAATCAGGATAGACTGGTGGATTTCCTTTTACAGTTAATGTCTCTCCATAGTTAAAAAATAATCCATCAAGGGACAGAGAAAACCATGTTTACTGAAATTGGAGTTGCCTGTTGACTGGAATAAACTCCATTGCTTAATTGCTGGGAACATGGACATGTTGTGTTAAATAGAATATGAGCAATTAAAGAATTATAGCTTGCAAGGTTCTTTTTCTTGCTCCTCCTAATAACAAAATCAGGTATTTTATTGGGTTGTCCAACTAGATACATAGTGAAAGGGAAGGAAATATAAAATCAGAAGAGAATTTCATTATTGGTGTACTTAAAGATCCAACCAAAGGTCTCAGAGTAGCTTATTCTTCTCTGTCAGTGATTATGAACATTCAGCCTGAAAGGGGTAAAAATATGAGTTAATGTTTTAGGTTGATGTTCCTTCATCTGATTTGTTAATTCTGATTTTCTCCTCTGTCTGATCAACTCAGCATTTGCAGCATTTTCTGTTTTATTTTTCATTTTCCTGGGACTGGTTAAACAGCCAGCTAACTAATCACTGAAGATCAGTTAAGATCAAGAGAGGAAGCAAAAGCTGCAGAAATTTTAACAACTTTTTGGTCATTTATAACAGTTACCTGGGGTACAGCACTTTGGGATAAACTGCACTTCACAGCAGATGGAAAGATCTTGTACCTCAGGGTGACCATACAGTATATCCCTGCTCTTCTAGGATTGTCCTTGAAGGAGGTACAATTTTCCTGAGCAAACTTTGTACTCAGCCCACAAACAAAGTTCCTGAGCAAACTATGTTCCCAGGCTACAATACTTATCCCCAAGTTACAGAAAATGAACTGTCAACATTGAGATTGAATGCTGCCACAGAACCCCTGAGTTTGATGTTGCACCTATGCAAGCTGTGGAAGCATCCATCTGCAAACTGTGATCTGAAAGGTTGCAGGGTTAGCTAAATGCTTAAATTACACTGCTAGCAACAGGAATATGTGCTAGTAGAATCAGAACACGCCAAACTTGCAATTAGGGTTTCAAGCATGCATTTGTCTCCTTACTACAAGCCTGTTTTGGAATACGAAATGCAAAACTGGAAACATGCACCTACTTCTTCTGCACCAGTTCAGAGGCTCTAATTAGATTGCCTTGTGAAAAGCAGGAGCTACATGAATGAGGTTTTTTGACAACAATGTAAATTTGACTTACTATAATGTATAAATGTTTTACTATAAACTATTCGCTCAGATTTCCAATCTGTATGTATGTTGCCTGGTTCTAGTCTCTAGTACAGAAATCTTATAAGAAAAATATGAGTCCATTTTTACGTTAAGATTCTGGAGTCCACTCTTCATGTAGTCCCGTAAAATAAATGGCATTTGCTAAGTCTAGCAGTGATGCTAAGATTATTTCTATAGTTCCCCTGACTCATGACTTTTGATCTCTGAACAAAATGACTTTTTTATTTTTCCCTTTCAGCAGACTGTAACGTCACTAGATTTATTTGCCCTGATAATCTGTCATAGAGATTAGTTTACATTCTTCATGCATAACTTTACATTCAGCTGAATTTGCATGTTTACATTCCTCAAACCATTAATTTTTCTCCTTAATTTAACACAAAAATAATGTTTTTAAGATTAATTTCATATTTATCTTTGAATTTAAAACACTCCTACCAGGTTAGCTATCTTTTAAGAAGTTTTGAACAACAAAAGGCAAAAGTAAGATTGTAACCAAATATCACTATGTTGGCAAGTAAAAATGAAATTAGCAGTCAATAAGAATGAAAAAAATTAACTAAGCAAGGAAATGTTAAATATATACACCAAAATCATGTGATCGGGTTTTTTTCTGTAATTATTTTAAACATAACGCTGTTCTGAAAGTCTATGAAAAATGACTTATTTTTGCACTATTTCACTAACATCTAAGGAAGCTCAGATTAGTTTCACATCTTACATAGTTAACCTTTTCACTGTTCAAAAAGAGAAAAATTTCAAAACGACTGTCTAAGGCCAGGGAGATTTTATTAACCATTGCGCTGAAAGGTTAGCCTTAATTTATTAGAACTGACACTTGCAGCAAAATTTTTCTCTTGATTCAGCTGAATTTGTTTGAGAAAATATCTTCTTACCTTATTATCCAGTTTGTAAAGCAGTGATCATTGTACGTGATCTTGTTTAAGCGTGGCTAATCATGCTGCATTGCCTATCCTTCTTCTTGATTTCAATGTTTCCCACTCCTAACCTCTCACTGTCTGGCTCATCCCACTCTAACTACTCTTCACATTTCCCTACTTTCACCCCTTGTTTTATTCCATTTTGTCCTCACCATCTAAACTGTTCCTATCCCAGTAATCCTCAGAGAATATCTGAATGTCAGTAATCATGACAAAAATAGCAATGCTTCACATCTAACACACAGAAGAAACAACATATAAATAATATTTTCAGTGTTCAACACAACAGGTGTCCCTTGGATGATGTGGATTACTGAGTTGACTTTAGTCAACCTAATGACTGTACTTCACAAGAAACTGCCCTGTGCCATTGGAGCAGTTCACAATTTACAGTGTAGACATATCAAATTTACTTAATCTGTCTGCTTTGCTCATAAGGTCAAAATGCCAGCGAGTGCAGCTAACTTCAATTACTCCTTTTAAATAGCAATCACTGGAAAGAGCAGGCAATTTAAATGGCACTGCAGTCTTGAAGTTTGTGGAAGCAATTTTATTTAAGAAAGAAAAACTTGCTTTTCAATGTTTTTCACAAGCTTATGAGGTTGAAAGAGCTTTGTAGCTGATTGAGTACTTTTATAGTCTGTTGTCATGTAGATAAAGCCGGATCCAATAGGGGCAGCACAGAGGTGCAGCCCACCCACCCAGCTTCAATCCTAGGTTCAGGTGCTGTCTGAGTGGAGTTTGCACATTATACCTATGATGATGGAGGTTTGCTTTGCATAAGACAGTTTCTTTCCAATAGCAAATATATGTGAGCTGGTAGATTGATTGGTCAATGTAAATTGCCCCTAGTGTGAAGGTGAGCATTAGAACCTGGGTGGAGTTGCTGGGAATGTGGGGAAAATTGATGAGTGTAAATGGGTACTTAGTGGCTGGTGTGGATTCAGTTGGCAGAAGGAGCTGCTTCTGTGCTGAATGACTCTATGATTCCCTGACCTATTGTACAGAGCATAGTCTCTTAAACAGCAATAATGACAAGATAATCAATTATTTTATGATGCTGATAGGAGATAAAAATTGAGCCGATTACTCGGGATAAGTCTCCAGCTCTTCCTCAAAGTAATGCCTCAGAATCTATTACCACCACCTAGAAGTCTCAGTTTGACACCTTATTTGAAAAACAACACCTCTGACAGTGCAGTAGGCTTTTTTATTACCATAGATTATTTTTTGTGTCAATCTCTGGAATGGGACTTCAACCCAAACGTTCTGACAGACAGCTTACCCACTAAGCCATAGCTAACAGCTGCAGCAGCACACATTCTGTAGACTACTTGTGATGCTTTTCCTTTTACCCGTGTATATATTTTCTATTTGTAACTTTCATTCAATCTGCCAGGTCAACCCTATGGATCTTAGTTTTGTATGCAATCAATGACCATGCCTCCACAGCCCTTTGGAAAGATTAACCTCCCTCTGAATGAAGAAATTTCTCATTTCAGTCCAAAATAGTCTACTCCTAATTTTGAGACCATAACCCCTACTTCTGGTCTCTTCAGCCAGGAGAAGCACTCTCTCCTTACCTACCCTGTTGAGCTCTCTAACAATTTGGTATATTTCCATGAGATCACCTTTTCATTATTCCTAACTCTAAAGAACAGAGGCCTTGCCTACACATCTCTTTACATACGATGTGCCCACTATCGTGGGAAGCAGTTTAGTAAATTTTCAGTGCAGTCTCTCCATTGTATTTATGTCCTTTTTTTTACCTTTTATAGGTGAGGCATTACAAATTGTATACATTACTCCAAGTGTGCTTTTAGCAAAGATCTATAAAATTGCAGTAAAACATCTTTACCCTTGTACTCAAATGCTCTTGCAAAAAAGGCAAAAATATCATTTGTCTCTCTGGCAACCTGCTGCACCAGCATATTTACTTTCAGTGTCTTATGTACAAGGACATTCAGCACCATTTGAACTTTGGCACTTCCCAATCCTTAACCACACTGAAAAATAATAAAGCAACCCCCAACCGCTTCTGATACCTTAACTCCCAACATTCTAGCTAAAACCACTGGCATATGAAGGCACCAACATGGGGTCTAGAAGCTCACAATCAAATATTATGGGGCAGAAACCCTTCCTTTGTCATATACACCAAACATGCAATGTAATAACATATACATGTTGAAGCCCATTTCTGAAATTTGGTTCCATAGAATTTCAGAGTTGGAAATTCAGCTCCTATGTGCCAAACATCTTGGGAACGCACTGGAACACTGTGAATTTCAGCCATATGCTTTTTTACATACTTTAATGTTGCCATTTTTTTGTACAGGTTGATCTGCAACTAGAGACCCAATTATATCATTCATTAGCATGAACTAATTTTGGGAATTAAATAAAGTCTTAAATAGCTGTACTACTGGTTTGGGAAATTTGTCAAACAGTATTCTTGTCAAAGTGTTGCAACTGAAAGTCAAAATAGCATGTTTATGTCCAGAATTTTTCACACATGGCATGACATTTATTGCTAAAGAATATATACAGTACTGAAGAGACAACAGTTTTTTATTCTGATCTCTGTAAGAACTACTAAAATCAATGACACAGTGATAGAAATGCCATTTTCTACAGTGACACTGCTAATTATTACTGCACATTGAGCAGATTGACCCGAAGCGTTGACTGCCTGCTTTTCTCCACCGATGCTGCCTAGCCTGTTGAGTTCCTCCAGCATCATTGTGTTTTTCATCAAGCTAATAAATATACTCATCATTACCGCCACAAGGTTCAAGGAATACCTCCCCACAGAATTTTACATCTACAATGAATTTCCATATACTTTCATACTTAAAGAATCATAACACGAAAACATGAGGTGCCATTAACAGCTGGATTAATTGAGAAAACATAATTCAGTTTAATAAAGAATTCAGAAAAGTAACAATCATATCAATAAACACTGTATTTATCAATATACTTGAAGACTCTGATATTGTGGGGAGTCCTCAAGTATATATTAAATGTTCCCATTTACCCCAATAATTTTACTTTTGTCTGAATCTACTTGATAATAAACGGCTAACACTTGAGTTGGTGCATCTAAATCTAATACTAATTGTCAACAGGAGGACTGATTCTGCAATCCATAGCTTTCAGTGGGAAACAGTGTTTGCAGGCAACACAACACAAGTGCACTACCTCAGGTTTCTGCTCATTAAATTTATTGGATGGAAAAATCAAGATTCTGTGACAATGATGTGCTATTAATGCAGCTCCCTGCAGGAAGTACAGGACTGAAAATTGTCCACTATTAAATAAGTAACTTAAAATAACTTGCACAGAAACTCTATAAGATAATTCATTTTATTTTCAGGTTGTTACAAATTAAAAATAAATTTACACTTGTTAATTTTCAATGTAAATGACAAGAAATGTTTCAAGAATATAAGAACAGATCCTTTGAGCCTTTTCTATGATTCAAAAAAATTCTGGTTAATCTTGTAGTTCAAGTCTATTTTGCATCTGATTCCGAGATCTCTACCTTCCCTTAAATGTTCAAAATGTATCAACGTTAGTCATGAATGACTGAGCATTCATAGTTCTCTGGGGCAGAGCATTATGAAGATTTACAACTTGCCGAGTAAAGGATTTTCTCATCTCAGTCCTAAATGGCTGATGCCCTTATATTGAAATGATGACCCTGAGCTCCTGGCTCTCTAGCTTAAGGAAATATACTCTTCACACCTACCCTTTCATTTAGAATCCTAATCTCTAAGGACATGACAGCACAGGAAAATCTAGTATAACTCTCTCATCTCATCAGTGGCTCCTTGCCAAGTATATCCTTCCTCAAGTGGCAGACCAAATCTGCCCACAATACTCCAGGTTTGTTCTTATTAAAGTCCTATACAATTTTAGCAAGGTCTTCCACTCTTGCCCAATCAGTATATTCCTTTGCAGAGTCTTTGCTTCCATTTCACATTCCCATCCAGTTTCATATTAGCATCAAACTTGGATAATCCTACTTACTGTCTTTTCAATCAAGTCATTAATATAGACTTAAGTAGCTGGAGGCCTGGTGACACTACACTGGAAACAGGCTATTCTCTGTCTCCCGTTCCTTAACCATTCCCTATCCATGTTAATTACTTACCCCCAATCTCATAAGCCTTTATCTTTTATGTGGAACCTGAACAAATAGCATTCAATTTTCAAATATATTTACTCATTGATACCCTTTAATTACCCTGTTAATTACATCCCCAAAATCTCCTTTAGATTTGTCAAGCATGATGTTCCTGGCACGTTGAAATACGCTGTCTGCACAACCTTAAAAACGGATTCTAAACTCTAGGGAGTTTTGGAAGTTCCCATTATTTTGCAGTTGGCTCTTTCAGGGCCTTAGAATGTAAGTTGCTAGTTCTGCACTACTGGTACCGGAATAATTCTGAATCAAAGTGACTGAAATAGTAGTATTAGAACATTTCATTAACGTGTAATTTAACATGAATATTTGCTCTATTTACAACATACAGGGGAAAATGCATTATCCATCTTTATGACCCAAATCAAATATCAAACCAGGGAAATTGATGCTTTAAAACATCAACATTTAAAGCAGTAAAATATTTTAAGGCTTACCTTTTGGTTCATTTTTTCCTTCGATTGTCAATTTATCTGTTGAGCAAGGGCATTGTCCTTCACATTTGACTGAGATCTGCTTCCCTGAAACACATGCTTGATATTCCAGTTTGCACTATGAGGAAAAAAAAGGAATGATACTGAAGAATTATTCAATCAGAGACAAATTGTTCACTAAAAGTTAATGAAACAGATGCAATATAGTGTCAGTCCTGTAAAGATGCAGTGCCTGGTTGCAAATAAGCAAACCTCACTTAGAAATATAAAGACAATTCATGCACCATTTCTTAACATTTCAGGAACGTCATTTAGGGCTCTTGCAAGACCCTTGGTTGAAGCCCATCCAATGAGCCAGTCACAATTTGAAGTGAATTCTGTTTTTGTGAGATAATGCGAAGTCATTGAACTGCTAGCTGGATTTATAACTGGCTGCCAATTTACGATATACACATTTAATATTACTTCACAAAGTTAAGATTTTTCTCTCTATGATAAATTACTTATTGACATTAATACTCGATTACCTTTTACTAAACTTTTACTAGTTATGTTCCTTTGTCCTTGTAACATGGTTATAATGAAATGTTCTTTTCTATTACAATGTCATCTAAAAGTCCATAAGATTCCCTCTTATTTGTTTATTACTTCAGACCAAAGATTCTATCCTCCAAACATAGAGAACATAAGGATGCCATTTAATTCATCAGCCTGCAATACCTCTGCAGAAAGTGTTCATTGTCTCATTCTGTTGCTTTTTCCATAACTCTGCAATGTTTTTTTTCTTTTCACTTTCCTTTCTATATTTCTATAAACTCCTCCAACCCTATGACATCTGCTTTCCTCTAATTCCAGTCTTAGAAGTACTTCAGTCAATTATTGGTGACTCTACCTTCGATTGCCTCCCCAAACTGTCTTTCTACCTCTCTTTCCATCTTTAACCTATCCCTTTGACTAAGCTTCTGATCTGTGCTTTGATCTCCTTCTGTAGCATGGTGTCAAATTTTGTTTGATTACTCTCCTGTGAAGTGCTGTCAGGTAATTTTACTACTTTAAAGGTATTACTTAAATACATGTTGCTGTTGTTATTTAAAGTTAGAATTTATCTGCTTCCTCCACCCTTTTAGTGAATATATTCCAAAAAATGACAATGTGCTTAAAAATGTTTATCTCCCTTCTGATTCTTTCACATTATTTTAAATTATTGTCCTCTCAATATTGATCAATTTCAATGTACTTATTCGAAGTTTCACAAAAGCTTTTCATAAACAGGTGCTCTGACTCAGGCACATTATACTTCTTTGCACTATTTTAGCACTTGAACTGTTTTATTTGAAGTGTGATCCATGGGATTTCCATATTGCTCCAACATGTTAGTTTCAGATTTAACTTTATTGATTTGGGTAGGATCAGAAAAGTGTGCAATATTCATCTAAAAATCCAAGAAGCGATCCCATGAGAAAGGCCATGTAACAAAATAGTAACTTTGGAAAAAAATGTCTTTAAGTCTGTTTGATTTGTTAGCTGCCACTGGATATTCTTGTTGCATTATCTCTTATTCTCTACCCTTGCAATTCAATTGGCACTTGCCCAATGCCTAAGAATGTTAAAATTTTCATCCAGTTTTTTTTAATATATATGTCCTTGATCTTGGCCTTCCTTATCTTTGCAACTTGCTCCAATCCTGCAGCTCTCCAAGATCTCTCCACACTTTCACTTGCAGCCTGGAAATTCTTCACCATCGTTGGCAGTCATGCTGTCAGCTGCTTTGGTCCTAAATTTTGTAATTCTGTCCCTAAGCTTCTCAGCCCTTCTCTCCTTTAAGATGCTCTGCCTTAAAACTTTTCTCTTGCACTCCTAGTGTTAATTTTTGTTTGATGATTGCTCCTATGACTGCCATGGCACTTTTTAACAACAATGAAACTCCACTTATTGGGATCATAAGACCATAAGTCATAGGAGCAGCATTAGGCCATTCTGCCCATCATGTCTGCTCTGCCATTTGATCATGGCTGATTTATTATTCCCTCTCAACCCCATTCTCCTGCCTTCTTCCCATAACCTTTGACACCCTTACTAATCAAGAACCTATCAACCGCTGCTTTAAATATACTCAATGACTTGGCCTCCACAACTGTCTGTGGCAATGAATTCCACAGATTCACCACCCTCTGGCTAAAGAAGTTCTTCCTCACCTCTGTTCTGAGGGGATGTACTTTTATTCTGAGGCTGTGCCCTCTGGTCCTAGACTTTCCCACTGCTGGAAACATCCTCTCCATGTCCACTCTATCCAGGCCTTTCAATATTCAGTAGGTCTCAATGAGAGTCCCCCTCATCCTTCTAAGCTCCAGTGAGTCCAGGCCCAGAGTCATCAAATGCTTCTCATATGTTAACGCTTTCGTCCCTGGGATCATTCTCATAAACCTCCTCTGGACTCTCTCCAATGCCAGCACATCCTTCCTGAGATATGAAGCCCAAAACTGCTTACTCCAAATGTGGTCTGACCAAAACCTTATAAAGCCTCAGCATAACATTCTTGCTTTTATATTCTAGTCCTCTTGAAA
Organism: Pristis pectinata; assembly: GCF_009764475.1. Taxonomy (NCBI): domain Eukaryota; kingdom Metazoa; phylum Chordata; class Chondrichthyes; order Rhinopristiformes; family Pristidae; genus Pristis; species Pristis pectinata. Next base: position 101,246,330 of record NC_067406.1, read on the forward strand.
TGAATGCCAACATTGCATTTGCCTTCCTTACTACTGACTCAACCTGCAAGTTAACCTTTAGGGAAGCCTGCACTAGGACTCTCAAATCCCTTTGCACCTCCGATTTCTGAATTCTCTCCCCGTTTAGAAAATAATCTATGCCTTAATTCCTTATACCAAAATGCATGACCCTACACTTCCTTATGCTATATTCCATCTGCCACTTCTTTGCCCGTTCTCCCAACCTATCCAAGTCATTCTGCAGACTCCCTGCTTCCTCAACACTACCTGCCCCTCCACCGATCTTTGTATCATCCACAAACTTGGCCACAAAGCCCACAATTCTGTCATCCAGATCATTAACATATAATGTGAGAAGTAGCGGACCCAACACTGACCCCTGCGGAACACCACTGGTCACTGGCAGCCAACTAGAATAGGCCCCTTTCTTCCCACTTTTGCCTTCTGCCAGTCAGCCAATCTTCTATCCATGCTAGTACCTTTCCTGTAATATCATGCACTCCTGTCTTGTTTAGCAGCTTCATGTGTGGCACCTTGTCAAAAGCCTTCTGAAAATCCAACTAAGCAACAAACACTGACTGTCTATCCTGCTTGTTACTTCCTCAAAGAATTCCAACAGATTTGTCAGGCAAGATCTCCCCTAAAGGAAACCATGCCTACTTCAGCCTTTTTTATCATGTGCTTCCACATACCCTGAAACCTCATCCTTAATAATGGACTCTAAAATCTTACCAATCACTGGAGTCAGGCTAACCAGCCTATAATTTCCTGTTTTTTGCTCCCCTGCCTTCTTAAAGAGAGGAGTGACATTTGCGATTTTCCAGTCCACTGGAACCATTCCTGACTCTGGTGATTCTTGAAAGACCTCTACTAATGCCTCCACAATCGCTTCAGCTACTTCTATCAGAACCCTGGGGTGTACAGGAAGTCCCCGACTTACGAACACCCGACTTATGAATGCCTGTAATTACGAAGCGACCTTCGTGGTCAGTTCGTAAGCGGGCCCGGCCCCCAATCCTACCATGGTGGCGGTACAACTTCTTTAACCCAACCCCGGGCCAAGTGCGTATGTGCGGCTGGGGCCATCTGCGGCTGCGATCCCCAGCCCAAGTGCGTATGTGCGGTCGCGATCCCCGGGCCAAGTGCGCATGCATGGCCGCGATCCCTGGGCCAAGTGCGCACGCGCGTACACTGTTCCGAGTTACAGACAAAATTGGGTTATGAACAGTCTCGTAAACAGAACTTGTTCGTAACCTGGGGGCTTCCCGTATTCCGTCCGGTCCTGGTGACTTATCTACCTTCTGACCTTTTAGCTTCTCAAGCACCTTCTCCTTAGCAATAGCGACTGCACTCACTTCTGCCCCGACCCTCTTGAGTTTCTGGCATGTTGCTGGTGTCTTCCACAGTGAAGACTGACGCAAAATACTTATTCAGTTCTTCTGCCATTTCTTTGTTCTCCATTACTACTGCTCCAGTGTCATTTTCCAGCGGTCCAATGCATGTACTGTAGCTTTCCAGCCTAATGACGTTATTCAGAGTTCTTTAGTTATCTTTTCATTGCTGGGCCATTTTCACACTGGGAGCATGTTCAGATGACATGAAATCAGTTTTTGTGCCCATATTCTTAAGGTTGGAGATGAAACCATTTATAAACTGTGGAATTCTTTATGTGTCTACACCTATAATGAATAGCTGCACTTATGATGATCTTTGTAGTGAACTTTGAATTCAAAAAACTAACACAAGTTCACACTGCCAGGATAAAAATGTAGCTCAAGGTTTTGTAGATAATTTACTGCTTCTAACTCTCTTAATATAGCATTCTACAGAAAATAACCCTGATGGGATATGAATCAACTAATGCACTTCACTAAATAATGCATCTAATGTAGTTGTTCAATTGACCAACGTCTGGACAATAACACTACATGCAACTCTTTGCTCTGACCTTAGAGAGATAGTATGGGCTCCTGTCAATCTGAACAATCAAATCACTTGTGTGCTTGATAAATAAATGAAAATATGTTAAACAGTGAACTGTGATCCAGAGAAAGTCATTCACAAGCTATAAAAATTGCTAGTATGATTGGCTAGGGCCTATCCTTATTTAGGAAATTCAGTCATTATCAACAGTATTCTGTCCTTTTTCAATGGATGAAATCATAATCTGCTTAATTAATTTGTTATTCTACTGCAAATAAGTCTGTGAAAATAATGTGCAATAAATTTCATCTTTTGCAGTCTACACTTTATTTAGAAAAACAGTTTCACAGGTCACTCAGTCGAGCAAATATTTATAATAAAATGTTCATGTCTTCAGGTCTGATACGTTTCTTCATAAAATTCTTTATATTAATCTTACAATGTTGCAATTTACTGCATAGTCCACTAATTCAATTGAAATGTTATACAAAAATTAGTGCTTGAAAGATTAATGTTGATTCTGATCCCAGTATGCTTAACATGATTAGACATATCAACATTCTAATGAAAACAACTGTTTTAAGGTTGAATGATAATAATGGAAATTGATTTGAAATGGTATAACACTTGAATGAATGCTAAAATGTTTCATGTCCATCATAATTTATAATGCTTGGCATAACCAGTGCTCTTCCCATATTAAAATGAAAGCCAAGTGCAGAGTTTTATACAATACAATGATTTTGTCAAGCTTTTGATATATATATATACACACACATATAAAAATCATAATCAATTCCTGAAAATGAAACTATATTCTAGCTCCTGAGCGCATTGTTGAATCATGTAAATATTAGGATCAACTTATCAAATAATTCAATAACTGCTGGTCTGGTTCCTTGGTGCAATTCCTGCTTTGGCAAACAGAAATTATTGATTCAAGCACCATTCAAAGAATATTCTAGGTTTACAACTCAGTTGAATATCAAGGAACCGTTGTGTTATTGGAGTTATTTCCTGCCATATGATGAGCAAAATCCTTCTGCCTCTTGAAGTACTATTTTGAAGAGTCCGGATATTGTGGTTAACATTTACCCTGAAGCAACACTCTCAGACAAGGAGGTTAATCAATTATTCATCATCTTCCTCTCTGGAAAATGCCTGTCAGTCAGCCCCTACATTTAAGCAAATCGTGGGCTGCAAGGTGCTTTGTTGTGCCCTAAAAACATGAATGGTACCATACAAATGAGAATTCCTTCATTTCCTTTGATGCTGTTTTCAAACTGGCTGCCAGCCACTTTGTTATGAACACTAACAAGAAATTGCATATGTTCTGGAGAATGTAGGATGTGGTGGGAGGTCTGGCAGAGGCCTGGTTATGAGGGGATAGAAGCACAATGAAAACTTTATCAGGTATCAAGGACAGCAATGACGACTTACTGGAAGATGGGATATCAGAAGCAAATTTTAGAAGTGGAAGTGGCAGAGATGCATATTTCAGCAGCAGCTGGGTATTGTAATAGAGGTCTATGTGAGGGTCATAGGGTCAACTCAGAGTTGAGTAGGGTAACATGATTGTGAGCACTGTACCCCAAAATGCAGCTAGATTTGCTCAGCAGCAACATAAACCACTAATTAATCATTTCCTTCTTGTTCCATGAACCATACATTTCATGAATTCAGGACATCTTAATTTACTTGACATCAATAAAGTGTTGTCACTGCTGTGATGTGGATAAACACAGGGGTCAATGTTAACAAAGCAAGTTGCCTCAAAGAACAATGTTACAAATATCTCATATCTCAGCTTGGGAAGAAATCTTGGCATGGCACCAAAACAACACTACTGCTCCTTACAAAGTAATTTCATGGGATCCTTTATCTGAGAGGAGAGACCGCACCGTAATCAGTTTAAACATTCACCTTTTCCTTCTCCAAGTTGCTTCATTGCATATAGTCTTCCCTTAAGTGTATCAGATAGGAGCCCATCTGAGTGGGCCACCAGTCAAAATTTCTCCCCCCCCATCCCTTTAATGTACAACCAGGAGGCATCCCACATCCATGTGGGTAAACTTATTGTGCAAACGGTACTAACAGCATAACTTGTGACACTGCACCTCAAGATTTGCCATCTACATTACTATGATGAAGAACAATTGCATGTAACTGGATAGATATAGAGAAGAAAATTACGTGCAAACTTTGAGCTAGCCACCAATATGCTGAATTGGAAAAATATTCTAATTTTTATAAAATATTATACAGTTAACTCATATGAAATATAATTTGTGACATGGTGTCCTACTGTCCAGTCAAGGGATCTGTTTTTATTTCATCAGAGATAATCAGAATTGAAATGCTTGTCTCAAAAACAATGTTACATGCTGTCACAAAATAACAGACACAGATTTGTTTTGGGTTATTCAAGGTCATATTTCTTGAACCAATAAGCATAAAGTGCATGGCTGTGTTGATGTAGATCGTCTGTTACTTGGAGAAAACCACCACATTTTATGTTTTCTCTCATAAACTCACCACAAAATTCAATAGATTTGATTATTCAGATAAACTGTTTGTAAACATTGGGGCAAATATTTAATAAAGGAAGTAGCACAGCCTATTTTATGAGATTACAACTGATCAATCAGCTTTCCTCATTCTTGTTTCTCTTTAACATTGAGCACTCTTACAATTACTGAGCCCTTTCAATAAAATTAAAAGCATCAGTGCTGTACAATTCCAGTGAAAGCATGAACTCCACATAATCTATTATGAAGAAAGCGATAATTCATGGACTGTGGTACTGAAAAGATCTCTATAGCACTTTATACATTACTATTTGATAGCGATTTTAACAAGCAAAGGGATTCTAGTTACAAAATATCATTTCTGCATTAAATTGGAACAGGTGGAAACATGGATCATCCTTTGTAACTTCCAAATCTTCGAACATGGTCACCATAAAACACACCTGTTTCCACAAAAAGCTCTGAGACATTCCTTAACCTTAACTGAGCAATGACAATTTGTGCCCCCTCTTTGCCCTGCTAATTTTTTTTAAGTACTTCCCTACCCATTCTATAATCATGACAGGCATCCCCCATTTCTTTACTTCTATACCTGCCATATGGTTCCTTCTTTTTCTTTATTCATCTCTTGATATGCCTTAATATCCAGGGTTCTTTATCATCTTAATGGGAAGACATCAACTTTTGTTAAAAGGGAATAATCATTTCTTTGTGACATTAACATGATATTAAGTCAGACATATTGGTACTTGTAAGATCGCATCAATGAAGAGTTGAGGTGGATTTTAGCTTCACAATGGACACTAGCAAAAGGGATATTATTTTCAAACTCTTTGTAATGGCATCAAACATCTATTGATTGCTCTGTATCATCCTGCTTTCAATGGGATGTCAGAAGGATCTGTAGGTATGTTAAAGGAAGCCTTCAAGAAGCAAATATTCCAAAATACACAAGCTTCATGATGAGTTGTCTAGTGGCTAACTTCTTGTTCAAATACTGTCCAACTCTACACTCTAGGGCTGGTTTTGCTCTGGCAGAGTTGTTAGTGCATTGTCATTTTCGCATGCAGTTGAGCTTGGTGCAATCTAACTTTGAGAGGGGAAAAGTAACAACTGAAGGTGGCAGCAATGTTTTGAGATGAAGAAAAGTGATTCTAACTGACTAAAAGCAATTTTGACTGATACAGCTACTAAACCAAAGAAAAAGTATGTCACTAAACAATGGGACCTCAGTAAAGTACACTGGTACCTTGCTTAGCACTGTGCTGCACAGTGCTGATTCATTATAGCACTCTTGGTCCTGGAGTCTGAACACTCATAGGTACATAACTGCTTGTACTTGTTAAGGTATCTGTTCTGACTGTGTGCTGAGAAACTTGGTGCAGGGACACTAGCATGAACCCCTGCCCTCCCCATTGCTCTGCGTTACGATGGTGGAACCTGGTGCAAATCCTTGCTCTCCCTGTTGGTGCACTCATAGTGATGAATACTTGTAGCTCAGTGCAGAGTGGCTGCCTGTGACAGCTGGTGTTCAGCGGGCAGGGGCAATAGGTGTGGCCACTCAGCATTATTTTATGGGGCTTGGGGCTGCAGCCTGGCTGGCACAGCAAGTGCAACCACTGTTGGGGACTGGCAACAGCTGCTTCACATGTTCATAGACCACATGGATCTTGTAGCCTCTCTCATCATCCCGTGATGGATGTGATGGAAGCTGCTGTCTCCTTAGCCCATAAACATCTCTATGCAACAAGCTCAGTGATGGTTGTTGACTACTGATCTTGTTACTGCAGATAAAGTTCCAGGCTGAGGAGAGATGCGTAACCAAACAAAGCAGGGTATTAACATCAGCACTCACAGGCAGCCTCTCCACATGGACCCAGAGGGTGATTCATTGATCCAGAGGAGCAGAGCTTGCATTGGGTTCCCAGACAGCAGTGTGCACCAACTTGAAGGGCAGAGATGTGCATTATGTTTTTGGTGCAGCAATGCTGTCAGTCACATCTCTATGTGGAATGCTATAATGGCCCTTTTCACACTGATTCCACGTGGTTTCATTCCTGGTAATGTGTCATGAGCGCTAAGTGAGGTACCAGTGTAATCCAAATCTGTACGCTAAAAGGATATTTGGTTCATATTGACAGTCATTTTAGACCTGTCCACGCATACCAAATAATCACTTAAAAGGCATACCTCTAAGACACTGAAATAATATATGATGATGAAGCTATTCTGATGTTAACACACAGTCAATTACAGTTCATATCAAAGGCCAGAGTCAAATTAAGACATTGCAAGTTCCTCAGTATCAAAATCAAGTCCAACGTCACAAACAATACAGAATTGAGGGGGTCGAACTGACTATGGAAATCAGAGAACAGATGGAATCAGAAATTACCATTTTCCTCAAAGAGAGAAAGCTGTATGATGTGTTTATGTATCATTATATAAGAACTAAGCAGCATCATCTTTTCAGCTACACTTATTATATACATGATGCAAACATCCTACTTAACAAGAGTTCCTTATTGTTAGAATTAGAATAAACACTCTTGTTCAAAGTGCCAGTATTTTGCAGTTATTAAAGTAAAAATACCAGTACACACAAATGCCAATATTGAAGGACAACCTGAAGTCCTAAAATAAAGTAATTTAAATATATGCCTTCGTGGCAAGTTGGGTTAATGTACTTTTTGTTGGTATGCTGAAATTAAATACAACTTAAACTGATAAAATGAATGACTTCTCCTCTGGTAGCTCTTAAAAATCTTACATGAAATGAGTTGGGTCATCTCAAACTATTTCTCATGTATATAGATAGAAACAAAACTAACAATACCACGTAGAGAAGCTTTAAGAATAAACAGAGAAGGAAATGTTCTCTTTTGAGTTGGGACCAACATACATTGTGGAGACAAAGTTTTAAACATGTACCTAACAGAGAGATGATTGAGATTGAAAATGAATTGTCAACAAGGTAATAATCTTCTTAAAAACCTACTTAAAACTTATAAGTATTTCACTTTCAAAGTTATTGCTTCTCTTCTCTCCATTAAATTTCTTCAGCATGTTCATCAATTTTAGTGCTTCCACCGAAATTCTATCCTGATACATGGAAACTTCATTTTTCTTCACTCAAAGTACATAATTTTCTAGAAATAGACTCACCATAGCAATAAGATCCCTCAACCTGTAACTTGTTTTTCATGAGCTAGAACACTGGCAGAATACACAAATATACACATGAATAGATACGGCACTGTAGTCTGTCCTTGACGTCTGGCATCAGTATTCATCAGACCATCCATTCCACATAATGTTTGCCTCCCTGGATGACTGGCCTGGCTCTAGAATGCCGGTAGAGTTACAATTTAGTTCTCTTTGCTTCTTTTACTTTATTCCATTTTAGTGAGTGAGGTCATAGTAACAAGGCTAGGATATGTGATTATCTCAAAATTCGCACGCCTGAAGAAGTTATGTTATGACATAAAGTGCTGTGAAAATATATTGTGCAATTGTTAATGAAATTATCTTCTCGTATTCTAATGAAATATTTGTATACTAGTTTAATGAAGTACTACTAGATTAGTATATATCAGATTATTTCAAGGGATATGAATGGAATGGAATTAAGCAGGTTTAAAGTTTGTGGAAACAATGAAAAGAAATATCTGTACCTTGTCCAATTATAGTCATGTTGAAAAGGTAAGGAGGATAATGAACAGATAGTAACACATACTTCCATCTCATCAGAAACTAGGAAATAAAGTTAAGAGAAACACTACTAAAATAAATATTTAGGAAGAGAGGCAAGGAAGTTTTCAATGGAGAGAGAATCTTGTCAATTAGGGTGTGAGAGTCGACCTGCACTGTAATAAAATCAGACAACAGCAGAACCAAAGAAAATACGATTAATGCTTTATTAGTTTAATGCCAGCGGGAGTGAGGGATACAGAGAAAGAGTACAGTGTAACCCGAGCTCTGTACTGATCCCTTCTCGGAGATCTACCGGTCAGTGTCCCTACTTTTATACTCACTTCATGGGAAACCTTTGTGGAAAGTTGCACTTACTGTACTAAGGTAGTTGCTTACAGCAAGCTTTTAGCAAAACAAGACATGTCTAAAAAAAACTTCTTTCTTTCTCACCTGCACCTGGACATTTTACAGCTAAAACTACAGTCACCCCATGATTGAGGCAATATCACACCATGGGAAGAATAGCTGCATACCATTAACCCTTACATTTCCAGTCATTAACCCTTGCATTCCCAGTTATCTTTTACATTCCCTCCTTTTATCATTCCATGATAATAGACAATTTTACAAAGTAAGAGACTGAGTATAGCATTGTGCTATTAGTGGAAAAAGATGATTTACAATGATTATAACAATAATAAGTATTACTATTAGACGATAATGCAATATCACACCCCACATGCTACCAAACAGGCCTACTAGTGGCCATTACCATTGTCATTTAGACCCTTTGGTAAACCCATGCAAGTCCTGCCCTACTTTTCTAATGTTGTTAATTTCCTTAGCAATGTGTCCAGAGAAGGGCATAATATGGGCGGACTCGTCTGGAATACAGGTACAGCATTTGCTCCCTATGATGGCACGTGTTCCTCCTTTTTCCGCTAGAATAAAGTCAAGGGCCATACGATTCTACAGGACTGTTTGCAAGGTCACCATTATTTCGGTGGATATCTCTGTTACTTGGGCCTGTGTTTGTGTCAGGGCTTTGGCAGTATTGTTAGCCAATTTCTCAAGTGCTGCAGCTAGGTTTCTTATTTCCCTCGAGTTTCTGGCTGTCCCATAGGAAGGAAAAGCGATCATCCAAAATCGTTCAGCTTCAGTTATTCCCCTCTGCTGCCTGGTCCAATTGGAGTGATTCTGCAGCTGGGTCATAGCTCTCAAATGGGGTATTATATACCCCATATAACAACAACTGACCCACTTTTTATAGGACTTTTCTAAATCCTGCGTACTCCACCTACCACCAGTTTCCCTGGGGAGCCACATATATGCCCGATCCCTGCATATCCTATAGATATCATTTACTGGTGGGGGAGGGGATGCTCGTAGAAGATGAGACCCTGGTACCCCAACCTCCATAGTGGTACATCTACTATGCCCCAGGAAAACTGCATCTATGTCCCCTTTGAAATTACAATAACATGTGGCCTTTACCACTTTATCATCTTTAGGCACCCATAAATATGGCCATGGGCCAGGCCCAGTTTTGGTTAGTGGAGGCCTGATACACCAGCCGTCAAAGCACTTACAGCCACAACTGCTAATATGGTCTGATTTCCTTGTCCCCGTGTCACAAAGTCCTGGGTCGTACTGTCGGGTTTTATTCGAGAATGCCCAGACAGGGGACTACTGGACATCGGGAACATGGTTTGACTATGTTGCGGAATTTCGGCACAGACCCAACAGGCTTCTAATTCCACCTGTTTGGCATAAGTATGACCAAGAGACAAAAAAGGCGTTATCAGGGGTGGTCTTAATTATTATGAGACTGCCCAAAACAAGTTCCAGAATACTTATAGATGCACTAATTGTCCATTTCTCCCCTGTCATGTTGTCCTCTTCCAAGACCAATGGCTGTCAGAATACTATTGAGTAGTAGTCAAATGGTCAAGCATCCCAGTGTGTTTTGCTTTGAGCTGTTAACCAGGACGAAAAGTGAAAAGCAACAGATGTCATGTCTCCACATATGTAAAGCAGCAATCCAATAGAAAATACTGTAAATCAAGAACTTATGACTCCCAGTCTCCAGCAAAGCTGCCAACAACTGTGGATGACACACGAGTTCTTCTAGGCCCACATGCTTCATCCTCAACAAAGCAACTTCGGCAATGAAGCAGCTTGGAAAACCAAATGGAGTTTTGTAAGTAATCCCAAACAGACATTCTTTGAGTGACCTAATGCAGAAATTAAGTGAAACAGCAGCACAGTTGACAGAGCTGCTGCTTCACAGCTCCAGTGACCCAAGGTCAATCCTGATCTCCAGTGGGATTTGCACAATCTCCCTGTGACCAAGTGAGTTTTCTCCATGGTTTCCTCCCACATCCCAATGACATGCAGGTCGGTAGATTAATTGACAATTGTAAATTGCCCCTAATGTGTGGGTGGGTGGTAGGATCTGGCGGACGGGGGTGGGGGGGGTAGTGAGGAGTTGATGAGAACATAGGGAGAATAAAATACAATCAGTGGTTGCTAAATGGCCTAAACTGGTTGCTAAATGGTTGGTGTGTACTCAGATGGTCGAAGGGCCTGTCATGGAGTCACACAGCAAAGAAATAGGCCCTTTGGCCCACCCTGACCATAGTAACCATCAAGTACCCATCTCTACTAATTCCATGCAATATTCTAGATGAGGTCTCACCAATATTTTATGAAGCTGCAACATAACATCCCTGCTTTTATATTCTACACCCCTGCTAATGAAGGCTAGCATCCCGTATATCTTATTTACCATCTTATCTACCTGTGCTGCCAACATCAGATTCTTCAGGGATCTTTGGATTTGTACACCAAGGTCCCTCTGTCCCTCAATATTCCCTAGGGCCCTACCATTCATTGTGTATATCCTACTCCTATTTGGCTTCCCAAAATGCATCAGTTTGCACTTATCACATCATTGTCTTTGATCTCACATTTTAATTATGGGCAACTCTAAACAATATTCAACAAACCATGAAGGAAAATTTAAAAAAAAATTACACTGCCTGAAACTAGATACTCAACATCCAATCGACAAATATACAATAGACAACAGAAAAAACACCCTAGTAATGCAACAGGCTGCTAAATGGTTGGCGTATACTTGGAGGCTCAAAGGGCCTGTCATGGCTCAACCACCTAAATGTAACATTATGGTCACTGTTCTAGATCTATATCAGCCATACAAAAGGAGTATGAACAACAAGGTCAGTTTGGAAAAGATTGAATTTTCATAACTTTTATAACACCTAAGTCAAGAAATGGCCCATTTTAAAACTAGCTGCTGAAGTACTTAAACATACCATGGTAATTAAAACATTGAGGGAATAATAAACCAATCTGAATTATGGGGGCATGCAAGGTCATACATAGTTGAAAACTGGACTACATATTTCACAGTACAATATATAAAGCTTGAATGACATGGTTAGCTGAAGAGATTAGGATGGTGCTTAAGTAACTATAGTTAGATGCAGCTCAGTAGAACAAAAATGCAGCTCAATTTTTATATAGCTTGCTAAATATTTTTTTCTTAATATCCTTTTTAAAGTTTCTTTTCGCAGATTTTGAATTCATGTTTTGTGATGCCATTTTCTGATCTAGAATTAATTCTGAGTTTACCATATTCCATTATGCAATATTTCATGTACATATTATTAAGGTAGAATTTGTTCCCAGCCAAAACTGGAAGAGCCTCATGGATACTCAGATGTTCATTCACCTTGAGAGTAATGCACAAACCTGCAAGTCTGATCAGCTTGTACTTTTCAGAAGAGATTGGCTGTATTAATTGATAATCATTTCATGTAAGACTGTAGAACAAGCCCATTAAGAGTCCATTATTATTAATGCTTAATGTTTAAAAGTTTTTGGCCTAGATAGATTGAGAAGAGTTATTGTTGTACAATCCTTTGTTATACCTATAACCACAAAACATACACTAACATTCTCTTAAGCTGTCTTCTGGAAGGCTTTGTTAGAAATTCAAAAATGCTAGGTTTTTATTGAAAACCAACTCTAAGTAGAAATATCTTATGATTTTATTATAAATGTATCACAAATTGAGGTCAACACAAGTTTTTCATTGTTATTAAAACATTTTTATCATGATGAACAAAAACTTATTTTTCTTGTCACAAAATTCCCAAAGTTTCTAATGTTTTTCTTGTCAATTTATCCTTACCAGAGATGAGTAGACATGGCCATCAGTTCCACATACAGGATGAGGTTGAACCACTGGACATGGTTTGCAGTTTGATCCTTTCCGTTGCTTGTGAGCCATATTGGTTGCTTTCATACTACACAAAAAATAAGGTATAAGAAGGTAATTTCCTGTCCTTAAAATGCTGTTCCTTTCAGATAAGTAACATTATACAGAAACATAGCAAAATTTGCATAAATAACAAAAATTGAAGACAACTGAAGCTCAAGGCACTTTTAACTTTATTTTAAATATCAAATTTCATTTAAATAACCATAATATTTATTACCACTGCCAATTTACCTCGCAGATGAATCCAAACCTTTATTATGTGAACATTTTTCCTAATATCAATTTCACATTTTCTTTTTGCAGAGTTTTAAACTTATGTTTTGTTATATTGAAGTAATATTCCAGGTTTCCATTTTACATAGATTGAAGAATTCCTTACTAAAAGTGATAGAAATTATAAATATATGCACACAGTTCAGAGTTTCCTGGTTCAGTGTAGAAACATAAACTGCAAATTCAGGTATGGAGGATGGCATTTAAATGCCAGAAAAACTACACAGACTACTGTGCTTGAGTATTCAGCCACAATGCTACATTTTCTGGCTTCATATTACAACATTCTATTTGCTATGTTAATTGCTTTGCCACTAATCCCTGACATTCTCTTGAAGTCTCCATATTCCAATTAATTTTCATTCATTGTGTATTTATGATGCATATATTCTTGACAAGTGTGTAATATTTCATATTTATTAAGATTGTGTCAATTGCTAACTGATAGCCAGTTGTATGACCAATCTAAATCCTTCTACAGTCTTTCTCTATTTCCTCCAGATATTTTAATAACCACTAAAAATTTGACAGTTCCATTTTGTTTCAATTTACAGGTCATTAATGTAAATTAGAAAATAAAGCATGCTTGAAGCACCAATATACTGCTAAACTCCACTCAGCACCCTTCCTTAGGCTGGCTGTGCAGTGTTGATTATTCTGCCCAATAAGTCTTCAGCTGCAATCAGTTGTGCTCGATTTTCACTAAATGCAGTCTCATTTAACTTTTCACTCAGGTCTGGGAAGGTTTCATTAGTTCTCTTCCCAAGCAGATGGAAGCTCCAGTTTCTTCTTCAGAAAGGCCATGCAGTGTCCCACATCATCCATTGATTAATCAATATTTCCAATGCCATGTCCTCAATATACTCAGGAAATCTTGTGCTTCAGGATTGCTAGAATTCTCCATGTGAATGATTAGCTCAAGGATGACATTTTGAAAGCAAGGTCAATGTTTTAGCATCTATATCTAGCTGCTACATGCCCTTTCATATCTGCATTGACCATCTAAAGATGAACCAATGATATAGTGAGAAACTTGAGTAAGTATCTGATGCCCACCAATGATCCCCATCCCCTCACATTATTTGCAGAATGGAGGAACCTAATACCCATGTCCAGGCACTGATATTTTACATAGTGTCTCAATGAGTGGGTGGCACACCTCTTGCTAGAAATATGCACAAATTTCCCTTTTGCCACTTTGAGTATTTGTATAGCTGTTAACATCTCCGAAAAGTGCCGTGACACTAAATTTTTATACCACAATTTCCAAAACTTTCTACCATAGAATGATCAGCATGATTTCAGTAACTCTACTATTGTGGTGTCAGGCGGCTCCCTGGATGGTAGGGACATGCACAATTAAATGCAGGACCTGCAGAAAACATGAATGCATGACCATAGTTTGAAATGATGATTGGTGTAATCTTTTACTCTGGACACTAAGGTGATCGCCAATGGGAAAGGTAAGATGGATTAACTGTATGTAACTCAATTATGTAACTCAAATTGCCACTGAAGAGTTTAACAGTTATGGCGGTAACTGGGAATAAAACACATCCAGCAAATCTGAAGAATTGGTAGAAATGAGTCTGATTCATAGCCCTAGGCTCCAAAGCTGTTTGGCCAAAGGAAATGAGGCTACAATCCTGACCTTACTTTTGTCAGCAACTTTACTGCAACATCAAACTGGGGTCTGAGTCAACACAGTTGTGACATTAAATTTGGCACCTTTCTACTGTTGCTTCAATTCCAGGAAAGCAAACTGGCAGAATTTCATAGGGGAAGAAGTGGATTTGATAGCCTAACGGTAAAATCCATAAAACTTACGTCAATCACTGTGGGTTATCAATGAATTGTGCTTTATAACTCCCTTGCCTGTTTTCTTGCATTTTAGTGATGAATGAAATAAAAACTATGGTTCACTGATTTTCAATTATTTTATCCAAAGTTTCGTCAGGCCTGGGGTTTCACACTGGATTTCTGTTTGTCAAACAAATCTAAAAAATCTGGGATATTAAATTTGCAATAATTGACAATAACTTCTAAGTTTGTTTGCATGGATCTATAGTTAAATACCTATCAAATATCAAATTCAAAGAAAGAGTTTTATACATCTGTGGTGATTCTTTGTAGTTTTTTTGAGAAAATCGAGTTTTATAAAACCTTTCCTTATTTCCAAAAGAGAGGGCAATTCCAAAAATCACTGACAACGTGCCCTTTCAGGAGAGCTTGTTGGAGGACATGTTTAGTGGATGAACAGGCACTTGGAGTAATAATGTTATAATTTTAATGAAAGAAAAATAAAAATTATTTTGCTTTTTTTCTGATTTTTAAAAAAAAATATGGTTGGGCCAACTGTCAGAAATTAGTGTATTGCCTAACTAAAATGTTAATACTGTTCATTGCAGCTCCATTACTTGAACAATCAGAAAAAAGAATGATTGAAATGGAAGGTTCTGTTTCACTGCTTATTAAAGAAGCTTTAATGTACATGAATAGACATTTCTGTGTCTATTTGTCCTGTTAACACTTGATTGTTCAACATGCTTTAATAAACTTGTCCCTTCATATGGCTGATGCATATTAATATGCCATCCACTAGAACTTGATCTGAAAATTACAATTTCACACTTGAATATAAGTTGGGCTCACTGGCTCATGTTATTGCAACCAGGTCCACATATGTGCCGCAGAAATCAAAGATTGCATCTGTGTTTTGGAATGCATGTTCCATTGGAGGGACAATAAACGATGCTTAGAAGTATTGTTTTGAGAGTTTGGAAGACAAGTGATAGCGAAATTACACATTTTACATTTTGAACAGTAAGCAAATTATTTAAACAGTCCAAAGGTATATATTTTGGTTTACTGAAAATCATTCAGGAAGGATAAGAAAACATATTGAACATATTAAATAGAAAACAATTTTTGATTGATTGTTTGGGATTGCTGAAGTTTAGTTTTTCCTAAAGCAAGTTTGCAATTGAAAATGTCAAGTTCTCACCCTGCCCTTTATGCAGATATCAGCATAAACTGTCTTTTTTTGAATATCCATCAGAAAAACTTGCAACAGATTTGTTCATACTGAAAAGCCTCCTCCCCATTCCAAATAAATCCAGAAACTTATTGGAATATAAACTCCTTTTTTACTGAGAGTGTTCGGCTGAGTGGTGGGGTCGAAGGAAATAGAATAAACAAAAGGGAAATAAAATAAGATGCATTCCCTGTTTTTGGAAAGAAAAGCACTGGAGGAAGAACAGAAGTGATGCTAATGATTGTGGAATGAGCATGAGCTGTAGAGGGAATAGCCTTTTCTGAATGCTGAAAGTGGCAGAAAAGTAAAATGTGTTTGTTGGTGGCATTATGATAGAAGTTTCCAAAACAGTGAAAAGGTGGATGTTAAGGGCAAGTGAAGTCCAATTACAGTTATGAGACAGAGGGCAAACAGCACAAACAGAAGTGTGGGAAATGTGTCAGTGATGGTCGAGGACCTGCCAAATGTGGTGGAGGAGACACTTTGGTTAAGGAAAATGGAAGACATTTCAGGAGCAGTGTATGGAACATTGTCAGGTCAAATTAGATAAAAATAGAGAAAGAGGATCAAGGGCTAAGGATTCATTTGTATATACAGCCTTTTACAGAGCCACACATATGAAAATTAATGTTTCCAGATTGGATGTTTTCTGTATCAGATGTGCACATTGAGATGTCATTGCTGACATTTAGAATGTTCCCGAGAGAAATTAGGTCAAACTAATCCCAAGCATGCCTGATATTAGTCACTTATAAGCAGGTGTTCATAACGCTGCTTGTCTGAATCTGTGTGATTAAAGAGGACCTTCCTGAGCAGGACCCAGGCTGGTGCTGGAAAGTTGATTCAGGTTGATCTGTCTAAAGTTATTTACTTACCTCAGGTACCCCTCCATCCCACACACAGTACAAACCCCTACACTCCTCATCCTCATCAAACTGCTACACCCAAGAATCACCTGACTGCCCTGGCAGAGTGTCCTAAAACACACACACACACACACACACACACACACACACACACACACACACACACACACACACACACACACACACACACACAATCAGTCCACTGATGCCTTCCCCCATACACAAGACTCCCATCTCCTAGTCTGACCCTCCCCAATGTGCTCTTCACCAAACCTCCCTACCACAATGGCTGATTACAGGCCCTGACTATCTCATCACTCTCTCCAGCACAGACCAGTGTTTGCTCGCCATGTCAACCCAAGTGCCTTTGTGTGGCACAGTATGTGAAGGAGAGGCCTTTCTCAGAATGAAGCTAATTCAGGAATGTCTGACACTGCGCCTCAGAAACATTTGAAATTCCCAATGGCAATCGGTGACAAAAGATAGCCACTTGGTGCACCATGAAGCGAACATTTAAAAACACTGCCACAACCATTGAGGAAATTCTGGGCAAAAAGCTTTATGGAAAGTGGGTGAGAGGGAGTGAGACCGACTGTAAAAGTCAGTGTGTTGATGTGGGACCAAGATAAATCTAAAACTTCAGGTCCCAGTCTTCAACCAACTTTGAGCAATGCCACTGAATACAAATGTGAACATTTCCATTCAATTAAGAGGCAGCTTAAAAGTATGCAAGCATGGTATTTCTAATGATCTAATATTGAAAATAACTAAAATGGCTGATGAGATAAAGTCATTAAATATATCAATGAGAATCTTTAATTTTTAAATTAGCATTAAGTTATAAAATATTTACAGATGCACAACTTGATGCGTCAAAAGTCTATTTTCAAAAAATCACCTGGTGGAACATGAGAATAAACCGGTTGAAGAATAATTGCAAATTGAATTTTCACTTCTGTTGGAGCTGAAATTTCACTTCTGACAAAGATTCCTACTTTTAGGCCAGATTTTAATCCTGCATGTTTCTCAGAAATAATGTAGGCAGTGAGCCATGTATTATATTTGGCATTTCTAGCAAGTTTGCGTAAGCCAACATTTTCAATTTCTAGGTTTTTGAGATTAACAAGAAGGCCCACCTAGGTGAAAGCAATCAGGTTTCATTAATAATGAGATATCAAGGGCTGCTTTTGCCAGTCAGAACCTGAACCATGTTAGCTGCAGATTATGGTTGCCTTGCCATTTTTTAAATTTACTTATTCACTTTGACAATGCCTGCATTTATTGCCCATCCCTAATCACCTAAGATAGTAATGAGCCACATTCTTACACCACTGCAGTACTTCTGGTGTACTCCCATAGTGATATTGGGTAGAGAGTTTTGGGATTTTCATCAGCAACAACAAAGGAAAAATTATATATTTCCAAGTCAGGATAGTGTGTGATTGTAACATAAATGTTACTTGTTATCCCTGCCCGAATATTGCTTAGGTCTTGTTGCATGCATGTGCTGATTGCTTTATATGCTGAGGAATGAGGAATAGAATTGAACATTGTGCAAGAGAAAGACTAAGGCTGCATTCAGGCATGGGTAGCAAGTAACATTCATACCACAAAATGTCAAAACAATGATAATCAGGTCCTTTCAGAACTTTAAGAATGTCTCTGCTATTCATGGCACTATTAACCTCACCAGAGTCTCATATGTATTGGGCCCTGTCACCATCGCCTTCCTTCTTTTGTATATGGCCAAGTTTCTCTGTTCACAACAGTGTTTCAAAAGTAGTATTTTTTTTATTTCAAAAATGAACTTTATTCACAATAAAATATATGTACAGAAAGAGAAACAGTGTAAAACTATTTACATTATTTGTGTCATTTGGTCAATACATTCAGTAGTGTTAACACTGGAAGTCCAACAGGTTTTGAGCAGAACAAAGAGCGTCTTTTACCAAGTTGATGATCTTCCAGCAGCACTTGATATCTGTCTCTGTGTATGTCCCTGAGAACAGTCCATAGATCAAAGAGTCCTCTGTGATGCAGCTGCTTGGGATGAACCAAGACAAGGAGGACCGGAAAGTGGCAAACGTTGTGCCTTTGTTCAAGAAGGGAAATACAAATAATCAAGGTAATTATAAGCCAGTGAGCCTCATGTCAGTGGTAGGCAAGCTATTGGAGAGGATGCTGAGGGATAGGATTTATGCACATTTGGAAATGCATGGCCTGCTTAGGGACAGTCAGCATGGCTTTGTGCGGGGTAGGTCATACCTTACAAACTTGATTGAGTTTTTTCAGAAGGTGATAATGGTGCTTTCTGAGGGTAAGGCAGTGGACATTATCTACATGGACTTTATTAAGGCATTTGACAAGGTCTCTCATGGTAGGTTGATTCAGAAGATAAAGATTCATCGGATCCAGGGTGAATTGCAAGTTTGGAATCGGAACTAGGTTGCCCATAGAAGACAGAGAGTAGGGGTGGAAGGCTGTTATTCTGGCCGGAGGTCCGTGACCAGTGGTGTTCCACAAGAATTGGTGCTGGGACCCCTGTTGTTTGTGATAGATATCAATGATTTGGATGAAAATGTAGATGGGCGGATTATCAAGTTTGTGGATGACACTAAGATTGGTGGAGTTGTGGACAGTGTAAAGGACTGTCAAAGAATAGAATGGGATATAGATCAGTTACAGATACGGACAAAGAAGTGGCAGACAGAGTTTAATCCAGGCAAATGTGAAGTGTTCCACTTTGGGAGGTCAAATGAAAGGAGAAAGTATACAGTTAATGGTAAACCCCTTAATAACATTGAGGTGCAGAGGAATCTTGGGGCCCAGATCCATAGTTCACTGAAAGTGGCTACGCAAATGGATAAGATGGTAAAGAAGGCATATGCAATGCTTGCCTTCATTGGTAAGGGTGTTGAGTATAAGAGTAAGGAAGTCATGCTGCAGCTATGTAAAACTTTAGTCAGACCACACTTGAAGTATTGTGTGCAGCTCTGGTTGCCCCATTATAGGAAGGATATGGAGACTCTGGAGAGGGTGCAGAAGAGGTTTACCAGGATGCTGCCTGAATTAGAGGGTATGAGTTAAAAGGAAAGGTTGGACAAACTTGGGTTGTTCTCCCTTGAGCATCGAAGGCTGAGGGGAGACCTGATGGAGGTTTTTAAAATTATGAGAGGGATAGATAGGGTAGACAGTCAGAATCTTTTCCCCAGGGTAGAAATGTCAAACATCAGAGCAAATACTTTTAAGGTTAAAGGGGGGAATGTTTTTTATGCAGAGAGTGGTAGGTGCCTGAAATGGGTTACCAGGGGTAGTAGTGGAAGTAGACAGTTTGGTGGAGTTTAAAAGGCTATTAGATAGACACATGAATATGAAGTGAATGGAGAGATATGGAAGATATACAGGAGGAGGACATTTAGTATAAACTGGCATCAAGATTGGTATATCATTGCCAGCCCAGTGCTGTACCGTTGTATGTCTAAGGACCTTTACATCCTTCTCCACAACCTCTTAGCAAATCCACAGTCTGCAAAGAGGTGGGTGACTGTCTCCTCCCCACCACAGCCGTCCCAAGGGCAGCGTGCGTTGGGGATGATATTTTGACTGTATAGGATGGATCTGACTCAGAGAGCCCCTCTCACCGCCAGCCAAGTGAGGTCTTGTTGCTTGTTGTTGAGTTCTGCCAGATGATTTGGATAGTTTCCTCAGGGAACCTCCTCACAGTATCCATAGAGTCCCTGTCCTGCAGTATCTGCAGGACGTTCCATGCTGACCACTACCTTATGGACTTGTGGTCAAAGGTGTTTGCTTGGAAGAACTTTTCCACAGAGGACAGGTAAGTGTGGCAAAATCCAGCTGACCGGGACATTGTGTGGCAATAGGGCCACACCTATCTTCCACAACACCAGGGACAGGTAGAACCTCAGCACAGCCTGGTGCAGCCACACATGATGGTGGTCATCAGGATGGGGGCAATGTTGGGTACATTTTGCCCCCATTCTCTGGAGACGTGCATTGTGGCCCATTGGACTCATTCTAACTTAGATCCCCAGAAGAACAGGAAAACAGCCTGGGTGATTTCCAAGGTGGAGGAGCGGGGTCGGGCCACAACTCTGCCAAGTACAGCAGCCCCGAGAACACATCACACCTGATGACCAAGTTCTTCCCAGTTATTGAAAGAGAGAGCGCTACTTCCACAGTCCAATTTTTATTTGGCCTTTCCTATCCGCTCCAGCCAATTCTTGTTACACACCTCGGCCCCTCCCAACCAGCTCTCCAGTACCTTTGGGTAGTCAGACCTGACAATGAAGGGGACAATGAATGGATCGGGCCAGTTGCTGAAGAACATGGCCTCGTTCGTACAATGGTTGACTCTGGCCCTCGATGTCAACTCAAACTTGTTGCAGATACTGATCAATTTGCGAACTGACATTGGAACCGAGCAGAAGACGGCAACGTTGTCCATATGCAGGGAGGTTTTGACCTGGGTACCTCCACTGTCTGGCAACATCACCCCTCTTATGCTCTCATGCTTCCTGATGGATTCTGCAAAGGGTTCTGTGCAAAACTCAAACAAGACAGGGGAGAGTGGACAACTCTGACTGATCCCAGACGATGGGGAAGCTATCTGCTTCCCAGTCATTGATTCGGACTGCACTACGGATATCTGTGTAGAGCAGTTGGATCCAATCCTGATACTCTCCCCTAAAATCCATTTTGGAGAGCATGTCCATCATGTACATGTTCAATATCCTGTTGAAGGCCTTCTCTTGGTCCAAGCTGACGAGATACACATCCACCTCTCTGTCCTACACATAGGCAATGGTATCCCTGAGTAGTGCAAGGTTGTCAAACATTTTCCTGTCTGGTAAAGCACAGGTTTGGTCCATGTGGGTCACCTATCCCAGAGCAGACTTGACCCGGTTGGCCTCTGACAGGATCTTGTAATCTATATTCAATGGTGAGATGAGTCTCCAATTCCTTATGTCCTCCCTTTCCCACTTCTGCTTGTTGATGAGGGTAATGATGCCCATCCTCATGGAGTCTGACATGCTGCCAGCCAGAAGCATAGTCTTGTACACTTCCAGTAGATCCGGGCCCATCCAGTCCTACAGAGCCAAGTACAACTCAGCCAGTAAGCGTCGCTTCCAGGAGTTTTATTAGACCCAAAGTAACGGATGGAGCAAGTCAACTTCTCCAGGGTCAGTGACTGATCCAGGCTCTCACTCTTGCTATTATCTAACATCTCTGTGATAGAGGACAGGAAATTCTAGGAGACTGTGTTGTCTATGGCCTTTCTGTCATACAGACTGGCATAAAAGGATCTGCAGTTCCTCAATATGTCCATCTGCGAGGATGTTACTGAGCCATCCTCCTCCTTAAGACTGTGGATCACAAGGCTCCCCCTGTGAACCTTTTGGAAGAAGAAGCACAAGCATGTCTCATCCTGCTCCACAAAGCGAATTCTGGATCTGAAGATGATCTTGGAGGATTCTGAGGCAAAGAGCATAACTTACTGGCCCTTCACCTCTCAGAGTTCCTCTCTCACATCCACTTCCTGACTGAAGAAGGGGAAGTTGCTGCAATTCTGTCTGGACTTGGCACAATTCCCTCTGACTCTGTCTTGCTTTCCAAACACCTCTGAGGATGAAGAACCTCTTGATGTTCTCCTTGGTTCCTTCCCACCAGTGAACTGGAGAGTCAAAGAGGGGCTTCACGGTTCTCCAACCTGTGTAATCCCTCTTTAGTTCCTCGATGTTCTCTGATGTCAGCAGCTTGATTTTCCATTTCCACATTCCCTTGCCTGTGGTAAAGGTAGTTCTTAAGATACAAACACACTCAATACCCGTCACCACCTGACACTGCTCTGGGAATAGCACTTTTAAAACATGTTTGTTCTGAGAGAGCCAATAAACAAGCAAGGCAAGATTTCCCAGGAAAAACTCTAAGGAATTATGGTATGGGAATGACATCAATCCATGCACATCCAACAAGGAAATCAAGTCACTGTAATTCATGAGCAAAGTGTCCAGTCAATTCAAGTAGGAAATCCTTTCAATCACGCTCCATTCTGGAAATTCATATGTGTAGTGCTTAAAAAAAGTGTCAGATGCAGGAATTTCTAGGCCAATGTGTCCATTTATGTATTAATAACGCTAAAAACAAGGTAACTAAATGAGCACTAGATAGCTTTTTAAAATGTTGATTTACCATTTAATGGACAATTTCAAACCTATTTACTCAACTGAAGAACTTCTCCTGCATTAGCATAAATCTCAACTGGTTCAGACATATGTGCAGAGGTTCTGAGAACACTGAGAGGATTGAAACGTCAGTGTTAATTCCTTCAAATAGTTCATTTTTAACAAGTTCAAAGGAGTTGCATTGAATGGAGTTAAGTGGATTATTCCAGATGGAATAATTTAAAGAAATACATTTGGCAAGGGAGGTGGTAGGAGAAATATTAAAACAAGTGGTAAAATTCCCTTACCAGAATAAAGTATGCAGAAAGTTTGTTTCAGATATTCAAAAGTTACTGATGGCTCTGAAAAAGACTAATGAACTTTGCTATGAAGCCACTGTTTCACTGTTAATGAAGGCAAACATCTTAAAGGTATATGAAAGCAGGTGGACTTTCTGCCTAGTTATGCAGCGTTACAGAAAGCTGGTGTGTTGTCAGTGTATGTTCAAATAAAGCATTACATAATTATGTGCCTTTTTTCTATCTCCTTAAGATACAGTTGATATGTAATAAAATATTTATCAACTATCACATAAAATGTATTATAACTCATAAGATGGGACAGAAAGAAGTCTGGATTTAAGGCCCAGAAGTTTTTCGGACCCCCGGCTCAATCTCTGGGCTGAATTATAGATGGTTTTAGGTTAAAATCGCGTTTTCTATATACACCACAGAGTATGGAATAGATTTCTTTTCCTCATCAATAACGTAAAAGAAGTAACTTGCATTCATTTAGCAATATTACACAATTTGAAGACATCCCAAAACACCTTACAATGGGTTAAGTTTCTGTTTGAAATTTAATCATGGCTGTAATATAAGAAACAAGTTTTAACAGTCAATTTTCATACAGCACATTCTAACAGCAAAACAAAAATGATGAAAATCTTCTTAAGTAATGCCAGTTGAGGAATAACTATCAAATAGTGCTGTGAGTGTAGACAGGGCCTCAATTTAATGTCTCATCCAAATGTCAGCATCTATGACAGTCTAGCACTCCCCACTACTGCACTGGAAGATCAGGCAAGATTTAGTGCTTGTTATAGAGTCACAGAGTCATACAGTATGGAAACAGGCCCTTTGGTTCAACTGGTCCATGCTGACCAAGGTGCCCCATTCAAGCTAGTCCCATTTGCCAGTGTTTGGCCAATAACTTTCTAAACCCTTCCAATCCATGTATCTGTCCAACTGTCTTCTAAAAGTTGTTATTGTAACTGCCTCAACCACTTCCTCTGGCAGCTCATTCCACATATAGCTTTTAATTTAATTTAAAAGACACCAAATTATAACTATTTAAATAAAATAGGGATGCAGGATCAGGTGGTGTGCTGTAGCTGCATAATGTGGGAGCTGGTGAATCCCATTGTGGTTCCTGGTGACCACACCTGCAGCAAGTGTTGGTTGCTCGAGGAACTCAGGCTCAAAGTTGATGACCTGGAATCTGAGCTTCAAACATGGCGATGCATCAGAGAAGGGGAAAGTTACCTGGATGCTGTACTTCAGGTCACACCCATTAGATTAATTACTTCAAATTCGGTCTGTGGTCAGAGACAAGATGGTGTGACTGCAAGTGAGGCAGGTAGGGGGATCCAAGAGGTACTGCTGGAGGAGCCTCAGCCCTTGAGCTTGTCCAACAGGTCTGAGATTCTTGCTCCCTGTGCAGGTGAGAGTGGGGGCTGTAGGAAGGATGAGCAACCGAACCATGGCACCATAGTTC
This sequence comes from Pristis pectinata, assembly GCF_009764475.1. NCBI lineage: Eukaryota > Metazoa > Chordata > Chondrichthyes > Rhinopristiformes > Pristidae > Pristis > Pristis pectinata. The sequence continues at coordinate 101,270,914 of NC_067406.1, forward strand.
AGGGAGCCATTCAAGAGGGGGGGAGAGAAGAGAAATGTAGTTGTAATTGGGGATAGTATAGTCAGGGGAATAGACACAATTCTCTGTTGCAAGGATCGAGAGACCCAAAGGCTGTGTTGCCTGCCCGGTGCCTGGGTACAGGACATCTCATCTGACCTGCAGAGGAATTTGGAGTGGGAGGGGAAAGATCCAGTTTTCGTGGTCCATGTGGGTACCAACGACATAGGTAGAACAAGGAAAGAGGTTCTGCTAAGGGAATTTGAGCAGCTAGGAACTAAATTGAAAAGCAGAACCAAAAAGGTAATAATCTCTGGATTGGTACCTGAGCCACGTGCAAATTGGCACAGGGTCAATAAGATCAGACAGTTAAATGTGTAGCTCAAAGATTGGTGTGGGAGAAGTGGTTTTGAATTTGTGGGACACTGGCACCAGTATTGGGGAAGGAAGGAACTGTTCCAATGGGATGGACTCCACTTGAACCACACTGGGACCAGGGTCCTGGTGAATCGCATAACTAGGGCTGTAGGGAGGGCTTTAAACTAAATGGTTGGGGGGGGGGTGAGTTCAACAGATTAGAAAAGTATGGATAAAGTAAAAGGGAAGGAAAATGCAGGAGAGGTTATTGAAGTCTCCAGAATAAAGAATAATACAGAAAGTTGAGAAAGGGATAAGAATTTAACTTCAGGCAACATGGAGACAAATTTGAGAAGAAGGGTGGTGGATACAGGACCGAAGGTGTTATATTGAAATGCACACAGTATACGAAATAAGGTAGATGAGCTTATAGCGCAGTTAGAAATTGGCAGGTATGACGTTGTGGGCATTACAGAGTTGTGGTTGAAAGAAGATCACAGCTGGGAGCTAAACATCCAAGGATACACATCAAATCTAAAAGACAGGCAGGTGGGCAGAGGAGGTGGGGTGGCTCTGTTGGTAAAAAATGAAATTAAAATCTTGTCAAGAAGTGACAAAGGATCAGAAGATGTAGAATCCTTGTGGGTAGAGTTAAAAAACTGCAAGAGTAAAAAGACGCTGTTAGGAATTATATACGGTATAGGCCTCTGAATAGTAGTCAGGATGTAGGGTACAAATTACAACAGGAGAAAGAAAAGGCATGTTAAAAAGGGCAATGTTACAGTGGTCATGGAGGATTTCAATATGCAGGTAGATTGGGAAAATCAGGTTGGTACTGGATCCCAAGGGAAGGAACTTGTAGAATGCCTACAAAATGACTTTTCAGAGCAGCTTGTGGTCGAGCCCACTAGGGAAAAGGCAATTCTTGATTTGGTGTTGTGCAATGAACCAGATTTGATTAGGGAGTTTAAGGTAAAGGAACCCTTAGGAGGCAGTGATCATAATACATTAGAATTCACCCTGCAGTTTGAGAAGGAGAAGCTAAAATCAGATGTATTGGTATTACAGTTGAGTAAAGGTAACTACAGAGGCAAGGAAGGGGAGCTGGCCAAAGTTGATTGGAAGGGGACCCCAGCAGGGATGACAGTAGAGCAGCAAGGGCAGGAGTTTCTAGGAGTAATTTGGAAGATTGAGGATCAGTTCATCCCAAAGGAGAAGAAGCATACCAAAAGAAGGATGAGGCAACTGGCTGACAAGGGAAGTCAAAGACAGCATAAAAGCAAAAGAGAGGGCAGACAAATTACAAAAATTAGTGGGAAGCTGGAGGATTGGAAAGCTTTTAAAAATAGAACACAAACAAATAGCCAATAAGTGGAGAAAAGATGAAATATGAAGGTAAGCTAGCCAATAATATAGAAGAGGATACCAGAAGTTTTTTCAGATATGTAAAGAGTAAAAGAGAGGCAAGAGTGGACATTGGACCACTGGAAAATGACGCTGGAGAGTTAGTGATGGGGAACAAAGAAATGGCAGATGAACTGAATAAGTATTTTGCGTCAGTCTTCGCTGTGGAAGACACCAGCAACAAGCCAGAAATTTGAGAGTCAGGGGGCAGAAGTGAGTGCAGTTGCTATTACTGAGGAGAAGGTGCTTGGGAAGCTGAAAGGTTTGAGGTAGATAAGTCACCTGGACCAGATGGGCTACACCCCAAGGTTCTGAAAGAGGTAGCTGAAGAGACTGTGGAGGCATTAATAGTGATCTTTCAAGAATCACTGGATTCAGGAATGGTTCTGGAGGACTGGAAAATCAAAAATGTCATTCCAATCTTTAAGAAAGGAGAGAGGCAAAAGACAGGAATTATAGGCCAATTAGCCTGACTTCAGTGGATGGTAAGATGTTAAGAGTCCATTATTATGGATGAGGTTTGGGGGTACTTGGAAGGACATGATAAAATAGGCCAAAGTCAGCATGGTTTCTTTAAAGGGAAATCTTGCCTGTTGGAATTCTTTGAGGAAGTAACAGGCTGGACAGACAAAGGAGAGTCAGTGGATGTTGTTTGCTTGGATTTTCATAAGGCCTTTGACAAGGTGCCGCATATGAGACTGCTAAACAAGATGGGTGCCCATGATATTACAGGAAAGGTACTAGCATGGATACAAGATTGGCTGACTGGCAGAAATCAAAGAATGGGAATAAAAGGGTCCTTTTCTGGTTGGATAGTGAGAAAGCCTTGCTGCATTCAACCTTATTGACATACGTTATTGAATTGCCTCTTCTGTGTAACATCCCAGCAAGTGGAGTGCAGTCATCAGCTGAACCTTTTCTGGTTGGCTACTGGTGACTGGTGGTGTTCCGCAGAGGTCAGTGCTGGGTCCGCTATTTTTCACATTATATGTTAATGATCTGGATGACAGAATTGATGGCTTTGTGGCCAAGTTTACAGATGATGCAGAGATAGGTGGAGGAGCAGGTAGTGTTGAGGAGGCAGGGAGTTTGCAGAAGGACATGGACAGGTTGGGAGAATGGGCAAAGAAGTGGCAGATGAAATACAGCATAGGGAAGTGTATGGTCATGCACTTTGGTAGAAGGAATAAAGGTGTAGATTATTTTCTAAACGGGGAGCAAATTCAGAAATCGGAGGTGCAAAGGGGCTTGGGAGTCCTAGTACAGTTTTCCCTAAAGGATAACTTGTAGGTTGAGTCAGCAGTAAGGAAGGTAAATATAATGTTAGCATTCATTTCGAGAGAACTAGAATATAAATCCAAGGACGTTATGCTGAGGCTTTATAAAGCATTGGTCTGACCACATTTGGAGTATTGTGAGCAGTTTTGGGCCCCACATCTAAGGAAGAATGTGCTGGCATCGGAGAGGGTCCAGAGGAGGTTTACAAGAATGATTCCGGGAATGAAAGGGTTAATGTATGTGGAGTGTTTGACAGCCCTGGGCCTGTACTCGCTGGAGTTTAGAAGGATGAAGAGGTTTGGATTGAAACCTACTGAATATTGAAAGGCCTGGACAGAGTGGAAGTGGAGAGGATGCTTCCAGTAGTGGAGAGTCTAGGACCAGAGGGCACAGCCTGAGAATGGAAGAATGTTCCTTTGGAACAGAGATGAGGAGGAATTTATTTAGCCAGAGAGTGGTGAATCTGTGGAATTCATTACCATAGATGGCTGTGGAGGCCAAGCCATTGGTTATATTTAAAGCAGAGGTTGCTAGGTTCTTGATTAATAAGGTCATCAAAGGTTATGGGGAGAAGGCAGGAAAATGGGTTTGAGAGGGAAAAATAAATCAGCCATGATTGATGGGCCAAATGGCCTAATTTTGCTCCTATATCTTATGGTCTTATACTACCCTTTGTGTGAAAAAAAGTTGCCCCTCAAGTTCTTATGGAATCTTTCCCCTCTCACCTTAAACCTATGCCCTCTAGTTCTTGATTCCGCAACTCTGTGAAAAAGACTGAGTGCATTCACCCTATCCATGCCCCTCATGATCTTATACACCTCTATAAGATCACCTCTCAGTCTTCTGTGCTCTAAGGAATTAAGTCCTAGCCTGTCCAACCTCACCCTATAACTCAGTCCCTCAAGTTCTGGCAGCATCCTTATAAATCTTTTCTGCACTTTCCAGTTTAATAACATCTTTCCTATAACAGGGCGACCAAAACTGAACACAATTCTCCAAGTGTGGTCTCACCAGCATCCAGTACAACTGCACCATGACCTCCCAACTTTTATACTCAGTGCCCTGACTTATGAAGGCCAGCACGTCAAAAGCCTTCTTCATCTCCCTGTCTTCTTGTGACTCTATTTTCAGTGAATCATGTACTTATACTCCCTCTTGTTCTACAACACTCCCAAGGGCCCTGCCGTTCACTGTGAAAGTTCTACCTGGATTTGACTTTCCAAAATGCAACACCTTGCACTTATCTAAATTAAACTCCATTTGCCATTCCTTGGCCCACTTACTCTGTTGATCAAGATCCCCCTGTAATTTTTGATAACCTTCTTGATTGTTCACTAGACCATCTAGTTTAGTGTCATCTGCAGACTTACTAACCATGCCTTGTACATTCTTATCCAAATTGTTGATAAAGGTGATAAACAACAATGTGCCCAGCACAGACCGTAAGGCACACCACTAGTCACAGACCTCCAGTCCAAGAAACAACCTTCTACCATCACCCTCTGTTTTCTACCATCAAGCCAATTGTGTATCAAATTAGCCAGCTCTCCCTGGATTCTATGTGATCTTGTTTCTGGTGTGAAACTTAAATAATTTAATTAGATATATTAAAAAAATGAGAAGGTAAGCAAGAATGTATCAGGAAAAGTTTGCACGCAACCTAAACTAGCAGAGTGGTCTTACTTGATAAATGTTTTTGTGGCATGGAATGAAATTACATTAGCAACACTGAAACTTGCATGTTAACAGCTGTAGGAAGAGTTTTTAGTTGAGAAGATTGTTGAAATATTCAAGATGAAAATGCAATTTTCGGAATAAGCAATTAAGCATGGAACAGTTGCTCGAGTCAGCTGTACATTTTGTAGTATTCAAAATAAAACTGGCAGAGGTGCATTCCTGAAGGATCAAAACAATAATTCTGAATCATCTGTTACGTTGTAAACTTATGCATATAATAAAAAGTTCTGATCTGTGCCTTATTATTGTTCAGAAAATGTGTGAATACCCTATTAACAGACTGAAATTCACACATACATTCTGCTTGCAAATCAAGTATGGAACATCTAAAATAACTATAGCTATTTTTGTCTTTAATTACAGTTTTGCAATCTTTTTTCCTCATCAGGGCTTAGGGTTAAACTATGTGCATTTTATGAATGTAATACAAATATTACTATACCTTTGCCAAATGGTTGCTTGACATAACATGGGATGGCATTTTATGAAAATATAATTATTAGTAAGAGAAACTCATACATATTTTATTCCTTCATAAATTATTTGTTAGTGAAATTGTTTCAACTATTTTACTGTGTATATTTCACCATTGCTGTTTATGCTTGAATGCACTTTTTGATAAATTGCTTCCTTGGTTGGGCATTCAATCTCTACACATTCAATTTCATGAAACCAAGTGAATATATCTATGACCGATGATTTCACATATCTGATGACCAAAGAACAAGTTCTCCTCCAAAATATTTTATTTGGTTTTGAAAGCAATGGCTTACAATTATGCAGGATCTTCAATGTCGTAAAGTGCTCCAAGGTATTGTGCAGAGGTATGAGGAGAAAAATTGGACACTGAGACAAGGAAGGTGAGCTTGAAATGAGTCACAAAATATCTGTTATAGAGTCATAGCATTGTACAGCATAGAAACGCCCTTCAGGACCACCATGTCTATGATGACCATCATGCCTATCTATTCTAAGCCCACTTGCCTGCATTAATTCCATATCCCTCTATGCCCTGCTGCATTGTATCTGCCAAGATGCCCCTTATATGTTGTTAATGTTCCTGCCTTCATCACCTCCTCTGGCAGCTCATTCCAGATACTAACATGTATTTGTGTGAAACAATTTACCCCTTAGATCCCCTTTAAAATTCCTCCCTCTCACCTTAAACCTATACTCTCTATTTTTAGACACTCTTACCATGGGAAAAAGACACTGGCGCTCTACCCTATCAATGCCTCTCATAATTTTATATACATTTATCATATCACTTCTCAGCTTCCATTGCTCCAGGGAAAAAAAGATCCAGCCTATCTAATCTCTCCTGATAAACTCAAATCCTCCAATGCAGGCAACATCCTTGTGAACCTTTTCTGCACCCTCTCCGGCTTAATCACATCCTTCCTTTGGTGTGACAACCTGAACTGCACTCAATACTCCAAGTGTGGCCTCACAAACGTTTTGTACAGCTGCAACATGATGTCTGAACTTTATACTCAATGGCTCTGCTGGTGAAGGCAAGCATGCCATACGCCTTCCTCACTACTTTGTCTACTTCTGTCCCAATTTTTGAGGAACTATGTACTTGTTTCCCAAGGTCTCTCGGTTCAACAACACTCCCCATGGCCTTGCCATTCACTGCGTATGTCCTGCCCTGGTTTCACTTCCCAAAACGCGTAAGAAGTGGGGTTGCCATTAGAAGTGGGATTAAACAAGGGTCTTAAAGAAAAGAAGTAGGAAAGTGGTTAGTGTTAAGATGATAACTCCTGGCTGTGCAGTCCATAGGTTTAAAGATTGTTGGAGATGCAGCAACACATAAGGCCATAATCAAAAACTGAAGGGTATGGGAAAGTGAATGAATGTAACAAGCAGGCTTGGATAGAATTAAATATAGGAGGGTTGAGACTATGGGAGGGTTTAAACATAAAAATGATGATTTTATTTTTGTTGTCTTGAAGGTACAATGTTGATTCAGGAATAGGGGTGAGGTAACCATAAAACACCTTTTTTTGTTAATCTCTCTTTCACAGTTCTGGCAAAGGGTCTGCAACCTGAAACATTAACTCTGTTTCTCATTGCACAGGTACTGCCTGACTGCTGAGTGTTTCGAATGTTTTATTTGAGATAACCTGGACTTGGTGTGAGTTAGGATATCGGCAGCCCAGTTTTGGACAATCTGAAGTTTCAGGAGGATAGCAATCCAGGAAGAAGTGGTTTCACTAAAACCTGGCTAAATTTAACATCAGGATTTATATTCATTCTTGTTTCCCTGTCTCTGCCGGCTGAATTGAAAAACTGAGGAGCTGGAAAACAATTTGATATTTCAGACTTGAAGGTGATCAGAGGGAAATATCAATGATGGTCCAGGAGAAATTAAGGTTGTGTGGGACACTCAAGTGAAGACCCTGAGGTCAGACAAAAGGAAAGATTTCAGAAGGATCCTACAATCCTCACCACAATCCTTACCTTGTGTAGCTGCTGAACTAGCCAGCTCAAACAGGGAAAAAGAAATATGAGGCATCAAGGAATTAAGGATCTAGGGCTGGTGCAGCAATGCGGTGCTTAAGTAAAAGATCAGCATGATCTTATTGAATGACACAGCAGGCATGAGGGGCTGAATGACCTGCTCCTGCTATTTCCTATGCTCTTATGCACCCTCATTTAAATCTTTAAATGAGTATCCTGCTTTCTGGTAGCTTATTCATGATTTATTCCTGCTAAAATCAGAAATGGGCAGGTTGAAGGCCGGTAGGGTTCAGGTTTGGGATCTTTTACATTTTTGCTTCCTGCCGAACACACAGCTCCACCAATCTGTCTATGTGAAATTTACATGTTCTCCCCATGGTCGTGTGGGTTTCCTCTGGGTACTCTGGTTTCCTTCCAGATTGCAAAAATGTGAGAGTTGGTAGGTTAATTGAACACTGTAAAAAACTGCCCCTGTTGTGCAGATGAGTAGTGGAAATAGAGGGCAGTTGATGGGAATGTGGGAAAGATAAAATGGGTCAGCACAGACACAGGAGACCACAGGCCCTTTTCCATGCTGTATTGCTCTATGTCTTATCCATTTTGGTGGCATTAAAAAATAGCTCCATTGTATCTGTTTGCAAAAACAGCAACAATGAATTTCAGTGGCAATGGGGCAAGACAGGGATGAAGATGGCAGAAAATACTGAAAGGTGAAAAATAGATTTATATATTAATGATGACAGAAACCAACAAGGTCAAGTTGGGCACATGGTTGTAAGTGTTCTCGTTTAGACAGAGGCAGAGATCAGAGAATGCATGGAATCCATAACAGAGTTTAAGAGTTTGTGCAAGGGGCCAAAGGAGTTGGCTCCAGTCTTTTCAATGTTTAGCTGGAGAAATTTATAGCTTGTCCAGGTCTGGCTCTGGATAAGTGGCAGTACGGGCTATTGATCAAGAAGACTAGTGAAGAGGCAGGGAAGTTGATCAAAAGCAGCATGTGGATGAGGAAGAGGTATGTGGGTAAGGAATTGGAGAGGTGGTGCGTCAAACAATGATCCTGGAGGGGACTTCCAAAGTAAACAAACAAGGATAAATAGAAAATCCACTGCTTGAAATTCACTGCAGATGACCAGATAGTTAATAATGTAACCTACTTGTCTTACAATGCTGGGCAATGGAAGAGGAGCAATGTAGGAAAATCCTGTCACTGATTATGTCAAAAGCTCCTCTGATGTCAAGAGAGAGAAGTAGAGATAGATACACCCTGAACACAATCACAATGAATGTTGTTTTAAACCTTGATTAGGACTAATTCAGTGCTATGAAAGGAGAGGAAACCCACTAAACGGAGAAACATAGAGAACAGGAGTAAGAGGAGGCCATTTATACTTTCGTAGCAGCTCCACTATTCAATATGATCTTGGCTGATCATCCAAATTCAGTGCACTCTTCCTACTTTCACCTCATTGCAATTCCCACTTTCCAAATCCATTCCTCTGTTTGCCGCCAAAGTGGATAAGCTCATATTACTCACTCAACATGTCCAAATCAACCTGTTTCTCTGTGTTCTCCTCAAAGCTCACCCTCGTACCCAGCTTTATATCATCTGCATATTTAGAAATATTACATTTAATTCCTTCATCTAAATGTGTAATATATATTGTGAATAGCTGGGGGTTCAAGCACTGAATCCAGCAGTGACCAAATAGTCATTGCCTGCTACTCAGAAAAGGACTGATTTATTCTTAGTCTTTGTTTCCTGTGTGCTAACCAGCTCTCTGTCCAGGTCAGTATAGTACTCACAATCCTATGTGCTTTAGTTCTATGTGTTAATTTCTTATGTGGGACCTTTTCAGTTTCTGAAAGTCAGAACACACCAAATTCCCTGGTTCTCCCCAATCCATTCTAACAGTTACATCCTCAAAAAGTTTACATCTTACTCATGGTTTTGTGCCAGTTGTCTTCTACCCGGATTGAGGGAGTAAAAGAGTAGGAGATTGAAAAGCTGAGAGAACATCAAGAACAAGTCCAAGGGAGTGTAAAGAGTGGCAGACCAAGACACAAAGGGAGTGTAAACAGCAGAAGATCAAGGGGCCAGGAGAGTGTAAAGAGCGCTGGACCGAGAGGATGAGAGAGTGTAAAGGGTGGCAGCCAAAGAGAGCAGAGAGATACAGGGCTGGTCACAACCTCTTCCTGGCTGTCAGTGCTGAAGTGCAACATCATAGGACAGCAGATAGATGATTCATAGGTGTTCCTTCTGATTTGTTATGAGATTTAAATCTGGAGATGTTAGTACAGCATGTTTAAAATAATTAAATCCAAACTAATTAATTAAATAGGCCAGAGTTGGCTGGGCAGGTGATGTGTTATAGCTGCTACTTGTGGGAACTGCTGGATCCCACTATTGTTCACAGTGACCATATCTGCAGCAAGTGTTGGCTGCTCAATGAACTTTGCTCAGAGGTGAAAAGCTAGAATCCGCTTTGAAAACACGGCAACACACTGGAGAGGGGGTAAGTTACCTCAACACTGTGTTTACAGCGGCAGTCACATGCCTTAATGACCTTGACTTTCAACAGCGTCAGGAATGTCTGACTAAAAAAGAGACAGGTAAAAGGATCCGGTAAGTAGCTCTGGAGGAGCCTCCACCTTTCCCGGTATCTAACAGGTACAAGGTTCTTGCCCCCTGTCTAGAGCTGGGTGTGGATTGCAGGGAGGATATGCAAACAGAGGAACATGGGGTTACTCAACAAGGGAGACAGAAAGAGAATTGCAATAGTCAAAGGGGATAGATAGTCAGGAGAAAATACACTGTTCTCTGTGGCAAAGAAAGTGATTATCAAAGATTGTGTTGCTTTCCTGATGCAAGGGTTAAGGCTATAGGAAGGGTGAGCAACCTAACCACATCACCATGGTTCAGGGTGCCATTCAAGAGGGGGGAGAGAAGACAAATGTAGTTGTAATTGGAGGGAAATAGAAAGTGTTCTCTGTCACCAGGTTCCCGACATGTCCTGATGGCTGTGTTGCCTGCCTGGTGCCCAGGTTCAGGACATGTTATCTAGCCTTCAGAGGAATTTAGAGTAGGGGGGGAAAAGTCAAGTTGTGGTGGTCCATATGGGTACCAACGATATAAGTAGAACAAGGAAAGAGCTTCTGCTGAGGGAATATGAGCAGCTAGGGACTAAAATAAAAAGCAGGGCCAAAAGGGTAAGCGTCTCGGGATTACTACCTGAGCCATATGCTAATTGCCACAGGGTCAACAAAATTAAAGAGGCAACAAACATAAAATGCTGGAGGAACTCAGGCAGCATCTATGGATGGAAGTAAGGTCAAGACCCTTCATCAGGACTGCAAAGGAAGAGGGAAGATGTCAGAATAAAAAGGTTGGGAGAGGGGGAGAAGCACAAGCTGGCAGGTGATGTATGAGTTCAGGTGAGGGGGGAAGGTAGGTGTGTGGGGGATGGGGGGATGGAAGGGAATGATGTGAGAAGCTGGGAGGTGATAGGTGGAAGAGGCAAAGGGCTGAAGAAGAAGGAATCTGATAGGAGAGGACAGTAGACTGTGGAATAAAGGGAAGGAAGTGGAGAACCAAAGGGGGTGGTGGGCAGGTCAAGAGGGTGGGGGAGGAGAAAGTAGGCCAAAAGAATGAGGAAAAAAAAAAGGGGGGGGGGAGGAAGAAAGGAAAACAAAGGGGAGAGGTTAGTGGATGTTCGAGAAATCAATGTTGATGGCGTCAGGTTGGAGACTACCAAGAAAGAATATGAGGTTTTGGTTTTCCAACCTACATGTAGCCTCAAAGTGGCAGTAGAGGAGGCTGTGGACAGACATGTCAGTATGGGAATGGGAAGTGGAATTGAAGTGGCTGGCCGCCAGGAGATCCTGACTGTTGTGGCGGACAGAGAGAAGGTGCTCAATGAAGTGGTCACCCAATCTGCATCTGGTCTTACCAATGTAGAGGAGGCTGCATCAGGAGCATCAGATGCAATAAATGACACTCTCAGATTTATAGTTAAAGCACTGCGTGAATTAGAAGAATTGTCTTGGGTCCTGAATGGTGGTGAGGGAGGAGGTGTAGTGGCAGGTGTAACACTTTGCACAGTTGCAGGGATAAGTGCCAGGAGGGTGATTGGTGGGTAGGGACGAGTAGACAAGAGAATCAAAGAGAGAGTGATCCCTGCGGAAAGCGGGAGGGGGGTGTGGGTGGAGGGGAAGATGTGCCTGGTGGTGAGATCCCGTTGGAGGTGGCAGAAGTTGTGGAGAATGATGTGTTGGATGCAGAGGCTCGTAGGGTGGTAGTTGAGGACAAGGGGAACCCTGTTCCTGTTATGTCGGGGCGGGGGGGGGGGGTGGAGGAGATGGGGTAAAGGCAGATGTACGGGAAATGGAGGAGACGTGGGTGAAGGCTGCATTGATAGTGTTGGAAGGGAACCCCATTTACTGAAAAAGGAGGACATCTCTTATGTCCTGGAGTGGAAAGCCTCATCATGGGAACAGATGTGGCAGAGGCAGAGGAACTGGGAGAAGGGAATGGCATCCTTGCAAGTGATAGGGTGGGAAGAGGTGTAGTCAAGGTAACTGTGAGATTCGGTGGGTTTGTAAAGGATGTTGATGGATAATCAGTCTCCAGAGATGGAGACAGAGAGATCAAAAAAGGGGAGAGAGGTGTCAGAGATGGACCAAGTAAATATGAGGGCAGGGTGGAAGTTGGAGGCAAAGTTGATGAAATTGACAAGCTCAGCATGGGTGCAGGAAGCAGCCCCAGTGCAGTCATCAATGTAGTGGAGAAACAGTTGGGGAGCATTCCTGGTGTAGGCATGAAGCATGGGCTGTTCCGTGGAGCCAACAAAAATGCAGGCGTAGCTGGGGCCCACGCAAGTGCCCATGGCTACACTTTTGGTTTGGAGAAAGTGGGAGGAGCTGAAAGCGAAGTTGTTGAGCGTGAATACCAGTTCTGCCAGATGGAGGAGGGTGGCAATGGAGGGGAACTGATTGGGTCTGTTGTCAAGAAAGAAGCAGAGAACCTTAAGGCCTTCCTGATGGGGGAGGGAAGTATACAGGGACTCAATGTCCATAGTAAAAATGAGACAGTCAGGACTGGGGAACTTAAAGTTGTTAAAGTGGTGGAGAGCATTCTATGAGGTAAATGCATGGCTCAGAGATTGGTGTGGGAGAAGTAGGTTTGAATTCATAGGACATTGGCACCAATACTGGGGAAGGAGGGAGCTGATCTGATGAAACAGGCTCCACCTGAATTGTGCTGGGACTAGCATCCTGGTGAATTGCATAACTAGGGCTGTAGATAGGGCTTTAAACTAAATAGGTGGGAGTGGGTTCAATGGCATGGAAAATTGAGGATAAAGTTAAAGGGAAGAAGAGTGTAGGAGAGGTTATTAAAGCCTCCAGAATAAAAAAAGGACAGAGAAAGGGTTAGGAATCTAACTTCAGGCAACACGGGGATGAGTTTGAGAAGGGGGGTGGTGAATACAGGACTGAGGGTGTTGTGCTTAAAGGCGCACAGTATACGAAACAAGGTAACTAGTTTATAACATAGATCGAAATTAGCGAGTACCATGTCGTGGGCATCATGGACGTGGCTGAAAGAGGGTCAAAGCTGGGAGCTAAACATCCAAGGATATGCATCTTATCAACAAGCTAGGCAGGTGGGCAGAGGGGGAGGGGTGGCCCTGTTAGTAAAAAATGAAATTAAATTGATAGCAAGACATGATGTAAGATCAGAAAAGATCGAACCTTTGGGGGTAGAGTTGAGATACCAGCAGGTAGAAAAGGCATGTAAGAGGTACAATATTACACTCATCAATATGCAGGTAGACTGGGATAATCAGGTTGGTAGTGGACCCCAAGAAAAGGGCGTGGGATGGCTTTTTAGAGCAGCTTGTGGTAGAGCCCACTAGGGAACAGGCAATTCTGGATTTGGTGTTGTGTAATGAGGCAGACTTGATAAGGGGGCTTAAAATGAAAGAACCCTTAGGAAGCAGAGAATAATGTGATAGGATTCACCCTGCTGATGAGGGACAGAAACTGAAGTCAGATATAATGGTATTACCATTGAGTGAAGATAACTGCAGAGGCATAGAGGAGGAGCTGGCCAGAGTTGATTGGAAGGGGATCCTAGCAGGGAAGATAGTGGATCAACAATGGCAGGAGTTTCTGGGAGTGATTCGGGGGACACAGTAAAATTTCATCCCAAGGAAGACGAAGCACACTAAGGGAAAGATGAGGCAACCATGGCTGACAAGGGAAGTCAGGGACAGCATGAAAGCAAAAGAGAAAGCATACAATATGGCAATGATTAGAGGGAAGCCAGAGGACTGGGAAGCTTTTAAAAAACAACAGAGGACAACTAAAAAAGCAATAAAAGGGGAGAAGATGAAATATGAGGTTAAACTAGCCAATAGTATAAAAGAAGATTGCAAAGATTTTTTCGATACATAAAAGGTAAGAGAGAGGAAAGAGTGGACATTAGACCGCTGAAAAGTGATGCTGGAGAATTTGTAATGGGGAACAAAATATGGCAGAGGAACTGAATAGGTACTTTGCGTCAGTCTTCACAGTGAAAGATCCCAGTAACAGGCCAGAAATTCAAAAGAGTCAGGGGCAGAAGTGAGTGTAGTCGCTGTTACTAAGAAGGCGGTTGGGAAGCTGAAAGGCCTGAAGGTGGATAAATCCCCTGGACCAGATGGACTGCACCTCAGAGTTCTGAACAAGGTAGCTGAAGAGATTGTGGAGGCACTAGCAGTGATCTATCAAGAATTACTGGTGCCAGGGAGGGTTCCTGAGGACTGGAAAATCACAAATACAATCCCCCTGTTTAAGAAAGGAGGGAGGCAAAAGACAGGAAATTATAGGCCAGTTATCCTAACCTCAGCGGTTGGTAAAATTTTAGAGTCCATTACTAAGGATGAAATTTCAGAGTACATAGAAGTACATGACAAAATAGGGCGGAGTCAGCATGGTTTCATAAAGGGGAGATCTTACCTGACAAATCTGTTAGAATTCTTTGAGTTGGTATCAAGCAGGTTAGGCAAAGGAGAGTCAGAGGACATTATTTACTTGGATTCTTAGAAGGCCTTTGACAATATGCCACACATAAGGCTGCTAAACAAGAGTCTATGGTGTTAGAGGCAAGGTACCTGCATGGATAGCAGATTGGCTGACTGGCAAAAGGCAGAGAGTGGGGATAAAGGGGTCCTTTTCATGATGACTGCTAGTGACTAGTGGAGTTCTGCCAGAGTCACTTTATACATTAATGATCTTGATGAAGGAACTGATGGCATTGTGGCCAAGTTTGCAAATGATACCACAACAGGTGGAGGGACAGGCAGTGTTGCGGAGACAGGGAGTTTGCAGAAGGACTTGTACAGGTTAGGAAAGTGAGCAAAGAAGTGGCAGATGGAATGCAGTGTAGGGAATTGTGAGGTTATTCACTATGTAGGAAAAATAAAGGTGTAGACTATTTTCTAAATAGGGAGAGAATTCAGAAACTGGAAGCGCAAAAGGGACTTGGGAGTCCTGGTTCAGGATTCCCTTAAGGTTAACTTGCAGGTTGAGCCGGTAGTAAGGAAGGCAAATGCAATGTTAGCATTCATTTCAAGAGGACTAGAATATTAAAACAAGGGTGTACTGCTGAGGCTTTATAAGGCATTGGTCAGACTGCATTTAGAATATTGTGAGTAATTTTGGGGCCCATATCTAAGGAAGGATGTGGTGGCCGAGGAGACGGTCTAGAAGAGGTTAACAAGAATGATCTTGGGAAAGAAAAGCTTCATGCATGAGGAGCATTTGATGGCTCTGGGCCTGTACTCGATGGAGTTCAGAAGAATGATGGGGGGATCTCACTTAAACCTACAGAATACAGAAAGGCCTGGATAGAGTGGACATGGAGAGGATGTTTCCATGAGTAGCAGAGTCCAGGATCCAAGGGCACAGCCTCAGAATAAAGGGACATCCCTTTAAAACTGAGATGAGGAGGAATTTCTTCAGCCAGAGGGTGGTCAATCTGTGGAATTTGTTGTCAAAGAGGGCTGTAGAGTACAAGTCATTGGGTGTATTTAAGACAGCAATTGATAGCTTCTTGGTTGGCAAGGGAGTTAAGGATTACAGGGAGAAGGCAGGAGAATGTAGTTGAAAAGAAAATCAGCCATGATTGAATGGCAGAGCAGACTCGATGGTCTGAATGGCCTAATTCTGCTCCTATATCATATGGTCTTATGGATATCTTTTTTTGGATGGAGAGGAACTTGGAGTGGGAGGGGGAAGGACCTACTTGTCGTAGTCCACGTAGATACTAACGACATAGGTAGAACCAGGAAGGAGTTTTACTGAGGGATTATGAGCAACATGGGGAAAAATTGAAAGTTGAACCACAAGGGTGATAATCTTTAGATTATTACCTATGCTATGTACAAATATGAATAGAGAAGTAAACACATAGCTCAAACATTGGTGTGGGGGAAGTAGTACTGGGGTGCGAAAGAGTTGTTCCATTGGCTTGTGTTTCATTGAACTATGTTGGAACCAGAGTCCCAGTGAATTGTATGACTAGGATTATAGACAAGACTTTAAATTAATTAGAGGGACTGGGGAGGGTTCGAGTGACTCAAGTGACAGGGAAGTTTAATAAATCAAAAGAAATACAGTGCAGCAGGGTAGTGAAGGGATGAATGAAAATCAAAGCATGTCAGAGCAGGTCAGAAAATATAATCAAAAATGGTGTCCCTAGCCATGTCCTCAGATCCTGAGCAGATCAGCTGGCGGGGGTATTTGCAGACATTTTTAACCTCTTCTTGCTTCAATATGAGGTTCCCACCAGCTTTAAGACGACCACTATCATCCCAGTACCTAAAAGAAACAAGGTAATATGCTTTAATGACTACCTCCTGGTGGCTCTGACATTCACCATCATGAAGTGCTTTGAGGGGCTGGTCATAGCACACATCAACTCCAGCCTCCCAGACAACCTTGACCCACTGCAATTCACCTACCGCTTAAACAGGTCCACGGCGGACACGATCTCCCTGGTCCTACACTCATCTCTGGAACATCTGAATAGTAAAGCTACCCACGTTAGACTATCGTTTATTGACTACAGCTCCGTCTTCAATACTATAATTCCAAGCAAACTCATCTCCAGACTCCGAGACCTGGGACTCAACACCTCCCTTTGCAACTGGATCCTTGACTTCCTGACCAACAGATGGCAATCAGTAAGAATAGGCAGCAACACCTCGGCCACGATTACCCTCAACACTGGTGCCCCACAAGGCTGCATTCTTAGCCTCTACTCTACTCCCTATACACTCATGACTGCATGGCCAGATTCTGCTCTATCTCTATCTACAAGTTTGCAGATGATACCATCATAGTGGGCCA
Source organism: Pristis pectinata (assembly GCF_009764475.1). Classification (NCBI taxonomy): domain Eukaryota; kingdom Metazoa; phylum Chordata; class Chondrichthyes; order Rhinopristiformes; family Pristidae; genus Pristis; species Pristis pectinata. The sequence continues at coordinate 101,287,540 of NC_067406.1, forward strand.
TATCTCAAATAATGAATAATGATAAGTTGGAGTAAAGGAAGGAGATAGAGAGCCTAGCGACATGGTGTCATGGCAACAACCTTTCCCTCAATGTCAGTGAAACAAAATGTTAGTCATTGACTTCAGGAGGGGGGCAGTGCACATGCTCCTGTTTACATCAATGGTGCTGAGGTCGAGAGGGTTGAGAGCTTCAAGTTCGAAGGAGTGAACATCACCAATAGCCTGTCCTGGTCCAACCATGCACATGGCATGGCCAAGAAAGCTCACCAGCGCCTCTACTTCCTCAGGAGGCTAAAGAAATTTGGCATGTCCCCTCTGACCCTCACCAATTTTTATTGATGCACCATAGAAAGCATCCTATCTAGATGTATCATGGCTTGGTATGGCAACTGCTCTGCCCTTGACCGCAAGAAACTGCAGAGAGTTGTGGACACAGCCCAGCACATCATGGAAACCAGCCTCCCCTGTATTGACACTGTCTACACTTCTCACTACCTTCTTAAAGCAGCCAGCATAATCAAAGACTCCATCCACCCCAGACATTTTCTCTTCCCCCCTCTCCCATTGGGCAGTAGATACAAAAGTCTGAAAGCCCGTACCATTGGGCTCAAGGAAAGCTTCTATTCCACTGTTATAAGACTATTGAATGGTTCCCTAGTATGATAAAATGGAGACTTGATTTCACAATCTACCTCGTAATGACCTCGCACCTTATTGTCTACCTGCACTGCACTTTCTCTGTAACTGTAACACTATTCTGCACTCTGTTATTGCTTTACCTTGTACTACCTCAATGCACTGTTGTAATGAATTGATCTGTATGAATGGTATGCAAGACAAGTTTTTCCACTGTACCTCAGTATGTGACAACAATAAAACAATTTACCAATTTAAAAATGTGCACAGTAATTCAAACTGGATTAAATAAATATTGTGAAGAGTTAAAGCTTAAGGCTCTTTATCTGAATGCACACCATATTTGCAACATGGTAGATAAATTAACAGCACAAATAAAAATAAATGAGTTTGATTTAATAGCTATTACAGATTCGTGATTGCAGGTGACCAGGACTGGGAATTAAAGGTTATTCAACAATCCAAAAGATGAGGCAAAAAGGGAAAAGATACAGTGTTGCATTGTTAATTAAATAAGATATCAGGTGTAAGGGTATCCAGTTTCACTGTTGACACAAGAATAGGTGAGAGAGTGCACTGCAATGAGGATATTTGGACTCTGAAACAGGATATAGATAGGTTGATTGGCGGGGCAAAAACATGGCAAACTGTTTAGGAAAAGGTAAGGTTATGTACTTCAGTACAAGTAATGCAAAGAAGACTATTATCTAAGTGAAGAGAGATTGCAAAAGAGTGGAGTGCAGAGAAATTTAGTTGTTCTGCTCATGCAACACAAAAAGTTAGCATGTAAATGTAGCAAGAAATTATAAAGGAAAACGGCAAATGGATTGGCTTCTGTTGCCGGGGGCTGAAGTTTAAAAATAGGTAAGTATTGTTACAATTTTACAAGGTGCTGGTGAAGCTGAACCTGGAGTACTGTGCACAATTTTGGTCCCCTTATTTAAGAAAGGTCACACTAGCATTGAAGGCTGTCCAAAAGAGATCCGCTTGGCTAATTCCTGGGGTGTGAAGGTTGTCCAATCATGAATGGCTAAAGAAATTAAACTATATTCTTTGAAGTTTAGAAGGATGAGGAGTGATCTTACTGAAACATATAAGATCCTACAGGGGCATGATAGGTAGATGTTGTGATGTTTCCAATGAATAAGGGAGAGTTTTGAACAAAGGGAAATAGTTACTAGCTAAGCAGCAGTCATTTAATACTGAGGCATTTTGAAATTTCTTCTCTGTAATTCTCTACCCAAGTGGATTGTGGAGGTGTTTAAAGAGAAAGTAAATAAATCTTTTGCAAGATTAGGGATTGAGGGCCATGTGTAACAGGCAGAGAAGTGAAGTTAAGGTCTGGGGCAGATCAGCCATAATCACACTAAATGGTGGAGAAGATTTGATGGTATTGGTATTGGTTTATTATTGTCACTTGTACCGGCGTACAGTGAAGAATTTATCTTGCATGCTGTTCGTACAGATCAATTCATTACACAGTGTATTGAGGTAGGGTAAAAACAATAACAGATTACAGAAGTGTCACAGTTACAGTGAAGTGCATTGCAGGTAGACAATAAGGTGCAAGGTCAAATAAGGTAGATTGTGAGGTCAAGAATCCATCTCATCGTATAAGGGAAATGTTCAATGGTCTTATCACCGTAGGCTAGAAGCTGCCCTTGAGCCTGGTGGCACATGCCCTCAGGCTCCTGTATCTTCTGCCTGATGGGAGACGAGAGAACAGAGAATGACCTGGGTGGGTATGGTCTTTGATTGTGCTGGTTGCTTCACCAGTGAGTCAGGTGTCCTACTCCTGCTCCTATTTTCTTGTGTTCTTGTGTGTAATGATACATAATTTGACCACCGATTTTTGTGTATTTTTAGATACTGAAGATAATTTTAATGTTCATTTGGTGGAATCTAATGGAACCAATGAATCTACAAGGGATGTTGAGTTGGTTCTACAAAGATCGGTTGATTTTCTCTGCCAAATCATCACCAAGCTGTGAAGGTAAAAACAACTCACTTAAAATAGTGATGAATGATGGGTAATGTCAAAACAAAATACAGAGCATTAAAATGATTGAGATGTGGAGAAAGCCTGAGAATGTATTTGGACAAAATAATACTAAGTCTGATTGTTTTAATAATAAGCAGCAATCAATGGATTTTTCAAAATAGCTGTCACAAACTCAGTGAAAAACATGGGCTCCCTTGTATTGCAATTTACAATTCTATAATTTGGGAAAGTGTCACCTGGTATTCCAGAGTACACTGATGAAAAACCTCATCAGCCAAATTTCCTCTTAAGCTCGACCAACTAGTTGAGCAAATTAAAACTTTTAAGGAAGAACACTGGAAATCATGAAAAATTATATCAATGCTCTTCACATTTCCCCAGGATTACTGGTGAGGTTATAGTGGAATAATGACAGAATTGCCACATATGTTCACCATTATATGTGTAATTTTTATTAGTGAAGTATTAATTCACCTTCTCATTCTCTTGCAATTTATTTAAAAAAGCCAAGAATACAAGCATTCAAAGGCAAACTGAAACCTTCATTCAGTTAATATATATCAAAATATATCAATTCTGTAAATTGAAATGTATACATTAAAGTGGCTCTTCATGGTGGTTTGTTAAACAAGATTTCCACACAAAGGTTAAGTCCAGCTAATCTGCAGCAGAAAAACTGTTCAATTCTGATAACTGATGTAATGAAAATTGCTTTAAGACAAAAATGGCAGCAGCATCACTCAGCATGAGGCACAAGTTATTTTGTGCTGATAGGAAAAGTTTAATAGGAGGATGGAGATCTTATTTTGCTGGCTATCAGTCTGATTTATGGACACAGCTGATTTCCAGACAATGACCATTAGGAAGTGAAAGGCTATTGTTTTCAAAGACCAACCTAATAGGTTCAGCACCTAGTGTGAAAGCTGAAGGAGGCAGCCACTTATCATGTACTGCAATACACTCAATGAGAAGCAGTACCTAGGACATTCCATTAAATTATGTTCCTGTTACACTCACACTTTCTCAAGTACTGCAGGCTGAGACAAGCATTCTGGTGCTCTAAATTGCATCTCCTTTTGCAAGACTGAATGTACGAGAAAGCAGATTTTATTTTCTACCCAGAGAGAAGGACAAAGAAGGGATTGTATTTCATCTAAAAGTGAAAGATTTATTTTAAAGAGCAGTCATTTTAAACAATGTTCATGCATATTAACGAAAATGTTATTTTTAAAGCCGCCTGCTGAAATATTTCAAAATTGAACAATGAAATTTACCTTTTAATACTGCAACATGTTTTGCAATTCAATGTCACTTGTTCCACATCTGTTCAATTGCTCATTAATTTTTTAAACATCAGCAACTTTCAGCATGACTGATGAATTCATGGAGAGGTACAAACCAGAAGTGGGCACTTTGGCCCACCAAGTCCTTGCCAACCATCAATCACCCATTAACAACAATCCTATATTAATGCCATATTTTATTCTTCCCACATTCTCATCAACTACCTCCAGATTCTATTACTCATTTACACACTAAGGGCAATTTACAGTGGCCAATTAACCTAGCAACTCACATGTCTTTGGGATGTGGGAGCACCCAGAGGAAACCCATGTGGTCACAGGGAAAACATGCAAATTCCACACAGAAAGCACCCGAGATCAAGACTGAACCCGGGTTTCTGGCACTGTGCAGCAGTGTCTTCACTAACAGCATCACTGAGCTGCACTAAATAATTCCAGCACCATGTTATAAAGTACAACCCTTCTGTTATACACTGTGAATGAAAATAATTCTGCTAATAATTAAAAGGATTTAATTCTTATAAACCAAATAATTTAGGTGACGTTTCCAAATGATGTACTATGATTCTGAACGAATGTAAAAACTGTTATTTGTTACAAATTTCCCACACTTTGGAATTAAGAAATGCATGATTTAAGTTACAGATGAAAAGAAAACTTCTATAAACTCAGGGGAAATGGTGACAAAATAACTTAATAATTCCAAGACACAAGATACTGCAAATGCTGGAATCCGGAGCAAAGAACAAGCTGCTGGAGGAACTCAATGGGTTGAGCAGCATCTGTGTAGGCAAAGGGATGGCTGACATTTCAGGTCGAGACTCTGCATCAGGACTGTGAGTGTAGGAGGAAGACAGCTGGTATAACGATGTGAGTGGGGCGAGATAGGGGCTGGAGTGTGATAGATGGAACCAGGTGAGGTGGAGGATGATGGGTAGATGGAGCCACTTGGGGCAGGGGCAGGAGGGAGTTTAGAGACACAGACTGGTGGGTGATAGGTGGAAATAGATAAGGTAAAAACAATATCAATCAGTCTACAGTCCCTGTCCCTACCTCTGTCTGCTGAGCTTACAGCATTTCTCATGAATAGTAGTGCAGTTAGAATAGGTTGTAGGATTTGCTACAAAAGAGACTTCAGGACGGATGGTACCTGCAAATTCCACATTCTATCATTCTCACAATAAAGATGTTTTTTCCCTGGACTCCATATAGTAATTATTTGCTATTGACTTATATATAACTAATATCGATTATGGAAAAAATTGCACCCATAAGGAGAGACAGTATGGTAGACAAATTGATATATGAGGCAGTGTTGCAGCTTACAGGGCCACTGCCTCACAGTTCCAGGGACCCAGATTCAATCCTGGCATCCAGTGCTGCCTGTGTGGAGTTTGCATGTTTTCCCTTAGAACATGTAGACTTCTTCCAAGTGTTCAATAGGTCAGGTACATCCTCGTACATTCCAAAGACATATATGTTGGAAGGTTAACTGCCCACAGTAGTTGCCCCTAGTGTATGGGTGAGTGGTAGAATCTGGGGGAAATGATAGGAATATGAGGTGAAAAAGGTAGAATTACTGTAGGATAAGGTATCAATGGGATGTTTATTGTCAGTATGGACTCAGTGATCTGTGGGGCTTGTTTCCCTATTGTATGTCTCCGAAGTGGATTGAATTGAGTAACAGGAGAAGGACAACTGCATTTCTGGAAGTACTTCAAACAGTCCGAGTGATGGAAAGGAAAGCACATAAGCAGGTGTCTGAGGATTGCAGGAAAAACAAGGCAGTGACAATAGTGGATTTCAACTGTTCAGAAAAAATGAGGAACAGAATGAAGGGTATAACAGAGGAAAAATTCTTGAAATAATTTCAAAACTTTTTTTTAAATCAGTATTTAATGAGTCTAACAAGGCTATTGGACTAAGTTTCAGGGAATTAACTTGGGAATTGGTGACGGTGGCAGAGAATTCTAGGGGCAACAATCATAAATCTGATCTAAGTGCTACATAGTCTACATCTATACCAACTATTACTTCTATAATTCTGCAATATTTGCTTAATTCTAACCATTTTTAAGGATTTTCTGTTCATCTTCATCTACACAAAAGTTTTAGATGAATGGTGTATGCCCAGACACATAACCTCAACCCCTTATCAAGTAAAGGCTGATATTATTGTTAACAAAGCTCATTACCTATTGTCATACTTCTGCGTGTAGGGTTCTTAGCAAAAGATCTATAATCATTTCTGACAATTATTCTATTATAAATAATTTAGGCACCTTTGGGAACAGCATCCAGATAAGCAAATTATTACTGAAATATAACTGAAGGTTCAGTCCTCAGTAAAGACACAATGCCCGTGAATTAATTAAAATCATCTTAAGACTTGAGCCTAAATCTCTATAGGAAAGATAGACAGGAATATGGTGGTAGCAAGATTTGGCAGAGCAGTAAGATTAAAAACTTGCACTAACAATTTTCACATTCTCATAATGTAGTAAAAGGCTTTGAAGTCATTAACCTTGTAATATACAGGCAAATGTAGCAGCTAATTTTCAAACAGCAAGACCCACAACAGTGAAAAATAAATGCCTAGCTGGTTTGTTACTAGCTGAAGGGCAAATGTTGCTCAGGACTGGGTTCATATCCCCATCCTTTTTGAAGAGTGCAATAGGATCCTTGAAGCCCTTCCAAGAAAACAGGCAAAATCACTTACAAAAACAAAACTGCAGATGCTGAAAATCTTAAGTAACATCAGAAAATTCTGTAACTACTCAGCAGATCAGGCAGCAACTGTGAAGAGAGAAAAAGAGTTAATCCTTCAGGTCAGTTACTTTTGATTAGAATTTGATTCTTGCATAATCATTTTGATAAAAGGTCATTTACTTGAAGTACTAACCATTTCTCTCTCCTTCAATGCTGCCTGATCAACTGAGCAATTACACCATTTTCTGTGGTAAGATTTGATGTCTCATTGGAATACTGCAGCCTGAAAGTGTGTGGCGTACAAATTCAAATGTTTAGCACGTTTATTGAACGCTGAGACTTAATGAGGCGTAAAATGGATTGTGAATCACAATTGGTGGCATAGTATGTTCTGAGCACAATGAAAGATTTGGTCATGTGGCTAACATGCACATACCTAATGCATACAGGACATACCAGAGTGACATCAATCATCATGGAAAACATGACTGAGATTCTTCCATCAAACTCGTTCATCTTATTGCAATTCACACAGTGATAGTCATCAGGAAATCAAGTCAGAAAAGCAGGAACATGTTCTGAAAGGGATAATAGATCATTAGCCAGTTTGTTGGGGCATCAGTTGCAGCACAGTTTGTGGGATCAGTGGCCAGAATTTTGAAGCTACAATGGAGACACAAGAGACTGCAGATGCTGAAATCGGGAGCAACAAACAATCTGCTGGAGGAACTCAGTGGGTTGAGCAGCATTTGTGGGAGGAAAGAAATTGCTGATGTTTCGGGTTGAAACCTTACATCAGGACTGGTCCTCATGGAGGGTTTTGACCCAAAACGTTGACAATTCCTTTCCTCCCACAGATGTTGCTGGACCCACTGAGTTCCTCCAGCAGATTGTTTGTCGTTTTGAAGCTGCAATAATCAGATCTTTATTCAAATGTTGGTGGCCTAGTCTTGGTCCCATTGGGCCTCTGCGTGACTAGGAACAATAGAAATGGAGCCAAGGCCGTGGCTTCTTTCAGTATCAGAGGAAGAAGGGAAAGAAGGACTCTAGCCAGTAGGGTCTAGCCCTCTGTCTTCTTGGAGGAACACTCCATCTGTCTGAGAAGCAATGCATCTCACGGCTAAGATTTTCAAAAGCAGCAGTAAAAAGATCTACCAACGTCACCATGCAGAGCTACAGCCATATAACCATACCTCAACCACTCTGCCTGTGGAGATAAAGGCCACTATCACTTTGAATTTGGCTTCTAGACCATTTCGGGTGATGGCATGAAATAGTTGCTACATATCATGGTTCATAGCTCAATGCCAAAGTCAGAGAGAAACTCTGCATAAAAGATGATACATTTCCTTCTCCTTGAGAAAAGCATGAAGGTCAGAACAGGTACACAGATGTGCCCAGCTTGTATGCTTTCAAAAAATTCAAGGAATGATAGAGTACATACATATGATGCTAACAAGTCTACAGGTGCATCTTGAGCTGTGGGTCAATCAGAAAGGCTATCACACCTAGAATTCATTGTGTTCAATACAGTGCCAGATGAAACAAATGAAAGTCCTTGTCGTCATAGTACAGCTGATATCCATAAGGTTCAGCTGATGATTGCACTCCACTTGCTGAAACTTTACACAAAAGAGGCAATTCAACAAAGTACGTCAATGCGGTTGAATGTAACAAGGTTTTCTCACTATCCAGAATGGTAAGTGGTAAGTTATCAAGACACACTACAACACATTAGAAAGGCAGCATAGTGGCACAGCAGAGAAAGCTGCTACCTCATAGCTCTAGCCACTTGGGTTCAATCCTAATCACTGGCACTGCCTATGCAGATTTTGTTGCCTTGTGCCTTTACGGGTTTCCCACTGGGTTCTCCAATTTCTTCCCACATACCAAAGATGTACTGGTAGGTTAATTGTCTACTGTAAGATACCCCTCAGTGTAGGTGGGTTGCAGAAGAATTGGAGGACGTTGATGAGTATGTGAGTGAGAATAGGTAACAAGGAATTAAGTGGGTGGAATGGGATTGATGGAATTGCTCTAAGAGCAGCCGTAGGTTCAATGGATTGAATTACCTCCTTCTATGTCACAAGGAACTAAGTTGAAATCTCACCATTTTTCCTTTTACCTCTACCGATTCCAGCCCCTCACTAGCAATATCCTGGAAATCATCATTGACAGAGAATTAATATGCATAAGACAATTTCTGTGGGTATAAAAGCATATTGGAGGCAGTGTTTGCTGCAGGGAGGTGTTCAACTCCTTCTTTGTATCAACAAGACAAGTCATGGCTGCAATAGAGAAATGGAGCTCCAGCATCCTCCTTACGTACCTTTATACCCAGTTCCAAATTCATACAAAGATGCTTTCAGAGTCAGCATGAAGCAGCCCAATGTAATGTCATTCCCTGAACCAGGATGAGACTGCAGGTGATCTTGAAGTCCCTGTTTTAGACAGAAATGGCTGAAATCTGGGCTAGTTGGCTGAGTGGCATCCAACAATGTTGGGGGATGAATGCTGTCGTCCTGAGAGTGGAGAACAAATTAATATTTCATAGAACTGGTGCCACATGCCTGATGATCAGAATCCACAATCCTAATTATTTTTTCAGAAGACAGATTGGTGGCATCCAACAGAATCCTCAAAGCTCCTGCAAACAATGGAACCTATAGCATACTGGCAGCTAGATGATCTTGCATAACATGTCAGAGTTTCCACTGCCACATTTTTGTATAAGGTGGCTTCTTCCTGTGCTGCAAAAGAAGCTGTAACCCCAGCCTTCAGATACTTCTCATGCTTGGTTCCACAGGGGTCAATATGAAGCTGGGCACCACTTATATCCTGGAAAGGGCGAGATCCAGATTACATAAAAAACTAAGGGCAAGGTTGGAGCTGGTCTCCCCCATGTTCCGGGACACATCACACAGGCTTTCAGGCAAGCATGGCAATGTCACGAGTATCTCCGTTTGTATGCACATCAGCCTTCGTATACGAGCTTCCTCATTATAGTGTTCATCAATTTGTCCAGCACAGAAATAGTGTGTGAGGTTGCTTCCAGAGAGAAACTCTTTCAGCAATGGCATTGGAACAAATTCGATAGGATCCCATCACAGCAGTACCATTTTAGAACATGTTTTTACATGTGAATGAACATCTAGGCCAGCATCTCCAACAGTGCAAATCTCCTCAGTTATATGTTGAAGTGCCAGGATAGTTTGTTGGGCTTAATCATACTTACCTCCAGCCAACAGTTTTGTGAAGGGCAGCTGACAATATACTCCTCACAAGTCAACTAATTTCTGAACTCCCTGCACATTGAAATGTGAAAGTCCTACATGAGCTGAAGATCAGATGGCTATGCATCTGATCTTCCACACCAATGCCCTTGAGTAAAATGATAAATACAGGTATGAGGTTTGTTCATTTTTTTATGTATCTTAATTAATTTTAATTACTTTAAGGTATTTAAATTAATTATTATTAATAATAGTTGTTATTTTTAAATTACTTAAGCCTACTTGAACTGTTTTTAACTGATTGATTATCAGACGCACTTCTGGGAGAAGCAGGACCTCAAGATCTGCCACCTGAGGCCTAGTGACTTCTTCTAACATGTTCTGCTTCACTGGAAGATGCTTGGATGCAGACGGTCAAACTCTGTAGGCCCTCCATATCTGGGTCGGGTTACTGCTGGCAGGCGGACATGAGCTACAAATTCAGCTATTTGGCCCACTTATGGAGTGGGACATGAACTCAAAACTATGTAACACTGAATGCTCTTTCATTTTCAGGGTTTGGATTTGAATCCAACCTAGAGTGATGAGAATTATTTTTTTCTCTCTGTGTCACATCAGCTTGACATAAAACAAGACAAGAAAATTTAATCCAATTTGCTTCTCCAGGTCAACGTGCGCACAGTTTTTCTAAAAATTGATGATAAACTGGCAATTTTTTTTTTAATTCTTCTCCCCAGGAAAACAGGGCCTTCTCCTTTAAACTATCTAGCCCCCTTATGATTTTATACGCCTCGATTATGTCCCCTGTTCCAAGGAAAATAACCCTAGCTTACCCCATAGTTACTATTTTCCAGTTCTGGCAATGGTTTTATTGATCACCTCTGCAAATTCTCCACTACAATTATAATTTTCCCATAATATGGTGACGTAAACTGTCTGCAGTAGTCAAGCCATGGCCTAAGTAGTGTTGAATACAGTTCTGGTCTTGGCATACTGCATTATTCCAATGTGTCCTGTATATTTTTAATCACTGTATTGACTTATCCTGCTATCTTTAAAGATCTGTAGACATATGCTCTGAAGTGCCTTTATTCCACCACACTACTAAATATCCTATTTATCCTTCCTTGAACTATCTCCAAATGCATTACTTCACACTTTTCTCGACTAAATCCCATTTGCTATTTTTCTGCCCAAATAATCAGACCATCTATGATCTTCATGCAGTCTGAAGCTTTCCTCTCAACCACATGATTTTTTTTTGTAACATCTATTTTATTGTGCTCTAAATCATTAATTCATACTACAAATAGCAAGGGACCAAGTATCAAGCCATGTAGAAAGTCAGTGTTAATTGACTTGCAGTCACAAAAACACCTGACAACCAGAATGATAGTAAAGATGAAAGCTTTAGGCTGCAAGAAGATTGTAGTCACAAAACATTTACCAACCATTGTCCTTTGCTTCCTGCCATTGAGCCAATTTTGGATCCAAATTGCTACTATCCCTTTGATTATGTGGACTTTTACCTTTTTTAATCAGCCTGCCACATGGTTCTTGTCTAAAGTCTTGCTAAAGTCCATGTAGTTATTATCAAATGCCCTCATCTATCCTCTTTGTTACCTCATCCAAAAACTCAATAAAATTAGTAAGATATGACCTTTCCCTAACAAATCCATGCTGACTGTCCATGGTTAAAATGTGCCTTTCTAAATCAAGGTTAATACAGTCCCATGGAAAGGATTCTGTTCATTTGCACACCAATGATGCTAAACTAATAGGCCTATAATTACTTGGTTCATCCCTTCCTCCTTTCTTAAAGGATGGTATATTTTCAGTCCTTTTCTAATCCCCAGGCATTTATCCTGCAGCCAGGGTGGATTAAGAATTGCATTCAGAGCTTCTCAAACTGCTCGCCTTGCTTGTTTTAACAGCTCCAGATATGGTACATTCTGGCCTGGTGATTTGTCCATTTTCAAAGATATGAAACCAAAGGTATGAAAATCAAAAATTGAGAATAAAAAAAACTGTCAATGCTACAAATTGAAACAAAGACAGAAAGTGCTGGAAACATTCACCAGGTCAGGCAGCACCCATGGAAAGACAGAGTTAAAAGTACAAGTCTGACATCCTTTATGAGAATACTTTTGTATACTTTTGCTAGGTTTCTTCCACCCAGTATTTTAGTCTCATAAGTCAGTTAGATTTGACATAGCCATGGAAAACTGTAAAGATAAAATAGAAGTAAAGGTTCTAAATTGGGGTAAGGTTAATTTTACTGGGTGATTTAGCAATAGTGGACTGGAAACAACAACTTGAAGGTAAATCAGTTTCAAAGCAAAATATTAAAGAATATTTAAGAGTTTCAAGGTAAACATATACCCACAAGGAAAAAAAGAATGAGACAGCCAATTCAGGAGTCCCCTGAAAGATAAGGTGCAAACAAGGTAAGATAACACACAAAGGGAAACATATACCAGACACCAAGGGTTTAACAGAGTAGACCAGTGTAAATACATAAAGAGGAAGAAGCTATCTAAGGAATGAGCAGGGCTTACAAGGTACGAAAAAAAGTAACCTGCTTTGAGATTGTCTCCACAAATGAAGGGATGGTACTTGATTTGGAACTATGGCTAGAAAAAAAGAAACAGGGGAGAGGCATCAGAGCCCAGAAATTGGTAGAGGTGGAGAAATCAGGAACAGAGAGGACCTGTGTAGTTTTGTGGAATATGGGAGGGCCTGTGTTGCGTATGGGGATTGAGGAAGAGAGGGTTGGCATTGGTTTGGACAATCATGAGTTGGTGGGCCAATATTGTTTTGTGTTTTGGGGGATTGATGGGATTGAGAAAAACTCGTACTGCTTTTGGAAGGAAGGGCAGTGGGAGGTGGGGGGGGGGGCGGTGAGATCAGAGAAATCCTGGGAAAGACAGGCAATGTCTGATATGAGTAGGGTAGTTTAAGTCCCACTCCCATACTGAAATAAAGATGTAAGTCAGAACTTTATTTACTTTGGGAGCCTCCCAGGTTGGCTCTGGAGGATTAAGTTCATATACTTCACCGAGAATGTCCAATGATATGTACCCCCAGCACAACAGATTCCAAGTTCACTCATAATGTGCCAAAAGGGGAATCCTAACATGAGGAATCCAATCACTCATGCACTCAGTACGCAGAGATAATAATAAGTGCCAGGTCAATTTTTCTGAAAGGCACAAAATGACCTGGAGATGGTGGTTATTGTTTCATTCTAGGAAAAATTACATTTGTGTTTCAATTGCATAATGCTGAAGTGACAAGCATGGTGCAATTGAATTTCAAGGTTTTTATCTTATCATTATCTCATTGCTCCATTTGTGAGACATTAGTATTCTCAAATTTGTTCCTGAGTTTCTTTGTATTTCTACAGTATCTTGGGTACCTCATTTTTTGTGAAATGAGTTGGGATGTCTTGATGTGATGAGCATTCATATATAAATATAAGCTCTTTTTCCACCTCTTGTTAGAGATCAATTAACCTTCATGCTATGCTGCAATAATGCAAATAATTTTGGATGTAAAGGGAGAAAGCAGTATGGGGATAGTGCAGGAAAATAGAGCTGATGGAAAATCAGCCATGATCTTCATGAATGGCAGATCAAGCTTGAGGGGCCAGATGGCCAATTCCTGCCCTACCACCCTTATGTTATGATTCTGCTTATGAGTAACACTAAAACTAGTCTCCATCTCTTCTAATCAAGCTCAGCTACTCAAAAGCAATTTGTTTACCAAGCATTGCTGGATTTCTGTGCTACCTTTTTTTCATGTAATCTCCTACAGATGCCCTTTCTCATCCATGTTGCTCCTTTCAGATTGAAAACACGTTGCTTCATTTCATTCCTTTATAACATTCACGTCTTTCTGGATATACAGCTTGCTCAATTATCCACTATTCATTCTATCTTTTTGGTTATTACACCTCCCATAACATTCTAAAATTGCCAATGGAGATATTTTGATGTGCAACTTGATATTTCCTGGTAAAAAATGCAAAAGAAATAAAGAGCAGAAATAATTAATTGGAAGAAATTGTTCTCAAGAAAATAAAGGTTTCTGATACTTGCCAAAATCTGGAGGCACTGAAATTTGTTTGTGAAATATAAGGAAAAGTGGTATTGTTCAGATGAAAGTTGCATTAACAAGATATTAATCAAGACTGCAAATATTTTTGGGAGTTAATGCCAGATGCTTACTTTCTTTTTCAATCTTTTTATTAGTTTTCAAATTAATACAGATTAATATATAACATCAATGTTTGCACATGTAATACAAAGAGATCAGGAGAACAATCATGGCCTAGATAATCATAAAGAACAATAAAATATAAAAAATCTGTAGATCCAACGATCTCTTAGTAAATGAATATAATATAAAAGAAAGCAAAGAAAAAGATTTATTATATAAATAAAAAAAGAGAAAAAAATCCCCAAATCAATAAGAAAAATTATAAGCAATATATCAAACCAAACTAAGCTAAACAGAAAAATTTCAAAAAAAACAAACAAAAAAAAAGACTGGACTAAAATTTCTCGGTAGAAACAGAGCAATATTATGTTGTCAACTCCGTTCCTCTAAGTTGGAAAGTTATTGAAAGGGGATCTATATCATGTGAAAATATTGAATAAATGGACTCCAAATATCTTCAAATTTAAGCGAAGGATCAACGGTACCACTCTTAATTTTTTCCAAGTTTAAACATGATATAGTTTGAGAGAACCATTGAAAAGTAGTAGGGGGTATTGGATCCTTCCATTTAAGCAAAATGGATCGTTTGGCCATTAATGTAACAAAGGCAATCATATGGTTAGCGGAAACAGATAAATGGCCAGACTCTATCCTTGGTAATCCAAAAATTGCAGTGATAGGGTGAGGTTGTAAATCAATCTTCAATACATTTGAAGTAATGTTAAAAATGTCTTTCCAATACTTTTCCAAAAGGGGACAGGACCAAAACATAAGTGTCAAAGAAGCCACATTCGATTTACACTATCACATATAGGATTTATATGGTGATAAAAATGAGCTAGCTTATCTTTTGAGATATAGGTCCTGTGAACTACCTTAAACTGTATCAAAGAGTGTCTGGCACACATTGAAGATGTATTAACTAAATGAAGAATTTTCTTTCAAGTCTCTGTAGGTATAGATGTCTGGAGTTCGCTTTCCCATTCATTTTTGATTTTGTCCAGTGATTCTGGACGTATTTTCATAATTAAATCATAGATTATTGCTATCAAGCCCTTCTGATAAGGATTAAGACCTAAAATTTTTTCCATAATTTCAGTTTTGTAAGGTGTCGGAAAAGAGGGTATAGTAGCTTTTAAAAAATTTCTAATCTGCAAATATCGAAAAAGTGTGATCTAGGCAAGTTGTATTTGTTAGACAATTGTTCAAAAGATGAAAAACAGTTATTAATGAATAAATCACAAAAACATACTATTCCCTTCCTTTTCCATATAGAAAAAGCTGAGTCAACTCTGGATGGATGAAAGAAAAAGTTAGATTGAATGGGACTTGACAGGTTAAATTTATTCAATCCAAAAAATTTACGAAATTGAAACCATATTCGTATTGTATGTTTAACAATTGGGTTAATCATATGTTTACTTAATTTGGTAAGTGCAAAAGGGAGTGAAGCTCCTAAAGTAGAAACTAATGAAAATTCAAGTACTGATTGGTGTTCAAGGTGTACCCATTTGGGGCATTGAATTACATCTGAATCTTGTATCCAAAAAATTAAATAACTGATATTAATTGCCCAATAATATAATCTAAAGTTAGGCAAGGCCATACCACCATTCTTTTTTAGTTTTTGTAAATATTTCTTGCTTAACCTTGGGTTTTTATTCTGCCAAATATATGAAAGAATTTTACAATCAATAGTGTCAAAAAAAGATCTCGGGATGAAAGTTGGAATCGCTTGAAATAAATATAAAAATTTTGCTAAAATAGTCATCTTAACCGCATTAATTCAGCCTACCAATGATAAAAACAGTGGGGACCATTTAGTAAATAATTGTTTAACAGGGTCAATTAAAAGCAATAGGTTAGCTTTAAATAAGTCCTTATGTTTCTTGGTAATCTTAACACCCAAATACATAAAATAGTCAGTTAACAATCTAAAAGATAATTGCCTTTAAATTGACGTTTGCATATTTAATGGAAAAAGTTCACTCTTATTAAGATTTAATCTATAGCCAGAAAAAACACTAAACTGATCTAGTAGTGATAGTACTGTGGGGATAGATTCCTCCGGATTAGAAATATAAAGTAACAGGTCATCTGCGTAAAGAGATATGAATCTTCTGTCTGCGAGTAATGCCACATATATTTGAAGAGTCCCGGAGTGCAATAGCCAAGGGTTCTAAAGCAATATCAAATAATAAAGGGCTTAATGGGCAACCTTGTCTAGTACCTCGAAAAAGCCTAAACAAAGGAGATCCTTGATTATTAGTAAGTATTGAAGCCATAGGTGTATAATAAATCATTTTAATCGCAGATATAAATTTAGGGCTAAAATTAAATTTTTGAGGTTTTGATAAATAGATATTCCCATTTGACTCTGTCAAATGCATTTTCAGCATCTAGTGAAACAACACATTCTGGAATTTGGGATGAAGGGGTATATATAATATTCATTAATCTCCTAATATTAAAATGTAATTAACGATTCTGAATATAATCCTGTCTGGTCTTCAGAGATAATTTGTGGAAGAACCTTTTCCAATCTAAAGGCCAATATTTTGGAAAATAATTTTGAATCTACATTTAATGAAGAAATAGGTCTATAAGATGCACAATCAGTGGGATCTTTATCCTTTTTAAGAATTAAAGAAATAGTTGCTTCATAGAAAGATTGTGGTAGTTTACCCACTGATAGGGCATCTTTAAAAATTTTGGCTAACCAGGGAACAAGAATATCAGAAAAGGATTTAAAAAATTCAGCTGTATATCCGTCAGGGCCGGGTGCTTTACCCGAGTTCATTGAAAATATTACTTTCTTTATTTCTTCCTCTGAAATGGGAGCATCTAATGTAGAACGTTCATTTAAAGATAATTGGGGAATCTTCAGATCTCTTAAAAATTCATGCATTAATGTAGGATCCTCAGGGGATTCTGATTAGTATAAAGAAGAATAAAATTCTTGAAAGGATTTGTTAATTTGAACATGATTTATCGTGTAGGTACCATCTGGTTTACGAATTTTATTAATCTGACGTCTAGATAAAGTAGCTTTCAATTGGTTGGCCAATAATTTACCAGATTTGTCACCATGTATATAAAATTGACTTTTGTTTTTAAGTAGTAGATTTTCAATTGAAGATGTTAATAATAAACTATGTTGTAGCTGGAGTTCTGTTCCCTTTTTAAAAAGCTCCAGATTCGGAGTATCAGAATATTTTTTATGGATTTCTTTAATCTGGTCAGCCAATATACGTATTTCACTATTAGTTCGTTTTTTCAATCCAGCGGAATATGAACTAATTTGACCATGGATATATGCTTTAAAAGTATCCCATATTATCCCACTGGAGATTTCTTCAGTAAAATTAGCTAAAAAGAAAAATGAAATCTGTTCTTTAATAAATTGGACGAAATCTGAATCTTGTAATAGAGAAGGGTTAAATCACCATTGTCTGACATCAAAGGATACATCTGGTAATTTAATTGATAATCTCAATGGTGCATGATCAGAAATGGCAATTGCATCGTATTTACAGTCCAAAGTAAGTGGAGCTAGTCTAGCATCAATAAAAAAATAATCAATCCTCGAGTAATTATGGTAGACACGAGAAAAGAATAAAAGTTCTTTATCATATGGGTGTAGAAATCTCCAAACATCTAAAATTCCGGATTCAACTAAGAAGGAATTAATAAAGACAGTGGATTTGTTTGGAAGTGCAGGATTTGACACAGATCTATCCATCGAAGGGTTTAGACAGCAGTTAAAATCTCCACCCATAATCACAGTGTAGATGTTTAAAGTATATGGATTTTTTGGTGAGAGATTTTTGTGTGCTCGAGCAATTCTCTAGCACACAGCTTATCTGAATAATGTCAATAGTAATATAACAGTCAAAATATGTTTCTGACAAGATTTTGCACTACAATGGTCTGAATACAGGACTGGCACTGTTCACTCCTAGCTTAATGTTGCATTGCAAGGGTCCCCAAAGTACAGGACACTCATGCACTTCCCTGGAAACTTCCTGTCATAAATTTCCATTGGACAAGGAAGCCACCTCCTGTATGCATTGTTCCTTAGAAGCCTGTGCAGATTCTTCTGTTCACCAGGGAGGTCTCTGCCAACCTCTCCCCTCTGATCAATGGAACATTCATTCCTTGCCAACTTGTAGAAATAGAACTGGTCACATTATGGCATGCCTCTTGCGGAGTACTTCCTGAGATCAGAGGCGTGGAGAAAGGTGCACTAATAGTGTAGGAAATACAACACCCAATGTTCTTGAAACAGAGTAGAATTACACAAAGGAGCCCATTAACTCTGTTTTGGGTGGGTGCTAATAATTTCCTGATTGTTTAGATTTTTAAAACAGTGTTGCATGGAGATTGCCTGGATTAATTTCTAGGCTATGATCTGTTTTATAAGAATGAGACAACAGAAGTCCAATAAGTCTGTAGAGTCGACTACATTTCTTTTTTGGTCATGTTAGCTCTAGCTTTTTAATCCTGATTTCCTGTCAATTGCCAGTGTTCAGTCTGCTCGAGGAAATGAACAATAGAAGGTTTATAGTAACAACATATACAAGGACTATAAAACTCTTTGTGTTTGGCCATGGATTGATTACAAGCAGACTGGCATAGAATTTTACAATGTAAGGATTTATAGAAAATAAAATCCATTAAAATAATATGGGAAGGAGTTGCAGAGGATCGGTAAACACTAATGAATAAGAAATGTCATTCAGTGGCTTTTTATAAAGAAACAGATTCATAAAAAGTGATAAAACCAATTTAAAGCAGAATTAATGACAGGAGATCTGCAATTAGCATAAAAGTTGGCTGCAATTAGTTATGTGAAGAATAATTAAGCAATCATTAATAATTGATTTGTATAATTATCAAACCGAATAAACAGGCATACACATTTCCATGTTATAAAGTAAAAGCTTCACAGACAATAGTTGTGCCTTTGCTTCCCCTGAAAACACTGGCTAGATTCTGCTTCTGTTGGTGGGGTAACAAAAGACTGCGGCTCCTCCTACCCATTTGATACTGCAGCAATCTGCTGAATGTTCCTCGACTGGTGCTAACTATGTTTCAGGCAAGTTTTTGGACCCCTCCCTTATTTGGTTCCATGCTCCACCTTCCTTCCTTACTGGATTCCATCATCTGCAGCCTTTTGTTGCCTTGATCGATCACCTCCCAGCTGTTGTTATTTTCACTCTTCCCTCCTCCATCAGTCTATCACCCTTCCTCACCTGGATCTGCCTATCGCTTGTCAGCTCTTGCTCTACCTCTTCATACTGATCATCTACCCTCCATCTTTCAGTCCAGATGAAGAGGCTCGACCTGAAATGTCAACACAGATGGTGCCTGACCCACTGAGTTCCTCCAGCAGTTTGTTTTTGTTCATAGCCCCTATTAATTACTGCCACAAGGAGAGAGGTAAATTTGGTGGCATTCTAAAAATTAAAAGAGATGTGAGTTGTTTGCTAGGAGCAGCAACAACTCATAAAGTAGCAGCCTCCATGACTGAATCTACAGCAGAAAGAGCTCCCAGAGCTGAAGATGATTTAGGGGATGTCATTCCAGCAGAAATGTTTACAGGAGTTGTGCTTCCCGTGTCTAAGGGCAGGAAGTTCCATGATAGTCTAGCTCAAACTTAATGCACAGTAAGTGGATTTCAACAGGAATACACCACAGCTGGCCACCCAGTGAATAATAAATCAATTTTAATACTTATTTCATTGATTTCGTTTGAATGAAAAGGGAGGTTTGCCGAATACTACCCAAGGTATGTAGGGTGAAAATATATTCCAATGGTTTTAATCTCCATCACCCCAGGAAATGTCATTGAATGCCAAAGAAATACAGTGCCTTCACAAGGTTAGCCAAGGTGTTCATAGATATCCATTACCCATGAATGGGTCACTTCCTAACTTTCCAATTCCTATCAGTATTATTAAGTAGGTAGCAAGAATGCTGATCTAATTAAAGGGCAGCTATGGTAACAATAATATATCGTGACAACATCAAGCCATTCTATAAGTCATATTCACAATCCATCACAATCCTTCTCCATGGTCTTAGAAACTTGTTCATACAGAACTCACAGCATGAGGTCTGATAAGAATATTGAGCAAACATGGTACCCAGGCCAGTCATAATTTGTTATCTGTGACTTGTTATCGCCTGATAAAGTGATGGAGACAACTTCAATTTGGGTTTTCAGCAGGGAATTTAACCAGTACTTGAAAGAAAAAAAAAATCCAGATTTATGGGTAGCAGAAGTCAGTATACTTGCAGAAGGCTGGCAGACACTCAAAGGGCCAATGTTACTGTTCAATGATCCATAGACAATCACTGTGAATAAAGAAATCCATTTGCAGGAGTAACAGCTTTTAACTTAAAAAGTTAAAATGTTAAGCTTTGCAGTCACTAACCATTTTTCCATGTTGCTGATGACATCCAGCCTTCCATTCCAATCCCTCTTTTGACCTCAACACTCAGTTGTCAGAGTGCTTGTCTGAATATCCAGGCATACATATGTCTAAATTTTTCTAAAGTTAAATACCGGGAAGACAAAAACCATCATTATTTAACCTTGTGTGATTCTATTCCTTTATCATTGACTCTAGCCCTTTCTAGTCAGAATTTGAGGATTCCCTGAAAGGTAGACAGGCAAGTGCTTTCAGCTGAGAAACCTGGGGTCTCATACCTCAGGAGTCCAGCCTTCAAGGGAACATAATTTTAAGGTCTCAATCTCATAAGTAAACAGTGCAAATAATTTCCATGCATAGGGCTGAGTTAATGAAAAAGTGAGAGTGGTCCACTAAGAATCTCTGCAGCACATTTCACATGACTAACAAAAAAAAGTCATAGTCACTGATTCAAATAGCACAGAAACAGGCCCTTTAGTCCAACAAGTCCATGCTGACCATCAAGCATCCACCTACACTAATCCATTTTGTTCTTCTCACATTCATATCAACTCCCCCTCTCCAAATTCTAACACTTTTGTTTTACGCACTGGGAGCAATTTCCATGGCCAATTAACCTACCAACCTACACATTTTTGGGATACAGGAGGAAACCGGAGTATACATGCAGTTACAGGAGGAACATGCAGACTCCACACAGACAGCTCCTAAGATCATGATCAAATCCGGTCCCAGGAGCTGAGACAGCAGCTCTACTAGTTGGTCCACTGTGCCACTCTAGATAACCTACTCTGTCCTAAATTATTTACTCTGTACCCTGAGACCGTGACCCCCAGTTTAAGTGCCTCCCACCTCCGAGCCTCTCCAGTCCTGTCAGATTTTGTGCATTTTGATGAGATCTCTCCTTCTTCTAAACTCCAGTATATACAGACCTAGTCGACCCAATACTGTATCTTCTGATACAATAGTTCTGCCATCCTGAAAGTTAGTCTGGTTAACCTTTAATGCACTCCCCCCCACGACAAAAATATATATTTTCTTAGATAAGGAGACGAAAACTGCACACAATACTCCCAAGTTTTGACACACTAAAGCCATGTATAGTTGTAGTAAGACAAATCCTGGTAAGTATTACAGTTCAGGCAATTTATAAGCATCAGGATGCAGGAGTAGGTTCTAAATAAATGGGTGGCTTTCAAAGTGACGGATGTCACTGCTTCATTGGTTCGAAGATCAGTGTGAACAGCATAACCTGTTTCAAGACTCTAGTGTAACTAGTTGATCACTTCTGACTCCATATATATATTTTTGAGGAAGCTGATAAAGGGACGGATGGAAGCAGGAGAAAATAAAATTACTGAAAGCAAAATAATTCTGTTGTTTACTTTCTCTGATGGCAGATTTGTAATTGGGGTAAATCTTCCCGGTTTTTGCTGATGGATCTGAAGAAAATGGTCTTCAGCCATGTACATGTCTGTCCTGGACTCACATCAACCTTTGTCACCATGCTCCATCACTGGCATGGCTCAGACTTGCTGGTATACCCTTGCATCACGCTCTGGTATTGCTTCTCCATCATAACATCAGGTCAGACACATCATTGACTTCAAAGGAATTCTAGGCCTGTGGAAGGAGTTATAACGATGTGCTCTGATGTGATCTCACTACCTATGCTGAGGCAGGGCTCTCAATGCAGATGAACTGCCTTAATTGATTTGCAGTTTTGGTCTCCTTATTTAAGGAAGGATATTGTTATCATTGAGGGAATACAGCCAAAGTTCACCAGACTGATTCCTGGGATGGCAAGATTGCCTTATGAGGAAAGATAAAGTCAATCAGATTTGCATTCCTTGGAGTTTAGAAAAATGAGAGGGGATGTAGTTCAATGCTGTTGAAAATTTTAATAGGGCTGGATAGACTGGAAGTGGGGAGAATATTTCTCCTGTCTGGGTGGCTGGATTACAGTCTTAGGTTACAGGGCAAGCAATTTAGGACTGAGATGAGAAATTTCTTCATTCTGGTGAACTTGTGGAATTAGTTACCACAAAGGGCTATAGAGACCAAGTCACTGAATATATTTAAGGAGTAGATACATTTCTAGCAAAAAACATTAAGGAGTATATGTAGAGAGAAGGAATATGGTATTGAAATGTATGATCAGCCATGACTGAACCAAATACCAGAGCAGGATTGTGTACTTGTGTTGTTGTTTTCCACGTTTCTATATTTAGATTTTGCCTGGACTCTGACACCGAGACCTACCACAGAAACCTCCAGGAATTATTCAGTGCCGTGAAACTCTTGGGATTATTACTATTGTGTTGAAAAACTGAAAGTTCTGAATCAGTCCTGCTGACAAGACCAGGTGAACACAAATACTCAACAACAGCCTGAAATGGGTGTCCATGCATGTATCAGCCTTTTTCAACATGAACACAGTGGCCATTCCTCACACTAAATTTCAGAATCTCATTTATGCTGACTACATTGCACTATCGACACATGCACCAATTCTGGAGGATTTGCAGTTTTTGTAATGGTATTTCCATATCTGATGCCTCTGGCAGCAGCAGTGTCAATGCTACAGTTGAACAATAAAGCTGCTAGGAGACAGCTTAAGGAGTCCTTTCAGCAAAAGCTGTCTACCCACGAGCTTCAGCCTGAATATTAAGATATTATACTAGATCAGCTTTCACGTACTGGTCAGCAAAAAAATTTAAAAATAAAGGTGAACTTCGTTCTGAAACCTACCATAACATCTTGGGGAAGCACAGAAAGAACACACAGGATGGCACTGGTCCTCATATGTTCTGCTGCAGAATATTCCACAGTACCATAACTACTAAACAGGTACCCTAGATTAACAGATAAATCCCTCCATGTAGATAGTAAAAGAGATACCAAAGTCTACTCAAACTGGTGCTGGCCCTCTCAGTCTTGACTGTCATTAGCCACAATTCCAATACCTATTGCAAGGTGGGAAAAAAATTGTAACACAAAGTCTTTGCAAAGCCACCAAAAAAATGATTTAACATCTGTGCCACAGTCAAAAAGTCATATAAAGATGTAAGAGGCTGTGGAACATATCCAATCTTGTACTTTTACAGTGTCAGTTGCACTATGAATTAAAACATGGAGCATTAAGGCTTTTGTTTTGGTAAATTTATGGTTTTTACTTATGTTTTATGTATATCTGAACAACTCTCCACTAAGCCTGCAGTAGAGATCCCTGGATTCATCTTCCTTTGCAGTCAATGGGCAATCATCAATATAGATTCACAGAGGCCATGGATGATATATCCATCTGCTCCACAAATGGAAGGTGCTGGATGACCCAGAGAGTCCTAAATCATGGAGTATCCCAGAACAACCTGCACATTAAGATATGTCACACCTCATTTCTTCACTTGGGCTCTCAGGAGGCCACTTACTGAATTGACAACCTGGATATCTGAATGTGAAGCTTTTTACTCCATACAAAAGAAGGGCATTAAGAAACAAGAACAGGAGTAGATCAGTCACCCCTTGAGCCTGCTCCATTATTCAACAGAATCATGGCTGATCAACTTTCATTTCAGCACCACTTTAACTCTTTCCCCATACCACTCAGCTCCCTTGCAGTTTAACTGTGTGTCAATCTCTGTCTTGAATATATTCAATGTGTCTGCCTCCAGAGCAATCTGGGGCAGAGAATTCCAAAGGTTCACAACCTCAGAGAGAAGAAATTCCTCCTTACCTCTGTCTGAACTGGATGACCCCAATTCTGGATAGCTTTGGGAAACATCCTCTGTCAATCCCTCTCATAATATATGTTTCAATAACATCACCTATTATTCTTCTAAAAGCCAAGTGTTTATAGGCTTAACCTGCTCAATCTCTCTTCATATTTCAATCCCTTCATGCCAGGAATCATTCAATGAACTTTCTTTAAACTACCTCCAATACAAGTGCATCCTTCCTTAAACATGAAGACCAAAACTGCACACAGTACTCTGGGTATGGTCTCATTCAGGGATGACCACCCTCCACTCACAAAGTCAGTTAGCCATACTAATACAGTGTCAGGTCAAGGGTAGTTATTGCAACACGATACAAGTATCACATCAACTTGCAGGATAACAACAGTAATATGCAGAATAATTTCAGCAGCATTATATACTTATAGTTATTACGTTCTATACTCTCAATGTTCTTTTCATTAAATTTAAGATGTTGCCATGTGGGATATGTGGCAATGTTGCCAGTCTGGTTGAATGTTAGAAATTCTATAACAGCTATCTTGTTGAGACATTAACATCCAGAGTGAGGTGATTACCCGTTATTTTCTATCTAGGATACTATAGAATTAAGGCTAT
This sequence comes from Pristis pectinata, assembly GCF_009764475.1. Taxonomy (NCBI): domain Eukaryota; kingdom Metazoa; phylum Chordata; class Chondrichthyes; order Rhinopristiformes; family Pristidae; genus Pristis; species Pristis pectinata. Next base: position 101,312,437 of record NC_067406.1, read on the forward strand.
GAATGAAATTGAGGGGTTATATATGTAACTTTCAATCCCTAATATGCTCCTTGCACTTCTGAGAGCAGCATCAATCTATAGAAATGGACAGCTTGCTCTCTTTGTTTCACAAGTTCCTTGGTGGTTGTTGAATGAACAGAGCATCAATGGCAAACTTTATAGAATATTGAGCAGCTGCTTAACTGTGCAATGTAAGTCACAACATCGTACCTGGAAATATTCAGAGGCAAAGGGTTCAAAGCACTCATCACTATTTCTGCTTCAGTCAATGCAAGTTTCCTCTTTGAAGCAGTCTGCAGATATTTACCCAGCAGCTGTCATAACACACAAATAGTCTATGAGAGATGGAAATCTGACAAGGGAAAACTAAGACTGTAATGCACAAAGACTTTTAACAATGACCTCTTTGGTCTACAAACACTGTTGACTGTATTTAACTGTCAGACACAAATGACTTCTGCAATCTTCCAACCTACTCCCTTCCATTTCATTTCTTCCTCAGAACACAATAGAAAGATACTCATTTGGAAATCATTTGCTTCAGTTTCAGAAACAGATTTTCCTGTCCTTACTGTAATCAGTGAAGATGTTTTCAAAGGATTTATAGAGCACTAAACATCAAAAACAAAATTAACATTCCAAGTCTCACATAGCTTCAAATACATTATAATCAAGGTGGCCTCCTCATCCAGTTTGGGCAAAATTCTGTGTTCTAAGTTCCACTGCCAGCTATAAAGGAGTAATTCTGTCAAGCTCAAAAAGTAATGCATAGAGATTATATAGAAATAATAATAACCTGGGAACAACTGTTTTAAGTAGTATTGTAAGAGTAGGCCTATTTCACTAATTTTAGTTTGTCAAGATTATCCAAAACAGATGCTTTTTAACTAAGAAAGAAGCAGTTATCACCAGTTTTTACTAGTCTGTCAAAACTAATTATCATACTTTCAAAAGTCATCATTTGAAGAGAAAACCATTCACTATTATGCCGGCAAAAGCTCAGTTAGCAGTGAATTTGCTTCTATTGGTTCAAGGGCAAGAATGCCTCTCTAGTTCCCCAAAAAGTTTTCTGCTTTTCTGACTTCTTCCTCTTCAATCCAAAAGCATATGCTTGTGGACTTAAATTCTTCCACACATATGCCTATTGTACCATATTATGGTAGCCCAAAGCTCTCAGGCTGCCTTGGAAGCACTAAATTTCTCTCTGAAGCACATTGGCTCAATGCTAGCAAGACGTAGTGGTCAAAATGGACAATCTCCCATCAGGACAATTAGGTAGCATATGGATCCTGTCACCCAAAGTCAGTTGAAGGGGAAATCTACCCTAATGAGATTCTATCCTGGTTTTAAAAATAAATCACCATACATTTCCAATGTTCAAAGACGCACTAATGTAGACACTTGGAGCATGGATTGAGTAGCAGTAATTTTCCTGGATCTAATTGTTTGGTCAGTTTCACAGTCTTGTAGCATAGTAAATCTGAAGTGAGCTGAGGTGGAGATCCTTGAGAGATTCAAGCTCCCAGGTTTAAATATTACCAACCATTTGTCCTGGTCCAGTCACGTGGAAGCTATGGTCAAGGAAGCACACCAACGCCTCCTACTTCCTCAGAAGGCTAGGGAAATTCAACATGTCCCAATGATCCTCACTAATTTTCAAAGATGCACCATAGAAAGCATCCAATCCAGATGCATCACAGCTTGGTATAGGAACTGCTCTGCCCAAGACCACAAGAAATTGCAGAGTTATGAATGCAGCCCAGTTTCTCACAAAAACCAGCCTCCCCTCCATTGACTCTATTTATACTTCCCACTGCTTTGGGAAAGCAGCCAACATAATCAAAGACCCCACCCAACCTGGACATTCTCTCTTCTTGCTCCTTCCATCAGGCAGCAGATACAAAAGCTTGAAAACACATACCATCAAATTCAAGGACAGCTTCTATCCCATTGTTATAAGACTCTTGAACGGACCTCTTCTGCGATGAAATGAATTCTTGATCTCTCAATCTGCCTCGGCAAGGCCCTTGCACTTTATTTGTCTACTTGCACTGCACTTTCTCTGTAAATGTAATATTATATTCTGCATTCTTTTATTTTCCTTTTGTACTACCTTGATGCACTTGTGTATGGATTGATCTGTCTGGATGGCATGCAAACAAAAGCTTTTCACTACAACTTGGTATATGTGACAATAATAAACCAATTACCAGTTTTCCAAATGAGACAACTCAGTTTGTGCTGGATCATCACTAGTAGATGGCAACATATATTTGCGATATGTCCTTCTGAATTAGTTTCAGCAGGTGAGGAAACTTCTGGTTCTGGCAAATCCTCCTCTGGCTTATTTGATCACTACAATGTAGGATGTCTTATGTGGTTTTGATGATGTTCTTCACATAACTGCCATATAAACAAATTGGTCTAGCGCAATCAATGCTGTGTCCCATTGACCAGTTTTCTTGTGTGACATCTGGTACAAACGCAGCATTATCAATTTCAAAATGGCATTCCTGACCTCTGGCATCATGATGTTCCTTCTGCTTTGCTTGTTTGAAATAATAAGTAGCACAAAATTCTGACCACCATATCCAAATGAATTCTGTTACATCTGCCCGTCTGTAACTCTGCAAAAGTATCTGTCTTGTTGTTTCTGTTATATTCGGGTAGTGAAATAAGAAACATGCTACTTTTGTCATGATTTCACCACCTTTCATCTTTTCTAATCCGTCCTTCACAAATTCTGCTAATTTCTTTGAGGCTGGGTTGAATTGAGCTGTGCATATATACCTGACTCCATTCCTGCTGAGGAATTTATAAAATCCAGCACTAATGATGCTGCTTTCATTATCTATCACAACTAACACTGGAAGTTCATTTTCATCAACATCAATCTCAATTTTCAATTCGTCAGCTGAGATAGAAAGTTTACATAGGAACTGCATTGATTCACTAAATCAATTACTATCATGATAATTTTTTACCTAAATGTACCTTCAAAACCCATCCTTATCCTCAACCAAGGATTAGGCCAAGGCAAAAGATTGAAGAGGTATCGGCAGAATCTTGAGATGTACTTGACATCACTTATTTTCCTTCACAGTGTCCGCCAAAAGCTTGCCAATTCCAAGTCATCAGACAAAATTTCCAGGAATTTGTTTGATACGATATACCCATGTGTCTGTCATGCCACTGTTCCTCATTGTGTGGGACAACAATTCTGGATCTCAAAAAAAAAACACCATTCTGGGTACTTCTACCTTGTTTCTGTATTATGGTATCAATGTACCATATTCACATTTTCTTTTCCACATACATGTCAATACACCTGTGAGTATAATCACATCTTGCCATGATTACAAGTTGTGGGTTGTGGCTGGAGAACTGTCCAGCAATGGCACGAGATCAGCCAGTATTGGTGGCTCATATGATGGTGCATCTACATATTGAATGTGCTGCCCATCCTTGTACTTCAGAATGTATTTATATGCATCTAATGTTTTTGGACCTATCTCTGTACTCTGAGATATTTAAAGGATTCCACTTAAATTCAGCAAATATATACTGCAGAGGTTTGTGGCCTGTGAAAATTGTAATGTTCCAGCGTTAGAAACACATTTGAATACATTCCATATTTACTCTGGAGACAGACACAGAATCGAGGCAAAAGAGTAGTGAGGTCATGGATCACATCTAGGTTACAAAAGAGGAAGTGCTGGCTGTCTTGAGGCAAATGAAGGTGGATAAATTCCCAGGGCCAGACAAGGTGTCCCCTTGGACCTTGTGGGAGGCTGGTGCAGAAATTGCAGAGGCCCTGGCAGAGATATTTAATATGTCCTTAACCACAGATAAGGTGCCGGAGGACAAGAGAATAGCTAATGTTATTCCGTTGTTCAAGAAAGGCTCTAAGAATAAACCGGGAAATTATAGGCCAGTGAGCCTGACGTCAGTTGTGGGTAGATTATTGGAAGGGACAGGATTTATAAGTATTTGGATAGACAGGGCCTGATTACGGATAGTCAACATGGCTGTGTGCATGATAGGTCATGTCTAACCAATCTCAACATAGAACATAGAACAGTACAGCACAATACAGGCCCTTCGGCCCACAATGTTGTGCCGACCTTTAAACCCCGCCAACAACTATCTAACCCCTTCCTCCCACATATCCCTCTACTTTAAATTCCTCCATATGCTTATCTAGTAATCTTTTGAATTTGACCAATGTACCTGCCTCCTCACCGCCCCAGGCAGCGCATTCCATGCGCCAACCACTCTTTGGGTAAAAAACCTTCCTTTGATATCGCCCTTAAACTCCCCACCCATTACTTTAAAGCCATGCCCTCTTGTATTGAGCATTGGTGCCCTGTGAAAGAGGTGCTGGCAGTCTACTCTATCTATTCCTCTTAATATTTTGTACACCTCTATTATGTCTCCTTTCATCCTCCTTCTCTCCAAAGAGTAAAATCCCTAGCTTCCTTAGTCTCTCCTCATAATGCATATTCTCTAAACCAGGCAGCATCCTGGTAAATCTCCTCTGCACCCTTTTCAACGCTTCCACATTCTTCCTATAATGAGGCGACTAGAACTGGACACAGTACTCCAAGTGTGGCCTAACCAGAGTTTTATAGAGCTGCATCATTACCTCGTGGCTCTTTAACTTGATCCCACGACTTATGAAAGCTAACATCCCATAAGCTTTCTTAACTACCCTATCCACCTGTGAGGCAACTTTCAGGGATCTATGGATATGGGCCTCCAGATCCCTCTGCTCCTCCACACAACCTAGAATCTTGCCATTAACTTTGTACTCTGCCTTGGAGTTTGTCCTTCTAAAGTGTACTACCTCACACTTCTCTAGATTGAACTCCATCTCCCACTTCTCAGCCCAGCTCTACATCCTATCAATGTCCCTATGCAATCTTCGACAATTTTCTACACTATCCACAACAACATGAACCATTGTGTCATCTGCAAACTTGCCAACCCACCCTTCTACCCCCTCATCCAAGTCATTTATAAAAATCACGAAAAGCAGAGGTCCCAGAACCGATCCTTGTGGGACACCACTAGTCACAGCCCTACAATCTGAATGCACTCCCTCCACCACAACCCTCTGGTTTCTACAGGTAAGCCAATTCTGAATCCACATGGCCAAGCTTTCTTGGATCCCATGCCCTCTGACCTTCTGAAGAAGCCTACCCTGTGGAACCTTGTCAAATGCCTTACTGAAATCCATGTAGACCACACCTACTGCACTACCCTCATCAATCTGCCTGGTCACCTCCTCAAAGAACACTATCAGGCTTGTGAGACATGATCTGCCTTTCACAAAGCCATGCTGGCTGTCCCTGATCAGACCATGATTCTCCAAATGCCCATAGATCCTATCTCTAAGAATCTTTTCCAACAGTTTGCCCATCACAGACGTAAGGCTCACTGGTCTATAATTCCCTGGACTATCCATACTACCTTTTTTGAATAAGAGGATAACATTTGCCACCCTTCAATCCTCTGGTACCATTCACATGGGCAACGAGGACTCAAAGATTCTAGCCAAAGGCTCAGCAATCTCCTCCTTCGCCTCGCGGAGTAGCCTGGGGAATATTCTGTCACCCCCCCCCCCCCCCCCCCCCCCCCGCCGACTTATCTGTCCTAATATTTTCTAACAGTTCCAACACATCCTCTCTCTTGATATCAACATGTTCTAGAATATTACCCTTACCAACACTGTCCTCAGCGTTGTCAAGGCCCCTCTCCTTGGTGAATACTGAAGAGAAATATTCATTGAGGACCTCACCCACCTCCACAGCTTCCAGGCACATCTTCCCACCTTTATCCCTAATTGGTCCAACCTCTACTCCTGCCATCCTTCTGCTCTTCACATAAGTGAAAAATGCTTTGGGGTTTTCCTTAACCCTACTCGCCAAGGCCTTTTCATGTCCCCTTCTTGCTCTCCTCAGCCTCTTATTAAGTTCCTTCCTTGCTACCCTATATTCCTCAAGAGACCTATCTGCTCATTGCTGCCTAAACTTTATGTATGCTGCCTTCTTCCTCCTAACTAGATGTTCCACCTTTCTTGTCACCCATGGTTCCTTCACCCTGCCATTCTTTCTCTGCATCACCGGGACAAATTTATCCCTAACATCCTGCAAGACATCCCTGAACAACAACCACATCTCCATAGTACATTTCCCTTCAAAAATGTCATCCCAATTTACACTCGCAAGTTCTAGCCTTATAGCCTCATAATTTGCCCTTCCCCAATTAAATATCTTCCTGTCCTCTTTGCTCCTATCCTTGTCCATGACAATGCTAAAGGTTAGGGAGCGGTGGTCACTGTCCCCCAAATGCTCACCCACTGAGAGATCTGTCACTTGACCCAGTTCATTACCTAATACTAGATCTAATATGGCATTCCCTCTAGTTGGCCTGTCCAGATACTGTGACAGGAATCCGTCCTGGACACACTTAACAGACTCTGCCCCATCTAAACCTTTGGTACTAAGCAGGTGCCAATCAATATTTAGGAAGTTGAAGTCTCCCATGATAACAACCCTGTTATTTTTGCACCTTTCCAAAATCTGCCTCCTGATCTGCTCCTCAGTATCCTTGCTGCTACCTTATAGAGTTCTTTGAGGAGGTTACCAAGAAGGTTGATGTGGGAAAGGCGGTGGACGTTGTCTACATGGACTTTAGCAAGGCCTTTGACAAAGTCCTGCATGGGAGGCTGCTCCAGAAGGTTAAGTCGCTTGGCATTCAGGATGAGGTACCCAATTGGATTCAACATTGGCTTAGTGGGAGAAGCCAGAGAGTGGTAGTAGATGGTCATCCCTCTGACTGGAGGCCTGTGACTAGTAGTGTGCTGCAGGGACTGGTGCTGGATCCATTGTTGTTTATTATCTATATTAATGATTTGGATGGTAATGTGGTAAACTGGATCAGCAAATTTGCAGATGACCCCAAGATTGGGGGCATAGTGGACAGCAAGAAAGACTATCAAAGCTTGCATTGTGATCTTCACCAGCTAGGAAAATGGGCTAAAAATTGCCAGATGGAATTTAATGCAGACAAGTGTGAGGTGATGCACTTTGGGAGGACAAACCAGGGTAAGACTTACACAGTGAATAGTAGGGCTCTGAGGTGTGCGGTAGAACAAAGGGACCTAGGAATACAGATCCATAGTTCCTTGAAAGTGGCGTCACAGGTAGATAGGGTCGTAAGGAGAGCTTTTGGCACTTTGGCCTTCATAAATCAGGTTAGGATGTTATGTTGAAGTTATACAAGACGTTGGTGAGGCCGAATTTGGAGTATTGTGTGCAGCTCTGATCACCTACCTACAAGAAAGATATCAATAAGCTTGAAAGAATGCAGAGAAAATTTACGAGGATGTTGCCTTGACTGAACTGAGTTATAGGGAAAGGTTGAATAGGTTAGGACTTAATTCCCTGGAGCACAGGAGAATTAGGGGGGATCTTATGGAGGTGTACAAAATTATGAGGGGTATAAATTGGGTGAATGCATGCAGACTTTTCCCCACAAGTTTGGGTGAGACTAGAACTAGAGGACATGGGTTTAGGGTGAAAGGTGAAATATATCAGGGGAATCTGCGGGGGAACTTCTTCACTCAGAGGGTGGTGCGAGTATGGAATGAGCTGCCAGCAGAAGTGGTGGATGTGGGTTCAATTGTAACATTTAAGAGAGGTTTGGATAGTACATGGATTGGAGGGGTTTGGAGGGATTATGGTCTGGGTGCAGGTGGATGAGAGTAGGCAGAAGATTAGGTTAGCATGGACTAGATGGGCCAAAGGGCCTGTTTCTGTGCTGTAGTACTCTATGACTCTATGAAAGTGGGTCGCTCTGTTGATGATAGATAAACCTTCCTTGTCTAGTTATCAATATTGTTTCTCTGCTTTGGAAATGGTCCTTCAGGTAAGACTAATCTGTCAGTTACTTCCATACATGAAAACAATGTAAATTTACTATCAAAAATGGAAGGTTGCTGTACTGGGATAGTCCAAACTAAATGTTAATTATTGAGTACTATTTGAATGTTTACCCAACTCAGTCTTCTGGTAAGTAGGAAACATGTCAAGGGTTTTGAAGATATATCCTCAATCAGAGGTAAATGATTGGTACAGTTCAGTCACTAAATTCAAGCAGTTCAACGGCACTGGCTTCCGGTAATCTCTTCAGTTCTTCCCTGTTATTGTCCTTCAGACTGTAAGTTGCAAATTGTGCTTTAAAGAACCTGGGTGTAGTATTTTCTTTCAGGTGAATCTCAGCTTTCGTTCCATACTTGCTTCCAAGGTCATTATGAAACGTGTCAAGATACTTATCAAATACAATTGATACATACAATTTCTTTATGCTCTTGGTCTCTCCCAAATTTACCTTCATCTATGGCGGCCAGTTTCAGTCTATCAAATTTGAGCCTTGATTTGGAACAATCAGAAGAGGCACCTTTGCTTCACTTTCACCACTTCTCGCTCTAACTTCACATATCCTAATACCTTGGTCCTTTCTCTGGAGTAAGCACGAGGGAAGGCAATGAACCTTTAAGTTTCACCACATCATCAATGTCACTTAAATTCCTACTTACACATTACTTGTGTCACATTCCATTGACACTCCCTTTTCTTCAATGTATACTGATATATAAAAAGGATCAGGAGTACTTTAACGGTGAAAAACGTCGATATGAGCCATTGTGAATTCCACCTTTCTCACTAAGTCTACGTATATAATGCCCTTTATGATTCTTCCTAACGAGCTTCACACTGCTAATTTGTCTCAGCTTTCCATGGTCACTGCTGATAGATATTGCTTGATGCCATAATTATGGCAAACAGGCTCTGTATCTGCATTCCTGAGCTTGATATTGCATGCTGGCATAGCTATCACACTTCTTCTTTGGGTAGCTCTTTCCTTTTTCTAAAGCTGCCCTAAAGCTATCCTGTTAACACTCTTTGAGTCTTTTTTGGGTCATGTTCCAAATTCTGTACTTGCGCAATCGCTGTCTCCTTTGCGCAGGAAATATCAAGTATCTACCTGAAATCCACCTTGATGTACATGCATCTACGATTCCATAAAACATGTGTTCCTGCAACAACTCCTCTAAACTTTAATTATAGTTAAGTGTCCAGTAATTCATCTCTAATCTGCTACAAAATTTGCAATGGCTGTTATATGAGGAGGCTCACTTGTGCTGTACAACTAATTTGACCATCTCTTCAAATCTCTTAACTCCCGGATTGGCTGCAGCCAGCAAAGGTTTTATTAGCATATGTCTTAGCATCTATGGAAATGAGCAAAATGGACTTCCTCTTCCAGGTTGCAAAACTGTTTACAGCTAAATGCTTTCCATCCTTTCTACATATTCAATCCACGATTAAGCTGAACCATTAAAAGAACCTCAGCTTCCATTTGTGGTCATCTTGATTTGTCAATGTCTTGACACAATTAATATAAACACAAAAGACTCAATCAATCAAATTCAACTTTGTTTCACTAAACCATTCTGCCTCACATCCCTTTCATCCTCTGTCAACAATTATCATAACAGCACCATTCTATCTGCACAAACAATAAGTAACACAGCACTATCAACCAGTTGCTTTTGTGTAGGAAGTCATTTGATTTCAAGACATCATCCAACCATTGGAAGGAATTGATCTTCTTCTTTGGCAGTCCCTTAGGATTAAGGATAACTTGCTTCTTCTTTGGTTCTGAGATAACTGAGGAGGCCAATGTGGAAACTGTAGATCCTTCCACTGATAGGATGAGAGGTAGTTGATGGGGCGGGTTGGTGAATAGTTTGTGAGGTGGTATGCTCCATCTACGGTTCATGCAGGTCTCTTATGTGCTCCGTATGCATGGGAATGAGATCCATCAATTGACAAAGACTGTGGAAAATCCTTCTTAAATTTGGCTGCCTTCAGGAATTTGTCTCTGTTCTACAAGTGCTGCATGATAATCAGAGCTAACCAGTGATCATAGACCCAATCTCAATATCCTTTGTCTCAACAAGGCTGTGCCATTCCTTCCACACTTTTGTCAATCTTTCTTACCACAATATTGCATCTTTAATAAGCTTCCAACTGGAGTGGAGATAATCCACAAGAAAAATGGAACACTATTCAACCTGTGCCACCTCAATTCCAGAACCAAGGCTATCCTAAGCTCCTGCCCTTCCCATGCCATAGTGTGCAGATCCAACACTGGCCTCATCAACCACCTCGAAATCCATAGAGCCAGAGTGGAAACAAGTCATCCTCGACACCAAGAGATAGCCTAAGAATACAAGGAGACAATATTGATGACCGAAACATAAACTCAATTTCTGTCTTCTTAAACCAGAATTGTTTTATTTTTTAATTTAAACTCTATGATAGGGTTACAGGAGAGATTAAAAGATGAAAGAGATATTAGTGCAGGATGAAAGCAGGTGGTAGTTCACAATTAAAGTGTGATCAGTGCAGTTGGATGTTAGAATTGGAAGAAATCAAAGCACATCAGGAAGGCAGATCCAGATCACCGATTTCTGGGTTTTACATTGACAGAACAAGGTACAGATATTCTACTTCCAGGAGGCTGGCTGACACTTTAAATATACCAGGAGTCTGTAATATGATCAGTTTTGCAAGGTTTACTACAGCTTGCCATTCTCTCAGGACCTGAAAACCTGGCAACTGAAGCAAAGTGAGCACAGCTTCAGAGAGAGAATGTCACTGTTGCAATGCTGGTGGGCTCGTGGGAGTGCAGGAATGCTTTCCTCCACACCACCACCCAAGATCTCCCCTCCCTATCAACAGACTACTAGCCCCGTACAAAGACTCTTACAACTCATTGATCAGAGGATGAAATCTCCCCCTCCAGCATGGGAGAACAAAGCAACCCAATAGTCTGGGCCAGAGATGGACCTACCTGCGCCTATGCTCTCCTGGGTGCTTTGAGCCATCAAGAAATGCAAAAAAGAGTTTCTGTGTGAATGCAGCAAAGAAAAGGTATGCAATCTAACAAAAACTTCACCACATCTTCAAAGCTATAGTTCTAATAATGAAAGCCAATTATCAGTGGCTAGATACCTGCTGAGCAGAGTTATTTACTTGCCTATGCAACCTTAAAAAGGAATGCATTTGTTGATAATGATGCTCAATAAAAGTCCATCTGAATCAAATTCAAGAATAAAGCCAATGTGTGAAGATGTTTTATAATTTAACAGTCGGTAGACAAAGTTTTGTGCACCATTGGTGAATATTTAAGTCTTAACACAACTTGTGGCTTATGTGATTTTTTTTATAATTCCATATTTGAAAGACTCCTAACCATTCCTTGATAAATTGCCCATGTCCCAGATATCTTTTTGATGCAAATGGAAGTTGCCTCATTTCCCATTCACCAACTCACATCCCTGACTGCCAAGCACACTCCCAGCAAGACAAATACCAACCCCAACCACAAATTCGAACTCAATCACCAATCCCATGCCATCTACTATAATTCCCCCATGATCATTAGTAACTGATACTTGCCAAACCACCCTTATCCATACATGGTCTTGATATCTCTAAACTCAAACAATGTTGACCCATACTTCTTCATTGGCACATTGTGCAGAAGCAAAGTCTGAATGAAAAAGTGCAAAAGGAATGCACAAAACTCCTAACTTGGGTCCATAGACAAAATAACTTGCTTTCCCCACCTCTGCTTCCCAAGAATCCCAACAGGAATGAATGGGATCTTCAATCATAAAGGTGATTCCCTCCTGGATCAAACATTTGGTTCTGCTGCTGGTCTCCACGTGGACATCAGTATTGAAGCATGAAGATAGGTGCATGACATCAGTTACTCAGTTAGTCCATTTTAGTCTAAAACTGACTTGTGTCTAAACCACAAATGCGAACATGCGAATAGAATCACTGATCACGGTCAGCAAGATTTAACCTAATAAGACATACCTAAGTGAAAAAATGACCTGGTTTTGTATGATTTCCAGTATTGCAGTACCTGAAGATGCTTTTTGGTGAATGTATTAGAAATAATGAACTATGTTGGTTAACACTGTACTGTTCAAGAGTAGTTTACCACGTTTTACTCAAAACTACTTTATCTTTCTTGCAGATAGTAACTTAATCTGACCCAGAGTCAAAATGTACTTTTTAACTGATATAATTCACTTGAATTACTACCTTGGAAACGTCATGAACATCAGTTTGATTATCTAACACTGTCTGAATTCAAGGACACTATTTAATACCTTTAAGCCCTTTGAATGCTGAACTAAATAATACACTTTATAATATTGAGAGAACTTAATGACCCTCATATGTTCAAAGATAGATATTTTAAAAATTATTTTGGTTTAATTAACTTCAAAGTTTATAAGATATTTTTACCTGACAGCATTGCTCATGATTCTTAATATTTGCTTATAGCAAAGAATGTTATAATATCTTTCTTGAACAATAATTTATGAATCATTTTCCCATGTAAGCTACTGAGCAATTTGCAGATCTTTTGTTCAAAAATCCATTTACATGCCCTTAAAAACACTTATTATTGTTCCGGTGAATATTTTTGCAAGGTTGCCACAGTTAAACTACGAATGCAATGTCCAAAGAACAGCTGATGCATACAATATAACACAAGAATAGGGATTAAAATTGTGGGAAGGATTTAAATGAATTTAGCAATGAGAGTGGGTGCAAGGACTCCCTGGCATGTTCTTCTTAGGCAGTCCCTTGGGATTGAGGATGACTTGCTTCAACCCTGTTTTATGATTCCTGAGTTGGCTGATGAGGCCAATATGGGCAATGCAGACTCTTCCATGGATGAGACAGGAGGTGACTGAAGGTGCAGGTGGGTGCATAGTTTTTGAGGTGGTGTGCTCCTCCCACCACTTAATAAGGGTGTGCTCTTAAGTGCTCCCAATGCATGTGCAAGGTTCTCAATACCATTGCGAATGCTCCTTCTCTACCTTAAAATGGCATGGACCAGAGATTCCCAGGAGTCAGTGGGGTTGTTGCATTTCTTGGAGGAAGTTTTGAGCACATTTGACCTGCTGGTCTTCTCCCAACACAGAGTTCAAGAGTTGTGTGTTTCAAGAGTCTGGTGTCAGGTAAACAACATGGCTTGCCCAACTCAGCCAACTAAGAGGAACTAGGGCCTCAGTGCTGGGGTTGTTGACCTAGGGGAGGATGATGACATTAGTTAGCTTATCCTTCCAGTGAAATTGTAGGACAATGTAGAGATAATATGGTGGTATTTTTCTAGGGCCTTGAGATGCCTGCTGCAGGTACTCCAGGTTTTAGAAGCATATAGCAGGACAGTGATCATTGCTGCACAATCGATGTTGAATTTTGTGCTATGTCTGAGTTCTTGATCATCAAATTCCCTTTTCCATAACAGACCAAAGGCTGTGCTGGCACATTACAAGTAGTAGTGAATTTCATCATTGACATTTACCTTCAATGAGAGCTGGCTCCTGACATATGGGAAGTGATCCACATTTTTCAACGTGTTGCCGTGAACCTTTATTATTGAAGTGCTGTGGAGCAGGTTGGGACAGGACTTTGGTCTTGCTGATGTTGATTTGCAAGGCCAATCCTCTCTTATTATTCAGTGAATAAGTCAACAATATCTTGGAGCTCAGCCTCCTAGTGGTTACAAACAGAAGTGTCATCTGTACCCTGCAGTTTGACCACTGAGATCTGGATAACCTTGGTTCTGCAGTGTAGTCACTGTAGGTTGAATAGTTTTCCATTAGTTCTGAAGATTAGCTTCACTTCAAAGGGAAGTTTGCTGGAGGTGAGAGGCAACATTGCAGCAAGAGTGACTAAAATATTGGGACAATGATGCAGTCTTGTGTGACACTGGTTGTCAATGAGGTTGGTTCTGCTGTAGACCCATTGGTTAGTATCACGGTTTGCATGTCATCATGGAGCAAACAAATGATAGAGATGAATTTCTGTGGACAGCTAAATTTGAGGAGGGTGCTCTACAATCCATCCCAAACTACTGTTCCCTGTATTCGTTGTGGAGTTATTATGAGTCCTAGATGATGCATTTAGATGGATGAAATTCTCACTGCAATTCAGGAAGCTGCTTTTTGGTCACAAGGAAGAACCGGTTGAGTGATGACTTTTCCTGTGGCAGACAACAGGGAGAATCCTCTGTAGTTACCACTGTCAGACATCTCCTTCTTGAAGATAATTATGATTATGGCATTTCTCTGGTCCCCTGGTAAATCCTCCTCTTCCCAAATGCCAGCTATGGATTTGTGGCTGAAGCTCTTCACTATCAAGTTTTAAAGATTTCAGTGGGAATGCTGTTGGCTCCTAAGGCTTTGTTATTTTTGTGTTGTGATATAGCCTTCTCAACCTCCTGTTGGTCAGGTGTGGAGCAAGGCTGGCTCGAAGAGGTCACTGTGGGATTGAGTCAAGGGTGCTCACGTGAAGGATAGAGACTTGGCTGCGGAGGTTTTCTAAGTGATCCAGCATTCACTTACTGCCTCTCTGTCCCTGATTATTTTAACCCTGTTCTCGGCTTAATCTATGTATTGTCCTTATAAGCTAGTGAAGAAATTGCTGGGGCCCTGGCAAAGATTTTTATATCGTTGTTAGCAACAGGTGAAGTACAGGAAGATTGGAGGGTGGCTAATGTTGTGCCTTTACTTAATAAGGGCTGCAAGGACAAGCCAAGGAACTATAGGCCAGTGAACCTGGCATCAGTGGTGGAAAAATCACTGGAGGGAATTCTGAGCAACAGGATCTACTTGCATTTGGAAAGGCAAGGACTAATTGGGGATAGTCAGCATGGCTTTAAGTGTGGGAAATTGTATCTCATGAATTTGACTGAGCTTTTTTGAAGAGGTGACCAAGCAGATTGACAAGAGCAGGATGATAGACATTGTCCAAATTGACCTTAGCAATGCCTTTGACAACTTCCCGCATGGTAGGCTGGTCTGGAAGGTTAGATCGCATAGGATCTAGGGTAGGTACACAATTGGCTTGGTGGTAGAAGTCAGAGGGTGGTAGTGGAGAGTTATTTTAGAGATTGGAGGCCTATGGCCAACAGTATGCCACAGGGACCAGCGTTCAATCCACTGTTGTTCATCAACTATACTAATGATTTGGATGAGAATGTAGTTGGCATGGTTCAGGCTGGGGCTTTCTTCCCTGGAGTATAGGAGACTGAGGGGTGACATTATAGATGTTTATAAAATGATGAGGGGCATTGATAGGGTGAATGGTCACAACCTCTTTTCCCAGAATAGGAGTGTGAAAAACCAGAAGGCATAGATTTAAGGTAAGAGGGGAAAGATTAAAAGGGGCAAGTTTTTCACATGGAGGTTTGTGGATATATGGAACGAGCTGCTGGAGGAAGTGGTAGAGGCAGGTACAATTAAAACATTTAAAAGACATTTAGACAGGTACATGAATAGGAAAGATTTAGAGGGATGTGGGCCAAATGCAGGTAGGCAACTTGCTCAGCATGGATGAGTTGGGCTGAGGAGTCTATTTATGTGGTGTATAACTCTGTGACCCTATGACTGCAATTTAACCATTTTACCCACAGCATCAGCCTTGTGAATCAAGTAAGCCTTTCCTCCCTGCAGTATTTAGAACTAGATAAGGCAACCTAAATGGGGTGTAACAAGCTTTGACATAAAATCAACTTTGTACTCTCCTTTTAATACATTTTGGCACACTCAAAATTCGGCAGCTTCCCGAGGGCAATTGGAACAATACTGTAATAATCGAATGATTGCAACCCAAAAATTAATCACCATCAGCATTCCTACTACTCAGTTCAAAAAAGCCACAAACAATGCTGGATGTCCCTCCTGACTTTGCAAGTGGAGCAATCATGGGAATTGTTAAATGATCTTTCCTGCTGTCGTAAATTGTGAAATTATTTTGGTGATTCAAGAAATTACATTCTAAGAGGTGATTTTATTACCAATTTCTCCCAAATATGGACCATTCATAAGGCAAGGAAGACAATCATATGAAGTATTTTCTAATAGTTGATAGGGAAAAAATCATGGCATCTGTAGCAGCCAGAGAGACATCAAGTATCCCATCAGGCTTTAGGAGGATACTCCGCTGGCTAGCAAGAGATGTTGGAGACTACAGAATAAAGATGCACTATGAAGGAAGGTCATGTAATAGACACCTGGTCAGTCTCAATTGAGAACACAGCTGAGACAGCTATACAGCCCTGTACATCCCATTGTAAACATCCACTGTGAGCTATCTGGAGGACAAAACTAGCAGTTTGGATGGGGATGTTTGGGACATGACATTTTGTGGAAGAGGACATTTGATGGATTACAAAAGCTCAGATAAACAGTCTGGTAATTAAGGAACCAAATGGTTAAAATAATTGCAGGATGGTGCCAGCAGGAATTTGAAGAAGTTAAAGAAACGCATACTTGTGTGGATAAGGACTGGAATTACAGCTATGTAAATGGCTACAAAGAACTAATTAATATTTGGACAGTATGCAAAAGAATGTATAAAAAGGAGATTTATGAGATGATCAGCAGCAGTGATTCTGGAGAACGACTACTGAAGAAGGCGACCCTGAGTCAGGGACTCAGAGAAGAATGTGCCAAGATCGAAACAGGTTCATTAAGAGTGGATAATATCTGAATACAAGCAGTGAATTTAGGAAGTCGTGAAAATAAACTACAGAGTTGTGTAACTAAAAGAGTTCTGAAACTAAAGAGTTAATGGGTCTCGTTTGAAACTATGTATTGAATCTTTGAGTTGTTTGAACCAATTGCAATTAATAAAGAAGTATAGTTGTACGGCAAAGTCATTATCTGGTGTGTTTTATCGTGTGCTGCATTTAACTGGCAATACATCCTTAAAGGCTTTCATAGCTTAAAACCCAGACTTTCCTGGCATCAGTGAGCTGCTGGGACTTGCCACCCACTCTCACCTCGCACTCACTTTGATGATGATTACGTTGAGTTCAATGTAAAATTCCTTTTAGATTCCTGCTTAGTGGCAAGCCTTTGCAAAGCACATGGCCTAAATGACAGAAATTCCATCGTGAGGTAAGCCAGAACAAGCCCCACCTTCTGAGACACTGAAAACCTTGAGAGCTAAATAAGCCCTGCCTTCTTACCTAACAGACTTTCAAAACTGTCAAGCTTACTTAGTACTAAACCAAAGGAGGTCTTTCAATCCATTAGGTTCATGCCAACTCCCAGGAGAGCAATCCCATCAATTCCATTATACCATCTACTTATTTCCCCACAGCTCTTCAACTAATTCTCCCTCACATGCCACTTACCTCTCTAAGTGATAACTTACAGTGGTCAATTAATCTATCAGCACATCTCTGGGTTGTGAGAGGAGGCCAGAGCACCCCGATAAAACCTGCATGATCACAGGAAGATCATGCAAACTCTACACAACTGAAGTCAGATTGAACCCAGGTTCCTGGAGGCGTGAGTTACCAGGTTTAATGGCTGTACAACTGTGCTGCCCTATGGATGTTTGTAAATGTCTTTGACAATCAGAAACATTAAAAACTTAGTGATTTTTTTTAAGAGGAACATTGAAAAACAATTAAAATGTTTGAATTTAACAAATTAATTTAAAGAAGTAAACTACCTCTTACCTTGATACTTCTAGCCATCCCTCTCCACTGAAGCAAAGGTACTGCTTTTATACCTGGCTTACCTGGTGCAGCTTCAGCAGGGAAATTCTCCTGCATTTAATGTTGGAGACTTGGGGCAATTGGGGGGCAAAGACTGGTCAAGAAGCTTAGCACTTGTGTATTTGCTTGGAAATTCTGAACTTCCTGACATATATAAGAAATGTCATCAATTCCATACGGAATTGTTGGCACTTTGCACAAAAATCAGAGTCAATGAATTTCTTTCTAAACATGGCAATTGTTTCTCATAGCTAATATGCACACACAGAGATTCTACAAACAGTAAGGTAGCAAATAATCAGTTAAATGAATTTGATAATGAAGTATTGGCCATAGGTTGGTTAGTGGGAAACTTGATTCTGAATCTGAAGGTTGTGGTTTCAAATCTTATTCAAGAGACATGAGCAAAAGAATCTGTACTGAACCTTCCATGCAGTGGAGGGATTGCTGCATTGTTGGAGGCACTGTCTTTCAGATATTCTCTCAGGTTATAAATATAAACCATTTAATGGCATTATTTTGAAGAATAGCTGGGTTATTTTCCCTTCTGTCCCAAACAATATTTATCTCCAATCAACCTTATTAAAACTGACTCTTCTCACATTACTATTTATGGAAGTTTGCTTTGCGCATATCGGCTGCCACACTTCCAACATTACAATCGTGGCTACACTTCCAGGAGTTCTCCATTAGATGTAAAGTGTTTTTAGATGCCCTGAGGTTATGGAAGGCTTTGTTTAAATGTTTTGCTTTGGTTACTTAAAAATCCTTGAGCAAGAGGTGAAAGAGTAGGACAAATCTGCTTTGAATCATGAAATGGGATCTATGACTTGCTGAACAGGCAAATCAGACCTTGAATTAAAATTTCTTCCAAAAGATAACTTTTCCAACAATCCTTTGTACTTTGATGTGCCAGCCTTGACTTTGACTGAAAATTTCCTCTGTGATACTTCAAAGTAACTTTTGGCTATTGTGTTTAAACCTTTTTTATTCTGATGTAAGAGTACAAAGCTGACATGTACATGATGTTGCTGTAGATTTTTAGCCTCCTTTTTGGAAATTAGATACTCAGCAGTTCTACTTGAGATATAAATGTGGATTTAGCCCCAAACATTTGTCAGATTATTATGCTTCTTAGCTACATGCTGATTTAAATATAAATCTGAATAAGAGTCATATTGAAGACTAATGCAGTGAGAAAAAGTCATTTACATGGACAGGTAATAAAGCAAGATCACTGATTATTTGGTATATTAATGTTTACTGTACCTTTACCATATTATCTACTTAGCAATACTTTGCCCATAAAAGAAAGCCTACAATGGCCTGGAAGTTTAATTTTATTCTCATTATCAGTCTAGACTAGCCTGGTGTAATGCTGTAAATTGTTTACACAATCAAGTAGCAATTACCATCAGCCGTGTTCAGAGTTAGGCACAAGTGCAGTATCACAGACCCATATGCATTATTCTAAACAATTTTCAGTATTGTCTGGTGGTTATAGATAGATAAAGGTAAAAAAGTATGCTGCACATGTCCTAATCATTTTGTTTTGTTTAGTCAGAAGAGTATCTATTTGAAAATTGTATTTACCCAATTTAAACCAATCAAGACACACAATAATTACTATGACGCTGTGGAATACTATGTTAAATCTTCTTAAGTTACATAAGCGTTTACAGGGCAGACATTCTGAGGGATCCCAAACAATGGCTCCAGAGGAGAATCTTGGAAGCCCATGAAACAGAGAAAATATGCAGAACTCTTATGGAACTTCAATGACTTTGAATGCCTTTTTCTGATAAACCTTGAGTGTTTTGAGAATTAATAAAAGCAGCATTTGCCTCACATAGGATTTACCATTTGGTAAAGACCAAATACATAATATAATGTACAAAACTGGAGGAGATTTGAAATAAAGACTCCTTATTATATGCAAAATACATAAATGATCCCATTATTTAGTTGTTAATTGTATAACATTAGCAAAATATACACGCCTTGAAGCTTTGATGAGGACAAAATTAACTAGCAAGTGAAAAATAGTAAAAATGTGGTATCAGTTAACTTACCTGTGTGTTAGTCTTCTGTGACTAATGCAAATCACTCGATGGTTGTCTTGAGTGATGCATACCTTGTGCCGGCTGCATTTCACATTTAGACAAGGATCTTTAGCAGCATCTAATCCTGGAGAAAGTAATTAGAAAGAAGACATTAAATATTATACAAAACAAGTAGAATGTTTGTGGTTGCAGATTGCAGTCATAATGGCTAAAAAAATGAAACTAGAGTGTCTACAACAGCTGTTAATTCCAGGCCTAATTGTAGGTGGCATTTTTTGTTTTAAACTTTAGGAAAAAGATGGTTAGAACAGTTGAACTTTTTGCTAAAAATTGCAGTTGAGGTAGCATCTATAAGTAGTTTTTTAGAAAGAATTCAGTAGTTGCATAGGTCATTGCATAGTAAATGCTGGTTAAAAGCTATTTGCAATGTTACTTGGGTTTAACCTCGGTTGCTCACACACAAAAAAATACTGGTAGAGACTCATTTTGATAAATGGCCAGTTTCTGCCCTGTAATGTTTTTGACTTCATATAAATAGAGAAAATAATGTGTAAGGTACCTAAGGTATGAGCCAGTAACATAACAAATTAGCTCCAGGAATCTCATTTTTTATGGTGCTATTTTTGCTTGATAGATCTCAAAAGAAAAGAGCGATAGGTGGAGTACATTTGTATTGCTCTTTGCTGTGTGGTACTGCCAGTGCTTCAACACAAGCCACTTCAAAAGCAGAGATCACTGTCTAAAATAGTGCATTCCCTTTCTAGTGTAAGAAATCATCACAAATGATGTCCATTATAATTGAACTTCAGTGACACATTCATGTAGACGATACTGAAAACTATGAAAAATGACTCTGAATATCGCTCTTAACCACCAGATACACTGAGACCTTTGTAAATCTATAGTTATTAAACATCCTTACAACCTGGCACAAAATGTGAATGCATTAGTTTTCATTTAATGCTGATCTAGTAAAGCACAATGACAAATGTGATTCAACAATGACCTGCACCTGTGAGGAAGTCCACAAATGTTTTGCTTTCTTTGGCTACTTTCCAAAGAAAATTAGTTTCCTGTGGCATGATGACATTTGATATGATTAATGACATTTCCACCATGTGGGCACATAACCTGAGTAAACAGACCAATAGAAGCAGGAAGTATCAGGAAGTGCCAATGTGCGAATTATGTTCTTCCCCAGTTTTGCTCAGTATAACAACTGACCATTGTTTAGGATAAGTGATAGTTGTTTAGGATAGCTTAGGATAAGTGCTTGATGGTCAGCACAGGCTCAATGAGCCATATAGCCTATTTCCATGCTCGATGACTCATTATTAACTGTAGTTTGTGGAAACTTGTTATCCACAAATGGATTTAAAAGATTTTATGGCATTTGATGAAGAGCTGGAGAGTTATCTTCAGTGCCTTGGTCAATAGTGTACCCTCAATCAACATCAATGAAATAGGTGGCACAGTGGTGTAGCTAGTAGAGCTACTGCCTCACAGCTCCAAAGCTCATGTTCAATCCTGACTTCTGGTACTGCCTGTACAGACTTTCACATTCTCCCTGTGATTGCATGGGTTTCTTGTGATCCCAAAGACATGCAGGGTGGTAAGTTTATTGGTCACCGTAAATTCCCCCTCACATAGGTGAGCGGTAGACTTGAGTTGCGGGTGGGTGCAGAGAGGGGCAGTGAACCTGAATATGGGGAGAACAGAATGGGAATAGGTTAGGCTAAGTGCCTGATGGTCAGCACAGGCTCAATGAGCCATATGGCCTATTTCCATGCTCGATGACTCATTATTAACTGTAGTTTGTGGAAACTTGTTATCCACAAATTGGCTACATGTTTCCCATATTATAGCTCACGAAACTTCCAAATGTATCTCATTGGCTGTAAAGTTATTCAGTACATTTTATTAATGACACTTAGTTTTTCTTCTGAGACAGATTGACCTTCCAGAAAAGATTGATCACAATAGAATTTATGAGATAATTCATGAAAGTAGAAGTTTAGGGTAAAAAAAAAGTGATCTGCAAACTTCAGACACTCCTCATTCATTCAATAACCCATCATGATGCAACTGATTGCCCCTTTGCAATGGCATCAATGACTCTATGAGCTACCATTTGTATCTGTTTTTTCCAGTTTGTTTCTGCTTAACTGATCCTCCATGACTGAGTCAAATGTGTGCTGTATTGCCACAGATAACATTTAGTCATGTAGAAAGGACTCACTCAAGATGCCTCACCAAATAATTTTCCTTTGATAAATTATTTTGGCATCCCTGTGAATAATTCCCCTACCACATCCTATACCACCTTCCCAACAACAAATTTAGATATCTACACCATACAATGAGTTAAATTTGGGGATAATGGCTCATGGAATCACAGAATAGAGACAGATCTTCAGCCCCACTGAGTCTGGGTCAACCAGCAAGCCTCCATTTACACCAATCGAACAGTAATCCTACTTTATTTTCCTTACACTCTCATCAACTTTCCCTAGATTCTACCACTCATCTACACACTAGGGGCAATTTACAGTGGCAAATTAACCTACCAAACCACACTTTTTTGGGATGTGGTAGGAAACTGGAGGAAAACCCACATGGTCACAGGGAGAATGTGCAAATTCCACACAGACAACACTGGAGACCAGGATTGAACCCCAGTTGCTGGAGCTGTGAGGCAGCAGCTCTACCAGCTGTGCACTTCTGCTGCCCAACTGTACTCACTCCTTGTATTTTGGGGAATCGTATAATTCAAGAAATTGGTGACCCTAGCATGGTGTTGTAACGTTTCTCTTGAGGTAAATATGTTAAAGAAAACAAAGTTTGGCTACTCACTTAATATACTGTATGTTGTTCATCCAATTGAGTATTGTTACTTATAATATCCCGAGATAGCTAGAAATGAAACTGTAGTGTAAAATCTGTCGTTGATAGCAGTTATAGTCATCGAAAGTGCAATTCTCATAGTAGCGATACCTATAATACACTACCAGTTGAGTGGTGCAAAAAAGCATCACATATTGATGACTGATCTTATTGATGCTGTGCTGCTGTCTCACAGTTCCAGCATCCTGGGTTTGATCCTGACCTCTGGTGCTACTTGGGTGCAGTTTGCACATTCTCCTTGTGAGTTTCCCTGCAGGTGCTCTGGTTTCCCCCCACATCCCAAAGGTATACTGGTTGGTATATTAATTGACCACTGCAAATTATGCCAAGTGTTGATGAGTGGTAGGAGAATCAGGGGAAGTTAATAGGCATGTAGAAAGAATAGGTTACAGGAAATTAAGTCGGGGAACAGGATCGCTGTGAGAACTGGCATAACTTGATGGGCCAAAAAAAGCTTCCTTCACTGTTATAAGGAAATATCATCTTTTCCTGGGGCAGCTAAAGGCAGGATTAACTTCATTGTCGACTGTGGGCTTCAATGGCTGGTACTTCTTCATTTTAGCTCACTCTAATCTAGGGGTATCTTTCATTAAAATCCCAACATGGGTTCTCTAGAATGAGGTGATGAGGTGGGCAATGAATGGTAACAATGGAATTGTATAGCAGGTATATACTGAGATAGTGGGCAGACAGAAATAATGAAAGCAAAATGAAAAAAATGAGAATTAGGATTTTAGCCAAATCTAATAGTTCAAGTGTAGCATTTATTCTTTTCCATTTTAACTGGAGTAACAAATAACACTGGTCCTTTATTTTATCAACACAACTAGAAATTTGTCCCGGCTCACTTACAGTACATGTACAGAAAAAATGGGAGATCGCTTCGTGCTCTGTGTTTGAAATTCAAATCAACCGAATTTGAGGTGCATAACAAATTGAGCACAGGCAACCAATGAAGAGCTTCTATCCCAATATTCATATCAAGCCGTACTTCAGTGTTAATCACAAAAGGTGTCATAATGCAAAAAATAATTTATCGCCTGGCATAATCTGAGCCTATCTCACTTTCTGCTTGCTTCCGGACTGCCATGGAACAAATGGAACTTTCTACCTTATTTCTGGAAGATCAATTAAGTGAATTCTGAAAGCTTATCAGCAAGGCACAGCAGGCTAATTATAACATTCGTGTTATCAAATTATATGCATTCCCATTAATTATAGCTGTTTGTTATAGAATAAATGTAAGTCAAATATGACAATATTTAAGTGCTTCTTATGTTTATAACTGACTTCAAGCCAGGAACCGATTAACAACCCAAGAACGCAGCAACTATTCCCACAGGGCTGGAAACAAAAGAAAAGAGAAACATGAATTTATAAAGGGCTTTTAACGACCTCAAAACATCCCAAGTTGCATTGCCGCTAACAAAATATTTGTTGTGTAGTTACTGATATAGTGGGAAACATGGAAGCTAATTTGCATAGTCTAAATGATAGGAATCAAAAACCTATTTTAGTGATGTTAATTAAGGAAATGTCCACAACACCAGCTTTTCACGACCAGTAGAATGTTTACTTTTCTTCCTCACACTGCTGTCAAACCCCACCATGCCAAATGAGTCCAAGCAATCATTCTCTATCAGTAGATATTTATCCCAGCCCTTGTTAATTGTCCTAGATCCCAGCATCCTCTCAGTGTTATTACACTCCCACATTCCTCTCTGTTGCCAGATATAGGCTCTCCCAAATGTGCTCCCAGATCATGTATTTTCCTTCAGTATTGCCATAACTCAAGAACTAACACTTATTGCTTCTAGGATCCAGGATCACATTTAAGTTCTTTATTATACTATACCCTGACTCCAGAACTTCTTTCCCAGTGCGTTCGGAGTGTAAAGCTTTCTTTAACATTCTGCGGTATCTTCCAGTTCATAATATCCCTATAAATACTGGGAATGCTCTTCCAATGCTTGAACACTCCAAAGCCCCAATACTGCAATTTCTATGAGGGAGAAATTAGGTCACAATGGAACACAAGTAGTCAGATCACCTGTGCCCTATTAACCTGGTGCAGGGTGCACACAGGGCTTTTCCTTTATAGAATCTGCCCAGGAGATGTTGGAGCAGTGGGTCCCTCACAGGTATGTGGAAAGTATTTAAAAAGCTTGCGTGTTTCGCAGGCTTTTCCTTTACAGAATCAGCCCAGGAGACGTCGGAATGGCGGGTCCCTCACAGGTACGTGAAGAGTATTTAAAAAGCTTGTGTGCTTCGCGGGCTTTTCCTTTACAAAATCGGCCCAGGAGACGTTGGAGCAGTGGGTCCCTCACAGGTCCGGGCTAATTTAGAAGAGCCAATAAAAAGGAGGTCATGTCAAGTGGAGCGGCCATTTTGGAGCGGCCATTGTCAGAGTGGACAGAGTCAGAGTGAGTGGCTTTGGCACAACAGGCTTCGGCATCAAGAGGCGGAGGGCATCTGCAACAACACTGGTGAGTAGCTGGTAAGTAAAGGAAAGGTAAGGTTTACTGTTATTGTTATAATCTTTTAAGTAGACTACAGCTAGGTAGGAAAAAATAGCTCAGATGGAGGACAAGGCGATGTGCTGCAGCTGCATAATGTGGGAGCTAGTGGAACTTGCTGTGGTGCACGGTGACCACATCTGCAGTAAGTGCTTGAGGCTGGAGGAACTTTGGCTCAGAATTGATGAGCTGGAGTCGCAGCTTCAAACACTGCAAAGCATCAGGGAGGGAGAGAGTTATGTAGATGCTGTGCAATGGGAGGCAGTCACCCAACTTACAGCAAGTACTTCTACGGTCCAGGAGGCAGATAGATGGGTACCTGTCAGGGGAGAGAACAGGAACAGGAAGACAGAGCAGAGGACCCCAGAGGCTGTTCCCTTCAAAAACAGGTATTCCACTTTGGATGCTGTTGAGGGGTTGACCTCCAGGGATCAAGCGGCAGTAGCCAGGTCTCTGGCACTGGGACCAGTCCTGCTGCTCAGAAGGGAAGGGAGGAGAAGAGGAGGGCAATAGTGATAGGGGACTCGATAGTCAGGGGAACAGACAGGAGGTTCTGTGGACGTGAGCGAGAATCCCGGATGATATGTTTCGTCCCAGGATCCAGGGTCCAGGATGTCTCTGATCGGGTCCACAGCATTCTTGAGTGGGAGGGAAAGCAGCCAGAAATCATGGTACATATTGGTACCAATGACATAGGTAGGAAGGGGGATGAGGTCCTGAAAAGTGAGTTTAGGGAGCTAGGCAGAAGGCAGAAGAACAGGACCTCAAGGGTAGCAATCTCGGGTTTGCTGCCAGTGCCACGCGATAGTGAAGTTAAGAATAGGAGAGGATGGCAGATGAATGCGTGGCTGAGGAGTTGGTGCAGGGGGCAAGGTTTTAGATTTTTGGATCATTGGGATCTCTTCTGGGGAAGGTGGGACTTGTACAGTGTGGATGGGTTACACCTGAACTCAAGGGGGACTAATCTCCTTGCAGGCAGGTTTGCTAGTGTGGTTTGGGAGGGTTTAAACTAGTTTGCATGGGGGATGGGAACCCCAGGGATAGGTCAGTAGAAGAAGTGCATGGAGTAAAGTCAGATCTAACATATAGGGAGGCTTTGAGGAAGGAGAAGTAGAGTGTAGGGTATAAAAGTAGTAAGGTGGATGGGCTAAAGTGCAATTACTTAAATGCAAGAAGCATCAGGAATAAGGTTGATGAACTGAGAGCTTGGATAAATACATGGGACTATGATATTGTGGCTCTTGCAGAGACTTGGCTGTCACCAGGGCAGGAATGGATATTGAATATTCCTGGATTTCAGTGTTTTAAAAGGGTTGGGTGGGGGGGGGGGGGGTGGAGAAGAGGAGGAGGGGTGGCGCTCTGGTCAGGGATACTATTACAGCTGCAGAGAGGGTGGATAATGTAGAAGGATCCTCTCTAGAGTCAGCATAGGTGGAAGTTAGGAACAAGAAGGGAGCAGTTACTCTACTGGGAGTAGTCTATAGGCCCCCTGGTAGCAGCAAGGATACTGAGGAGCAGATCAGGAGGCAGATTTTGGAAAGGTGCAAAAATAACAGGGTTATCATCATGGAAGACTTCAACTTCCTAAATATTGATTGGCACCTGCTTAGTACCAAAGGTTTAGACAGGGCAGAGTTTTTTAAGTGTGTCCAGGACGAATTCCTGTCACAGTATGTTGACAGGCTGACCAGAGGGAATGCCATGTTAGATCTAGTATTAGGTAATGAACTGGGTCAAGTGACAGATCTCTTGGTGGGTGTACATTTGGGGGACAGTGACCGCTGCTCCCTAACCTTTAGCATTGTCATGGACAATGATAGGAACAAAGAGGACAGGAAGATATTTAATTGGGGAAGGGTAAATTATGAGGCTATAAGGCTAGAACTTGCGTGTGTAAATTGGGATGACATTTTTGAAGGGAAATGTACTATGGAGATGTGGTCGTTGTTCAGGGATGTCTTGCAGGATGTTAGGGATAAATTTGTCCCGGTGAGGCAGAGAAAGAATGGCAGAGTGAAGGAACCATGGGTGACAAGAGAGGTGGAACAACTAGTTAGGAGGAAGAAGGCAGCATACATAAGGTATAGGCAGCAAGGATCAGATAGAGCTCATGAGGAATATAGGGTAGCAAGGAAGGAACTTAAGAAGGGGCTGAGGAGAGCAAGAAGGGGACGTGAAAAGACCTTGGTGAATAGGGTTAAGGAAAACCCCAAAGCATTTTTCACTTATGTGAAGAGCAGAAGGATGGTAGGAGTAGAGGTAGGACCGATCAGAGACAAAGGTGGGAAGATGTGCCTGGAAGCTGTGCAAGTGGGTGAGGCTCTCAATGAATACTTCTCTTCAGTATTCACCAAGGAGAGGGGCATTGATGACGCTGAGGACAGTGTTGGTAAGGTTAATGTTCTAGAGCATGTTGATATCAAGAGGGAGGATGTGTTGGAGCTGTTAGAAAATATTAGGACAGATAAGTCCCTGGGGCCCGGCGGAATATTCCCCAGGCTGCTCCACGAGGCGAAGGAGGAGATTGCTGAACCATTGGCTAGGACCTTTGAGTCCTCATTGTCCATAGGAATGGTACCGGAGGATTGGAGGGTGGCAAGTGTTGTCCCCTTGTTCAAAAAAGGTAGTAGGGATAGTCCAGGGAATTATAAACCAGTGAGTCTTACATCTGTGGTGGGCAAGCTGTTGGAAAGGATTCTAAGAGATAGGATCTATGGGCATTTAGAGAATCAGGGCCTGATCAGGGACAGCCAGCATGGCTTTGTGAAGGGCAGATCATGCCTCACAAGCCTGATAGTGTTCTTTGAGGAGGTGACCAGGCAGATTGATGAGGGTAGTGCAGAGGATGTGATCTACATAGATTTTAGTAAGGCATTTGACAAAGTTCACACATGGTAGGCTTCTTCAGAAGGTCAGAGGGCATGGGATCCACGGAAGCTTGGCCGTGTGGATTCAGAATTGGCTTGTCTGTAGAAATCAGAGGGTTGTGGTGGAGGGAGTGCATTCAGATTGCAGGGCTGCGACTAGCGGTGTCCCACAAGGATAGGTTCTGGGACCTCTGCTTTTAGTGATTTTTACAAATGACTTGGATGAGGGGGTAGAAGGGTGGCTTGGCAAGTTTGTAGATGACACAGAGGTTGGTGGTGTTGTGGATAGTGTGGAGGATTGTCAAAGATTGCAGAGGGACATTGATAGGATGCAGAGCTGGGCTGACAAGTGGCAGATGGAGTTCAATCTAGAGAACTGTGAGGTGGTACACTTTGGAAGGACAAACTCCAAGGCAGAGTACAAAGTTAATGGCAGGTTTCTGGGTAGTGTGGAAGAGCAGAGGGATCTGGGGGTTCATATCCACAGATCACTGAAAGTTGCCTCACAGGTGGATAGGATAGTTAAGAAAGCTTATGGGATGTCCGCATTCATAAGTCGTGGGATCGAGTTTAAGAGCCGCAAAGTAATTTTGCAGCTCTACAAAACTCTGGTTAGACCACACTTGGAGTACTGTGTCCAGTTCTGGTCACTTCATTATAGGAAGGATGTGGAAGCGTTGGAAAGGGTGCAGAGGAGATTTACCAGGATGCTGCCTGGTATAGAGAGTATGCATTATGAGGAGAGAGTAAGGGAGCTAGGGCTTTACTCTTTGGAGAGGAGGATGACAGGAGACATGATAGAAGTGTACAAAATATTAAGAGGAATAGATAGAGTGGACAGCCAGCGCCTCTTTCCCAGGGCACCAATGCTCAATACAAAAGGGCATGGCTTTCAAGTAATGGGTGGGAAGTTCAAGGGAGATATCAGAGGAAGGTTTTTTACCCAGAGAGTAGTTAGGGTATGGAATGCGCTGCCTGGCGTGGTGGTGGTGGCCGGTACATTGGTCAAATTCAAGAGATTGCTGGATAGCATATGGAGGAATGTAAAATAGAGGGATATGTGGGAGGAAGGGGTTAGATAGTCTGAGGTGAGGTTTGAAGGGCGGCACAACATTGTGGGCTGAAGGGCCTGTATTGTGCTGTACTGTTCTATGGTTCTATGATATAACGTTTGTGTTACACCTCATTCGCATCATCTCACTATCCAGGCAATGCTAACAATGCTGTTATTGTTTTAAAGCACATTCTTAAGCCAAATTTCCTGATTAGCCGCAACAGTTAAAAGTAACACACCAATTGAACTAATGTCTACACACTTACTTTTTGCTTGTATTCAGTGGTGGGAGTCATTCTAAAAGCCTTATACATATAGTCAAAGCTATGACAGAGCAGAAAGCCCAATATTCAAGTCTGGATCTGGGCACCCCAGTCAGCAAGTTGGAGAGACCTTTTATTCACAGACACCCTCGAAACTTCCAGCCATGTCAAGAAGCAGTAAAATGCCAAGGGAGATGCCCCAAGAACATGGACACAGAGAAATTCAGCGATCTCACACACAAAGTCAAGGTCAACAAAAGCATTATCAAACTTAATTTGCATGCGCCCCGCCCCCCCCCAACCCCTTCTTTCTTAATAGCCACTTGGAATCAAAGTGACTTGCCCTCACTACACCTGCAGGTTCTGAGATTTTCGATGAGGCCAATGTGTGACCTATAAACTATGTCACATGTGAAGCTGGAGGTGCTTGATATGGCAGGTGGGAGAGGAGTCTGTGAGATGGTGCACTCCTTCCACAACTTATGCTGGGCTTTTCACCACTTATGCTTTCTTCAGAAGCTTGGACATGGCTCCTCCACTTGAGCTGTCATGGGCCAAGGTGTAGCCATGGGCACTTGCATGGGCCCCAGTTATGTCTGCCTTTTCATTATCTACGTGGAGCAATCCATATTCCAAACCTACACCGGCAATGTTCCCCATCAACTTCTCCGCTACACTGACGACTGCATTGGTGCCGCTTCCTGCACCAATACGGAGCTCGTCAATTTCATCAACCGCCCCAACTTCTACCCCGCCCTCAAATTCACTGGGTCCATCTCCAACACCTCTCTCCCCTTTCTTTATCTCTCTGTCTCCATCTCAGGATACGGATTATCCACTGATGCCTTCTACAAACCTATTGACTCCCATAGTTACTACACCTCTTCCCACCCTGTTGCTTGCAAGGATGCAATTCCCTTTTCTCAGTTCCTCCATCACCCCGCATCTGTTCTCATGGTGAGGCTTTCCACTCCAGGACATGGGAGATGTCCTCCCTTTTCAGAAATCAGGGTTTCCCCGAACTGCTGTCGATGCAGCCATCACGTGCATCTGTTCTATTTCCCGTACGTCTACCTCGCCCCATTCCCTCCAGGCATAACAGGGATAGAGTTCCCTTAGTCCTCACCTACCATCCCACCAGCCTATGTACTAATATATCATTCTCTGCAACTTCTGCCATCTCCAACGAGATCCCATCACCAGGCACATCTTCCCCTCCCCCCTCCTCTCCACTTTCCACAGGGATCACTCTCTCCATGACTCCCTTGTCCACTCATCCCTCCCCACTGATTCCCCTCCAGGCACTTATCCCTGCAACCGCGCCAAGTGATACACCTGCCCCCCTCCTCCCTCATCACCATTCAGAGTCCTAAACAGTCCTTCCAGGTGAGGATCTCCTTCACATGTGAATCCATCGATGTTATTTATTGCATCCAGTGCTCTCGGTGTGGCCTCCTCTACATCGGTGAGACTCAATGCAGATTGGGGAACCGCTTGATTGAGCATCTTCATTCCATCTGCCATAACAGCCAGGATCTTCTGGTGGCCAACCATTTTAATTCCACTTTCTATTCCCACACTGGCATGTCTGTCCACGGCCTCCTCCACTGCTGAGTTGAGGTTAGATGCAGATTAGAGGAATAGCACCTCATATTCTGCCTTGAACATCGATTTCTCTAACTTCCAGAAACCACTCCACTCTGTCCCTTCCCTCTTTTTCTTCCTGATCCCATCGGCCCCCATCAACCTATCTCTTTCCCCTTCTCCACCCTTCCCATCTGCCCATCACCGACACATTCCTCCCACTGGTTCCCCTCCTCACCTCCTTCCCTTTATTCCACGCTCCACTGTCTTATCTTATCAGATTCCATCTTCTTCAGCCCTTTATTAATTCCATCTATCACCTCCCAGCTTCCTACATCATTCCCACTCTCCCCCTTCCCCAACATATCACACCCCCCCCTCACCTGGATCCACCCATCATCCACCAGTTCTTGCTCCACCCCTTCCCCCCACCTTTTTATACTGGCTATGTCCCCTCTTTCTTTCCAGTCCTGATGAGGGGTCTCAAACCGAAACATTGACTGTCCATTTCCCTCCATAGAGATGTTGCCTGACCCGCTGAGTTCCTCTGGCTCTTTTGTGTGTTGCTTCAGATTTCCACCATCTGCAGTCTTTTGTGTCTCCATGTTTCCCAGGTGTGAGTGACAACTGTTATACTTTTTCATGGAGGCTTTGAACACAACCTCTGTCCACTTGGTAATCCTTTCCCATGAGAGCAGAGAATAATGTCTGTTTCAGGGATCTGGTGGCAGGCAAGGAAAAGGCATGGAACTGCCCCTTGGAGCCAAATGAGTAAATTAGAGCCTCAGTAATGGATACATTAGCCTGGTGTGGACAGTGACAATGGTTTGCTTATCCTGCTGGCACATTTGGAGAATTGTGCTGAGACAGCATTGATGGTGTCCTTTCAGTGTCCAGAGGTGACGGCTGTGGGTATGGGGTATGCCACATTTTAAAAGCATACAAGAGGATAGGAATCACTGCTGCCTAGTGGACAATGAGCCTTTTTCCGTATTTCAGGTCTTGAACTTCAATACCCATTTTCTCAATTAACCAGAGACCGCACTGATACTTGAAGGTAATTATTGATTTCTGTTTTTGCTCACACAGGGCTCCTGAGATTTGGGAAGTGGTTGATGTTTTCTGGTATCCTGTTGTGGAACTTTGTTATTAGAGGGCAGTGTTGAGCAGCATGGCAAGTTGGTTGAG
This sequence comes from Pristis pectinata, assembly GCF_009764475.1. NCBI lineage: Eukaryota > Metazoa > Chordata > Chondrichthyes > Rhinopristiformes > Pristidae > Pristis > Pristis pectinata. The sequence continues at coordinate 101,344,552 of NC_067406.1, forward strand.
AACTTTGTTTAGCAGGTGTTAAGTGTAAAGATAATCCTCTCATACACTTCAGCACTCAATAACTCAGAACTCAGCCTCAAAATGCTTGCCTACGCAAGTGTCATCTGCATAATCACAGCTGACATCTTAAATTGGAATAACATTAGTTCTGGAGTGGATTAAATAGTTTCATTCGTAGTGATGTGAACCATAGAACCATAGAACAATACGGCACAACACAGGTCCTTCGGCCCACCATGTTGTGCCGCCCTTCAAACCACACCTAAGACTATCGAACCCCTTCCTCTCACATATCCCTCTAACTTAAATTCCTCCATATGTTTATCTAACAATCTCTTGAACTTGTCCAATATATCAGCCTCCACCACCACCCCAGGCAGCACATTCCATGCACCAACCACTCTCTGGGTGAAAAACCTCCCTCTGACATCACCCTTGAACTTCCCACCCATTACCCTGAAGCCATGTCCTCTTGTTTTGAGCATTGGTGACCTGGGAAAGAGGTGCTGGCTGTCCACTCTATCTATTCCTCTCAATATCTTGTATACCTCTATCATGTCTCCCCTCATACTCCTTCTCTCCAATGAGAACAGCCCTAGCTCCTTTAGTCTCTCATAATCCATACTCTCTAATCCAGGCAGCATCCTGGTAAATCTCCTCTGCACCCTTTCCAATGCCTCCACATCCTTCCTATAATGAGGCGACCAGAACTGGACACAGTACTCTAAGTGTGGCCTAACCAGAGTTTTGTACAGCTGCATCATCACTTTGCAGCTCTTAAAATCGATCCCCTGACTTATGAAAGCTAACATCCCATAAGCTTTCTTAACTACTCTATCCACCTGCGAGGCAACTTTCAATGATCTGTGGATATGAACCCCCAGATCCCTCTGCTCCTCTACACTGCCCAGAATCCTGCCATTTACCTTGTACTCTGCCTTGGAGTTTGTCCTTCCAAAGTGTACTACCTCACTCTCCTCTGGATTGAACTCCATCCGCCACTTGTCAGCCCAGCTCTGCATCCTATCAATATCCCTCTGCAAGCTTCTACAGCCCTCCACACTATCCACAACACCACTGATCTTTGTGTCATCTGCAAACTTGCTAACTCAGCCTTCCACCCCCTCATCTAAGTCGTTAATAAATATCACAAAAAGTAGAGGTCCCAGAACCAATCCCTGCAGGACACTACTAGTCACAGCCCTCCAATCCGAATGCACTCCCTCCACCACGACCCTCTGCTTTCTACAGGCAAGCCAATTTTGAATCCACACAGCCAAGCTTCCCTGGATCCCTTGGCCTCTGACCTTCTGAAGAAGCCTACCATGCAGAACCTTGTCAAACGCCTTACTAAAATCCATGTAGACCACATCCACTGCACGACCATCATCAATCTTCCTGGTCACCTCCTCAAAGAACCCTATCAGGCTTGTGAAGCAAGATCTTCCCTTCACAAAGCCATGCTGGCTGTCCCTAATCAGTCCACGTTTCTCCAAATGCTCATAGATCCTATCTCTTAGAATCCTTTCCAACAGCTTACCCACCACAGATGTAAGGCTCACTGGTCTGTAATTCCCTGGACTATCCCTACTACCTTTTTTGAATAAGGGGACAACATTCGCCACCCTCCAATCCTCTGGTACCATCCCCGTTGACAACGAGGACTCAAAGATCCTAACGAACAGTTCAACAATCTCCTCCCTTGCCTCACAAAGCAGCCTGGGGAATATTTCGTCAGGCCCCGGGGACTTATCTGTCCTAATATTTTCTAACAACTCCAACACATCCTCTTTCTTAATATCTACATACTCTAGAACATTATCCTCACCTACACTGTTCTCAGCATCATCAAGACCCCTCTCCTTGGTGAATACTGAAGAGAAGTATTCATTGAGAACCTCACCCACTTCCACAGCTTCCAGGCACATCCTCCCACCTTTGTCTTTAATCGGACCTACCTTTACCCTAGCCATCCTTCTGCTCTTTACATACGAGAAAAAAGCCTTGGGATTCTCCTTAACTCTACTCGCCAAAGCCTTTTCATGTCCCCTTCTTGCTCTCCTCAGCCCTTTCTCAAGCTCCTTCCTTGCTACTCTATATTCCTCATGAGCCCTGTCCGATCCTTGCTGCTTACACCTTATGTATGCTGCCCTCTTCTTCCTAACTAGTTGTTCTAGGTCTCTCGTCACCCACGGTTCCTTCACCCTACCATTCGTTCTCTGTCTCACCGGGACAAATTTATCCCTAACATCTTGCAAAAGATCCCTGAACATCGACCACATCACCATAGTATATTTCCCTTCAAAAATGTCACCCCAATTTACACTCCCAAGTTCTCACTTTATAGCCTCATAATTCGCCTTCCCCAATTAAATATCTCCCAGTCCTCTTTGCTCCTATCCCTGTCCATGACAATTCTAAAGGTTATGGAGCAATGGTCACTGTCCCCCAAATGCTCACCCACTGATAGATCTGTCACCTGACCCGGTTCATTACCTAAAACTAGATCTAATATGGCATTCCCTCTAGTTGGCCTGTCAACACACTGCGTCAGGAATCCGTCTTGGACACACTTAACAAACTGTGCCCCGTCTAAACCTTTGGCACTAAGTAGGTGCCAATCAATATTTGATTGAACAGTTTCTCACTTGTCCTGTCAAATAGCTCCACCCAAGAGTAAAGCTTGTTGGAGGGAAGGTACAGCATTGTAGTGTTGGGGTAATGATGCAACCTGCATTGAAAACAGGAATGTTGTGTATATGTAGATTAAGATTCTGGCTTGAATGCCATCATGAAGCAGACACAAATTGGACACAAACTTCTGCAGGAGGTCAACTTTCAGAAGGATGCTCCATGGTCTCTCTCAATTGAGAATGAAGTCCTGGGTTGGTCAAAAAGGGTTGTGATATTGCTCCCTGCATTTTTCTTGAAGCTGTTGCTTGGTGAAGATCTTGTCCATTGCGCCTTTTGATGAATAGAATCCACAGTGTGATTCCAAGAGCAGCTCCAGAGCCATTGGGAAATGATGGTTCAGGAAGGGCATGGCGATGACCTTCCCTGCAGCAGATGGCAGAAAGACCCCATTGTAGTTATAATTGGATATGTTGCTTTTCTTGAACGTAGTTGTGATGTTTTCCTCTCATATGTTAGTGATAAGATTGTGAACTTTTGATTGCAGTTTGTCTCTGACAAGAACTTCAACAGGGACTTCAACAGGCTCCTGAGGTCTTGTCATTTTTCGGATGCATAGAGCTTTTTCAACTTCTTGTTGGTTTAATGAAATCGTAGTTTAAACCATATAGTTTTCTGTGGAATGGAGTCAAGGGTGGTCCTATCAATGATGTGGCCACAGCTGAGGAGTTCCTCCAAATGTACTTTTCAGCATATGCTGACTCCCTCTGTCCCTGATAAATTCACATCCATTCTTAGCTCTCAATTGCTTGGGTCATTGGGTTTTTGGACTGTAGGTGGCCATGGCATCACTGAAGAATCCATGCATGTCATGGCTATCAGTGATTTGCTGGACCTCACCAAATGTTCTTTAGGTCAAGGATTTCTCATTAGACCTTTGCCCATCTACCACTAGTCTCAGGCATCACTCCAAGTCAAAAGAAAAACAGAAGATGCTGGAATTCCATTTGTCTCATTGACCTTATCCACCTCAATGATTTCTATTTCTCTTTATCTTCCAGCATTTTTTGCTTTTATTTCAGATTTCCACCATTTACAGTTTTTTTCTTCTCGATCGCTGCTCCCTGGTATACACACCGTCATTCGCTCCACCAAACAGGATTCCTTATCAATATCCCTATGTCCCATCAGTTAATTACATGCCTATGTCTATGTTTCATCTCATAGGTTCTGCATTGTAAATTATTTAACAATGGTCAACACATGACCCAGAAATATTACAACTTGGTAACATATCTTCCTTTCTTGTAGGACATGGCACACAAAGGTAAAGCTGAAGCTTTACAAATATCTCCAGCAAGAAATGCCAAGGGATTATCCATCTTGGATTCCTCCTGAGATCTCCACCATTATAGAAGCCACTCCAGTCAATTCAATTCATTTCAATATTAGTTAGTGGTTGAGTGGACTCATGACTGTAAGCTTACAGTACCAGGCAACATAGCTGCAATACACGTGCTCCAGAATTAACTGCATCTCTGTCATTGTATAGATATGACATGGACATTGACCCAACAACATGAAAAATTGTCTAGATATGTTCCATCTATAAAAGACAGAACATATCTAGCTACCACCCCATCAGCAATTATCTTTACTGTGGTTACAACGCAAACCCTTATCCTCTATTACTTAGAAGGGAAAGAACAACTAGTGAGTTTAAAAACCACAGCTGAAAGACCAGCTTTATGTCATACACCATCCTGACTTTGAAGAATATTACCATTTCCTCCCTTTGCTAAGTCTAAATCCTGGAAATCCTTAACCACTTTTTCAAGGACAATTGGGAATGCCAGCAGCTCCCACATTCATAAAGATCAATGGAAGTTAATAAATAATTTGAGCTAGAAACTGCAGACAAATGGGGAGACAAGCCTGAGCCAAACAGCCTATCATGTTTTTGTTAACAGGAGAAGCTGCCAGAGGCTGATACTGCTGCAAATGACAGTATTCTACTTCATAATACTTCTCACATCACACTTTCCCTTCACACTACAATCTCCAGACAAATAGGCTGCAAATGATTTAAGGAGCCACGTCTTACGACCCCTCCTCTTCCCATAACCCTATCCTTGTGCTACTCCTCTTTCAGATAATCAAGAACCCATCTGGACAAGATGTTAGCAAGAAGAGAGCTGTGATAAAGGCACAGCTAATTTGAAATTCATCCTCAATCAGTGTCACATCACCACACAGAACAACACACTGATGTAACAATGTAGTATATTTAGTGCTACCCCAGAGGGATGAATTTCCAGGCAAAAATCACTTGATCTTATATTCACAGCCTCCAACTTTGGTACTGACACTTTTCATACTGTAGACCACAGTATCAAGTTGCAATTTGCATGTGGTGAGTCACAGTATCCAGGCTATGAGGTCCAAGAAGGAGGTCAAACGTATTCTCTTGGACACGTTTCACATTAGGACAAGCTAATGAACATGCACGTTGAAATGCTGCTGGGACTGGCAGGCCTGCCTAGAACAGGAATTGAAATGCCATATAGCATGGGGAAATGCAGCATCAACTTTACATAAGGCTTTGAATGGAGGTTGGACACATCCTTTCCAGCATGAAGCGGTAACTAGTTCCATTTTAGCCATGTGACTTTAAACATTATGTGTGCCTGAGGCTGTGATTCAGATTCCACTGCAGCATAAGCACCAGCTGAGCCACGCGATACTTGTGCTATAATGGACTTTCATACATATGTTGTGCAAGCTCAGATATTTATTGTGCAAACTCGAATTGCAGATGCTATGGTTCTGGCAACAAATGTTCAATGGAACTCCAAGGGTTTCATAGAATACCCTTTATTTCTGTAGCACTGGATCCATGCATCAGCAATGTATGTTTTATCTCATAAGGTCAACATTTGTAATCCCATAAACGCCACTGTCCCATTCCTTTCACTGCTGTCTGACAGCCAGCTAGATCAGACTGCTGCCACTCAGGGTGGATTGGTGCAATCTGAAGTTGAGCTATTTAGGTTCATGGCTGCTTAAAGCCATCTCTTTTGGCCAAATGCTGCCTTCTCCAATAACTGAGAAACCTTCCACTAATTATAGTGCAACCAGTGTGAGAACACTGCATAAGTACAAAGGGATGAAGAAGGCTGGCACTAAGGGGGATTAGCTAAATGTTACACGTATTTATCTTGAAATTTGGTTGGATCATGCCTTTATCAATCAAGCAAATATGAAGATTAATAAGAACCAATGGGAAGAAAAGGCGGGAACTGTGCGAAAAGTGAAATATTTGTTTTATTTTACTCACTCATGGGATGTGGGCATTGCTGGCGGACCAATATTTAATGATCACTCCTAATCACTGCTGATCTGATGATGAGGAGCCAGCTTCATGCTTAATGAGCTGCTGTAGTGTCTTTTGTAAATATACTCCGACAGTGTTGTTAGATAAGGAACTCCAGAATTCAGACCAGGTAATAGAGCAGGAACACAGAGCATGGATATATTTCTAAGTCACATACCTTCCTGGCTTGGAGGTGAATTTGTAGCTTTGCCATTCAGAATGTTGCTGCTCTTACTCTAAGTTTGTAATGGCCCTAAATGTTGCATGACTACATGCAGTCTTGCTGCATGTAGTCATGGAAGGTTTCATTCTCTTAATGCCAGCAATTTATCTCATGCTTCTCAATGAAATCAGTCACATCAAGGTTGCACGACAAGAGAATAACTCCCAAAATCACCCCCTCTTCCTGTTTTGCCACTGCTGGTAAGGGCTGATGCCAGTTGTGGAGGGTGCAGCAAATCACCAGAAATTAAGAGAGCCTCTCTGCAGTACACTTCCAGAGTGGTCCATGAAGCAGAACCATTGCTTCAGCACACCCACAGTCTGCCCTGTTAAACAGCAGTTGGTAGCATGTCTCTCACTGTAAGAGTTTCCTCTGTGAAACTATTTTGTGGATATACTTACTTACTTATCCTTCTCCTCAATTGGCTTCCTCTTGCTTTTATCAGACTTCCTTTTTTCGGTGTCCCTCTCCCTATATTGTTGGAGGCCCATAGGCACCAATAAACCTGTTACTGTCAGCAACGAAATATGGCTAAGTGTACAACTTGAGAATATGATCTCAACCCCAACTCTGCCACTGCCTGCAGAGTTTAGAGCGTTACCTCTTTAGACAGAGCAACCAACAATTCTCCTGAACAAATTCAGCTCCAAATCAATTAGTAATAATCCTAAATAAAGACTGTGCCTCCATTTGAATAGTTTGGTGTGTTGGGTAAGTGGAGATCCTCATGCTACAAAATGGCCTTCATATTGTAAAAAGATTCACCATGCATACTAAGATACGGTTCCATCTGCATCATCAAAACCCAGTTGGTCATGCTGCTGACAAATGAGTATTCCTTTAAAATTGACTGCATTAGAATAAACCTGGTACAAGTTCAGTGGACAGAATCTTCAGCACAGCACCCGGAGAAATGCAACAAATATATGCTCCACAGCTGGACTCCACGTGGATTTCATCGTCGGAGCACATCCAGGAAGTCACTTGCAGAGCTCGGTCAGTAAGCTTGGGACTCCTGTGCTAACACTGAGTTGGAATTTTCTTGCCACTTACAGGAGGTAAATGTGGCAATTTGACTTAGAACTAACAATAATTTAAAAAAAAAGATTTTAAAATATCTACTCTAGTCAGTCAAAAAATATATTCATAGAATGATGGCTTTGCATATTCTGCCTGCAGCAGCTCTTTGATATAGCTTTCCTATTAACCTCAATTCACTGCCTCTCCCCACAGATTTAGAGTATTCTCCCCCTTTCACTCCCTTTTGAAAGTTACTAAGGAACCTGCTTCCACCACCCTTCCAGGTTGTACATTCCATAACATAATAATCCACTGCATAATACATCATCAATACATCTCTGGAGCTTTGCTATATTGTTTAAATCTGTTTCCACTAATTACAAAATTCTTTTTGTTTTTCAATTAAGATTTTGGGATCAAATGTTAAAGTTATGTAATATCATTTTGCTCAGATACTTAAGTCTATTTTTTTTAAATAATGTGATTTGATTCAAATTTCAATGCATTGCCTGTATACTAATTCCATATTACTGTGCAGGCTTTGTTAAAGATGGAACTAAAAAAGCAACATCATATAAAGACGAGTATGCTTCAAGATAGGAATTCATTTGCTTGTGCTGTAATGCATTACCTCAATTGCCTTCACATTCCAATGCACAAATATTATTTAGCAAAAAGCATAGACATCAGCAGGAGACTAGACTCCACCACAAGCCCCATACCGCCACCCCTCACTGCCAAGGTGTGCAGAGTAGAAATCTCTCATCAGAACCTCAGCACGTGAGGCACCTACACTTCCATAAGAATAAAGTCTCTGGAATCTCCCACTGGTTGAAATTACAAATCAATGCTCAGAGCAGGCTCACCATATTGACTGGCAAAAAGGTGTGGCCTGTGTCCGGCTCCTTTTGATTGGAGTTAGCTATCTCAATACCTTGCAGCTTGCCATCCATTAAGAAGCACCTAAACTTAATTTTCTCTTGGTCAGTATGTGGCCATGTTGGGATTGCCTCACCATGTGTATGTTGCTTTGTGGGGGTTATCCTATAGTAGAACTGAAAGGATTTCCACTCCTTACACCTCTTTCTGCTCCTTAACCAGTGGGACAAAATTATGTAGGTCAATGCCTGGTATCTTGACTGCACTCATGACACCTTTCATTCTATGGCAGTCTGCAGTTTCTGCTCCATTTTAATCTTTAAACCAAAGGTTGGTTGCAAAGTAACAAAAGCTAAACTGCCATGTCTGGTAACTCCAGTTTGCAACTTACACACCCATGCATAGCATACCTGCAATGAAAATAACATTGCAAAAGGAAATGCAACAGAACAGACCACTGGGACACTGGAGCATTGCTCGTACTGTCTGGGCTACTCCGAAGGACCCCTCCAATACTTAGCAGAATGATTCAAAATTCATTGTGGCCTGTTACATGCAGCACCATTATGAAGGCACAACCCTGCCAATAGCTGTATGGTAAGCAGCTGAGAAGAAGGAGAGAAATGATGAGGAAGAAAAGGAAGTGGAAAAAAGAGATAGTGAGTTGTCAAACTAGGCAGCCCTCTACTGCCAGTCTTCCTGTGAAAAACTCACTCATGCATTTCCACTTACTGCAATCCAAATTCTCTATTCACCAACATTCCTGTGCCTTACATTCTGTCATTGACCTTCACGTCCATAAATTAAATCATGCCAAATTTCATACAACTGTTACGTAACCATTCTTGTGCATTTCCTTTGTTTATGTTTTCCATGTGTCTTTGCCTGTCTTAATGCTCCACTACTACGCATGGATGGTGGAAAGCTGCTGAAAGCTGCTGAATGGAAAAGACAACAAAAGGCTTTGGAGCTTGACTACAAGAAGGTGTTGGCCCAGAAGATTCACCAGCTGCAGACCACAGCATCATGACACCATCTGTGCAGACTGTAATCCATTGCCATGAAAGCAGCAGTTTGAATTTGAGTAAGAGCAAGTTGAACATGATGGCAGATTAAGTTTTCACTGCAACTATCAAACATTGAATGGCTGCTACTTCTGCTGCAATAGAAGTAGCAATAGCTACTCCTTCCACACTGGAAAGGATGGGCTCTGCGTTCTGCACAAAACCTTGTACTGTGTTGGTATGAGTGCTCTTTGGGAAGAAAGGGAGATTTTCTGATCTGTTTCATAATACACTTAATATATGAGTAGGCATAGCCATTATCTTTCTTCTGTGCCCTGCCCCATCAAATTCTTTATCCAACTCTTCTGCAGCAGAACTTTGGCAAGTCAGTAGCTGCATTATCCTTAAATGAGTAGCAGCCGCTCATTCTCGATGTCTCACTACTTGCAGATCATGTCTTAATGTTAATTTCTAAATCACAAGCAACGTCACCAAATAAGCTGGTGGGTGCATGTGAAGTCGAGTTACAATGTCTTCATTGTCATTATCATCTTGCTGTCCCTGGACTTCCTGACCAAATTGAGTTCTGGGCAACTGAAAATTTAACATCGTGGTGCAGACAAAGGAAGAGTGTGAGAGTTGCTTGCCTACCCCATTTGCAGCCTGTAAATCTGAAGAAAATTCAATGGAGAGGTGGGATGAAAATAGTCACCTTCAATGTTTTCATCCACCTCACTGAGCACAGCCTCATCAATGGGTATCCTAACAATGGCTAGCATCACTTACTCCAAGGGGCTTAGAGGACATTTTCCTCTCTGGTTATCTCCTGATGCTTTTGACTGTGTAGCACCTTGTCCTGCAACAAAGAGGGAAATATGTCAGTGAGTGTTGTGCAATGTATTTGAGTGCTTTCATGGTTGAATAGCTGGCAGACTGTGAAAGCCGTAAGAGGTGGGTGCCCAGCTTGCAGCAGTGCTTAAGCATGCAAGGAAGTGAATAAACATATGAAGGTTAGGAATGAGTCTTCCTTGTTAGAGATTATTGTTAGGTGATTTTAGGTGCGTGGTAGGTTCAGATGTGTAAGGCCCCACCTACTTACCTACCAAAATAGGTGTGCCCCAATCAGATTTTTTTGTGAGGGGGCTATTTTTTTAAATGCTACATGGAAACAAAAACTGTCACCTCCAGGACTCCAGGCTGAGATCATGACAATTATGGTACTACAAGAAAACACTCTTCCAGAGACATTACTTACTTTTTAATGTGTGGCAAATAATCTCTTTTCAATTTTACACAGTTATTGTACCTTGCAAATTAACACTTTAAGTAAAACGGAGGCAAATACTTCCAAGAAACAACATCCTTGATGACACCACAATACAATCTCCACTCTAGAAAGAAGTTACAGCTGAGAATTAGCAATATTTCTTATGTTTCTTCTGGAAGATTCTAACTTTGGGTACAGTGCAATAATTTTTTTTACTGGATCTGTCATCCACAGGTAACCACATAGTCTTTTATATTTGCTTCATGACAGCATGCCAGCCATGATCCCAACAGTGTACTTCTATGGATAGAGAGTAAGGTACTATTTATTACAGCAAAGAATAGATTTTTAAGTTAAAGTCGTGTACCCCAAAGTGTCAAAGGCATTATAGTGAAAATTTCAAACTGAACATTTTGTCAATAGAAAAGTGTATCAGTAAGAGATCCTATAGTTATTGCAATGTCATAAAGAGAGTGGTCCTTGCGGAAAGCAGAATGGGAGGATGAAAGGAAGATGAGACTGGTGATGGGATCACGTTGAAGCTGGCAGAAATGTGTTGGATGTACAGACTGGTGGGGTGAAAAGAGAGGACCAAGGGAACTCTTATCTCTGTCCTGTCTGGGGAGAGGGGAGGTGACAGCAGACTTCTAACAGTTCGAAGAATACCCACCAGTAGTCAAATATACTTTCCTGCAATGTTACCAAAGAAGAATGCAGAATATTCACCCTGAACATTTACTAACCCAGGTGAAACATATTGCACTAATGGCTGGGTTATCTAAAATTAACTAACTCAATCAGGAATCAAATCAGAGACTTTTCCCTAGGTTCAGGAAGTACTTTCAGTCATTCTTCAGCATTAAGTGTTGGTGCACAAATCATTCTACTTTATTTAGAAAGTAAAGACAAGATCAAATGTTAAAATCAACAATTTTTACAGCATCCATTCTAAAATGTTAAGCTAAACTCCACTGCCGTTAAAAATGTTATTTCAGTCATAAAATGACCTTGCATGGAAACTCAACTCTCTTTTCATTTTCAATTTGCATATTTGCACCAGTGTCCAGGAGTTGGGGGGATGTTGATTGTGTAAGTGATTGGGGATTGGGGGTGGTTGGCCAGACATGCAAGCCCTGTACACATTGCATTGAGAGATGAGGGTACAGGAACAGACATCAAACTATTTATATTATGATCGATCTGTGAGACATCAGATGGCTGCCTGCATTACACATGTCCTCAAACTCATTCTGTTCAAGTGAAGTCAAGATGTGTATTTCACTTTGTTTGACATCACTGCATATTGCAACCTCCAAGATGTGCCAATATTGATTGGGTTTCAGATAAAACTCATCTGCATAGTCCACGAAAACAAGTTATGTCACCTGAGATAATTTGAGCCCAATAGTGTTAGCCAATTAGTGACTACATTTCATTGGTATTTATCAAAGTTGCATATATACATATGAGTAGCTGAAAGTTTTAGACCGAATATTTAAATTCCCAAAAAACTTCATGATGGTACAGAGCTTCAATATGATACTATTGTATTAAAATTATAACACAAATCCACCAAAATGCATTTTTCAATACACAGATAAAAAGAATTTGTAATTATTTTGTGCTTTATCACACATTTCAGAAATGTTCCATAGCACATCACACCAAGGAAGTTACTTTGAAATGCAATCACTATTCCGCACACAAACAGATAAAAAAATCCACTGGGGAATTGAGCATACAGTATCTTTACATTTCTGTAAATGTTTGTTGATAAAGATCTCAAAACAAGAAAACAAAGTGGAAAAAAGATTAAGTTATCTGACCCTACTTTTAATACAGCAAAAATCAGGGTAATTTGAAAATCTGGTTTGATAGCCATTACAGACTAGGTTACTATTGGTGAATGTCCCTTTAAGATAGAGCATAGTGGTGTGTGTGTGTGTGTGTGTGTGTGTGTGTGTGTGTGTGTGTGTGTGTGTGGTGTTTACATTAACAGAAGATAAAGGACATAATGACGTTTCTGAAGCAGTCAGTCAGATTCAGAGGAGAGAGAGAGGAGAGAGGCACCAGCTTGCTAGTCTCCATTGATGGATGGAAAACAGTAACTGTGCCTGTCACTACAATCCACGTATGGATTTTTGGAGTAATCTGGTGGAGTCCACTTTGTCGTTAACCTGTAGAGGGAAACAGGTATTTGTGTGGACGGCCACGTCTCGGATGCTTTTCGGGGTGGCAGATACTTTGGAACGAAGCAGTGGAGTTCACTTTGTTGTTGACCTGTAGAAGGAAACAGGTATTTGTGTGGACGGCCACAATTCGAGAGCCTTTCGGGGTGAGGCAGATGCGGTGGAGTGGTCACTGCTGAGTAAACACTGAGGTGTTGTTTGGATTCCAAAGTGGACCATTTGGATTTCGTAATTACTCTCTACTTTCTCTCTACATCTACGTTTTGTCTTCAGTCAATGGTGGTTGAAGAAGCCTTTGCTCACGTTTCACCTTACAGCGTGCTGAACTGAACTTTAAGAACCATTCCTGGACGTGGAGTTTGGGAATTTGCCACACACACACATTACGAGTTTAGTTTTTGGGGTTAATATTTAAGATTTAATATTTTTACTTCTAACATTCTAACATTTTTACTTTTACTTTTCTTATCATCATAAGTAGTTATTAATAAAATAGCTTTTAACACTTATACATGACTCGGTGTGTTTCCTTTGTTGCTGGTTCGTAACATAGCTATAGCAATCTATGTAATGTTATTCATTTCTCAAACTTCAGAATTATCTTGAAGATCAGGACCAAGTGGCAGTCTCATTCACAGAAGCTAGAAGTGAATAGAATGTCAACATATAACAACATCTTAAATGCATTTATGAAGGTTTCCTCTATTTATTATTTTCAAAATATATTTAAGAATTCACTGAGTAAAGCAAATAGGAAATCTCCACAGACATATTTTCAATGCCACTACATTTAGTAACCAGGTAAATTTTACCCTGGAATGAGAAGTGGAAAAAAAATTACACTACTAGAGAATGGTTTGCTCTTGTAAGTTGTAATTATAGCTTGGTATTGCAACATTAAGAGCTTTACACTGCAAATACAATAGATAGACTAGATCTTCCTGGAAAATAACATTGTTATCAAAGCATATTGTTACTGATATGCAAGTTGGCCATAAACTTCAGAGAATCAAGAAATACAACATGAGCTGCATGTCCCAAGATTTGCTGATCAATTTACGCTGCTACGTCTGTCTCACGTAATGACAGTTCCTCGTTATTTTTGACAATTTGCTGAATTTGCATATTAATTGCACAATGAACTCGCCACACAAGGTTAAATCTGGCAATTAATCTGCAGGTACCTTTTACAATGTGATGATTGTTAATGGAATGTCAATCAACATTTGTGGTCCAGAATGTGAAGAATTTAATGTATTTAATCCCATCCCTGCATGTAGTCTATGGTACAGATTTTAAAAAGGTCAAATTTTAATTGTTTTGGTACATTATCTGACTACCTCTTTTTTCTCCTCTCTTTCTTAATTGAATCTTTCTTTCCCTCTGTCACCAAAGTAAAATACCAAGGAACAAATAGCCAGTAAAGTAAAAGCCCATGGGAAATAAGGAAAAGCAGCAAGTTGGATTCAATGGGGACATGAGAGACTGCAGATTGCTGGAATCTTCTGCGAAAAAAGAAATTGCTCGAGGAACTCAGCGGGTCAATCAGCATCTGTGGAGGCAAAGGGATAGCTGACGTTTTGGATTAAGGCCTTGTACCAGGACTGAGAGTGTAGAGCAGAGGTAGCCAGTATAACGAGGCGAAGGGGAGAGATGAGGCAGGGTCTGGCAGGTGATAGGTGGATCCAGCTGAGGAGGGAGATGAAGAGCAGATAGAGTCAGGTGAGGGTGGGGAGAGGGGAAATAGAGACAGAGGCTAGAAGGTGATAAGTGGAAACAAGTGGCAGCAGATGCTGAAATCTGATGCAAGGGAGATGAGAAGTAGAACCAGCTAAGGGAGGAATAATGGGCAAATGCAACCAGTTGGAGGAGGGCAGAGGAGATCCAGAAGGTGTGTGGATGATAGGCAGGTGGAACTTGATGGGTGAGAGGAATTAAATTGGGTGATGGGGGGGGGGGGGGGGGGAGGAATACCAGGAGAGAGAAAGAGAACAGGGAGTGTGGGTTACCTGAAGTTAGAAAATTCAATGTTAGTGCAGTTGGGTTATAGACTACCCAGGTAGAGTATGAGGTGCTGTTCTTCTAGTTTGCATTTGGCTTCTCCGGCAATAGAGAAGGCCAAGGATAGACAGGTCAGGTGGGAATGGGAAGGGGATTTGAAATGGCATGCAACTGGGAGGTCAGGATGGCCTCTGCGGACAAAGTGTGAGTTTTCCGCAAAACGATTGCTTGGTCTATACATGGCCTCGCCAAAGTAGAAGAAGTTGGATTCAAAATTGGCTCAAAGGCAGGAAGTAAGAAGTTATAGGTGGCAGGTAGTTTATTGACTGTAAGCTTGTCTGCAGTGTGAATCTGCAAGGCTTAGTGGTAGGCCCCTTGCTCTTTGCAGTATATATCAATGAGTTAGACATAAAGCTAGGATGACTAAGAATTTTTCAGATGATTCAAAAAGTGGCAAGGTCATTGACAGCGAGGAAGATCAATAGACTGATTAAGTGGACAGAAAAATGGCAAATGAAATCCAATACTGAAAACTACAAAGCAGACTTGAGGGACAATATGGCCTGCTTTTGATGCTACTTCATTTATATAGCAATAAAGAGGTCATGTTGAATACTTTGTGTTATAATACAGAAAAGATACGGTTCATAGTGCACTCACATGCAATACTGAGGCCGGGGTGGGGGGTGCGGCCGCGGGGTGTGGGCAGCAAAACAGACATTATTTCCTCTTCTTTCCACTGGGGACAGGGGAAGGTGAGAATTTCCACAGATGCCCAATCTTCAGGGTCTGGGATGGGAGAAGTCAGGGTTCAGAGGATTGGGATCTGGGAAGATGGAAAGTAGGACAAATTAAGTGTGCCAACAGAGGGGTATGATCAGCCATGAAGGTTGGGGCCTGCTGGGGAAGGGGATATGTCAGAGCACTGGGGCCAGAGAGACCAGTCGACCAGAGGTTTGTGGCTTCAGGGCCAAGGGAATTTGGAGAGACAGAGAATCAGGTCAGCAGATGTGGATGTGGAGAAAGTCAATACCATAAAGAGTGGATTTTACTTTAGTAGATTTCCAGTTTGGTGCAGTATCCTGTAAATGTGATAGTCCTGGGAGTGACCACTTTGGCCTAGCATTCACTGCAGCACTCTAAGTGAGTAACATCACTTGATACATGTCTGACACAGTGGCTCACACTGGGAAGTGCCAAATCAAATTTCTGGAATGAGGCAAATTGATCTGGAAAAGGTCATTAATGAGTTTCATTATGTCTGAAGTGCACTTTCAATTACATGGCACTGCTTGATCAAATTTCTAGTCCAAGACAGCACTTGAGAAGATTCAAAGGAGGTTTATGAGGTTGTTGTCAGCAGTTAATTTGGGGCAGAGTTTTAATGCAACTGGCACAAGGATTAGATGTGTTTTGAGAATGCTGGGATTTTTGACTCACTCCCTGCAAGGCTGTAGGGGCAGTAACTCAAACTGTATTTGAAATGAACTTGTATGTGCCATAACCTACAAAACTAGCTACAGAGAGCTGGGAAGTAGAGCTATGCCAAAACATTTTGGGTAGTTTAGCAATGAATGCTCTTCATCTGTGCCTCCCTCTATTTTCACTTTCTGTAACATGGCATGACTGTAATTCATCCTCTTTCAATGTATTCCTCTGCTTCTTTCTCAGTACTCAAATCAATCCTAAAATCCATTTTTTACGAAGATACACCACTCATCAGGTATAAGTTAAAGTCCCCAAAAAATCTGAGGTATAGAGAAAAATCTAAGGAACAGAGCATGCAGCAAGATGCATCTCTTCCATAAGATGCAATCCAATCTTTTTCTTGTAAAATCTTGGATGCAGTTTTTATTTTACATGGTACTTAATATCAAGCAGTAAAAAAATCATCAAACACCTTCTGTTAAAGATTCAGGGGAGCATTACCTTTTCTCTCTCTTAGGCCAATTTTTCCACACGTTTTTGCTAAGCAGACAACTGTTACGTATTCCCACCAACAGCTTCTTTATCTTATTGTTCAGACAGGACCCAGTAAATTACAATATTTGGTATATTTGCACTATTGCATATGATACTTAATTCTGAATTCTAAAAAATTAAGATTTGGATTATTATACAATAAAACATTAATAGGTTCATTTGTTCATAATTAAACTACAAACATTTTAGTCTGACAAATGGTAATTACAGTGTTTCAAAAAATACTTGCCAAATCATGTTAACTGGACATAATTACAAGGGATCCCCGAAATATGAATGACCTGACTTATGGAAATCTGACACAAATTCTTCCAGACATTTTTAAAGTATTTTTCAAGATAATAATAGTAATAATGAAATGCGTCATGGTAAGTAATGACTGAATACAGTATATTTTCCATTAGTTTAATTATGGGTAATGTTAGAGTGATTATTCATTAAAAAAAACTATGGCAAGTATACATAAAGCAATATGATCTGTGTAGCTATAGAAAATGAATGTTTCTGACTTACAGAGAAATTGGCTTAAGGACAGTTCTCAGAAATGGAGCCCTTACATAACCTGGGGACTGCCTATCATAGCTTATTTCATTTGCAACATCTTCTGGGAGTGTCTTTAAAACAGTCCTCCTTAATGTGTTGTAAAGTGCTACCCTACATAGGTTATGGTATGGCACTCCTTGCTACTTCCTATCTATTCTTCCCAATACAGTAAAAATATTCATTTCCATGTGTATTATATGTTTTTTTTAATGCTCTTACCCTTTCACATTACCAACACCTGGCTCGTGTTGTGGCAGGATTAGGGGAAAGAAGCTGTGAACACTGTCCATCTATTCTAAGCAGGAGGTTGGTGAAAAGTGATGGGACGTGGCTACCAATTGTGTTTAGGTGTACATGGCAAATCAGCTGCTGAACTATCCTACACAATCCACTGCAATTTGGGACTGGGAATATTAGTCGCACAACCCTGCTCCCCCTAGCTCTAGAAGGAATGCAAAAAAGATAAAACATTTTATGTTCACTTTAAATCCAGATGTATTTCCTCAATGACTGGTCTTACGAGATATTCATCGTTATTAGCATTCAGGCTCTCTAGTAAAAATTGCAGTTTGGTCCCAATGGCATCAAAACCAGGCATGCAGACAGTGGAAAAGAACTGCTTTGTCAAATAAAAGTAATGTCAAGTCAGTTCCTGGGAGCTCCAGATTGGTCAGCAAGTGACCTGGGCAAATTTATCATTCTGGTGAGTGGGAAGTGCTTCTAGTGAACAATTCAACATAACATTAACAGAACTCCCACAGCAGTGCAACAGCTCTCGAATAAGATAATACATTATGCAAACATAATATATCCCTCTTCACTTCTGCAGTATATTTTTACAATTATAAGACTGCACCACCTAGGAATTACCATCAAATAAAGTAGTATTTGGCCTAATTGTGCAGTTAATCCTCATACAAGATCCATATTAATTTGGAAGTGTAAACCAGTTATACAAGGCTCCAAATGAGTTATACAGTATATATTTTAACTTGGCCATATTGTTGTCCAAATGCATCTTACAATTACAACGTAATGTCTAAAAATGGCAATTAGAGTTAAAATGAATTACAAAGACTTCACTCATTTCAATATACCAATTAATGGCTTCAGATGTTCTAAGCAGAAATCAAAAGACAGCTTAGACAAGGGCATAGTTTCTGAAGTATGCAAGATAGATATTGTTTTGAAATATCAGCTGCACACTCTGCAATGAAGAAAATCCCAAATGATTCAAACGAATTCCAAACTGGATGATCATCACCAATTATACAGAGCAGTCTGCAAATTTATTGAAAATTAATCTTCTAACAAATCTTCATAAGTTTTGCAGTAGCTGTTAAAGATTTAAAACAGCCGGAGATTACTAAGAAAAATCTTACTCTATTAATGTAGCTTCTTGTGAAGCAAACAACACATATGGTATGTTATAAACAGCTCTGAACTCTGCCTGAAAACATTTAGTTCATTTTCCTTTGCAATGTTGGTATCACAATCAGCTTAAATTGTTGCAGGACAAAATTCCTGTCCTTCATTCTGATGCAGTACAGAGAAAACTAAAGTTATAAGTCACTATATTCACTATTAACCATGTACCCAACCATAAAGGACGTGGAGTGTTTCAGAAGTGAGCAACATGGAACTACCTTATTTCAATATTCCCAGGTTTAGGTACACTACCTTTTGTGAGCCATTGCTGGTCACATAAAGCACCGAAAACTGAGCCTACACTTATTTTAGGGAAGGTATCTTTATATAACTGCCAGTCTTAAGACTCATGGCATTTTTAGAACAAGGTGTCTTGATGGATAACTGACGTTGTGTTGACTCTATTGTTATGTCAAGCCTGTGTTTAGGTTTCCACCCTTTCCTTTGTGCTGCCTCAAGAGTCTTTAAGACCTTCAAAATTGTTCATCTGTAATTGTCACTGGTCTGTGCGTAGAGTGATATAAAGCACCAAAAGTGTGCCCCACCATAATAATGGATGGTGAGAATGGTCATGTCAGGAGAGGGAGGGAATCCTGAAGAGTGGTCATCGGTATTGCACTGGCAGCATGGCAGAATTTCTCGTTACACAACCCAGAGTAAAAGAATGATTTCTGGTCCACTTATGGATGGCTGATTAGATCATATGATATTGGGTACAATTAGGTGGAGTGCATAAACTGCATAATCCTGTTAATTTATAGGCCCACCTGACATTTGCATTAGGCAGCACTTGGGTGTAACAAAATGGCTAATGCACTCACCTCTCACACACTCTCACTAATCTTCAATTGCCAGCAATAATTGGGCAGTCAGCAGTGGAAATACATTGATATTGGGTCAAAGCAATCAGATCAATGAAGAGGAATCAAGAAACTAGGTAAAGAGGTAACTTTCCAGGAGGATTTTAGTTAATAAATGAGCAATGTAGAGGCAAAGTAGATGAATCAAAGAATTCCCAGGCATTTGTCCTCACATTGGTGGATGAGGGGGTGATGAGGGAGGGGCATGGGTTAACAAAGGACTAATATTTGTAGACTACAAAGATCTGGAAATAGGAATGAAGTAAAGCCCTGAAGAAAGTTATGGTGATAGAGAAGAACAAGATCATCACTGGATTTAAAGAATAAGAATTTAAATCTGAATCATTGAGAGCCAAGATAGATCAGTAAGGACAGGTTGGTTGGCGATCAGGTTTAGAATAAGATATCTGGCAGTAATATTTTGGATGAGGTAAGGAGGAAGAAGAGATGCACAGCATGAGAGCATTAGGGAAACTTGAGTTCAGAGTTGAAAAGAATATTCATGAGTGCTCTCTAACAGATATGTGCAAGTGGAAGTACAAACGAGCAGTGTTATGAGGATAGAAGCAGTTAAATATTACACATGATGGCACTGTTATATTTCCATGGACCTCTGTGCTCCTGTATTCAGTAAAACTCTGGATATTATAATATGCATCCTGTGCATTGTTCACAAACACAAGCACTCCAATGACAGCATAGCATTGGCGATGTTCTGCAAATTTGTACACACGACTTTTCACTTTGAACTGCTCTACCCCTATTAATCACTCAACATGTCCATCTGTATAGCACATTATTAAATGGGAAAAAAAACTTGTGTTACTTAATTGGCTGTCAGTCAAAACCCTTGTTTCCATCTTTCATTAAATAGCTAAATGACCTTTCTCACAGGTTGCTCACAGCAGTGTCCATCTCTTGGAGACTGCGGAATCCAGGAATGTTGACAGCATATAGGATATCTGCATTACGGCAGTTCCTAAAGGGATGTTACATCTACTTCAGACAAGATGGGATTTTTTTCAGTACCATCATCATGCATTAGAAATCCTCCATGAACCCTTTGCTATAAGCCTGAAAAATCTTGAATTCTGATACAGTACAATCATCAAATATTTACTTGTTCCAAGAAGTATGAATCAAGCAGCATAATAAAAGAAATATGGAGTCAAGGGATTACACTTCCCAAATTCCAAAAGATAATGCTTCATGTTTTTTTAATATTTTACTTCAAAGGTTCTCAATATTCTTGCAATGTAGACTCTAATATCTCTACAATCTTTCAGAGAAATTTGAAGTAGCATGCAACAAAATTGGTTTTGAAAGTCACACCATGATAACTATATTTGCTATTCTGCAGAAATAATTTCTGCTCTTGTACAGCCTTTAAACACAAAGGCCATCATGCAGATTGATGGCAAAATGTCATTCAATCCCTACCTCTTCAATGAGATGTCAGTTCTCAGAACCTAGAGAGGCCTTTTGGAGCTAAAACACCAGCCACTGCCACTCCCAGACTATCAAACCTAACAGCAACAAATCAAGCTGTCAGGAAAAATAACACTGCAAGTTGCTCAGTCTTAATCATGACCAAGGGAGAATCCAAAACCGAATGCCTTGGGAAGGTACCTATTTTCTTATCTCAGTAAAAAAATAACAAGGGAATATATGCAGGAGTTAACAAACAAATTACCCAGTTAACTGAGCACTTCCATGCACTGATAGTTTATTACATATAAAGAAAGAAAATGCTGGAAATACACAGGTCAGATCACATCTGTGGGAAGAGAAATGGAATTAACGTTTCAAGTTAAAGACCCTTACATTTGAACTGGGAAAGAGAGAAAAGATGCTTGTTAAGCTGCAGGGAGGGTGGGGGACAGAGAATGTCTCTGACTGGGCAAAACTGGGGTGTTCTCACTCTCTACATGCTCCCATTCATTCATTGACCAGATAACCTCGTTTACAGTTTATCCCCAAGGTCACCTGGTTTTACCTTATGAGAATACATCCCCCACCCACTTTGCAGCTTAATGAGTTTCTTTTCCCTCCTTCCTAGTTCTGAAGAAGGGTCTTCAACCTGACACATTAACTCTCTCTTTCTTCCCACAGATGGAGCCCGACTTGCTAAGTATTTCCAGAATTTTGTTTTTAATTTTAGATATTCAGCATCTAGTGTTTTAATTCTCATTTACTACTTTTTATAATATTATATGCCATCTCAAGCTAAAGAAAACTTAATTTCAATAGACGTTATACCAATTGAAGCTTGCAAAAATTTTCAAAATCAGTAAAATAAATTATTCTTACTAATATATATCAAAATTCAAAGTAAATATTCTTAATGAGGGATTTAACAGTAAACTAAGACAGTGATTTAATAACAATTAGAGAAGATTCAAGACCTTCTACTCATAAAAAAATTAAGAATCGTTATGATATTATGTATATAGCATACAGCACAGAAGAAGGCCATCTGGCTCATCATGTCTGTGTTGACTCTTTGACAGAGATAAATAATTAATCCCTTACACTTTCTGCACAGCCACGTAAAGTTTTTCCTTTATGTATTTATCTAATTCCTTTTTGAATGACCCTATTAAGTCAGGCCACCCTTTCAGACAAGGTTTTGCAGGGTGTGCCATATGTTGTTATCTCATCGGTTGTTCTTTATTCGACCACCTTTAGTTTGTGTCCCTTTGTTACTGATCCTTCTGCTGCCTGGAACAATTCCTCCTTATTCACCATATCAAAACCATTCATAATTTTAAACACATCAAATTTCCTTTTAATCTTCTCTGCTTTAAAAATGATCCTTACTTTCAAATTCTACATATAACTATCATTCATACTATCCAGTAAATCTCTTCAGCACTAATTCAAATGATTGATATCCTATATAGAGCATGCAGAATAAAACAGGTGCTCCACTTGAGGCCTTTTATAAAGTTTTAACACTGTAAAAAGGTTTGAGCACATATACAGAAATGCAATAAAAAAACTGCGTTAGAAATTTGAAATAACAACAGAAAATACTGGAATTAGTCAGCCTCTCAGGCTGCACCTGTGGAAAGAGAAACTGCTTTCCCTGCACTTCTCAATTCTAAATATGTACTCCCCAACAACTGATTGTTTCCAACAATTTCACTTTTTATCTCACACCCAGGCCCTGCTGTATTATTCAGTTTGTATTGGCCTGGATATTAGTGATAAATGGCAGCACGTTGGTGGCATCTGCACTTGCATATTCGAAAAAGTTCCTAAGCTCACTCAGAGCTGGTACTGATCTCTTAAAAACACTCTGTTACTCAACTCTCCAGGAAGTACAACAGGAGAGCAAAACCCTGCTGATTTTCCATAGCTGGGAAAATTGTCCAACTGATCCTGCACCAGGTTAGACATACCATGGGATCTGCAAGCATATTGATTTCCATAAAGTTTAAAGGCTGTGGGGAAAAAAGGAAGGCAATCCTATTTTTAGAAGAAATTCTAGGTGTTAGTGCTTTTAAAATGTGTTTAACTCTGTATTTTATTAGTTTTGAAATGTTTCTGAATGCCATTTAGAAACACTTAAATGCTGGTGTTGCAGCTAGTAAAGCTCTGATTAAAGCTCTGCCCACTGTCTTTCAGGAGAGTTTCAATAGTGGGTCTTATCCATTGTGATGTTTGAAGCCCTGATTCATGCCCTCAACATGCAGGCAAGTAGATTTGGGAGAGCAGTGATTGTAGGTGGCAGGCATGTTCCAGCAAAATCGAAATTAAAGTGTCTTCTAATTCTTTCCATCATCTTTCCATGTACTATTGTGTAATATAGTCCTGGACTCAACACCACTGGATTTTCTGGCAATTTCTTGCACACAAATAATTGTGTTTATTTCTCTCATCTTATGACTCTCCTCTTCTGATGGGTGCTCATAGAGGCGCAGCAATCATCATACTTTCTTCCCCAGAAAGTGTTGCTTGTCCTCACCATGTTCTCTTCCCCAGACATACTGTATCTTCTCTTGTCTTTCCATATGGCATAAGTGTAACCCATTTCTCATTCTCCATGACCACCTTGTTGGCATTATGGCTGATGGCTCTAGTGCATCCGTATCTGTGAAGCTTTAGACACCTTGTGTGTTTCAAGCCCACTAGCATTGAGATTTTATTAGGCACCCAGTGCACAGGTCGAGTTGCTGCAGACCACGTCACTGCTCAAAGCTCCACTTCTTTGAAATACACAGCCACCTAATTCAAGTAACTTGATCCAATCAATGGCCATGACTGCAGGTGTACTGCACTGACCTATCACCATAAAAGGGAACTAGACTCATAGACCTATCCATATCTACTCACAACTCAACACTCTTTCTCCCCCAGAAACTAGAGAGAGTCACCTACACGGATGCCTTACTCCACCTCAGCAAAAAGTGTTTGAGATATTTTCATTACATATCTTGCCCAATAATTCATTGGCTTGTAGTATATTCAAGATGCATACTAATTGTTGTGTCTTCAACTGGCAAGGAGCTGCCAATGCACTGTTGATAATTCTCTCTGCAGATGTACAGTAAATTCTATGTAACACCTCAACTCTACCTTTTTGCTTCCTTAATTTCTTAAAAGTAATCAATCTCTGTCCTGAATATACTCATGGGTACAGAATTTCAAAGCCTCCCTAACCCGTGAGGTAAAAAAATTCCCTCTCATCTCTGGTTGGAATGGCTGACCCTTACTTTAAGACCCACACTTCTACACACCCGAGCCATGGAAAAAAATCCTCCCCATCTCCCCTTATCTACCCTATCCAACCCCTTTAGAATTTTGCATGTTTCAATGAGATTCTTCCACACTTAAGAAAATATAGGTTCAGAAGAATGATCATGACAGGAAGAGTGTACTCTGAGAGGACTGAAAAGGGATGTTTGAGAACTGAAGGGATGAATGAAGACAAAGAGGGACATGAGAAGTAGGACCCAGAGAAAAAAGTGTGAGGAAGACAAAGCTAGGAGAGGTAACATGAGAAAGGGAACAGAATCAAAGGCTTCAGTTTACCAGAGAAGGAAGGCTGGGAGCACGTATGGGGGCAGGAAGAGAGAACTGTGCAGCTAGAAGAGAAAGCACAAAGAGTAGGAGTAGGGAAGGGGGAGAGGGAATGTGGGAAGAGGACATTGAGGGTTAAGATGTTGTGAGGTAAGGGATTAAGGAAGAGGAATTTAGCAGAAGGTAGATGAGAAGAGAGGACAAGAATGGAGGAAAAGCCCATATTAAGTCATCACCACTGTGGATTCAGAACAAATGTATTAAATGGCACTGCAACAGATATAATCATGTTTAGGGATCTAATTTTAAATTAAAGTCCCTTCTGTAGTGCATAAAAACATTGTGCTTTGCATGGAATTAGGAATAGACTAATCACAACATAAACCCAACTTCAACTATTCTTATTACAGAGATGAGAACATATAGCCACTGTTTAATATGAATGAACAAAGAAATCAAGCATGCTTATGAAAATGTAGTTTGAAAAAAAGACATCATAAATTTCAAAAACTTGAGTGATTAAAAATCATATCTCTATACAGGCAACATGAGATCTACCAGACAATTTTTAAGAACATTATGTTTACTTTTTTATAACCTGATCACTTCATGCATTTCAAATGTTTTCTGCTTTTAAAACATTTAGTAAGATCAGTAAATTGCCTTTGAATTTCACAGTAAACAGACTCTTCTGTGTGATATTCCTCTCTCCACTATTAAATAAAATGACTTCTGTCTAAAGAACACCATATAGATCTCTTATTTGAATTCCATTAAATACATTTCACGACAGTCAGCAACAGCAATTTTTTATTGTTTTGCTTTTCTGACATTCTCACAGATCTTTACTTTCTTCATCTGGTACTAAAATCATTACACGCCATACATATTAAAATAAAAACATGGTTTGCTGAAACAGACAAAGGAACTGAATTTTCACCCAGATGAACATGAATGACTTCCACAGTCTTGCTATTGTGGACATTATTCTTCTATTATTTATCAATGTAATTCCTCAGATTTCCCCATAGAAGGTTGACAACTTCACGATGGATAGCGAGAGCTTTATCTCAGGTCACTGACTGGTAACAGGCAATCTTCTATCACACATGCATAAACAAAATGAAATGAAATAGCTTTCAAGGTTTCAGACCACCAGTATAGGCTACATTTCACCTACAAACAAATGAACAGCCGACACCATACAATGCACAATGTTGTAAAATCCACTTACTGATCTGTCCAATTTGTTGTTTATGTCATAAAATCATGACTTAAATAACAAGAAGGATCTTCTAATTTTGGACAAAAATAGATGCAGTACTGGAGAGGAGATAAAGATGATAAAACAAAACCCTGTCATTCATGACCCTAGGCTCTCCAAAATGTGTTACAGCCAATGACACACACATGAAGTAATGGGCATTGTTGCAATTTGAAGATCCCAGGAATTGCAATGAAATGAAAGACCTCAATCTGTTTCAGTGAAGCTGGTTGAGACATATACATGTCTGGAAACCAGGTGAATTTCCTTGCCATTCTTTGAATAGTATCATCAGATTGCCTATATCTTCCTGAATGGACAGATGGGGCTTGCTCTAATGCATCATTTGGATAATGGCATAATTGGCAATGCAGGACACCCGCAGTACTGCACTGAAGTGTCAGAATGGATTACGTGCTGAAGTCTCAGGAGTGGGACTTCAAACCATGGCCTTCTGACTCAGATGCAGGAGTGCAACTACCATCATCACTGGTGGATAGATTACTTGTCCATTAACAGGCCCAACTGAAAACTGCTGTGAAGTGGCTCAGAGAAAGCAGGCCAATGTCTTGTCCTTACATTATTTGCAAGCTGCAGCTGAACACTCAAAGCTTTGTGATGGCTTTTAAATAATGCTTCAAAAAGTCTCTGATATTGTGCATGCAAAATTTGACAGTTCCATCAACTGTGTACCCATTTTAAGGAGAAGATTCCCCATCCCCATCCCACTCCACACCACAACTCTCACAATAAGGGACAGAAAAAAAACAGTAGTTTTAGATATAATTCTTTTGGGGAAACAGATAGTGAAAAAGCACATCTTTAACTGGCATCAAATTATCTTCACATCCTTCTGGTTCACAATCATTTGTGTCAACAGTGACAGAAAGGAATGTGGGAATGATTGCTGTTGACAGGCCCTAGTAACATACTCTAACCAATTTGACTGATTGGTTCTGACCAATTTTAGTCTCATCCTCCAAACAACTGGATTGGTTCTGACAAGCTGCAATCCTAATCTTAAAATGACCTGATTTATTTTGACAGCCTTCAATCCAGTCATCTGATTGATCTGATTGGCTGATAGGGAAAATACCTAATTTCTTTGAAATACTCTCATTTTAAAACAATAGTGATTGGCATGTATGACAACTGCACTGCAGTATTTTAACATTTATATCTTATTATAAGACAACTTTACATACAAGGCAGCCTTCTGGACTTAATTTCAACATTTTTAAATCAACAACATTGCCCTCATTTTATCTTTGGGAACCTATTTTAGACATCCTTTGTTTCTCTACTTGTTCCATAATTACCTCCTTTAATCCCTTTTAAATTCCCCAGCCTTCCACCAGGTCACAGACCTTCCCTTTTGTCCTTGCTGCATTTTTCCCGTTTCCCATCTATTAAACTGGATCACCTCCAACTTCTTCCAGTTCTGATGAAAGGTTATGACCTGAAAGGTGAACTCTATCTCTTCTGCTCCTGCCCAATGTGAATAGCTTTTATAGTACTCCTCTTTGTTTTTATTAAGATACATTACTATTGTTCCACTACTACTGGAATGTCATACGATCAACTGAAAGTCCCAACAGAATTTACAAATCCCCAACACGAAGCACAAGAAACAATAATAGGAAATGATGCAAAGACTCATTAAGCCAGTCAGAAACTATTAATAATTAACATTTTAGATCCTTTATCAGAAGTTTAGCCATAACGATTAAAAGTATTGATGTTAAAATTATTTCCATTGTTTTCTGTCCCTTCTCCGATGTTTTCCCTTACCACCATTGCATTCTGAATGTCTGGTATGACGTAATTAAGGAAATTCCTAATTTCTGTCATCACAAGGGTGAGATGTGGGGATTCTTTACACAAAATATCAAAATGAAAACTGCTCAAAAAATAGCTGACTCTTTCTACTGCATAATGTCCAGAACATTTCTACTAGCACCGATGTTGCTAATCTTGAGTGTGAAATCCCATGTGGTAAAAGCAACAATAAAAAATAAGCCTCAGTGGGAAATCTTTTGACCTGCTTCAGTGTATGTGTATAAGGTGTTTAATGCTGGTCACTGTCAGTCAAATTAATGTATTTAATAAGCTGTGCCTTTGTGCTATGATAGATGCACAGAAGTGCTAATGTTGGCTTTTCAGCATGATTCCTGGTAATCTACTGTTAGATGATTCCACTGCAAGGAAAATATTGCAGGTATAAGTCATTGGTGCATGTTTTCAGTAGAGAAGAAGTAGGCAACCTCCAGTGATGTGAACCGCTACACTTCCTAATTTAACACTTGATGAAACCAACCAACCAATCACCATCTAATCAATTGTATTGTCAGAATATTTCAACTTCAGTGCAGATATCTGTGAAAGTCTTAACTGTAATAACACATAATTTAGTTAATGAACTTATGATTGCTATATTGAACCATTAATGATAGTAAAACAACAAGCATAATTTTGTTGGTAAATTATTCACAAAAAATATACACAAATCTGATAAATATTTAAAAACTAGTGGACCAGAGATTTTGTGATGATTCCACTAATTTTGCACTATGAGTCTGACAGGAACTTCACCATTTTTTGGACGATACTTTCCGATGAAGTTTCTGACCATCAGTTTAAAAGAAAATGATAAATTGGAGGTAGGCCTAATTGAAGGGATTTCCTGTGTTAAGGATTATTGGTCCTAGACATGCAAAGACAGTGGCAGCCAATCAAGCCACAATGCAAGGCACCAAGATCTCCACATCAGGATTCACATGGAGAGTTCATGGATTAGTCATTCCAAATGAAGCAGTGATTCACTTGCATTTCTTCCAATCTAATGTACTGCATTTGGTGTTTACGATGGGGTTTCATCTACATTGCAGAAATCAAATGCAGATTGTGTCACCGCTTTGTGCAGTACTCCATTCAGACTGCAGGGGCAACCCTGAGCTTCCAGTTGCCTGTCATTTTAAATCTCCATTTCAATCCAACTCTTAACTATCTGCTACACTGTTCAATGGAGGGCTAACATAAGCTGGAGGGACACCATCTTCCATCCAAGCACATCGCAGCCTTCCAAACAATATTGAATTCAACAATTTCAGGTAACTTGCTTTCTTTGTTTGTATCAGAATGGACTAGTTCTGCCACAGGTTATCCATCTGTAATATTTACTCAGCTTTTCTTTTTACATTTAAGATTTTATTTTGAAAGTTATTTAGTTTAGGAATGTACTATGCAAGTAAATTATCTTAAGTTTTAGATTTTTCTCAACAGAAGAATAAACATTATACCTAACTCAAGGTTATACATTAGCTCTTATTAGAAAATTGGATTTGATTTTTTTTGCTTCAAGTAATACTTTTTTAAGAATACAAAGACACCGTTGAATGAGGAAATGTTGTAAATAACGATCTTAACCAATCAAAATTTTTGATTATAAAGGCAGTTATCAATACACAGGCAGGATCAGACCAGGAAATAGATCCCAAAAAATGTCATTTCATAAAGAAAAATGGATCATGGATAAACAAAGAAATTTCAGCACTTTACCCACCACTCTGAAATCCCCAATTCCAAATAAAAATTGTCATCTTATGATCAGAGACATGCATCAAGAAAGAATAATACCAAACTCCTCTAACACAGGAAAAAATTTCACCCAATTAACATTAGCAAATCCATCTCTCTTAGCCCTCAATGATTATTGTTCTTCATATTGCACCATCTCCCTTGCCAAACACTCACTGTCCCCTTCCCATTTCACAATGAGAAAGTTACCTGGACCTAATGTATTTTGGCTGACCAGATGTATTTTGAGCCACAACTCCCCTCTTCTCCCAGGTTTAACAGCATTGAATCCGCTGGCTCTGTACAAATCCAACCACTACCCAACTCAATGAGTTTTTAACATTGAAAGAGAGAAATTTCAGCATACAAGGAAACCCACTTACTTACTTTTTACAGAACTGGAGGCCAGTCAGCCAACTCACTCCTGCAGAGAAATCCATCAGTCCCATTCCTGCTTTCATTATTTCCCCTGTAATCCTGCAATTTATTCCCTATTACATGCTATCAATTCCCCTTTTTCACTTACCTACACTCAGGTTAACTGCCAAAGCTGTTGAAACCCAGAAATGATAATTAAAATATAAAAGAAAACATATTTAAATAACGAGAACATTTAAATAAACTGAAACAATGATAAATAAATGCTAAGCTGACAGCTTAGTTCCTCGCAGCCATTTCCCTCCAATGAAATCAGAGGGGAAATTGTTCTTGTGCCTCAACCAACTTGGCTCAAGATGACTGTACGAATTCCACACTGCAAGCAGTAGGGATTTTGCACCACTGAGTATTCCCTCATTGGATATCAGCAACAGGCCAGAGTCAGGGATCAACCATTGAATGTTGGCCATAGTACAAGATTTGGCATTTGATGTAATAATATTAGAATTACCAAAATATGAACACAGCTTTCAGTGACATCAGGTAATGTTGGTGAACACTGGCAGTTTTGCCACAGGATCTACTGCTGAAGGCAATGTGGCAGAATCTGGGCACGGTGCCTATAGCATGGCCTGTATAAATCTGGAAAGGTAGCTAAAATAATTTACAGCTTCCAACAGTAACACTGCTTTAAAGCAAGATACAAGTGGCAAGGTGACACAGGGCAATGGTGGGTTGGTGGGGGGGGGGTGGTGGGGGAAGACGAGGACAACGTAGAGTACAACTGACATCAGCCATACAACACTAGTATCTGCCAGCTTTAAACAACATAAACAGTAAAGCTTAAGAAAAATGTTGCCTGCCAAAGTAAAAGTGCTTCATCGAGACACTTATGGTGAAGCCCTGTGTTGGCAAGGCTTCTGACGATGTAAAACCATCATGAATGAGGAAGAAGAATAAATTTGCCCACAACAGGAGCCTAATAGTCATTAATACTTAGCTGAAACATATCCTTTATTTCTTTTTAAAATCATCTGGGGTTGGGGTCAGGGTCAATTCAGTTGTGGGGAGGCTAGGCCTGCCTCATAATCAGAACATAGAACAATAGCACTGGAACAGGCCCTTCAGCCCACAAACTGGTAATTAAACGCCTAACTCAACTAATCCTTTCTGCCTACACTGTCCCTCCATTCTCTGCATATTCATGTGACGATCTAAGAGCCTATTAAACGCCTCCATCATATTTGTCTCCACTACCACCCCTGACAGTGCATTCCAGGCACCCACCACTCTGTGTAAAAAGCTTGCCCCGTACATCTTTGAAGTTACCCCATCTCACCTTAAATGCATGCCCACTAATATTGGACATTTTGACTGTGGTAGAAAGTGGCTGTCTACTCTTTCTATGCCCCTCATAATCTTATTAACCTCTATCAGGCCTCCCCTCAGCCTCCGCCGCTCCAGAGAAAACAACCCAAGTTTATCCAACCTCTCTTTGTAGAACATGCGCTCTAATTCAGGCAGCATTCTGGAAAACCTTTTCTGCACCCTCTCGAAAGCTTCCACACCCTTCCTATAATGGAGCGACCAGAATTGAATGCAATACTCCAGATGTGGCCCAACCAGAGTTTTATAAAGCTGCAACGTAACTTACTGACTCTTGAACGTAATGCCTCGACTAATAAAGGCAAGCATGCAATACGCCTTCTTTACCATCCTTATCAATCTGTGCAGCCACTTTCAGGGAACTATGGACTTGGACCCCAAGATCCCTCTGTACATCAACACTGTTAAGGGTCTTGCCATTAATTATGTACTTTCCCTTTACATCTGATCTCCCAAAGTGCATCCCCTCACACTTGGCCGGATTAAACTCCATCTGCCATTTTTCTGCCCATATCTGTAACTGATCTATATCCCGCTGGACCCTTTGGCAATTTTCTGTACTATCCACAATGCCACCAAGCTTTGCATCATCTGCAAACTTACTAACCCACCAATTCACCTTTTCATCCAAGTCACTTATATACATCACAAACAGCAGAGGTCCCAGTGCGGATTGCTGCGGAACACCACTAGTCACAGATCTCCAGCCTGAATAAGTCCCATCGACCACTACCCTCTTGTCTTCTATGGGCAAGCCAATTCTTAATCCAAACAGCCAAATCACCTTGGATCCCATGCATCTTAATGTTCTGGATGAGCCTACCATGAGGGACCTTGTCAAAAGCCTTATTCAAATTCATGTAAACAACACCCACAGCTCTACCTTCATCACCTCCTCGAAAAACTCAATCAACTTAGTAAGACATGACTTAGCACAAAGCCAATAGCTTCCCTACCACTAACATGAGATTTACTGGTCTATAGTTTCCAGGATTATCCGTATTTCCCTTCTTGAACAACGGAACAACTTTAGTCTCTCGCCAGTCCTCCAAGAGCTCACCTGAAGCTAGAGAGAACACAAAGATCTTAGTCAAGGCCCCAGCAATCTCATCTCTTGCCTCTCTCAATAACCTGAAGTATATTCCATCAGGTGCTTGGGACTTATCCACCTTAACATGCTTCAAGAGACCCAACAATACCTCCTTCCTTATCTCAAAATGCCCTAGTATATTAGCATGCTCCACACTGATTTCACTATCCTCCACATCCTTCTCCTTGGTAAATACTGACGCAATATATTAAATTAGGACCTTGCCCACGTATTCCACCTCCAAACACTTCTTCTCTCCTTTATCCTTGAGTGGTCTTACCCTCTCCCCAGTTATCACCTTGCTCTTAATGTATGTACAGAATGCCTTGGGATTCTCTGTAATCCTACTTGCCAAGGATGTTTCATGGCCCCTTCTGGCTCTCCTAATTCTTAAGTTCTTTATAATCCTCATGGCTCTGTTTGATTTTAGATTCTGAAACCTTACATACGCTTCCTTTTTCTTCTCGACTAAATTCACCACCTCTCTCATATCCAAGAATCCCTAACCTTGCCATCCTTGTCCTTCCTTCTAATTGGAACATACCTCTCCTGTTACTCTGTGCAGTTTCCACATGTCAGATGTGGATTTGCCCAAAAACAGCTGTTCCCAATTAACTCTCCCTAGCTCCTGCCTGATACTTTCATAATTTGCTCTGCCTTAGTTCAATACTCTCCTGCAAGGTCCATACTTATTCATAGTCATAGCTATCTTAAAACTTAAGGAGTTGTGATCACGTTTCACCAATTGAAACATTGACAGATCTTTCAATGTTCTGCCAATGAAAGATCTATCAGCTGACCAAGCTCATTTTCAAACACTGGGTCCAGTATGGCCCCTCCTTTAATTGGACTATCTACATACTGATTTAAGAAACCCTCCTGGATGCACCTAACAAATTCTGCCCCATTCTAAACCTCTTGAACTAAGGAACTCCCAGTCTATATCGGGGAAGATGAAGTCACTCATGATAACAACCCTGTTGTTTTTGCTCCTTTCCCTTATCTGCCTGCATATCTGTTCCTCAATGTCCTCATGGCTATTGGGAGGTCTGTAGTCTAATGCATCTTTAAATATTGCAACTATAATGCATAAGAGTGATTGAACTTTTCTTATTTTTGAGTCTTACCCACACAGACCCAGGGGATGAGCCCTCCAATATGTCCCCTCGGAGTGCAGCTGTGATACTGTCCCTGATTAATAGTGCAACTCACTCACCCCACCCACTTTTATCTCCATCTCTATCTTTTCTAAAACATCGAAATGCAGGAACATTAAGCATCCAGTCCTGTCCCTCTCTTAACCAAGTCTCTGTATTGGCCACAACATCATAGTTCCATGTACTGATCCATTCTCTAAGTTCATCACCCTTACCCTTAATACTCCTAGCATTAAAATAACCACACTTCAACCCATCCATCCCATTGTGTCTATTACCTTGCTCCTTCCTGTCCTTCCTTACAGACTTACTTCACGACATCTACCTTCCTCTCAATCCCTCTACTTTCTGACCTGGTGCTCTGGTTCTTATCTCCCTGCCAAACTGGTTTAAACCCTCCTAAGTAGCATTAGCGTACCTCCCCGCCAGGATATTGGTTCCCCTCCAGTTAAAGTGCAACCCATCAAAAGGCTGGGCTGAGGAATGGAACTGACAGTGGGAGATGTCCACCACTAAGAATAAATATTTTACTTAAGTGGATCTACCTGAAGCAGGTTCCCAGGTAAACTCCATGGGCTTTTACCTGCTCAGGCAGGTCTTATTTTAAACTATAATGAAGCTGACCTCACATACATTGCGAAAGCATATCTCTGTTTGACTACCGCACACCGTCCGCAGGCCATATGTGTGTGCATGAAAATCATACAAACAAACCAGAAATGTATGCAGATCATTAGATACTAATGAGCTCTTCCTATGTAACTATGTCAGATGCATGGAGGACAAAGAATGAAAATTACAGATTTTGTGGATTATGCATTAGGTCCCAGGGTGAAAAAAAAACTATAGATTCTGGAAAAATTGCAATAATATGAGAGAATGCTGGGAATACCCAGCAGGTCAGGCAGCATCTGTGAAGAAAGAAACAGAGTTAATGTTCCAGGTTGGTGACCTCTTCAGAACATGCATCATCAGTTCATACTTCACAAGGGACTTTCTGATGAAATTATATGTTGTAGCAATTCACTTTACAATAAAATTCTAGGCCAAAGACTTAAAATGAAGGTAGGAACCTCAAATACAATATTCAAGTAAAACTCTCCCATGAATGAATTACCCAACATGATCTCTTTGTTAAAACAATTTTAATAAACCTTAAAGTTACATCTTTAAATTTTTCAATCATTCATGGTATTATTTGGAAAACTTATTGAGAAAACTGAATGTTTTTTCAGATCATGCTGACATAACTATTTTTTTCAGAAATGAAAACCTCATTTTCATATTTTAAATTAATCATGTGATACAGTACCTTGGTCTGTGTGTCGTCCAGTGTTCCAGTTCCTGAAATAGTCATCCTGAAAAAGAAAAGTTATTACAATTTATATTTTCAAACTGATTGTGGCTTAATAATGTTTTAACCTTGTGATTAAATAATGGCAAGAGAAGCACAATTGAAAAATAAGTACAAACCTCAACTTCCTGCAAAGGCAAGCATGAGAAACAAGAAAAAAAGAATTAAATAATAAACTGGAAAAATCAACGTGTTCAAAAATATAAATGAAACATAATTGTGCCTGAGTTGCATTCTAAAATTCAGTATCAATTTCATGTATAACGCACAGAAATACCACCATTTTTGTCGAATATATCTTAAGCATACAGAGTTTCATTAGACGCGCAACTGAAAAACATTCAGATGCCAGACAAACCTATTCTCTAATTCCATAACCAATCTTGTTGAATAATTTTTTACAACATGACATTTGTTTCCATTATTACCCCAAATATATCAATAATGATATTTTTGATATTTCTCAAAAAAATCCTGCCATGCTTTTAGATCAATGTAAAATAAAACAACTCATCAAATAAGGGCACCAATGATTAGAAATTTTTTTGCCATGACATATTTTGTTATTCTTTTGTTTTATTTCTCCTTACTTTAAAAATAATTAGGGCAACCTTTCCAATTAATTTCACTATTTTATCATCAGACTACGGTTAATTGCTTTAATTTAGAAAGTGATATGGATTTGAAATTAAGAGTCATGACTTTCTTGTTAATGTAGGCCATATAAAAATAAAGTGAAACATAATGTTCTATTTTCATGATGAATAACAAGCTACCATCCCCAATATTTATAACATATCCTTTTTCTTTAAAAATAAACAAAGTACATACATGTCCTTCTTCATAATTTTTCAACCACTACTCTATTGAAGGCACTCTCCAAGGGTGTTTAGTTGTTTTCAGGCTTTTTATGTCTTTTTTTGTGTTGTCTAATTAAGTATCAGGGACAAAGAAGTCAAAGTACGATCTGATCTCGTCCTTATCCAAAATCAAAGGAAATTCTGCTGGACAAGATGAGCAATTCCTCACTTGTACTCCCGAAAGAAATTGTAATACTTTTATTCTGGCACAAGTCAGTTGGCTTTGGGCCTTTCTGCTCCTTATGGTGCAATTATTTAAGTCAAATATTTGACAAATTAGACAGACTACTGAAGTAATAACATTCAATATAAATTCCACCCATACAACATACCTTTTCTCAAGTGCAGCTGGCTATTAAAAGACATGCAAAAGCTTCCACTGAATAAATTCAATGGAGTGAATTTTATGCAAATTAAATAGAAGTCAACCCAGTTTGGAAAGTGTTTCACCATGCCTAGCATCAAGCTGGGTGAAATCCCTCAAACTCACTCTCCAATAATACTGAGACGACCTTCAATTTATGCACTTCAGCAGTTTAGCAAGGTAGTTCATTACCACCCTTTCAAGGGCAATTATAGATGCGGAATAATTATTGTTCTTGCCAGTAATGCACACATTCCATGAATAATTAAAGAAAAATCAACAAATACTGTTTTCACAATAAATAATAAAAAGTTGAAATGGGGTCTTTTCCTTTCTTGAAGTCTCATCAGAGCCAGAAATTTTTAAAGAAAAAATTTTGTTCAAAACCCTGAGCAACAAATGACTACCAACCATCACAAAGCATTCTGTGTATTCTTATTATGTATTCTTTACATGACTACTAAATAGAAATGAGAAAAACTACCAATTTCATCAATCCAAAGCAGATCCACAGTCCACTTACTGCATCATCTAATTGCTTCCCAAATGATTTCAGGGATTTTCCTCCTCCAGAAGTCTATTTCACATTCTAGTCACTGGTGTAAAACAATTTTTTTATCCGTTTGTGCTAAGGAGTTCACTCTCTTTTTTTATTTTGGCATAATTCAAAGCTGATGTCACCTATCCTGTTCCAGATTAAAATAAAAACAAAAAATGCTAGAAACACTCAGCAGAGCAGGTAGCCCTTCATCCTTCCAATAAAAGGCCTTCAATCTGAAACACCAACTTTCTTTCCCTTTCCACAGATGCTGTCTGACTTGCTGCCTTTCTAGCACTTTGTTTTTATTTCAGATTTCCAGCATCTGCAGTTTTTAATTTTCAATTTCTGTTCTAGATTGTTTAAAAGTTACCAAAGAGAAGAGGATATGGTGACATTTATGCACTCCTACATGGATGTAAAAGTTTTGTTGAGGAACTATGCAGTACTCAAAAAGATGAATAAACATAAGGATGAGGGAGCTTATCAATTGTAAATAAATTTTCAATGGATTAAACAGGACTGAAAGATTCCATTAAACAAATTATAGTTACTTACAGTTAGGTTTATACCCATTTTTGCCTGCCAACATGAAATCTTGCAATGTTCAATTAGATGTGCAACCCCTCAATAAATGAAACAGTCCATGCCTGCATGCAACAAGACCTATACAACATTCAGGCATGGGCTGATAAGTGGCAGGTAACACTTGCATCATACAAGTATCAGGCAATGACCAGTTCCAACAAGACAGTCTAATCATCAATCTTTGATATTCAACAGCAACACCAAGTCCCCTTCCACAATATCCTGTGGTTAATCAACGAGCAGAGATTCAACTGGAAAAGCCAGAAATGCTGTGGATGTATAAGTCAGGGGTATCTTGTTCTCACTGGGACTATGATGGAATGAGTGCAGCTCCAACACACTCAAAAGCTGCTCACTTGATTGGCACCATATCAACAACCTTAAACTTACATTCCTTCCACTTCCAGTGAACTGCAACTACAGTGTGTACCATGTACAGAGTACACTGCAGTTACTTGTCATGGTTACTGTGATAGCACCTCCCAAATCTAACATTAACGATAGGGACAGCAGGTGCATGGGAATGCTAACACCTGCAGCTTGCTTTCCAAGTTGCACACCAGCTTGATAACCATTGCATCTGCTTCAAATCTGTGGGGCCTTTGAGGAAGGTCATGGGTTATGCACTCCAGTTTCGTAGGACTGGTGTCTCCTCCTGACTGAACTGTTCAAATAAAAGCCATTCTTGAAACCCATCAAAATGGGAATGTTAACACCAGGAGCATTAGGACCTTGTAGAGCCAACAGCAAACCTCACAGGTCATCTAGGACAATCAGCATGGCAAGTAGTCAGATGGAATAGAGCAGAGCTCACAGTAGTGTGTGAAACAAAGTGCAGACAGGCCTGACAGACCTATCTTCGTGGATATGCTGTGCAGCTGAAATGTGCTAAACAATAGGTTTGACATCAAATTACAAATATATTTAGCCTTCATATTTATTTCTTTGTCAATTTTTAAAAATGTAAATGCAATGTATTGATTAGCCTATGAATAAACTATATGCTATCTCGACAAATATCAACTTATTTCAATAGGTTTTAATGCTAGTTGGCACTTTTTCCCCCAAAAAGATTAAATAAAAAGTAAAACTGTCTGTATTGTAGGTAATGCTCAGAACAAACCATAAACTGAAAACCAGCTTGCCAGTGCTTTGAATTTACAAGCAGTACTATTAAGTCAATAAATAGTTAAGACTTACATTTATATGGCACCTTTCATGACCTCAAGATGTCTCCAACCACTTTGCAGAAATAAAGTACTTTAAAGTGTAGTCACTATTAAAATGTAGGAAATATTACTGTTTCATTACCTCAATAAAACATTAATTATTCAGTTGTGAGACACACTGATGAAACTATTGTAAACCTCAAAAGAAAGGTCTGCTCTGCTTCACCACTCTCTTGAAGATTGTCCTTCATCTACAACACATATTTCACAGTGTTGTGCACAAATATTATTTTGCTCAGGATTGAGATGGTGATACAGAACCTTGTAACAAAATCAATATTTCTGAGCCGCTATTAAGCACGTATTGTCAACGCTACAACTAGACTTCTGAACTTTCATAACATTGAAGTGGTAATTTAGCTGGTTCTGAAGTGTGAAGGGAACACAATGATAGTTGAATTGTTGTTGGTCAATTATGCCTTGTTCGGTATAACAGACTATGTCTCACAAAATCATTCACAGGAACCTCACTCTGAGTAGCAGTTAAGTCTGAAAAAAATGTAATTTCATCCTTTATCTACAAACAAAGAAAATATTACTTTTAATATAGGAGGGTGAGCAGAAAACTTGCTGAAGAAAATCCACTGTAATCATATGTTTTTTTCATAGTGATAAATGAAAGCTGCATTAATCCTGATAATCACATCGACTGGAATTGCAGACTTTAAGGGTGTGCACTTCTACACCCTACCTGTCCTTACATAATCACCACAGCAGTCAGCTTGTCTGGTGAATCTTGCAGACTTCAGACTTTTGCTGAAGACCATGTGATCAGTCTTCATACTCACTGATCATTTATTCTTCAGAGGTTATATACACAGAACTGAGAGAGAGGTACCGAGTGGTTGAGGGGTTATACATTTCCTTGCTGCCAAAATATTTTCCTGTGTGGCTCAAACTTCTTCCTGAATATTACTGCCACATTTAATGCAAAAACACTGCCTTTCTGTTTGACAAACAGCTCATTGTTCTCAAATTAGTATGTCCACATTTGTAAGACTATGGTATTCCCAACAGTAAAGAGTAATCCATAAAATGTTCTTTTCCATGCTATGAAATCATAGTATGATACAAATATCAAAAGCTAAATTACACCAACATCATCCCACATGGCAATGTAGAGGCAATGAATAGATTACCTACCCATACATTGCATTCAGAGATGAACTATTACAAAAGCAGTGTCAAGGACTGGTTGAGGAAACAGTAAAAATAAAGTATCGAACAATTTTAGCAGATAGATGAAAATAAAAGTTTAAATTTTGACAGCAGAGTGGATAAATGCATTACCTGGTGCAATCTGAAATCAAAGGTTAAGAAGCTCCCCACTCACACCAGGATGAGCCAGAGACTCTGTTTGTCCCTGGGATCTCACAATGTCAGAGACCTCCTGCCGTTCAGTAATCAAGAAGCACAAATAAAATGTTAGCAATGCTTGGACCATCAGTAGCAAAGGCTGTCCGTTAGTGCAAATGCTGGGATATTCCAAGCTGCATGGGAGCTTAGATTCATGGTGAGGGACAAGACACTGGGAATACCAAAAGGTAATTGGCAAATACCTTCAGCCATCATCTACCTTCCAACCCAAAATGCCACAATTGCTAGGAGCTACAGCTGGAACTAAAAGTTAGAGAACCAGACAATCCAGCCAATTGCCCATCCAGCTAGCATACACCAGTGACCTCTAAGATGGTCTACATTTATATTAATGTAAAATCTTAAGAGGTTACATTTAGGTCATATTGTCTCAATTTTTCAAGTGCATTTTTTACACATTCTTAATAACAGTTCAAGTTTAATTCTAAATGTACGTAGTTGCTGTGACTTATCAATTTTAATGTTATTTCTTTCTAGAAATCAGGTAAAGTTAAGAAAAGAATAAATATCGTGGCTGCAAATCTATGTCCAGTGGCATGAAATGGTAAGATGAGACGGACACCACAATTCCACATACAGTAAATAGACAGTCTTAAATGTAACATTATGGGACCTAGCAGGTAACGAATTGATGGAGTGAACAATGAAAATTGGAGGCAGTGATCCATAGCCAAAGCCAGTAGAGCTAATTGCTGATTCTAGAATACCAAAGACCTGAGAGAAAGCTTCTGGTCTGTTATTCTAAATAGGAAGGTACACAACACAGGAAATCAAGAAAATTAAAATTGAACAAACAGAATAAAGCAATAGATTAAATAAGATCTGTGCAAAATCTAGCATATCTAACATAGAAAGACGTACAACATTTTGCATACTTAGATACAAATTGCTACTGAAAATTATATTATTATCCCTCTTTCTGTATTGATACATTATATGCCCTTAATTTTTTAGGAAACAGGATATAAGTTTTAATATATTTAGTCTGAAGTACTTTTCTCATATCCTGTTGCCTGGATAAAAAGTTTTCTGGATTGCTGGTTTCTAGCACTTTGTAATCCATTGGAGGAACATGTGCAAGTTCAATAAAGAGAGCAGGTCAAAGGAAGAATCTTATTGCTTGCATACAAAAAAGGCAAGGGAATATGAAATGCAGCCAAGCTTTCAGGCATTTAACAGAACTGTGTAATCCTTCCATAATCTCTGCAGATCAAACAAATAGAAATTTTGGAAGAATGTTTCTCATTGGACTAGTTGATGAAAATAACTGCTGATTTGTCACTTCTATAGTTACAGGGCTGATGGAGAAAGGAACTAAAATAGAAGTATATGCCTAAGTAACAAATAGGTTAAATGCAGTAAAAAAACAAAGTGCACAGGTTATTTTACAAGTGTAATCTCTCAAGCAGAGATTTGAGAATTGTTTCTCTGTCAATTAGATGAAGCCAATTGGGAATTACAACGATCATACCAAACAGGAGTAATTTCCTTGGGGATTTCTGTATTTTTCGGAGATCGGACCAGGGTACATTATTGAAATATCATTAGCAGGATTTTATTTTAATCTGGGGATTTAAACTATAAAGAAATCTCTTATCTACATTGTCCGAATTAGCAGATTCCTAATTTGAATTTTAGCTATGGGAATGCAAGAGAGATGAGACCCGGTGTCGTGCACTAAATCTCTTGGGGTGCAGCAGTTGCTAAGCATTAAACAGAGGAAATGCAACCAGAGATTGTTGTTGCAACATGCGTGGAATTTCCGGCTGAACTTGTCATGACATGAAATGAGCGAGGGAGAAAATAGGAGCCTATACCTCTCAAAACATATTTATGAGTAGGATTTAGCTATTTAAACTGGAATCTCCTTTTATTCATATATTACCATATTTATGTAAACATAAATATTAACAGAATAATTGATAACCCACATGAAAAGGAATATTAAAACAGTAACATCTACATTTCACCCACATCGAAATGATTTATAATCCACTTGAAAGAATAGTATTTCCATTCATTACCACTCTGTAAACCATACTGCTTGAACAAGTGAGTGATACAGATCAGTATTGGATATATCAAGATTCAGTTCTTTATGTTTTTCCAAAGTGTTTTTTAATGTATTTTTAAGGATATAGGCATCATTGTCATGGCCAGCATTTATTGTATTTATCCTTAACTGCCTTTGAGATGCAGCTGGTGAGTTGTCTTCTATAACCATTACAGTCCTTCTGATTAAGGTCCTACCACAATATTCTTGCATAGGGAGTTCCAGGATTTAGATCTAACACCAATTAAGGAATTCCAATTTAGGATGGTATTTGAGTTGGAAAGGAACCTCCATGTGCCAACTGCCCTTGTGATCTTTGGTGGTAGTGGTTGCAGATTTAGAACTTGCTGTCAGAATAACCAAGGCAAGTAACTGCAGTGCATTATGTAGATGGTACACAAAGCAGCTAGGGTGCATGGAATAAATGTGTATTGTGGTGGATGGGGTACCAATCAAGATGGCTGCTTTTTCCTAAGTGTCACTGAACTTCTTTAATGTTCTAGTAGCTACAGTCAATCAATCAAGTGTAGATGATTTTATCACTTTCCTGACTTCTGCCTTGTAGGGGACATGGGGCTTTAGAATGCCAGTCTCTTTCCACAGGATAACCACTTTCTGACTTGTTTGGGCCAGTTAAATTTTTGGTCAATGGCGACCCTCTCAGGATATTAATGGTGGGGGACTCAAAGATAGGAATGCCATTGAACGTCAAAGATAGGTAGTTAGACTCCCTCTAGGAGATAGACTAAGTCACAGAGTCATAGAACCTCAGAAGACTTCTCACCCCACCATGTCCATGTTGAATATCAAACATCCATCTACATTAATCTTACTTTTCTTCTCACATCATATGTCAGTGATAATAAACCTGATTCTCATACTGTCATCCACCTACACTAGTGGCAATATAAAGCAGCTGGTCAACGAGCACATCTTTGCATGTTGGAGAAAACTGGAGCACCTGGAGGAAACCCACACAATTACAGAGAATATGTACAAACTTGCCTCACCTGCTGAGTGTTTCCAGCAATTTCTGTTTTTATTTCAGATTTACAGCATCTGCATTTTTATTTGATTTTCATTTTCTGTACTATTACCAGAGAGTTGTCTGGTCCCTAATCTTTGTGATATCCAGTTCTCTCAGCAGCTTCTACAGATCAGGTGTACATGATGGTTAGAACTATTTTTT
The DNA here is from genome assembly GCF_009764475.1 of Pristis pectinata. Taxonomy (NCBI): domain Eukaryota; kingdom Metazoa; phylum Chordata; class Chondrichthyes; order Rhinopristiformes; family Pristidae; genus Pristis; species Pristis pectinata. The sequence goes on from NC_067406.1 coordinate 101,387,381, forward strand.
TCTGGCATTAAGATAGCATTATATGGTGTCTGAATACTGCTTTCAAGTCTCATAAAGAGCAAAATATTTCATTGCAAAATTTAAAAGACAGCTTTGTTGGGCTCCTATGTAAGAATGTGGTCCTGCAGTTTCAGGGCTTGCAGCTTAAAACTGCTAATGCAGTATCTCACAGCTGCCAGCATTTAGTCATAGCTGCAACCCCATCAGGCAGTCCTTAAAGACAGATGTATCCAACACTGTCAGCATTCTTCTTGTTGATAATTCATTTCAGATAGTAGCACCCGTCATTCTCAATGGAAAGGACAGCGCGCCCATATTTAGTGAGAGAGTCAAGAAGATTCTAGTGGAAAATATAACCTTTGGGAAATAAGTCCTGGGCAAGGTTTATGGAGAGAAGAGTAACAGAGACAGGGACAGGGATACCGGACATACATCTGTCTCCCTTACCCACAGATATATTTCCGGTGGGTAAGGGAGACAAGCAGACCCTGCACTGCTGCATGAGGGAAGTTCCTGTCAAGAGGAAAATCTGATGTGGTACAGGCTAGTGTTGCAAAAAAATCACCATTTTATGAGATTTTCTTTCAAGGTAAGCATTAGCTCTCAAGACTGCTTTATATTTCCAGCTTTTGTCTTCACCTCCAATCATACTCTGTTAACATTCACTCACTCATACAAGCTGCATCTGTTTTGCTCTATCCCTTCTTCCCTGTGCCTTCCTCCATTTTCTTGTCTCTGCTGTTCTGCATATGTCCCTCCCTATCCCTATCTCTGTCTCTGTTACTCTCATCTCATTGTGCTTCACTTCCTTTCCTTCTACCCCACAACCAGTGCTTCTTATTTCCTCTGCTCTTGACCACCTCAGATGTCCTCAGTTAAAAGCAAGTGCTCACTGCCGTGTGTCCACTTTGAACAAAGGCGCTGTGCAGGACAGAAGACACATACCAGTTACAGTGCAGAAGCAGTGGTGCAGTTAGTAGAACTAGCAGGGTTCAATCCTGCCCTCGGGTACTGTCGGTGTGGAATTTGCAGGTTCTCCCTGTGACTGCGTGGGTTTACTCTGGGTCCTCTGGTTTGCTCCTTCATCCCAAAGACATTTGGGTTGGTAGGTTAATTGGCCACTGTAAATTTTCCCCAGTGTGTTGGTGAGTGGTAGAATCTGGGGGGAGTTAATGAAAATGTGGGGAGATAAAAATTGGATTAATGCAGGATTAGCGTAAATAGGTGGTTGATGGTTGGCATGAACTGGGTGGGCTGAAGGGCCTGTTTTTGTGCTGTATCTCTCTATGACTATGATACTAGAGGAGCGGATTACTCTATCACAATGCACAGACAACTCACTTGGAGGTACTTTATCATTAAGTCTCAGGTATCAGCTTTTTCCTGTTGTGCACCCAACCAGAATCGATTCTGATCCTTAGATTATTGAATCAAATAATTGCTAAAGATTTAAAAAGGATACAAAAAAAATCATTGGAAGCTGTGTTTTATAATTGATTAGGCCGCACTTCCTATAAATTTCCTTGACAGGTAAGCTTGATTATGTATGCTAACAACAGTTTTTAAGGACAAAAAAAATCTCGTTGCAACCGTATACAGTTTAGTGATATTTGCACCTGGAGTATTGAGTGTAGCTTTGGTCTCCATGCATACATGCCTTGGAGCCAGTGCAGCAGAGTTTCACTCAATTCCTTACCATAAGGGTATTGTCCCAAAAGGAAGAGCATTCTATGCATATTAGTGTTTAGATGAATGTCAAAGATCAACAGGATGCAGACTGAGGTGTTTTAAGATTGAAGGGTGTATAATTAGGGTGCATGGTCTTCGGATAAAGGGGGTTGGCCATTCAGCACTGAGATGGAGAAAACTCTTTACATGCATAGTGAGGATACCTTTGTAATTTTTTGTTTCGGAAGCTGATGAGTGCTCAATTAATGAATATATTCAAGGTTGTAATTAGATTTTTGTACGCTAAGGGAATCAGGTTGTATGGGAAATAGATGGGAAAGTGGACACAATTCAGGATCCCTCATCATCTTATTGAATGGCAAAGCAGATTTAAAGGGCTGTATAAACTACCTCTATCCTTTTGCCAAAGAGTTGATTGAAGGATTATCCAAGTTCCTCCTCCTCATTGCTAAATCCTGTAAGTGATCATGAGAATTTTGAATGGTTCCTAAGTGGACATAAAACTGTCCAAGGTGGATGTATGGATATTACCAAATTTAGCTTTCCATGTATATCAGTGTACCATGCATTACACTTAGTGGTAAGCAAACCCAGTACTGTGCATCTTATCTGTAGGACTTGTAAACTGATAAGGAAGCAGTACCCCATTAGTGTCAAAGGCCCAATAGTATAACGTATCTCATGGATGGTCTGATGAGTGCTTCGTTAATGTGCTCCTCTTTCACTGATGTTCTCCAACTTGCCAAGTCGCTTCATACTCAATTTTTGCACTCATACTTCAGATGGACATACTTCTGGGGATCAAAAAGAAGTTGTGAGCCTGAAGGAATGTTTCAAATGAATGAATGAAAAGCAGGTGTTCTCAGTTACATAATAAAAAAGTATATTGTCCATAATACATACATAATATGTACAGTATAATGCTCCTGGAAAGAGTGGGAAATATGCATAATCCAGATCTTCAAAAACTGAGGCTTCTATCTCCTTCATGTACATTTGCAAATTTGGGAACTGATGATGCTGAGAATCATAGATATCACAATAAAAGGCCAGTAGACCTATTATTTCCACCACAGCAACTCACCAACTCTATTGCCCCAGTTACTTCTCCATAGTCTTGCACATTATGTCACCATATATTTATCCAGTTCCCAATTTAACACCACGATGGAATCTGTCTTCATTACCTCTGCAAATATGCATTCCAGATTTCAACCACACACTGCACAGAAAAAATGTCCTCATGTCAATATTAATTCTTTCCCCCTTTATTTTACCTGTAACCTCTTGTCTTAAACCCCTCCACCCCTAACAGAAACAGCCTCCATGCACCAACTCCATCCAGACACATGATCATTTTATCATATCTGCTCTCACCCTTCTCTTCTCTTAAACAGCTCCCCTACTCTCCTTGTAACCACAGCCATTCATCCCAGGAACCATTCTTGTACATCTTTTCTGAACTCTCTCTAATGCCTGCATGTCCTTCCTATAATGAGGCAACCAGAATTGAACACAATAGTCCAGCTGAGGCCGGACCATAGTTTTATACAACCTACTGAAACATGGTCATTAGTTAAGCATACACATCTGATCTTGACAAAATAGATACCAAGGGGCTGTTCCTTTTGGCTGGAGACATCACGCAATCAAGATCAGAATATGTCCTTTTAGGGGTCAGATGAGGAGAAAAACTTCAATTCAGCTGATGAATTTATTCAAGGTCATAATCAACACATTTTTGGGGACAACGGAAATAAGAGATCTGGAGATAGGGTGAGAAGTATTGACATAGAGCTTCAGTCATGATCTTATTAAATGACATACTAAGGGTTATAAGGATAGCTCTGGTTCCTAACTTCTATGTGCTTATCTCACATTGCCTACTATGGTATTCCATAGTAGTATGGCTCTACACTACATTAATTCCTTCCTTCTCAGCTGGGCCATTGTAACGACTGAAAATTTTGATCTCTCCAGAAGTTCTAATAATCACTCCAAATGTATATCCTTCTTCACTAGCTTCCTTTTATTTGGTGGTCTGAGTTCAAATGCAACCTAGTTGTATTAACTGAACAAACTGCCTGAATTCAATTTCGAAATATGCAATGTAAACCTACATATCATTTAGAAGTAACAGGGTAAGTGCAGAGAAAGCCACAAGAATGGTTAGTGCAATGTTGACATCTCCCATTGGCATAATGGAAAGAACATATCTGGCTCTGTAATGTTATGGTTATTAAAACAACAGATGTAGTGAGAAAGCTAGGTTGTACCATATGAAGGAGCACCAAATAAAACAAAGAAAAGCTTCATACGGCCAGACTGATAATTATTTTCATCAGAATGTAGTCTATAATGAAGATTAATAACTGGAGCTGCATCAGGTTGCAATTGTGAAGACAGTTTTGTCAGTTGAAGTGCATTCAACATTTATTTGAGCACAAATAAAAAGTAAACATACAAATTCATGCATCTATTTTAGCTTTCTTTTGCTTTACACACGGCCATAGCTAGGAAATGTTAAATGTCATTTGCTGAGCTAATCACAATGTCAATTTGGTTTGCTTTTAATGTCCAATATAAGTTGCTAAGTGTTCCTGAATGGAACACTTTCAAATGCTCCTGAATGTTCCCAGTTGGCTGCATGCAAAGGCCAATAATACAATCACTCTTGGACAATTTCAACTTCAGACTACATGTTCCTAAAACAAGAAGTAGCCACTCTATGTCCTCTATCAAGTGTAATCACCTTGAAATCAGCTTCCACCATCTGCTGCAACTATAATGCATCTGTAATACTTCCAGGCTGATCAATGCAAGCTACTTTTATTTAGTACTGGCCACTCAAAAAATACTGCTCTGTCTGATGAGATGTCAATCAACAGTATAGCTGGTTATGTCCACTTGCTGAAATTAAGATAATTCACAAACAGGATTATGTTGCTATGTGAATTTGCAGAGCTATGGGGAGACAATGGGGGGAATGGGTCCAGCTGAATTACTGTTGCATAACACTCTGTGGACTCAATGGGTAAAATGACCTCCTGTCATGCTGCAACTATTCTGTGTTTCTGTCTGCACCAAGTAAAGCAAGTGCATGTTAATTGTGCACCCCAGTCTCCAAACCCGTTTTCTGGCACTACCCAATTTATGTTAAACTAACTACTTAGATTACAAAGTTTTGCAATATATCAACATATCAAAATTCAATTTTACTGTATGCTGGTATAATCATGTACATGTGTTTGTGTGCAACACTCACTCATCAGACATTCCTTAACCTTTGATTCTCCAATTATGCATGCTGCACCTGTGGCCCTCTGCTGAGCCTTGGAAAATTTATCATTTGTCTTACTCAAAACAAGTTAGATGAACAATACTAATACACACGCTATTTTACCTATAGTAAAGGAAAAAAAATCTTGATTCCTAGAGCCTCTCCACATAATAGAAGGTGCTCAGCCCAAGTACCATTCCAGTAAACTTATTCTGCATTGTTTCCTAAAAATGTGGTGCACTAAATTAAACATAATGAGCTGGGTAGCAGCTCTGTACAGAAATGCAGGTGACATCTTCCTCACAGATCATCACAACTCTGACTTCCACAAATGAAAAAGAGACAGAGAATTGATGTGTCCAGCTAAGGAGCTGGAAGCACTTCACACCTGGCCCCTTTGTTTTATACCACACATGGCTGGCATAAATAGTGTGACCATATTGAGTGAAAAGATAAGCCTAGGTCTGTGATTTGTTTATTTTAATTCATTCCGCTTTATCTTAAAATTTTAGAATTTCATTTATACAGTGTAAGATTCTTTTTTAATCTTTTTTTTTACTTTGTCATCATTTACACCTGTTTGACAATTAAAACATTTCGAAGGTTTTTAACAGCAATAAGGGTGTTCAAGGGGTGGGGACTCGGGATCTGCCACTTGATGTCGGGTCACCATTTGTGCCTGCAGGTGCAATTTCGGGATCCAGTATGATCCCGTCCGTGTTCCAGCTGATATCTAATTAGTGTATTACAAGGACTTAGCATAAGTTCCTTAATTTAGTACTTGGTAGCTCTATTTATAAAGTTGATGATGTCATGTACATTTTAACAACCTTATCAACCTGCCAGACACTTTTAGATCTTTGTATGTGAACCCTTAGTCTGTTCCTGTTTCTCCTATATAACTGTGATATTTAGTTTATCTTGTCTCTACTCACCTTTCCTTCAAAAATACTTCACTTCAATTCCCTGTTTTAAATTTCATCCGCAATGCACTTGAATACCTTGTCATTCTCTCTATGTATTCCTGAAGCCTACACTCTACATTGCCAATTTACTGTGTCATATGCAAACTTTAAACTTGTCCCCACGTACCCAAGTCATTAATGTATATTAAAAAGAGCAGTGGTACTAATATCAATTACCCCAAGGGATATCACTTCATATGTTTCATCAGTTCTGAAAATAATCATTCATTGCTGCCCCGTGCTCTCTGTCTCTCAGTCAATTGCTTTATTCATACATGAGTTTTAATCCTGTGGGCTTCAATTTTATTAACAAGACCCTCCTGTTGTTCCCGATCAAAAGTAATTTATAGAAGTTCATATACACAACTAAAATAGCCAAAGCAACCTCCCAAATTACTTATTAGAACTCAAATCATTTTAGTCAAACACTATCTGTCAAACTGATCTGTTCTGATTGTATTGATTAACCCATATTTTATTTCTTTAAGACCAATTTTTCAGAGCTATCAGCTTCACAGAATGTAATTATATTTTATTTTTAACTTTCTGAGCACAACCATCAGAATTCCAACAGGGTTAAACCCGAAAATCTCTGAAAATGGGCATGGAGATAGCAATGAGTAATTAGCCTACCACCATTGCTTTGAAAGTAACTTGAACTATTGAGTCATCACGTGCCTCAGCAGGACTTCAGTATCACAAATGATTGGCCGTACCTAACAGTAGCCTGCATTAAAAGTTAACCTGCACTGTGGCTGCAGCAGATAGTGAAAGCTGTGATAAAACAAATCTAACCTGGAAAATAATGGAGATACAAACATCAACTACTTATTTCCTTCTACATATGCCGCCTGGCCCACTGAGTTCCTCCAGCAGCTTGATTTTTGCTGGAAAATAATGGCACAAGAAGGGAGAGGGTGAACTCCAAGATTTTCCAATGGTGTACTGGATGTGGAGATAAGTAGCAATGTACAATATGCATAGTGCGCCAAGAATCCCTCACAGATAAAGACTATGAAGGCAATGGGATTAAAATGTGAAGTTGACCAATGCCACAAGTCATGTGCCAAAGACCTGGATGCAATGTCTTATGGGCAATGGTTCACACAAGTGACAAAGTTCAGTGAAGGCATTATCAAATGCCAAAGCCCACCAACTGCAGTCAAGCAATGCCCACAACTATGTTTTACTTACCAACAATCTTCATCAATCAGGATTCATACCCAGCATTCATGGGTCCACCTCACCCCCAGAAGTCTCACACTTACAGCTCGAATGGAGTACCAAGATATTCAACCATAAAGGAACATCACCCAAGCATACTGCAAAGGCTAATCATAAGGAGACCTGGGTGGCTGCATGCACTTATATCCATACAGTGTTTGCCATCAATGGAGTATCCAGTGCTGAAGCCATGTCCTGTGGCAAGACTGAAAATACAGCAGCTCCTTTGTACCTAATTCTACCTTTCAATCCCATTCTCCTTTCAAGGGCTACAACCTGGCCAAGCAATGTGGAACAGCAAGCTGACAATAAGAAACAAGAAACACTCACACTCATTCTGCATTCAAAACCACTAGTCCAGATACTTCCTCCATATAATTCACATAATAGCTTAGATCTAGGACCTACACAAGATTAAGGGACGCTGGGCATAAGTAGCCCACAGTCATACCCGAACAAGAAGCTCTTCATCACTTGAAACACCCCCTGCCTACTCCATAAAGCTCCAAGCAGTTGAAATGAAGCCAAAAGAAATCAACTAGGTCCAACTTGAAAGTAGTTTATGTTCCCTTTAAATAGAGCTAACGTTGAGAGTGGTGGGTTACCCTTTGCCACCAATCATGTGTTTAACTGCACAACGACATTAGCAGGAGTACTGAGCTCCAAACTGGCAGTACTGGAGTCAAATGAGCTATGCACTCTGATTTATAAAACTTACGTAATGGCCTTCATCATATGAATGTTAAAACCCTCACCAACATGGCATTTGATGTAATTCCCTTTGGCAAATGTGACACCAGTCTGGAACCAAGAAAGCACCAAAATACTTGTAATGAATACTGTGCTAAAAATTCTTAATCATGGATCAGCAATCATCTATTCTCAAAGGAGAAACCCATGACTGGTGGCTATTGTTAACAAATCAGACTGGGACTGCTCATTGGCAGGCTGAAACCATCATACAGTTGGGTAAATCCAGGTGCTTCCTTGATTATGGAAGACCTGATTTATGGAAATCAGATTTCATGCAAATTCTCCCATAACTTTTTAAAGAATTTTTCAAGATCATAATCAATAACAACTGTCTACAGTATATGTCCCATTAGTTTAATTATGGGTAGTATTAGGGTTAATATAGAAGATATTTGATGAAATGAAATAATTGTAGGAAGTGTATGTAGAGCAATATGAGATGAATAGTTACAGAAAACGGATGTTTCTGACCTACAGAAAAATCTGTTTACAGACGGTTCTCAGGAATAGAACACTAATGTAACCCGGGGACTACCTGCATATGGATCAGCCTCACAAAATGTTGTGATCTTGTAATTTTCTTAACAATCTATAGTAGCACACAACTTGCACATATTGATTTAGAAATTCCACTTTTACTGTTATTAGGATCGATCTGTCATACATAGAACAAGTGCACATAGTGAAACCCAGCCAGACATTTCAGATGTAATATTAAAATTGCTTTAAAAATCCTGTTTAGATATAGTTTCAGTTGTACCAACATCTTGGGATATAATTTTCCAATTATATTAATTTATAAAAGAGAATATCTAATTGGAAATAAAATTCTAAACAATGTAATAATTTTAAAAATAATGTATTAACTTCAATTAACGTTAGTGGTATCAAAGGACAAGTCACTTAATAGATCTGCATTTGAGGCTACTGCCTGCTGCTTTATAAGTGGGAATAACTCACAAAATAAATTAGTTAATATCTGTATGAAAAGAGCAAACAACAGGACATGATAAATATATATTAATATTTATCAACTAACGCAGTAATATTTGTACCTTCTCACCCACAAACTTCGTAAAGCAATAAAATGCATAATTTTATCTAATATTTAATAATCAACCCCCTGGTATTCCTTCTTTCCTCAGTCACCTGATTTATGATCAATGAGTTCAGTGAAACTATGGTTACGTCTTGCAAAGAGCACTGATTTTAAATGAAGAAAAATTGCAGTAGCACTCCTTATGATTTTCCATGAAGTGGCTGAATGGCTGTCCCATCATCAGTGCTAGTCTTTCAACATCAATCTTTGTTCCCTTCTGTAATAAAAATTAAAGTATGCCTTATGGTCTCACTTATGCACAAGTCCATTAGCAGTACTGAGCCTTCCTGAGGGAGAGTATAGGTTGCAAGACTGGGCACACAGGTCATTGATTATCTACTGATGTATTGAGAAGGTGAGGCTACATTGCAAAGGCATAGAGTGGCACTATGATCAGCTGGCAGCCAAAACTCCACTTTATGATAACTTTATCCTGGAACTCAATGTTAGTTTCCAGATATAGGACAATACAACTAATTAATGCAACAAAACAAAATGCTGTCCCCTCTTAGAAACAATAAGAACTGAAATGATGACATCTAGCTGACCTCCAGATACAACAGTGCTCCCACTCATTAAATTTTATTGCAGGAATTCCTCTACCTTGTTACTTATCTTGTTAATTAATACAGCATTTTAATTTTTAAAAATGTCCTTTCCCACTGCCTTTTACTCTCATGATTTCTTTTGGTGGGTACAAATAGTGATCCCAACTTAAGGCAGTAAGTAGCTTCATCTCTTGTTTCACAAGTGGCATCAATCTTGTGAAAGGGGAAATCAGTCCACAATCACTGATCACAGTCTTCAGCTTCCCATTTTTTTTATTTTAGCTCCTGCCAGTAATCCGCTCCTGCTGCAGAAGATTACTCACAGGAGCTGAAATAAAAAATTATTATCTGGGGAAACTGAAAACTGTGATCTGTATTTGTGGACTAATCTCTACTTTCAAAAGACAGTAGAGTATGAGTACTACCTGTAATGATATGAAGTTTAACTTGGATGGCAGAAACTATTGTTTAATTCAGGAGATAACATTTACAGGATATAAGGAACCATTTATCTAAATTCTCTACATGTCAGTGAAAGAACACTTACAAAGGAAGAACTGGCAGGAAAGCCTCCTGTGGTCCTTCGTGAATATTTCAGAAATACAGCTTTTGGTCTTCAATACAGGCAGACCAAGGTGACCAGAAATCTGAAGTACACTCTTGGAGTGAATTGCTTCATGTCAAGATAATCTCCTCTTTGATTTTTTTTTCTTGAACTAAGTTCTCTAGAGCTAATTCCATGCTGCACAGTTACATGAGTTTGCTGGAAATGACATTCAGACCAATGATGAATTTTAATCTTTACGTGCTTCACGTCAAGGAAAAGGAAATTTTACAATATGTGCAAATTCAGTGAGTCCTTTCAGCTAGTTCAGTCCTTTGCCAGATGGTTATCCCTGATTTTTTTGACCCATGATCCCATTTAAAAACAGTACTATTTCAAAACATAGCTGAGACCCAATGGATGAAAAATACTGCTTTTGTAACATCAGTTAATCCCAATAATTACAGTTGGAAACAGAGCGATTAGTTTCTGATTTTAGTTTAATGAATTTTGCACCACATTTCTTTGTCTTATGCTTCATATCTTCATTCACTACTAACATAGAAAGTCACTCCAAGGCTGTTTTTAACATAAACTCTACGCAATAAAATGGTCATAGCAAACATAAGAACATAACAAGTAGCATCAGCAGTAGGCATTCAACCACTTGAGCTTGCACCAACATTCACCAAGATCATAGCTGATCTTCAACCTCAACAGTAATGTTTTGCACTATTCCTTTATCTGTTTTAATGTAATCAATGACTCATCTTCCACAGCTGTCCCAAGGTACAGAATTCAAAGAATTCCCATCCTGTTTGAAGAAACTTCTCCTGATTGTGGTCCTAAATGGACCCTTTATTTTAAGACTGCGACCCCTATTTCAAGATTCCTTAACCAGCAGAAACATTCTCCCCACATCCACCCCATCAAGTCCCCTAAGAACGTTGCACATTTCAAAAAGCTCTCTTCTCATTCTTCTAAATTCTAGAGAATAGGGGCCAAGCCAACTCAATCTACTGTCATGTGACAGACCTAGCTTTGCAAGAACCAATCCAGTACATTTTTGATACACTCCTTCTATAGCAAATATATCCTTTTTCAGGTAATGAGACCAAAATTACACAAGATCATAAGATAAGGGAGCAGAAGCAGGCCATTTGGCCCATCGAGTCTGCTCCAAGGAAAAGGGAAAAAAAGAAATGAGAAATGCGGAATGGGGGGGGGGGGGAAAGAAAAAAAAAACCTATTCTAGTCCCAATTTCCGGCCTTATCCCCATATCCCTTGATACCCCTACTATTTAGATATCTATCTATCTCTTCCTTGAATGCCCCCACTGATCTGGCCTCCACTGCTGTACGTGACAAGGAGTTCCACAAATTCACCACCCTCTGGCTAAAGAAATTTCTCCTCATCTCTGTTTTGAAACTGTACCCTCTAATTCTAAGATTGTGCCCTCTGGTCCTGGACTCACCCACCAAGGGAAACAGCCTAGCCACATCTACTCTGTCCTTTCCTATCAACATTTTAAATGTCGCTATGAGGTCCCCTCTCATTCTTCTGTACTCCAGTGAGTACAGTCCAAGAGCCGACAAACGCTCATCATACGTAAGTCCTTTCATTCCTGGAATCATCCTCGTAAATCTCCTCTGAACCCTCTCCAACATCAGCACATCCTTCCTAAGATGTGGGGCCCAAAACTGCGCGCAGTATTCCAAATGAGGCCTCACTAGTGCCCCGTAGAGTCTCATCAACACTTCCCTACTTTTATACACTATACCTCTCGAAATGAATGCCAACATAGCATTCCCTTTCTTTACCACCGATCCGACCTGGTGGTTAACCTTTAAGGTATCCTGCACGAATACCCCCAAGTCCCTTTGTACTTCCGTACTTTGAATTTTCTCTCCTTCTAGATAATAATCTGCCCACTTATTTCTGTTTCCAAAGTGTACAACTGCACATTTCTCAACATTGTATCTCATCTGCCATTTCCTTGCCCATTCTCCTAAACTGTCTAGGTCTCTCTGCAACCTTCCTATCTCCTCAATACTCCCTACTCCTCCACCTATCTTGGTGTCATCCGCAAACTTAGCCACAAAACCATTTATTGCATCATCCAAATCGTTAATGTACAATTACACTCAATACTCCAGGTGTGATCTCACGAAAACCCTTCACATATATATATCCTTTATTCAAATCTCTTCCCATAAAGGCCAACATTAGATTTGCTCTACTGTCTGCTGCATTTGAACCTTAACTTGCACTGAATTGTGCACGTGGTCTTTGAATAGCGTTTCCCAAGCTCTCACCATTTTCATAATGACTAAATTAACTTTCACGCATAAAGAAATAAATTCATTTTTAATTTCTTACAACAATGACTGAAATTTGGACACTTTTCATAATTTTATATGGTTGGATAATCATTTAAGATACATTGCTGAGAAACCCCCTGCAGGAAATACAGCAGCAGAAAGTTGTTACTGTTCAATGAAGCATAGTTTTTGTTTTATTGGAGGAGTTAATTGCATTGGCATAGGTGAGTCTGCAGTCATTTTATTGACTCATTGACAAATTACAGAAGATGCTAATGTCATGTAATTGGATATTTTAAAATGAGAATAACAGACAGTATCAATCAATATTTGTATTTAAGAAAATGGTGGCTTGAGATTCTATCTGAAAGACAAGTAGAGCACAGGGTGGGTACAGATAACAACTAACATGGGTATGTACTTAATGCCCTGTTTAGACCACAACAGGAAAGCATCTTTTAATAGCAGGAACAAGCCCTTACTGGTGATTGTGTTGGTGATTGACTTGGAAGAAACCTCATTGCACTTCATGGCCTTGAAGATTGCTGGTAGAAATCTTGCAATGAGTGTAGATGAGGGCTGGGGAGGCTTATTGTTGTTAATTTAATGATCAGGCTGGGCCTCTTGAAGGTCAAATGGCAAGAGGAGCTGGCTTGGTAGAGGAGTCTACAGAAGGAAGAGGTTGATAAAGAGCACAGACAAGGAGGGTCCAGCCCACAGGAGTCTTTTGGAAACCCTGCTTCTCCCTCCATCAATCTGAAGAACAGTGTGCCCTGAGGTTGTGGTTTTCCAAGGTATTTGCAATAGGGATCAGCAATATTCTAGTAGCAGAGCTCCAGCTGCATATCTGTGTCTTGCTGGTCCACCTTTATAAGTGAAAGTCACTGTAGCCCTGACCTCCTTAGCACTTTGTTCATTCCAGGCAGCAGCAAATGATGTATGTCACAGATCAGAGGTTGCAGCTTATTGCTGCATATATGTGGTTAAGGATGGTCTTTATTCAAAGAAAGATGAGTCATCTTCTTTCAAAACTGAATTAGATCATTAGTTCAAAGAAAAGTAATGCAATACTGTAAGCAAAGGATGGGTATATATTGCTTCTCTATGATTTTCCCTGAGGTGAGACCAACAAGAATCAGGGGCACATGGATTTGCTAAGATCAGAGCTTTCTGATGTTCAGGTAATAAATAAATTGCCCCCAAAAGGCACTGAGTGCTCCACATGTGAATCCTGTTCTCTTTGTAAAATTCTGAGATCACTCTCTGAACACCATTTATAGATGACCACAAAAAATGGTTAATGTCTTGCTTCCATGAAACTCGTGCAATATATTTATACTGAGGCAGTCCCTGTGCTCACCACATTTCAGCCACTGCAATGGATGGACCAGTGGCTCAAGAAGGAAGGGCTACCCCTTCAATCTCAATATCTCGATATATGTTATAATACCTTATAGCTCTGCAATTCACTTGATGACCTCACTATTCTAGCTCAAGGCATAAACAGAGAGGCAGCCTGTGTCCAAATGAAGCAACACCGTGCCATCATTCAGATTTGGAAACGTAAGTGGTTTGTTGCCACCATAGCACGTCAATATCCAGCAATGAGCATCTGCTTTGCACAAATTTCAACATTTATTATGGATATCTAAAAACACTACCTCTACACATTCACAAAAAAAAGGTATGCTCTGGAGATCTTAAATGACCAAAATAATTACCTGAACCAGACACTTAACTAGTCTGTCAGCAAGAGAATTTTGGAGATTTTTGACAACACTGACATACTCAGCTCCTTCCCTGCAAAGCCATTCCATTTCCAAAAAAGGCAGAGTTGCCAGGGAAGTTGTCTCCTGTTTCACAGACATCATTTATTTCCATGTGTCTCAAGACCAAAGTCCATGATCAAGAATTTCCTTGGAGTGGTGAATCCTCCGTGATCACCACTAAGTCGACACTTAGCTACAGTAAATCTTTCAAAGGCAATTTGGACCCTCAAGCCACCTTCAGTGAAACTGTACTTGTCTCTGCAGTTGTATATCCAATGGCTATACACCCATTTTAGCATGAAGCAGCTAGCCACAATGCCAGCCACTTAAACCACCCTAATCTTACACTGCAACCCAACATTTATGCAGCTCTCTTAGTATATCTATTTCTTTCAAGAAGTTTGATATCAAGCAGGATAAAGGAGCCCAGTTGATTGGTATCTATCCACCACAATTTCTTCCTTTCACCACCAGTGTCTGTGGTTGTACCATCTACTAATGTACTGCAGCAGTCTAGTCTGGCAGCACCTTCCAAACCTGCCACCTTCACCACCAAGGAGGACAAGGACAGCACATGCATGGAAACACCACAAGTCACATGCCCCTCCAAACTGCACACCATCCTGACTTGAAAATACATTAACATTGCCATCATCACTGCATCCATTTCCTGGAAGTTCTCCCCTAACAGCAATGGGACACTGCAGCAGTTCAAGCCAGTGATGCATCACCTCCTTCTCAAAAGCAATTACAGATCTGAAGTAAATGCTCACTGCAGAGACAAGTACATATTCACTGAAGGTGGCTTGAATTTTTGCTATGCCCACATAGCAAAAAATGAACACATAAAAAAACTGAATCAGAGCACCTTGTGAGAGCTTTATGGTCATGTCAAATAGAGTTGTTGATCTGTAACACTGGGCAGCTTTCACTTAGATACTTTAAGGACAAGTAGAACTCCAAGTCACATTGCAGTTCTTCCCTTTCCCAACTGCTCATTTCTCCACTGTGTTTCAACTGTCCCTATTATAGCAAAGTCAGAGTTCCCCATTCACAAGAACTGCAGCTCCTTACTGCTCTCAACAGGAATTAGGTTTGAGCAACAAATCACAACTTCTCAGCAATTCCTCAGACACACGGGTGATAACAAATGAATGGAAATCCGAACTGCCATTAAGGCAATTGCTCCTATGTTGCTAGCACTCCATTACTGATTATCTGAATGTCCCTGACTACATAAGTCTATTTTTATACATCCAAGTAAGATCAAAACCACATTATATTTGACTAATCACCCTTGTGTATTCCCTTTGTCTGTCTTCTGCATGGCCTTAATTGCTCCATTTTGATACAGAGCTCCCTTTTGACTGTAGCCCAGGTGGTGGATAGTTGCTCCCATAGGGTGATGAAGATTACAGATGATCATGGTGGATAACAAGGAGCAGCTCTGGGCCTAGGTGGCTTCAGATTGAAATCTCTTGCCATAAGTGGCAGGGATCTGAGCTGGCTGGTTGACATGCTACAGCTGTGAGGACATTAGTTACAGCATGAACGTTGAGAAGAGATTCATTTTTCCCTGGGTTGGGGCATCAGATGGCCTAGCAACCTGAAGGACAGATTCTTGGAGTTCTACGGCAGCTTTGAAGTCTGAGCTAACATTTAATCTAGAGCAATAATGACAGGAAGCTGATCTTGGACAGTAGAAGGCTCAACTTCCTTTCTAGCACTCATACTTTGGGGAGCTTCTGACTGTGCTGCAGTGGCATGATCTCTGCTATCAGATACTGCACTACGGTTGGATCTGTGAGTTTTGACATAGAGCAGGCCATCACTTGCATGATGGGAAAGATGGGTTACAAGCTCCATGCAAAGCCATGTAACAGATTGGTACTGGACTTCTGCATGCTCCTGGACATCCTATGCATGACTGACAAAGCTCTAGGCATCATATGCATGCACTTTTGCCTTCATGTATTGGCTATCCCAACATTAGGGTACGATGCAGTGCAGTAGCAGTTAAATCATCTGATTGGTAATCCGGAAGTCTGGAATAACAATCAAGAGAGCAGAGTTCTAATCCTACCATGGCAGCTACAGAATTTAAATTCAGAATAAAATCGATGAGAACTTATCTCATTGTTTTTCTACCAAATAATTGCTACAAAATAACCACAATTCATTACTATATTATGACTTTGGTTTGAGTGGACCATAAAACTTCCACTTTTTTTAAATGATGGCAGCACAGCTCCAGAGGTCTGGGTTCAGTCCTTGCTTTGTGTACTGTCTACACAATTTACATGTTCTCCATGTGACTGCATGTGCTCTGGTTTCCTCCAACCTGTCAGGTCAATTGGCTACTGTAAATTACCCCTTAATGTATATGGGTGGCAAAAAAATACAAAGGGGAGTTGATGAGCACGCGAGAGTAAGTAAGTTGCAGAGCTGCAAGCAAAAAAGGGTAAATGGGACTGATGGGATTGCTTTTTTTGGGAGCTGAAATGCCCTGATGGGCCAAATTGCTGCCTCCTGAGCCTAGTAAACAACAACTACATGCTCAATAACCAAGCTATAAGAAGATTTTCTTTTGCATATTGAAGCCCTAAAAATGGGTTCCTTAGTACTAATTTTGTTAGAATTTCCTTGAGGAATCATGACTGAACATTTTGAAATGTGGCTTGTGACATCCAACAAATTAGTGTAGCTGACAGGAGAATCTCTTGCGAAGTATGGAAATCCAGACAGTTGCCAGACCATTAGATCAATCTTTGTGCACTTCAGATTTGATGGTATACATGGACAATGATGATTCGCAGAACCCAATGCCTTGGAAGAACACACCTCGCTAGAACACTTTTTCCTCATCCCAGCCCACACTATTGTCAATTATATATTTGTTGGTGATTAATTGGAATGATTGTATTGATTTGCTTATTTGAGTAGGCTTGAGAGTATTGTGGCTGATGAAACTTTTGCATAGATCAGTTACAGTAAGATATGGGGTCTGTATTTCTAGACATTTAGCATTACGGGAAGAAAAAGGAGAAAGCCCACAGAAGAGGACTACCTACCAGAAGTGGGTAAGTGGGAAAATTTGAAATCTAAATAGTGCTCTACAAACTTCTAACTCCAGCTGTTGACACAGAAATCTTGCAATTTGTGGAAGATTTCACCCACTTCTCTCTTGGTATGGGAAAGCATCTAAAACACTGCAGTAAAATTTCGACACTTTGAGATGTGGGTAGTATCAAATTAGAAGATTTTATGGACTATTACTCCTACTAATACTCAAACAAACACATATTTCACCTTTTTTAAACATGGTACCCAGTAGTATAATAAATTTTCCAGTGAGCTCAGTGGCTTTAAAAGGATCCCAGGAAACAGTGTCCCACTGAGTTGAAAGGTTGCGCTAAGGACATGACAAAATTCACAGGATGCCCATAAAGTGTAAGATCTGTCCCAAATCTAATGATGGCACATCCCCATTACTTGAAACGATCTTCAATTTCCAGAATCTTTGAGCCATCTGCTCAACATTCAGTTGATCACACCAATTTGAATCTCTTCCACAGGAAAAGAACACAAATATAATGAGAATGATTCTACCACCTACAATATTATAAAGCAGACATCAAGTACTCTATGCTTTTGCTGCTTAGACTGGTCTGAAGGTAGATTTCGGTATAGTGGAGAGCAGATGTCTGTTGTGCCTCGTGAATTATGCAGAGACAGTGTTTGCCATAAATAGGGTGCAGGTGATGGTAGAGCATGAAGAATGAGCAGAGGACGAAGTGGAAAAAAGGAAGTAACGTTGTAAGTCCCTTTTCAGCCGGGTAGTTGGGAGTAACCAATTACATACATTCAGTGGAAGCAGCCTAAACGTAATTACTCTGCCTCAGAATGTAACAATCTTTGCCCTGGATTACCCATTACTTCTGCCCAGGCTCATTATGTGCAGCTCCTGCCTTTGAGTTAGTCCCTATTATTTGTAATATGTCAGTAGGTGAGTGTCAGATCGAGTGATGGACTTTCACTTTCTTTACCGTCTGGCTGCTCCACTGCCACAACTCAAACAGATGGAAGTTCTAGCATTTTTGAAAAGAGAAAGATGTAACCAGTTACGGCAAGGGGAGAGGGAAGTAAGGGGCAGGTACATGCTTATCACCTACATGTAAATAAGAAGTTATTATGAAGTGAGAGAGAAGTGGGACCTGAGAAGGAGGATTATGTAGTTATCTTCAGTGGTCTCCATGTTGCTTCTGCACATGAAATGATTGGTAGCCATTTCAGTAATGGCCAGCACTCTGTCCTCCATGGCCCCTAACTTGCCCCCTCGTGCTTTGGTGCTGTTAGAATTGATTAACCACAGCCTTTTCCTACAAGAGAAAAGCGAGTGTGTTAATGAGTGTTTTAAATGATGTGCTTGCGGTGGTAAAGTAGCTGGCAGTGGATGAAAGCTGTGAGATGTAAGTTGAGGCTTGATGTGATAATTGTGTGAACATGTGGTGGGATATTTGCATGTTAGGTTTCTGTGCAGATTGATGAAGGATGTTGATAGATGAGTGTTTATTTAGAGTTGTTTGTGAGTTGAATGCAGTGGTGGAAAATGCTTTTGGTTAATTGCACTGTCTCTGCTTAGTCAAGTGAGGTCAGGTTAATTGCACTGTCTCTGTTTAGTCAAGTGAGATCAGGAAAATTTTGTGTGGCGCTGTATCCATGATCTCAGGGCTTGACTACCTTGTGTTGACTATGTTTGCTGCCTCTTTGTTGTTTGGCTATCTTGCTCACCCTCCCTGGCCTCCTCTCTCCTTTCTACCTCAATAACAAAGGTCTCTGGAACCATGATCGAAAATCAAGATCTTTACTCCCGCTGCTGGTCTTTGTGGCGATTCCAGTAACCATTGAAATGAATTCCATCATTAGTTGTCCCTACATCTGCCCTTTGACTTTAATGAATGTTATCCAGTTTGAAGTCACAAAATTATGTCCTGCGGACATGCTCTAAGGCCAGCAGCAGCATAGTTACCACCAGCTGTGGTTGAAATCACATAAATGAAGATGCAGTAGGTATTCTTCTGCATCTAGTTAAATGAGTGTGGGCCAATTGAGCAGTGTGATCCCACCACCTGTTTGCCAGCACTTCTCTGATTTAGTCCCTAAAAGTCAAGGCTATTCTACTTCCTATTTGTTCTGAGTGGAGCAACACAAGCTGAGGTATGGTTCAAAGTTCTCATTGCATTCTAATACTTTGTCCAGATGGTCATTCTACATTCAGAAGCCCAGATAGTAAATACTGGTAATGACTGAATGAAGTTGAACAACGGCAAGTCCAGTTTTTGTTCTCTCCTCTGGCCAAGTGCATCATTTCTTGTTAAGACAATTTGAGGGGAATCAGGAATAGGCGCAATATATTTTTCCTGTCTCCTTCTGCCCGCCTTCTACAAGCCAAATTCACCAAGGATAATTCCATGAGACTAGAGAACAAGAGATACAAATTAATATTGAAAGTATAATTGTGTGAAATAAAGTGTCAGGATTATTTGTTCAGCATTTTAAAACAAGTTACTGTACAAATAGTTGAAAAAAGAATATGATTAAAGGTATTATTTGTGACCTAAGAATCAGTTTACATTAGTTTTCTGATATGTTAACGTTTATAGCCGAGTCTTACTTCAGAAAAGCCTTCTAACCTTGATTAGTGAAAATGCCTTCAAGTTTGCAAAGCATACAATTGTCTAAAAAAGCATTTGTAAATTGAAACACAAGTTGATCATTTTAAGATTAAATATCAATGCTACGGTTGGTAATTTTTTTGATTAATCAACTTAGCATATTTGGTGCACAAAATTTAGTGGCAAAAGCTTGCATTCTCAGTGCTGTTCACTCACCATTTCTCAAGTGGGATCACTGACTTAGGTAGCTATGCAATTTTGATCTTTACATTCCTATACATCCTTTGGAAATAGATTTTTTTAATTGAATTTGACATGTCAGTAATTTTATTTTAAAATATTGTCTTTCCAATTTTAAGCAGGTAATTTTCTTTGTGACTTTTTCCAATAACACACTAAAGCTAGTTCTCAGAAAACATAAACAGACTGAATAGGAATTACTCAGTGGACTAGAATACGTGGTCAGCGGTAAATCACCTTTGTTCCCCAATGACCAAGAGCAAAAGATCATGCTTAACTCTTCTGCTACCCTAGTGTGAAAAATACTAATACCTTAATCCCTTCCATTTTTCTCACCTTTTAAAATGAAAAGGGAACTCTATGGGCAGGTCTAATTTGTTTGAATGGTTTCCCCACAGCAAGTGGTGAGGAATCTCTGAAGTCCAGCATCAGAGTACTGTCTAAGAAATGTAGTAAATAGATTTTAGCAGAATCAGGACTTGCATTCCCACATTTCCAGTGTTCCACACAGAACTGTAAGCATTTCAATATCCAGCTCTTTGATATGAGGTGGTTATAATTATAATTATTGAACATGGATAATCAGTCAAATCATTCCATCATGGAATATGTAACATAATAGCTACTGCAATATTGGATGTATTCATTATATTGGAGGATTATATGGTGTATACATTAAAATCTTAGATATATATTATACGTGGATAGAGAATCTCAGATATAGATTATAAGTGGATAGAGGTATAGTCCAAATGAGGGGGATTCACCCACTGCAGAAGTTTACTTATAAATTGGGTAGATAGCTGGCATGTGGAAAAGATGCAGGTGCCATCAATCTGGCCAAAATTGAGCAAGCTTTTATGGTATATTTCTATGTAGATTATACAGGCTAACTATTTTACATATTTATATCACTAACCTAATCAGAGAGTCACAGAATCATACAGCACAGAAAGATGCCCTTTAGCCCAACTGGTCCAAGACCAAGATTTCCATCTAAGCAAGTCCCATTTGCCTGTGTTTAGCCCATATCCCTCTAAACCTTTCCTATCCAGGTACCTGTCCAAGTACCTTTTAAATGTTGTTAAACTACCTGCCTCAACCACTTCCTCGGGCAGTTCATTCCAGCTACTGGCCATTCTCTGGGTGATAACATTGCCCCTCAGGTTCCTATTAAATATTTCCTCTCTCATCTTACACTAATGCCCTCTAGTTCTTGATTTCCCCAGCAATCGAGGTTCGATTCCTGTCGCTGTCTGTAAGAAGTTTGTACGTTCTCCCGTGTCTGCGTGGGTTTCCTCCGGGTGCTCCGGTTCCCCCCCCCCCCATTGCAAAGACGTACGGGTAGATTAATTTGGGTTTAAAATGGGCGGCACATGGGCGACTCGTTGGGCCAGAAGGGCCTATTAAAACGCTGTAAATAAAATTTTTAAAAAATTTTAAAAGATCACCCCTCATTCTCCTATGCTCCAATGAAAAAAGTCCCAACTTGCTCAGCCTCTCTCCAAAACTCAGTCCCAGCAACATCCTTGTAAATCTCCTATAAACTCTTCCCAGCTGCATGGCATCTTTCCTCTAGCAGTGTGACCAAAACTGAACACAATATTCCAAATGTGGCCTCACCAACATCCTGTACAACTGCAACATAACATCCCAACTTCGATACTCAATGCCCCAACTGATGAAGGCCAGCGTGCCAAAAACCTCCTTCACTACCCTGTCAACCTACTACGCCACTTTTAGGGAATCATGTACTTGTACTCCTAGGTCCTTCTATTCTACAAGACTCCCCAGGGCCCTACCGTTCACTGTGAAAGTCCTACCCTCATTTGTCTACCCAAAATGCAACACCTCACACTTACCCGAATTAAAATTATCATTAAGGGTTTGGATTAATTATCCTATGGCATGTTTGTTTTAGCGGTTGATTTTGAAAAGTGAATACAGGCAACCCTTGCATTACTGGGGCATTACGTTCCTAAAAAACGGTCATGATTTTTCATAACACAAAGCCATGTTGTCAGCACATGCATTAAGAAATGCCAGCTGAAAAATATAAATTTTTTGTTTATTCATTTACCTTTTTTCATATAAATTCCATGAGACTGAATTTTATTCCGCATTTCAAAGTTTTGGGTAGTGATTTGTGAATTCTGCCAGGGCGAATTTCTGTTACCCAAACAGCCATAACGCAGGGGTCACCAGTGTTGAAAAACCTTCACATTTTTTTCCCCAACTTGTTTAATTCATTTCAGTCAGAGCAAATTCAGGAACTATTATTTAATGCATCTCCAATCAGTTGTGTCTGAATCTTACGGGGGAATATTGTACAATGTATCTGTTTTGTTTTAAATTATCAGGCTTTCTAGGAGTTACATAAACTAAATTGCACCTTGTGTACTTTTGCATTAGCAATCATGTAATCGAAAGGACCAATTAAATATTCAGCAGCATAGTAGTTAACATCTTAATAGCATAGTAAGGTGCCACAATGTCTGGCTGTATTCATATTCAGCTTGAGACTACATCTTCCTAACCACCATTTTATTAACAAATCTCCTGGTGGAAATAAAGTGCATTATTATTGCTAAAACTACAGATCATATTAAAAGCAGTTAACTCATACAGATCCTCACAAAGGAGAGTGAAAGAAATGTAAGGGTACAGGTAGATTATAAATTATTAATGCATTGAAACATAAGCTAAACTGATGCTCAGAAGAGACCAATGCTGTTTTGGCCCTGTACCATTAGTAGATGACTTTTATGTACAAACCTTGTGCAAACACTTGTACACTTTGGAGGCAGCAGTCGCTTTGTTTTCCATTAACACACATTAAGCATGGGTAATTTCAGGAGTGCACCCGCTGAAACTGAACAGTGTTAATTCTTCTCATGCTTCTGTCTCTTAAAAGGAATGTGTCCACAGAATACAGCACTGCTAGGGTCCATGGTGCAACTTGAGTAAAGAACATTCATTACAACAGAGTCCTTGGGAGGGGCACTCGGCAATCTGGAAATCCTCATTGAAAAGATGGGCATCTGTAGTAATGCCCTGCAGGTAGGGAGCACATGAAGCTGCCTGGTCAGAGCTGAGGCTTCTGTAGGATGTAGTGGACAGTTTGGTCAATACCAGAAGTGATGCCCAAGGTCTTGGTTCTAATACTACAAGAAAACTAAATGATCTCACATCTGTGTTCAAGATAGTGACAAATCCCAACTCTAAACACGAGTTACTATGCATTACTTTGACACATACACACACACACATACTTAGCTGTATTCAATCATAGCAGCCATATCATACGCACACTTTGTAATAATCACAATGCTTCCTGCTCTCTTACATTAAAACGGATGCTTGCAATTGAAGACTGGAGCAGCAGACTTCGAGGGAGACCTCATTGTGCTCAAAGGCTCACTCATTTGGCAGATTTGATGCCATTCGAGCTAATGGTCACCAAAGAATTGTGAACCACGGAAAATGATATGCTCTTACCAATCGTCCTTGTGTCCAGTTCTCCCTCAAACCATACTTTTCTGCTTCATAGCATCTAGATGATTCAAACATACACCTCTTAACCTGCCCACTTTTCTCACCATTAGCATATGCTTGTGCCTTTCTCTTTTGAAATATATAACACCACAAGGTAAGACCCAGCACTAATAACTGCAAGAGTCGTTGGCAAAAAGAAGATTATGCTATGTTACTGCACCTGATACTTAGGTCCAGGCACTCAGTGCCCAATAGAACTAGAGGGCAATTTACAGGTGGAATATGCAGCCAAGCTGGAAGAAAAGGTACAGTGTATGTGCAACTCCACAAAGGGTAAAATCTCAAACCTGTCCTACCCAGAAGAGTCAAAGGCTATTATTGTGTTAATTCATTTCTTAGTATATGAATGCTGCTGGAAAGACCAGATCTATTGCCCATTCTATTTGCTGCTTGCAAAGGCGGTTACAACTGAGCAGCTTGCAGGGCCATTTCAAAGGACGTATTTTAAGGGGTTAAACCATGTGGGGTGAGTATGGAGTCACATATCGATCACACTGGGTAAGGATGGCAGATTTTCTCCCCTGAAGGATATTAGTCAACCAAATGTTTTTCACGCTAATCTGTAAGCTTTTTTTTGTGGTCATCGTTACTGAATGGCAGAGCAGACTCCGACCCTATATATAGAAGTCATTTGATTTTCATTTCAGAAGGCATTTAATTTTCATTCACTTCTACTCAATATAAGTGGGGTATGATCTTCAATGGGTGGTGATGTTTTCTGCCAGAATAATAACCAAGCAGTGAAGAACATAATCTACCCTAAACACGCCAGTTAAAGTTTCAATTGTATGCTGTGTTGTATGCATATTGTATTCAATTGCATGCATATAACGCCTCACAAGCAACAGTTGCCAAATATTTTGGAAATATTACAAATATTTTGATTATGATTGTTAAACAAGTAATTCTGTTTCAGATTTAGGTTTTAAATTTTTATCATGTCATATTATGCCCTTTTTGTCAGAATAAAGGAATATGGAATACTTTCAGACACAAAAAAATGAAAACTGTCATACCACAGCTCGTGTACAAATTAGCTCTCTCTTTCTTGAGAAAACAGTTGTTTTGATGAATTATGTAATTATTTATTAGGTTGTCCTTAGTATTTCTGCAGAGAGCTTGTTTCTTTAACCTGAGCATTCATTACGGAAAGTGATGACACTTTTGCAAAACATGGCACAAGTTATCTTTGCATCCAGTATTCTAAGATCAAACACCTTATTTGCAGAATAATTCCTGCAAAGGCTTTCGTAGGCACAGGACATCCCAATTATGCGGGTCAAACTGTAAAATAGATTCCAAAGCCAAATAGTGCTCTCACTCACTGCTGCTTTTAGTCCGAAACAAGAAAACTAAAAGGAAATTTGCATTTTCAGATATATTCTCACAGTGTTTAAAAATCATTCTTTCTATTGCCAGCTGACGTTCAATTTTGGGTCACATTTAGGTAATAAATTTTGTTAAAATGTTAGCCTTTAGAGTACCAAGCAGGAATGATTGGGTTTGGAAACTAATGTGCTCCGAAATAGTAGCATTAGAACAGCACTAAGTAATGTTCTTGCCCTGTTTTAAATATGCCTATAAAAGGCAATTTTCAATTGCAGGCACACTTGTTCCTCATAGCTGTTCGCTTGTGGTCACACAGCTGCAATGCTGGGAATTCACTTCTTAAAGCGACCCAATGACTCAAACACATTCCCCCTTCCAGGGGTACTGGGTAGAAAACAGCAGACAGACTGGTGTATGAAGGGGGCCAGCAGGCTGTAAAGAGCAGAAGCCAGACACATGTGGTTGTGGATCTGACTTACAGGAGCAAATCACTCCAAAATATGGATTAAAGTGGTGAGGAACAGAGTCATAGTCATACAGCACGGAAACAGGCCATTCATCTAACCGGTCCATGCTGACCAAGATTCCCACCTAAGCTAGTCTCATGCGCCCGTGTTTGGCCCATATCCCTCTGAACCTTTCCTATCCATGTGCCTGTCCAAGCATCTTTTAATGTTGTTAATGTACCTGCCTCAACCACTTCCTCTGGCAGCTCATTCCATATGTTGACCACTCTCTGGGTGAAAAAGTTGCCCCTCAGGTTCCTATTAAATCTCTCCCATCTCACCTTACACCAATGCCCTCCAATTCTTGATTCCCCAACCCTGGGAAAAAGATTATGTGCATTGATCCTATCTATGCCCCTCATAATTTTATACACCTATGTAAGATCACCCCTCATTCTCCTACGCTCCAATGAATAAAGTCCCAACCTGCTCAACCTCCAGTCCAGGCAACATCCTCACAAACCTCCTCTGCACTCTTTCCAGCTTAATGTCATCTTTCTTATAGCAGAATGACCAAAACTGAATACAATATTCCAAATGCGGCCACACCAACATCTTGGACAACTGCTATACTCAGTCCCCTGAGTGATGAAGGCCAGCATGCCAAAAGCCTTCTTCACCACCCTGTCTACCTGCAACGCCACTTTTAGGGAATCATGTACTTGTACTCCTAGGTCCCTCTGTTCTACAACACTCCCCAGAGCCCTGCCGTTCACTATGAAAGTCCTACCCTCATTTGTCTTCCCAAAATACAATAACTTGGCTTAAATTACACTCCATTTGCCATTCCTCGCCTCACTTACCCAGCTAATCTAGATCCCTCTGTAAATCCTGATAACCATCTTCACTGTCAATGACACCACCTAGTTTAGTGTCATCTGCAAAATTACTAACCATGCTTTGTACCATGCCATGCCAAGTTGAGAGCAGTACATTTGCCACTGAGATGGATGGCCTTTAGATGTAACACTATGGCAATCCAGGCACCAAGTCACAATTTCTAAAACCTACTGATGGCCAGACAAACAATCATTCATCAAGTAAGCCAACTACGCTCTGTATCTATCTCATTAATTTGCCTTAGTCTTACAGCACAAGGTTGCAAGAAATCAGTGCCTGTCACTTCCGGCAGGTGTTGGGTGCTTAGTGCTGGAGGGAGTGGATGAGCTCAGTAATTGGAGAAGTGCATCCTTTTTCTGATAAACACTGGGGCAACAGAGCCCTGCACCCTGTGAGGAAGCACAGAATCTCCAAGCCAATCTTCTCCAACATCACTCCTTCCTTATGTTAGTGTGCTACTGAATTTGGCTGCGAACCACAAACTGGGCATTATGGCATTAATCAACTGCAGGTCTGGAATGATGCCAAGGCCAGGAAGTTGAATTTCACAATGACTTAACCTTGATGGCTACATTAGTCCAAGCATGCTGCAAGCCTGGAGTTGAGGCTGCAGAGGTCACATATCTCTGTGACAACTGTCTCAGTAAAAATAACAGCAGAGAATACTCTAAGTACTCAGCATGTTAGGCAGCATGTCTGAATAATAAAACAGAGTTAACGTTTCAACTTGATGAGCTTTCATCAGAACTGGGTAAAGTTAAAAATTAAACAAAATTTAAGTTGCAGAGAAAGGGACATGGGTGATGTGTGGAAGGGCAAGGGACTGCAGTGGCACAGTGATCAGGAGAACAAAGGAGAAAGTCTGTAAAGTGGTGGAGGCCAGGAGAAATCGAATTAAGAGATTCTCAACTACAAGTGTAGTTAGGTAATGCTGGCAGTATGCACCTGGCATTATTGAAATTTAGGGTCAAGTTGCTCTGCTAATTTTTCAGACTTCTTTAATCACTTTCAAGTTAAATGTTGCTTTTTACCCCCCAACATAAACTTTGTCAGGCTAAGAAGTTTAAGAAATGTCTGCAATTAAATTGTGTATCATCTATTTTGGGCTAAATTGTCATTTAGTAATAATGCCTATTCAGGTCCTCTGCAAACAATCAAGAAAATGGCTGAAAAAACTTCTGAAGTAGTGCTAAGATGGTTTACATCCAGAATCACTTGATAAAATGAAACCCACACAGTTCCCAATGAGATCAGACTTAAATGAATGCAGCATCTGACAACCTGCTGTGCGCCAATCTGAAAGGCATACCTCTTATTTCAGTCAGGCAGCAGCAATGCACACCATAGCTGCCATCGAGGAGAGAGAGGCTACACAATAAGAGGAGAGAGCACCTAGATTTAGATGAAAGGCACACACATTCTCTTCACTGAGATGAGTATCAGAAGGGAAGTCCTGTGTGCCGGGGTAAACCAGGAAAGACATCTAGGCCACCATAACAGCCTGGCAGAAGATGACTACAATTATCTCTTCCAGGTGTGAGAATCCTCATTCATTGGAGCAATGGAAAAATATATTTCCTGTCCCCATGAAAAATGTCAAGGTGAACTGCAGGGCACTGAAAATAGATGTAACAAGCAATTTCAGTAAGTGGATCACTGCTTCATGGTTAATGTCTTATAATCAGTGCAGTTGGATCTGCAAAACAGTATGCAATAGATTATCATTGGGGTCTCCACCTGATTATAGTATGTTCTTAGTGACAACTAGAATTTGGAAGAGAGCTTTGACTTCTTTGGGGATTATAATTTAACAGGATCCTTGTGAGAATCATCTCCATCATGGAGTCCCTTAGATACTGCATGAACATTGCCTGCATCTCTGCTCAGAAGGGAGATGAAGCTATGGATGTCAAGCAGGGACATCTTCTCGGTAGCTGCTTTCTTCATCTGAATCCTCTGTCTCCTGATGTCCTACAGGCTCTGATAACAATCAGCCTCCAAGTTTTCTCACTGCTCTTCCTCCAGCATTGGCTACTATCATTGGTTTGCAGCAATCACATTTTTAGAAGTCCAACATCATATTAT
Source organism: Pristis pectinata (assembly GCF_009764475.1). Lineage (NCBI taxonomy): Eukaryota > Metazoa > Chordata > Chondrichthyes > Rhinopristiformes > Pristidae > Pristis > Pristis pectinata. The sequence goes on from NC_067406.1 coordinate 101,415,804, forward strand.
AATATTATTCTGGTCCTTGTGGGGCTCTCCTTGAAAATGTTCACCATTTATGGTGGGAGTAAGATCTGTGTCTGAGCCAGGGAAGTTGTGTGTCGTCCTTGTGTATCCCCCCTGCAACCTTTCCCCACCCCAGGAACCATCCCACCAGGCAGTGTTGACTGCCAAAAGTTGTATGGTCTCTTTGAGGATGAAGGCTGTGTTCCTGGAAACACAGTATTGATCATGAGGAATTTTTTTAAATGATCCACAGCCACCTGTATATTGAGGGTTGCAAATCTTTCCTGCTGTTGAAGAAGTCTGAGCTACTAGTGTGGATATACGAGTATATCAATAGCTGCCTGCAATCTTTGTAAGTCAACACTTCAGCAAATCCCATGCCTAAGATGCCTTATTTTCCCTGTTGACATCAAAATAGATTAAATCATTTTTTGCAAATTTCTAGGTGACCCTTCTGACGCAGCGATGAGCAGCAAATAGAGAAAGCAGCCACTTGGAAATGTCCTATGATAAAGAGATCCAGACTAATCATAATTTTGTTCTCCATGGAAAGAACAGCCCAGGCAGTAAAGTGTGGCTAAAGATCATCCCACAGCCTTTCATATACCTCTGTGATAACAGCCTTGGAAAACCTGAGCATGGTAATGCACTGCTCAGAGATATCCAGGTAGGATGGGGTCTGAAGACAGCCTGGAAATAGGCTCTTCTCTGAAAAGCATCTATCCCAAAGTTCCCGACCTATCCGAAGTTACCAGGTATGGTCATAATGATGCTTCCAGTAATGAAGTGCTGCTGAGGCACTAGTGAGGGATCTGTTGAATGGGAATCTTTGTAGCTGTACACTGGAGAAAGCACTCTTGAGTATATTCAGCACACTCAGTGGATTTTGGAAGGTGCTTGAGCTGCCTGCAGTACACCATAAAGCTGGGGAGTCAGGTGTCCTGATGTCAGCAGGGTATCCCTTTAAAGAGCAAGAAGAGTTACAAACTCACACAAAGTTCTCCTGGTTGTACAGACACTATTCCACAACAGTCATAAATTGGAGCTCTAAACTGCAACCCATATCAGCAAGCCTGGAAATGGGTGTTGTGTAAATAGCAACATTACTATCTGCACATCTGATGCCAAGCAAGGTCAGATGCACTAGTGTGAATCATGCACATAAATACTTCGTGCAATTTCACCCGAATACAATTGTTAACACAATCTATTCCTGATAAAACAGATTTCTGCATGAGTAATAGTTAAAAATGGGACTCTAATCGATCCAATTGCAAGACGAAATGACCTATTGAAATAAATGCTCTGTAATGGTAAAATCATCATATCCTCCAATAAAACACCCATTTATTCAATGCACTTTTGCACCTGTGAGGATCAATTTTAATCAGCAGAAAATATATGGGCTGTGTACCTCTAATTTCCCACAACACATTGTGTGATTGCTGTCGCTTGCAAATACAGAACTGGCCTTTCATTTTCTTTGTTATGGGGAACGACAATTGCCATTTTCCTTTTCCCCTTTTCATTGTCCCATTTTAATTTATTGTTATATAATTTGTAATGTTTTAGGAACATCAGTTGTGGGTTTGCTGTGGGAAACACTTTGTCACAGTATGTTAACAGGCCGACTAGAGGGAATGCTATATTAGATCTAGTATTAGGTCATGAACCAGGTCAGGTGACAGATCTCTCAGTGGGTGAGCATTTGGGGGACAGTGACCACCACTCCCTAACCTTCAGCATTGTCATGGACAAGGATAGGAACAAAGAGGACAGGAAGATATTTAATTGGGGAAGGGCAAATTATGAGGCTATAAAGCTAGAACTTGAGAGTGTAAATTGGGATGACATTTTTGAAAGGAAATGTACTAAGGAGATGTGGTCATTGTTCAGGGATCTCTTGCAGATGTTAGGGATAAATTTGTCCCGGTGAGGCAGAGAAGGAATGGCAGAGTGAAGGAACCATGGGTGACAAGAGAGGTGGAACAACTAGTTAGGAGGAAGAAGGCAGCATACATAAGGCATAGGCAGCAAGGATCAGATAGGGCTCATGAGGAATATAGGGTAGCAAGGAAGGAACTTAAGAAGGGGCTGAGGAGAGCAAGAAGGGGACATGAAAATGCCTTGGCGAGTAGGGTTAAAGAAAATCCCAAGGCTTTTTTCACTTATGTGAAGAGCAGAAGGATGACAAGAGTAAAGGTAGGACTGATCAGAGACAAAGGGAGAAAGATGTGCCTGGAAGTGTGTGAGGTCCTCAATGAATACTTCTCTTTAGTATTCACCAAGGAGAGCGGCCTTGATGACGCTGAGGACAGTGTCAGTAAGGTTAATGTTCTAGAGCATGTAGATATCAAGAAGGAGGATGTGTTGGAGCTGTAAGAAAATATTAAGACAGATAAGTCCCTGGGGCCTGATTGAATATTCTCCAGGCTGCTCCGTGAGGCGAGGGAGGAGATTGCTGAACCCTTGGCTAGGATCTTTGAGTCCTCATTGTCCACGGTAATGGTACTGGAGGATTTCAGGGTGGCAAATGTTGTCCTCTTGTTCAAAAAAGGTAGTAGGGATAGTCCAGGGAATTATAGACTAGTGAGCCTTACGTCTGCGGTGGGCAAGCTGTTGGAAAGGATTCTAAGAGATAGGATCTGTGGGCATTTAGAGAATCATGGTCTGATCAGGGACAGTCAGCATGGCTTTGTGAAGGGCAGATCATGTCTCACAAGCCTGATAGTGTTCTTTGAGGAGGTGACCAGGCAGATTGATGAGGGTAGTGCAGTAGATGTGGTTTACATAGATTTTAGTAAGGCATTTGACAAGGTTCCACATGGTAGGCTTCTTCAGAAGGTCAGAGGGCATAGGATCCAGGGAGGCTTGGCCATGTAGATTCAAAATTGGCTTGCCTGTAGAAAGCAGAGGGTTGTGGTGGAGGGAGTACATTCAGATTGGAGGGCTGTGACTAGCGGTGTCCCACAAGGATCAGTTCTGGGACCTCTACTTTTCGTGATTTTTATTAATGACAGGGATAAGAGGGTAGAAGGGTGGGTTGGCAAGTTTGCATACGACACAAAGATTGGTGGTGTTGTGGATAGTGTGGAGGACTGTCGAAGATTGTAGAGGGACATTGATAGGATGCAGAGCTGGGCTAAGAAGTGGCAGATGGAGTTCAATCGGGAGAAGTGTGAGGTGGTACACTTTGGAAGGACAAACTCCAAGGTGGAGTACAAAGTTAATGGTAGGATTCTGGGTAGTGTGGAGGAGCAGAGGGATCTGGGGGTTCATATCCACAGATCCCTGAAAGTTTGCCTCACAGGTGGATAGGGTAGTTGAGAAAGCTTGTGGGATGTTAGCATTCATAAGTTGTGGGATCGAGTTTAGAGCTGCGACGTAATGATGCAGCTCTACAAAACTCTGGTTAGTCCAGTTCTGGTTGCCTCATTATAGGAAGGACGTGGAAGCGTTGGAAAGGGTGCAGAGGAGATTTACCAGGATGCTGCCTGGTTTAGAGAGCATGCATTATGAGGAGAGACTAAGGGAGCTAGGGCTTTACTCTTTGGAGAGAAGGAGGATGAGAGGAGACATGACAGAGGTGTACAAAATATTAAGAGGAATAAATAGAGTAGACAGCCAGTGCCTCTTTCCCAGGGCACCAATGCTCAATACAAAAGGGCATAGCTTTAAAGTAATGGGTGCAAAGTTCAAGGGAGATATCAGAGGGAGGTTTTTTTTACCAGAGAGTGGTTGGGGCATGGAATGCGCTGCCTGGGGTGGTGGTGGAGGCAGGTACATTGGTCAAGTTAAAGAGATTGTTAGATAAGCATATGGAGGAATTTAAAATAGTGGGATATGTGGGAGGAAGGGGTTAGATAGTCTTAGGCGAGGTTTCAAGGTCAGTACAACATTGTGGGCCAAAGGGCCTGTATTGTGCTGTATTGTTCTATGGTTCTATGATTCTATGGTTCTATGTTTTATGAGAATGTCTTCACATTTCAAGCCCATGCAGAAAAGAGTGTTTTAAACTTCACCAGCATTCAGTTATTTCTACAACATCTATTTCCATTTGTTTTGCCTCCCAAACATTTTTACTGTTTTTTTCAGCTTTGTGTCAGAGGGCACAATTTTGCTTCAAATAACATGGAGTGCATTTTGGCTCACGTTCACGGCTGATGATCAATTTCAAAACAAATTGTTATTCCTCCGGTAAAATAGGGCCAATGAAATACTTGTCATTCATCTTCATTACACCAATAACACATCAAAGAGATCAATACATCTTTGTGGAAGGTTTCAAAGCCTTGCCAGATGCTGTTGCTTCAGTGAATGACAACTTATTTAAATTCAAGGTGTATTTTTACAGTTCAGTATCTAGGCAGTTACATAGATTTACACAAAGCAGGAAAGACCTGGGTAGAAGTTCATCTTGGCTAATAAGCACTAAATTCACAACATAATAGCAGTTGTGCTTTATAGTCAGCTCCTGAAATTCAGTTCCTTAACTGCCACAGACAGTTGCTACCATATTGAATGTTTAGCTCAAGCAACCATTACCAAGTTGCTGCACATCAGGATTGCTCTCTGGTGCCGGGCAAATTAATTGAAAACAGTCTAGTCAGTGAATTGGCACTTCCTTTTTCCAATGTAACGTCATTATGGTGTGTTGTGACTAAGGGGAGACAATGAGCTTCAATAGGGTATATAACAATTAGAACTTATGAATCCTGTATTAATCCCATATTCTTTTATTCCTCTGGTGTCTAAAATTCAGCCGATCTCCTTCTTGAATTCACTCAGTGACTGAGCTACCATAACCCTTTAGGGCACTAAATTCCTCAGATTGACTATCTTCTGGGTGAAGAGATTTCCCCTCATCTCTGTTCCTAAAGGTAAATCCTTATTTTAGGAATGTGACCCTGGCAAGTACGTACCCCACTCAAGAAAACATCGACTCCACACCTACCCTGTTAAGCCCCATAAAAACGTTATACATTTCAACGAAACGACCTCTAATTTATCTCTAAAGAATATCTGCCTAGTCTGCTTAATATCTCTTCATACAGCAAACCTGCCATCCCAGGAATTAATGGGGTGACCTTCACTACACACCCTCAACTGTAAGTGGAGCCTTCCTTAAGTAGGGAGACCATATCTGTACATAAATACTGTCTTATTAAGACTATATAACTGGGGAAAGACACTTTTACTCTTGCACTCAAATCCTCTTGGAATAAAAGCCAACACCCACACATTAACTTTCAGTGATTCATCCACAAGGACACCCAGGTCCCTCTAACCATGACATCTTTCAATTTTTCATCATTTAAAAACATACTCTGCTTTTCTACTTTTCCTACCAAATTTGATGGCCTCATATTTTTCAACATTATATTTCAATTGTTATGTACTCACCTATTCACTTCACTTGTCTTTATTCCCTTCTCCAACCTTCTAACCGACAATATAGTCATCTAGCTTTGTATTATTGGGTAACCTGGACATATAGCACTCAGTTCCCTCATCCAAATCATTGATATACTGATTCCTGTGGAACTCCACTTGTCACAGCCTCACAGCATGAACAGAGATGAAAATGATGGCATGCCTCGTTTCCCACAGGTGGAGTTTCACCAATAGGAATTCAAGAGCAACATCTTGAAATCCATAATCTCAATGTAGTCCATGTGGGGTGTTCTTCAAATGTGTCAGAAAACCCAGCTTCCACCTCCGCTTCTGAATCCACATATGCTTCTGCTTACTTGGTTATTGCACAGATAGTCCTGAGGTTTACTCCATTTGACCAATAATATTATTTAACCCCGACTAGAGGCTACACTAATCAATTTGAACTTCCCTAATGCTCTTTATATCCCTTTATTTCACACAGGCACTTTAATGGCCTGGTTTCATTTAAATGGTTCCACAGCAATATTGAAGAACTTCTTTATAATTGCTATCAGTGCCTTATAACACTTTTCTCTATCTTTCACAAGATTGAGTTGAGAGAGCCTGTTCAGATTTCCATCTCATATAAAAGCAAATCATTCATTTTATTTTCCATTATGCTCTTCCTGACCAACCCAAAAAGCATACAAGGAACATCTTGATCATAGAAAATATATCTCTCTGAAAAGGTATGAGAAATGAAGATGTGCAATTGCTACCAAATTACTCCCTCAATGGCATGATACACAAAGTGTCCGATAGTAAAATTTTACAAGATTGCTCCTACATGTACAAAGGAATGATATAACAGAATGTGAACAAATATCACAATGGTGATTGTACCAAGCAGACAATTGAAGAAAATAGGCGATATGTTCCTTGTAAAAACAACTTAAATTACAAAAACAAAAGATTGCATTAAGGGAAAATAAGATCTATTGAAATCGAAGAAGATAGAACAAAATAATAACCTGCAGCCAAGAATAAAATTTTACAATGGAAAAGTTATTTCAAATTGGGCAACCTGGACAATATCTTCAAACAATTATTACACTTTGAATTGAAGAACATAATGAATACAAATAGCACAAACCTTTATCTAAAAAAACAGACAAATATCTGTGCCCCCAGCAACCACATGAATCAAATTTCTCTGATGCCCGAATTGAGAGGAGTGGCAAAACAAGGGCAACCAGGGCTTAATGTTTTAGAACCATAGAACAATACAGCACAATACAGGCCCTTCGGCCCAACATGTTGTGCCGACCTTCAAACCACACCTAAGACTATCTAACCCCTTCCTCCCACATATCCCTCTATTTTATTTTTTAAGAATTTTATTATTTAAGAATTGGGAAATCACCAAAAGATTCCAGGGCTCAGATTATGCTGCCTGTGCAAGCATCTTCAAATGCAGGAGCAATTTGATCTAGAATTTCTAACAGGGTATGAAAACAACAAAGAAACACAAGCTTTACAGTTGGGAGTATCTGTCTTTTGGATTGAGAGTGCTGCCTCATTTAAGGTATCAAATGGTGTCTGACTGACAGCTTTGTAGTGAAGTGAAATGAAATATGAAGGAACTTTCTTGAAGAATTGAGGGAACCATGAAAAGGCAGATGTATACATATATGATTTACACAGAACAATGTTAGATAACCATCTGAACAAATGTGCCACAAGCAGATCCAGAGTAAGTATCTGCATAACCAGCAGCAATTGCTTGCCATATCTTTCAGCCTTTCTTTACATGGGTTTGCATACATTGAAAAAATAATTTATTTTCTTTTTTGTGACAGACAACTCTCAGCCAGTTATTCAAGTCCATATAAATACAATTAACTATTACTCTTTCTCTTCTCCTAGGGGTCCAGCCTGACTTGCTTCCTCTCCAGTTTTATGGATTCTGAAGTGGCTACTAATTCATGTTCCAATGACAAACCACTAATAGCTCCAGTAAATAACCCTCACATACAGAAGCATACATACTCGAAAAGTCAATTCTGCAACATTAACTGTGAAGGAGCAGATCAGCGATGCTGAAACAATGCTTCATTACCTCATCTGCTCTGGAAGAGCTTTCCCATACCCCACCACAAGGCAAACAAGATTAATGATGGTCTGATATAAGTCGCATAACCACTATCATGAGCACAGACTACTTCGCACCAGCTGGAGGAGCAGGATGAAGAGGAAACTACACTTGTAAATAAGACATCAGTAACCTCAATTCCCTCTTGGTCAACAGTCATATAGGCTACCTTCCCTTTGTTGTCGAGTGCCCATTTGACAAAATGACATGATAAAGAAGCTGACACAAAATGAAAACTAAGGAACAACTTTACAAATCAAAGTAAGTCATTGTATGCAAATATAAACTTAATATCCTTGTCCATTGCTTTGGTACAAGTCTTCTACCCGCCTTTGCCAATCCTTGTGCTCCTTCCTGGTGGTAAAATCCGTAGGTGGCCTTGGAAGTTGAGTTCAACCAACCTGGCCCAGCTTTGGTCGGCATGGCAGATGCATTCTGTACTGACTGGCTGACAGGCAACACAAAGGAACTGGTGGAGTGGCAGTGGTGGGAGAATGAATGCTGGCATTTTAATAAAGGGTAGTAGATTTGTACTACACAGTGTCATTGCAACACCCACAGAATGGTAATGGCTCTCAGCAATCTTAGTAGTTGTTGGAGAACACCATGCATGCCTAGATAATCCACAACCATGACGGCAAGAGGCTCAGCCAGATAACAGTAACTAGAGCTTGGTTGTCATAAGTTTTTGTTTCCACTGCAATATTCAGACTTCAGTTAGCATTGTCCACTAATTGCCATGTTATGGCTGGATTTACATGTATTCCAATAGAGTTGCCCACCATGTCTATGCTTGAAGAAAAGACTCCAAGTTCTCAAAACCCTGTGCAATGTTGGCACCAGTACGTCAATACTCAACTGCATACAGAGACTCCAGCACAAAAATAAATCATTGTGTTTCTGTGAAATTTGAAATAACACCAGGAGATCCTAAATTAATACTCATCAACCTGAAACATTAACTCTCTCTCTCTGTTGCCTGACTTGCTAAGTACTTACAGTATTTTCTATTTTTTTCTCAATCAGACCTTCTGACAGGCTTACCAACACACCAAGCATTTTATTGTACATGCGCATTAACCACCTTTGGTATGTTGCCACCTTTGAGATTTCTGTGATAGAAATTATGAGCAGCCTCTTTCTCTGCCAAGTTGGCAGCCATGCTACCCTTTCCTGACCTGTGTATCACCACACAAGAGCTCTTGTCACAAAGGCATTGCCAGTAGAGCTGCTGCCTCACATTTCCAGTGACTCAGATTCTATGCTGCTGTCTGCATGGAGTTTACACGCTCTCTCTGAAACTGTGTGGGTTTTCTCTGGGTGCTCAAGTATCCTCCCACATTCCAAAGACTTCCAGGTTGGTAGGTTAATTGGTTCCTAGCATGTAGGTGACTGGTAGAATCTGGGGAGGTCTGATGGGAATGTGGGGAGAATAAAATGGAATTAGTAGAGGATTAGAGCTGGTGGGTGCTTGATGGTTGGCATAGATTCAATGGCTGAAGGCCTCTTTCTTTGCTGTATGAACATATGAATCTAAATTATGTACAACGGTGATACCAGAGGTTGTGGCTGCAAGTGATGGTGCATCTTCAGTACAATAGTTCCTCTTTCACTGCTGCTAGGCCAACTGTGTATCAGAAAAGAGGAAGGCACAATGGTAGTGTTGCTTGATGGGAGAGAAAGAAACTAACAGATATCCTCTTACAATAGCTGCAGCTTCTAAACTGAAGAGGTTGTAAGGCTATTGAAAGTTATGCAGCACGATATCCAGGTCCATTCGGAAACTGGTCTAGATTGCCATGGTTGCCTGGTCCCACTGCTGCAAGTTATCTCCTAGTCTCATACGGATAGAAGACATTTCCAATCCCCCTCCTCCAACAAGGTACCTACTGCAACATGTCATAAGCTTGCAGCTCTCTCTCTGCAATTTTATGTCACTATTACCTCTTGTCAGAATGAATCCCAACACAACTTCTACCACCAGCTGCAAGCATAACAATCCTTGATCAAGAGGTGTTGGCTACCTTCATGTAGTGCAGGCAGTGCTGGTCTTTCACAATTTTGAGCTGCCCCCGTCTACATGCTTCAATTCTGTTGAGTCAAATCAGGCTGACTGATACTTGTAGGAGCTGCCAGTTGTCAACCATTGAGTTACAATCAGCTTAACCATATTATTAAATAATGCTCCAAATTCATATGATCATTTGTGTGTAGGATTTCAGATTTGTGTGCATGCTTCGTCCACCACAATCTGCTCCACTAATTAGCAGGTGGCACAAAGCTGGAATTTGGTGTTCAGCCTGCAATGGGAGCAACAGGCAGGTGATAATGAGACTACTGAATTTTATCCTGTTGTGTTAGAGATAAACAAACTGCATGGTTTGATGTTTGTAATCTAAGTATTTTATCAATTTAGTTCAAAGAAATGTGCAATATTTCTTTGTATCAGTTCACATTCTGTCAGATCTTCCTCTATGATCTTGTTTCTCCAATATCTTTCTCCTGATATGTATACTATTGTCTATGTGATAAAGCAGGCACACTTCAACTTCCATATATTAATGGAAACAAAACAATGAGTTGGAGATATGAGAATGTATTCAATTAATTTACGTGCTTGGAGCTGCATGGTTTATTTACAATCTATCTCAAAACGAATTCAGGTCAAGACATATTTAAATTACCTACAGCGGTATTTAGGGCAGTAAATTTTAAAGAATAACAAAGTGGTACAATCGGTTTAATAAAAGTGTCATGGTAGAAGAAAGAATAGACTGTCCTTCTGTTGCCCTCAGTCTATCATGGTCTGAAACAAAATGAATGTGACAATATCCTGCAAAGCCTTACCTAATCAGTGATGTACATCACATTCTATTCCAAAGTGTTCGGACTACTTCATTGAAATCAAAATGGTGAAAAGAAAATAATTGCTTGCCAGTAAGCATGACTACTGGGTAAGAAATCCATTCTTAACACATATTTGTGCAGTGTTAGTGATTACAGGCAAAATTGAGTAATATGAAGCATATAATACTCTAAATTAGCATTAATTTATTGGCAACCATCATTTGTCTCCAAAGGTAGCTCAAGTTCTACCAAGCTACATTTTTAGGGGCCTACATTAAATCATTAATAAATCATTACATCTGCAACATATTATTTTGAAAAATTAATTTTTAGCTAAAGTCCATTTCCAACCTTTATAAATAATATTGAAAAGACCTCTCTATTTTTAAAGACATCATTCTTAACTTTACATTATATGATGGAAAAGGACCTTCAGGAACACTCATTCATGAATGCCAAGTGTGTAATGATTCTTAATCTGTTGGAAGCTGGACTCCACAATTTAGCACGATAAAGGAGTTTCCAACTCTCTAAGACATGCTTCCCGTATTAACAAATCTCTCTCCTTTAGAAATTAGGGCATTTATAAACAAGATGAAACTGAATATCACAATTACAACAAAGGCAAAATATTTCATCTGTGAATAGTTTAACTGCTCTTATTTTATACTGTAAGAGGTTTCCACTTATCAGATATTCCTCTCACAGGTATCTGGTTATAAGGTGCCAAATAATAAATAGATTTTCTACTTAAAAATGAAACCCACAGATATACAAGCCTAGAAATTAGAGGACCCAAAGGAGGCACTGATATGGCATTTATGCAGAGAAACATAAATGGGTTAGGACGCTATCTCAGAACATCCAAATTTATCTGCAACTATGACCCTTGCAGTGCACTTTTTCACTTCTAAAAATACTCCTCTCCTGATGTCAGGCACAAGCCCCATATGGGTGGGAGGCAGAGGTAGTGGAGAGGAGTTTGCAGTGGGGTGGGTTGATAATGGATCCTACCTTGAGCTCAAAGCAAAGACAGTGTTTGAAAGGCAGGAAGATTGAGAAATTAGATATTTGAGAGGTCTTTACAGGTGGCACTTGATGTTGGTATGGGAGAGGTGATCACACTATGTGTTGAGTGGGTTAGGGATGGAGTCAAATGATGAGCTGTAAATTGGGGAGGGAGGCTAGCAGATTTGGGGGCAGAGTGTTGGTGTAGTGAGGGAAGTGCAAGGGCCAAAGGATTTAGAAGTTATTTTACATCCTTCAGATGTCCTCTGTGACTTAGATCATGATTACTGTGAAAGGAGTGCTACATGGTGAATTGCATCCTCTCAATGCCTCCCTGACGTGGAAGCACATTGGGGCTAAGAGGGTGACTTATGACATGTTGAATTTCCTAATAGGCAAGATTGGATCTAGAAATGGTCACAATCATGATTTATTTCAGATTAAATTAATTTTCGACTGAATTTTTTAAAAAGTCTCTATGCAATCAAAATTCTCTGTAATTAAAATGATCATTTCTGTGCTTACACATCTAAAAGTATTATGACATTAACAAAGGGTTAAAATAAATAATGCTATTATTTTAGCTAAATTCTTTCAGGTTCAAGGAGAAGACCAATTCCAACCATTTGTCATTTCAGCAGGATGGACTTTGCAAATCCAATCTGTGGCTTCATATATAATAAATAAAAGCAGAAAATTATCTGCAAAATACCAAGGCAATTCAAAGCACACAATGATATTTGTGATCTATAGGAAGGGAAATTTACACAAGACTGTTAACAGCTGGTCAATCCGCTGCTGTGGATAGTTAAGGATTAAAGTGAAACTTCTTAAGAGAAGTGTCATGTTCATAATACAGTGGAGAACTAAGCTAAATGCAGTAAGTATGGAACCTATTAATTAAAGATGAAAAAATAAAATTCATGAGAAAAAATTAGCAGACAACATAAAATGAAAAATTAAAGCCTTTTATAAACAATAATGGAAGCTAAAAGCCAAAAGGAAGTTCAAAACCAAGATAAAAATCATGAAGAGGGGATTGATTAAACAATTCACCTGTGTCTTCATAAAATAGATACCATCAACAAGGAGGGGTGGAGAACTTGAGTATTATGAAATAAATAGGTAGTATTTATCAGTAGAAGTCACCCAGTTAGAATGGTATATTGCTGAGGTTACTGAAGGGTGGAAATATTAGGAATTCTGGCTACGATCTCCATCCTCCTTTAAATGGACTATTTTAAATCTTACAAGCTGTTCAAAAACAAGGGACTGGACTAGAGCTCAGTGGTTCTCAGATTGGACCAACCACTGCAATTTTGACATAATGAACTGGACTTGAACATAGGGACAGAAGAGTGTGAGGATGGGATGGCATGGTGGTGCATGTGGGGAAAATAAAGGATGAGAGTAGGATTAGTGCACATGGGTGATTAATGGTGAGCACCGACTAGGTGAACCAAAGGGCCTGTTTCTATTCTTTATGACTCTAATTTCAATATTTACAAGTGGCACAAAATTTGGAAATGTGATCAACACTGAGTAGAATTGGAAGAAGCCATTGGTAGACTGGTGAAATGGGCACGTGACAGCTAATACAAAGAAATGCAAAGTGATTCATTTTCTAAGGAAGAATAAGGTGAAATAACATAGCTAAAGAGTAAAAGTTTAAAGAGAGTGCAGAAACAGAGGCTGGGGTTCATATGTATAACACCATAGAACCATAGAACAATACAGCACAATACAGGCCCTTCAGACCCCCATGTTGTGCCAACCTTTAAACCTTGCCTAAGACTGTCGAACCCCTTCCTCCCACATATCCCCCTATTTTAAATTCCTCCCTATGCTTATCTAACAATCTCTTGAATTTGACCAATGTACCTGCCTCCATCACCACCCCAGGCAGCGCATTCCATGCCCCAACCACTCTCTGGGTAAAAAACCTCCCTCTGATATCTCCCTTGAACTTTGTACCCATTACTTTAAAACCATGCCCTCTTGTATTGAGCATTGGTGCCCTTGGAAGAGGGGCTGTCTACTCTATTTATTCCTCAATATTTTACATACCTTTATCATGTCTCCCCTCATCCTTCTTCTCTCAAAAGAGTAAAGCCCTAGCTTCCCTTAGTCTCTCCTCACAATCCATACTCTCCAAACTAGGCAGCTTCCTGGTAAATCTCCTCTGCATCCTTTCCAACGCTTCCACATCCTTCCTATAATGAGGCAACCAGAACTGGACACAGTACTCCAACTGTGGTCGAACCAGAGTTTAGTAGAGCTGCATCATTACCTCACGGCTCATAAACTCGATCCAAAATGTACCACCTCACACTTCTCCGGATTGAACTCCATCTGCCACTTCTCAGCCCAGCTCTGCATCCTATCAAGATCCCTCTGCAATCTTCGAAGGTCCTCCACACTATCCACAACACCACAGACCTTTGTGTCATCTGCAAACTTGCCAAGCCACCCTTCTACCCTCTCATCCAAGTCATTAATAAATATCACAAAAAGTAGAGGTCCCAGAACCAATCCTTGTGGGACACCACTAGTCACAACCCTCCAATCTGAATGCACTCCCTCCACCACAACCCTCTGCTTTCTACAGGCAAGCCAATTTTGAATCCACATAGCTAAGCCTCCCTGGATCCTATGCCCTCTGACCTTCTGAAGAAGCCGACCATGTGGAACCATGTCAAACGCCTTACTAAAATCCATGTAGACCACATCTACTGCACTACCCTCATCAATCTCCCTGGTCACCTCCTCGAAGAATCCTATCAGGCTTGTGAGACATGATCTTGCCTTCACAAAGCCATGTTGGCTGTCCCTAATCAGTCCATGATTCTCTAAATGCTCATAGATCCTATCTCTAACAATACTTTCCAAAAGCTTGCCAACCACAGACGTAAGGCTCACTGGTCTGTAATTCCCTGGACTATCTCTACTACCTTTTTTGAATAAGGGACAACATTTGATACCCTCCAATCCTCCGGTACCATTCCCGTGGACAACGAGGACTCAAAGGTCCTAGCCAATGGTTCAGCAATCTCCTCCTTCGCCTCGCGGAGCAGCCTGGGGAATATTCCCTCAGGCCCTGGGGATTTATCTGTCCTAATACTTTCTAACAGCTCCAATACATCCTCTCTCTTGATATCTACATGCTCTAGAACATTAACCTTACCAACACTGTCCCCAGCGTCATCAAGACGCCTCTCCTTGGTGAATACTGAAGAGAAGTATTCATTGAGAACCTCACCCACTTCCACAACTTCCAGGCACATCTTTCCACCTTTGTCTCTAATAGGTCCTACCTTCACTCTCGTCATCCTTCTGCTCTTCACATAACTGAAAAAAAAGCCTTGGGATTTTCCTTAACCCTACTCACCAAGGTCTTTTCATGTCCCCTTCTTGCTCTCCTCAGCCTCTTCTTAAGTTCCTTCCTTGCTACCCTATATTCCTCATGAGCTCTATCTGATCCTTGCTGCCTACACCTTATGTATGCTGCCTTCTTCCTCCTAACTAGTTGTTCCACCTCTCTCGTCACCCATGGTTCCTTCACTCTGCCATTCCTTCTCTGCCTCACTGGGACAAATTTATCCCTAACATCCTGCAAGAGATCCCTGAACAACGACCACATCTCCACAGTACATTTCCCTTCAAAAATGTCATCCCAATTTACACTCGCAAGTTCTAGCTTTACAGCCTCATAATTTGCCCTTCCCCAGTTAAATATCTTCCTGTCCTCTTTGTTCCTATCCTTGTCCATGACAATGCTAAAGGTTAGGGAGCGGTGGTCACTGTCCCCCCCAAATGCTCACCCACTGAGAGATCTGTGACCTGACCCAGTTCATTACCTAATACTGGATCTAATAATGGCACTCCCTCTAGTCAGCCTGTCAACATACTGTGACAGGAATCCGTCCTGGACACATTTAACAAACTCCGCCCCGTCTAAACCTTTGGTACGAAACAGGTGCCAATCAATATTTGGGAAGTTGAAGTCTCCCTGATAACAACCCTGTTATTCTTGCACCTTTCCAAAATCTGCCTACCAATCTGCTCCTCAGTGTCCCTGCTGCTACCAGGGGGCCTATAGAATACTCCCAGTAGAGTAACTGCTCCTTTCTTGTTCCTAACTTCCACCCATACTGACTCTAGAGAGGACCCTTCTACATTATCCACCCTTTCTGCAGCTGTAATAGTGTCCCTGACCAGTATCACCACCCCTCCTCCTCTTCTCCCCCCCTCCCTATCCCTTTTAAAACACTGAAATCCAGGAATATTCAATATCCATTCCTGCCCTGGTGACAGCCAAGTCTCTGCAAGAGCCACAATATCATAATCCCATGTACTTCTCCAAGCTCAGTTGATCAACCTTATTCCTGATACTTCTTGTATCAGGAATAAGGAATTAAGTAAATGCACTTTAGCCTATCCACCTTTCTACTTTTATACCCTATACTCTGCTTCTCCTTCCTCAAAGCCTCTCTACATGTTAGACTTGACTTTTCCCCATGCACTTCTTCCTCTGACCTACCCCTCTGGTTCCCATCCCCCTCGCAAACTAGTTTAAACTCTCCCGAACCACACTCGCAAACCTGCCTGCAAGGATATTGGTCCCCCTTGGGTTCAGGTGTAACCCGTCCACTCTGTACAGGTCCCACCTTCCCCAGAAGAGATCCCAATGATCCAAAACTCTAAAACCTTGCCCCCTGCACCAACTCCTCAGCCATGCATTCATCTGCCATCTCCTATTCTTACCTTCACTATCGCATGGCACTGGCAGCAATCCTGAGGTTGGTACACTTGAGGTCCTGTTCTTCAGTCTTCTGCCTAGCTCCCTAAACTCACTTTTCAGGACCTCATCCCTCTTCCTACTTATGTCGTTGGTACCAACATGTACCACGACTTCTGGCTGCGTTCCCTCCCACTCAAGAATGCTGTGGACCCGATCAGAGACATCCCGGACCATGGCACCTGGGAGACAACATACCATCCGGGATTCTTGCTCACGTCCACAGAACCTCCTATCTGTTTCCCTGACTATCTAGTCCCCTATCACTATTGCCCTCCTCTTCTCCTCCCTTCCCTTCTGAGCAGCAGGACCGGTCCCAGTGCCAGAGACCTGGCTACTGCCACTTGATCCCTGTAGGTCATCCCCCTCAACAGCATCCAAAGCCGAAAACCTGTTACTGAGGGGAACAGCCTCCGGGGTCTTCTGCACTTTCTTTTTCTTTTTCTCTCTGCTGACAGTCACCCTTCTATCTGCCTCATGGACCCTAGAAGTAACTGCTCTAAGGGGGGTGTCTCCCGATGCACAGCATTTACATAACTCCCTCCTTCCCTGACGCTCCACAGTGTTTGAAGCTGCGACTCCCGCTCATCAATTCTGAGCCGAAGTTCCTCCAGCCTCATGCACTTACTGCAGATGTGGTCACTGTGCACCACAGCAGGTTCCACTAGCTCCCACATCATGCACCACACCAGCTACTCACCTGCCTCGCCCCTTTATGCCTAAGCCCATTGAGCCAATGCCCAATCACTCTGCTCCCTCTCATTCTGCTGCCCGCTTCGAGCGCTGCCCGCTGGATATGGCGGCCTTCTTTTTAAACTGTTCGCGAGCTACCGACTGACATCATGCACTTGCACAGTCTCTCCCTGCTATCCATGAACCATTAGAGAAAAAAATCTTATCTTTTTTTAAGTCATTGGCTGATTCTGCTTGCTTGCCTCTCACTCCCGATCGAAAACACCGAAGATTCTCCCTTCTCTTTTTAAACTGTTCGTGTGCAAAATAATGAAGCTTCAAAACATGCTATGCTTTATAAAAAGAGATATTTTGAGCATAAAAAAGCCTCATTATCATTCATACATCACTAATTGGTACTCCAGCTGTGGCCTGTGTTCAATTTTAGGAAAGATGGGAAAGTCTGAAAAAAATAACTGGCACAGAGGACTTCTACAAAATGAAGCCATTGTGACTACTGCCAGGTTACTGGTATTAACCTGCATAGAGTCATGCCAGTTGGACACAGAGAGAGTGGAATCTCTCTTTTTCACCCCAATGCACTGCAGATTTACAATGGCAGCCTGCACCACAATGAAGCTTGAAATCAGAGCAAGACACTGGGTTCAGACCTCCTGCTGATATTTGGCAAGACAAATTGAAGTTCCCTCTGTGAAGAGAAACCTTTTCTGGTGAAGGAATTGAAAGACCTTGCAAAAAACATTCAATGTCAGCCTGAAATTAGTCAGATGCACAAGATCACAGCCATGGTGACCTTCACTGCCAGGACAAATGCAACCCTTTTCCTTCTGCGATTGCAGCTATGACTGGATTTCAATGATGCTGTCTTTAGTGAAGCTCAGACCTTTCATAGATTGTCCCTCATTGATACTCAGGCAGGCTAAGTAGGTAAGGCCTCCTGCAGAGAACCTCCTCTTCATGTTCCCTCTTCTACCACCTCATCCTGGTAGGCTAACACTCGCAGTCATGCAGTATTCCAAAAAGATCTATAAATGCATTATGTCTGGAATAAATAGGCTTGTTTAGTTCAAAAACTCCCATACCACTCCCAAGAGACTCTTGGAACAACTACAGAAAGCAACAAAACATGAAGGAGAGTTGGAATAACTTAACCAGAAATTAATTTGTAAATGGTTGCTGATTGCTGTAAACCTTAGTTGGAATGCTGTCGTTTCTACTTAACACTGCTTACTGCTGTGAGATTGAGAGAAAATGTTGGTGTCCACTGAGATTTGAAACTTACCCTGGCATTGAGATATTGATGAACTGAGTTCTGTCCATTCATTTAAATGCATGTGCAGAACTCAAAATGTATCAGAACAGAAAGTGTTTAGGTTAACTCTCTGCTGCCTTACACTGCTTTAGTTCATTTTATCTTGAAATTATTCATTTCGGACCACAGTATTCCAACATTTGACCATCTTGCTGTCTTTTTTTTTTACCAGAAATAGCAGAAGCAAAATACAACCATGAAGGGTTGGAGACACATCCAAAGAATAAATTTGACCTTGAGGTATCAAATCCTATCAACCAATCATGGAACAAAATGGCTGCAAGCTATCATTTACCCACCCTTCCAGTGGAAGCAGAAGAGGTGACCAAAGACATATTTATTTAAAAAAGTAATGTTAGACTGAGATTGTTTTTTGCTTTGGGTTCATTATGTGTGATTGTATGTCTAGTTTACAGAATAAATCAATTCATGAAAGTACTGAGTAGTATGTACACAGAGAATAGGGAATATATGAAAAGGAATGATTACGGAGGCTGGAGTAAATAGCAGCAGGCAACTTCAAGAGGGAACTGAATTAAAACTTGGCAGAGATAAAGATTTATGAGAAACTGAGTATCACTTTATATTTTTTAACCAGTCAGTTCTTCCAGTCATGTACATTCTTATATATTCAGAACAACTAAAATAAAATCTGCCACGTATTATAACTTCCAAAAACTATTTTCAATTAGTACTTTAGATACCAGAATTAGGTGAAACTACATATTGTTACATACCAGCAACAATAGAAACACAACGAACCATGTATAAGTGTTAGAAACTATTTTATTAATAACTACTTGTAATAATAAGAAAAGTAAAAATGAAAAGATATTAAATATTAACCCCAAAACTAAACTGAAAGTGTGTGTGTGGCAAATTCCCAAATTCCAAGTCTAGGAATAGTTCTCAAAGTTCAGTTCAGCAAGTCATCAGGTGAAATGTGAGCAAAAGCTTTTGCAAGACCACCGACTGAAGAGAAAATGTAGAGAGAATATAGAGAGAAGTTACAAAATCCACATGTTCCACGATGGAACCCATACGACACTTCAATCTCCAATGATCTCCATTGCTTTGTTCCAAAGTATCTGCCACCCCGAAGGCATTTGATACAAAGTGGACTCCACTTGTTTGCTCCAAAAATCCATACATGGATTGTAGTGACAGACACAGCAATTGTTCTTCATCCATTGATATGGAGACGAGCAGTCAGTGTCTCTCTCTCTCTTCTCTTCAACTCACTGAGCAAAACAGCCAGCATGTTGTTATAATCTTGTTGTCTTGATGACACCACACACACACTATTCTACTGTCTAGGTGCCTTAAAGAGACATTCACCAAATAGCAACCTGACTCGTAACAATGTAGCAATCTATTTCAATCAAAAACAGATGATAAGGCAATAAAAATGAAAAATTCTTTTACTTACTGGAGTAGCAAAATACAGAAACAACCAGTGCTTTCAAGGAAGAACTGAAAGGCATTTAGGAGATAATAACTTGAAGGACTTTGGGGAAAGAGCAGGGAAATGGGTCTGATGAAGATTTCTATCCCAGAAGCTGGCATAAATTTAATGGGGCTCAATGGCCTTCATCTGTGCCATACCAATTCAATGATTCTTCCATTATACCATTGAACCTCTCGTAAAGTTGCAGAGAAAATATTAGTCATATTTCATTGGAGTGAGCATATGTCAATCTTCATCAAAGTGAGAGTAAATAAATGGCCATAAAGTATTTGTGTCAAGATACAAATGACATTATTTACAAAGTACTGCAAGTACTGAGCATAATCTGTAATATTAATGAATTCCATCATGTGTCATTATCATTACATGAACGTTCTAATAATTTCATAATCCTTCATCTTATAATTGGCATAACAAACTTCAATATCTACAAGAGAATCCAAAAAAAATGCATAACTAGTAATTATCAGTGCATTGTCTGTTAACTGTCAAAACCACCAAATTGCTATCTCACATGCTAAATAAGCAGAATTTCAACATTCAGTAAATTAATTTTACTCATGTATTGTCAGTTTTTTTTGAATGATATGCAGTCACTTCTTTGCAACAACAGGTGTTTTGGATGACATTAAAAAATTCTTCCAACAATTTATTTTGAAACTGGCAAACATAAACCCTTTCATCATTTAATAGGTAATAAGATAATTACGAACCCACAATTGCTCATGTATCTGCATTTACAGTTAAGCAGTGGGATAAAGAGTGTTTGGAGTAAAACCTGGTTCTGCTGGGTCCTTTGTTTTTCTGTATTATTTTCCAAAATTATTCAAGCATGTCAAAAGCTGATTTCCCTCATGTGAATATATGTTCTGGGCCTTCAAGCTCATCCTTTAACCATATTTAATCTACTGGACTAATTCTGTGACACTGGCAAAATGTTCCTCGCTCTTCCCCCAACTCCACCATCACCATTACCTGCTGGTCAGCTTCCTTACTCTTGCCAAATTGACAACAGTATCTGGTTAAATATTTTTTAAAATTTGCTGACTTCAGGATTTGCTACAAGATTTATAATGGCACCAATCAATGGACAGCTGTCTTGCATCACTTCACGAGTATTACCTAGAGCATTGCCGAATGCAGCAAGCCTTCAGTTTTGGACCTAAGAACACAGCAAGCCTTCAGTTTTGGACCCAAGCAGCAAAAGAATACATTCACAAGAAGTGGAGCTGACACTCACAACAAATAAAAGGGTGAGTCAACTTTGAAATAAAGAAACCAGTGTAGTAACCTGTCCTCCCATTACCAAATTTAATGCTATTTAATGCATTTTGGAACTTTGATTTGTTATTCTAGGTGCAGTGAAAGACCATGGAATTACCTTCATTGTCCTGGTACCTTAACAATTTTGATACACACAGCTCTTCGCACTAAAGGTGCTTTAAATGTAACAAAGTATAATGCACAAATGATGCTTCGACAATAGAGAGATATTCTCTATCCAATGTGCAACAGATATCTTCATACCAAACATCACAAATCTGGCTATACTCAATTGTTTCTTGTCACATGAATCTATATTTGAAACAGAACATTTCCTTTATTTGGTGAGTAGATTACATAATTGAGCATTTTTGTGATTAATGAATGTGTTCATTTGTAAAAAAGTTCAACTTCGTTATGTTTTTACAACATTAACTTGCCCTACTACATTTAACACAATGAAGCTTTTTGCATAAATTACCTTACTCAACAGTAAAACTAGAGAAAAAAACATGCTGGAAATCCAAATTGAAAAAGGAAATCACGTCAAGCAGCAAATGTGGGAAGAGAAGCAAATGTTTCCGGGCAATGACCTGTCAACAGAACCAGGAAATGTTAAAGATATGAACTGCCCAGAAATTCTTTCACGTAGCACAATGAATTTGTGTGCAATGCAAAGGAACTTCTTCTAAAACCTGATTGTGTTTCCAAACCTACACCAACATACTAACCAATTCCAGTAACACAATACCTTGCCTGGTGCGCCAAGTTAGGAAACCCCACTGACAAATGCTCAATGAACTACACTGACCACAGACCACTGGCTCAACACCCTCCACCAGAGCACCAGGGAAGACTTAGTGCAGGTATAGCATTTCCTTACATTGTAAATACAAACTTCCTCCTGATGTAACTACCATACAATAATAGATGGAGTACTTGGCTGATTATTTTGTACAAGCTTCAGAAAATTCTGAAGTTGGCAAATAAATTAAAGAATAGTTCTTAAAACAGTCTTCAACTTTAACCAGCAGTCAAAAATAATTAATTCCTACCAAATAAAATAACTCCATTATTTTCAGGCTAACTAAGTAAGTAAAAGTTTTAAATCCAAATGGCTAAATCTAGTTTGGAAGCTGGGAGCAGTTTCCAACATCAATGGCATCCTGTAACTGCTGACAGAAGGCATACTCTCCATGGAATAAAATTAACAGATTGTCTGTCCTTCCTCTAGTGAGGCATCTTACTTGGCTGCCAGCTGAAAATTTAATACAACTCATCAAATATGATGATAGGTGAGTTTCAATCACAGTACCTCAAAGGAACTGAAGCCTTATCATGAGATTTTTGAGACAAATTTATGTTTTCATACAAATGTGAATCTCATGCTGTGAGGGTAATTTAAAATTTTTAAACTATGTTACGTGATGATTGCTTAGTTCTTAAATTTTAAATTGTGCAATTTTTAAAAATCACATTAGTATTTTTATCTTCAGGTATGATCGTCATAAGATAATACTAAGGAGAATGATTTATTCAGATGGTTCTAGGAACAAAAGCCTATCGTAGTACTAATTGAATGTAAAAGCATCTTCGGAATTTCTAATTTTATAGAATGCACTTTCTGAGTGCCTGGCAGTGGTGTGGTTTGTCATAAAGACATGCCGGTAGATTAACTCAGCCCAGGTGAAGGGTGTTAACCCGAAACGCCGACTGTCCATTTTTCTCCACAGATGCTGCCGGAGTTGCTCCAGCATCGTGTTTGTTCATGGTAGATTAACTGGCTATTATGGTGTGGGTAAGTGGCAAGAGAACCAATGGGGAGTTGATGGACATGTGAGAGAGAATACATTGCAGGGCTACAGGGAAAAAGGGAATCAAATTGATGTAATTGCTGAGGTAAAAGTTGACAAAGACCTGATGAGCTGAATAGCCTCTTTCCATGTCGTAATAAGTAAGCAAGTTAGATAGGCTATCAAGCCTATTGCTGCACTTCAGTTGCACTATGTACTCAATTAGCTATTGGCATTTTTGTTCCAACTCAGCAATTCTTTATTTATTATTAAAAGTTCAGGTAAGAGACTAATTTAAGTTACTCAAAACAGAAAAGCAGTGCATTGTTTTAAAAGTGGTGAGAGACTGGGTAATGCTGATACATATGCTCATACACAAGTCACTGAAAGCCAACACAAAAGTATAGCAAGAGATTACGAAGGCAAATAATTTGCTGGCCTTTAATTACAAGAAGATTTGAGCACATGAGTAAAGATGCAATTCTACACAGCCTTAGTGAGTCCACATCTGGGATACTGTGAACTGTTTGGTCTCCTTACCTAAAAAAAGAAATATGTGCTATACAGTGGGAGTGCAGCAAAGATTCAGTATACTGGTTCTGGGGTTTTCCTAAATTAGGCTTGTATTTTCTAGGGTTTAGAAGAATGAGAGGAAATCTTATTGACACTTAAAAAAAATTCTGACAGGGCTCAGTGGGCTAGATGCAGGAAGTATAAAATCAGTGATAGGTCATATAGGACTGAGATGAGCAGAAATTTATTTATGCATATGGTGGTGAATCTTCAAATTTTTCACCCCATCAAGTTCATTCAAGGCACAAAACAACACAGGCTGTTTCCGGGTAATGAACAGGTTCCCCTTTCATAGACATCCATAAGTCGATTTTGTCCACAACTTGGAAAATACACAAAAATCACTCGATATGGTAACCGTATCTCCATAGTATTGTAATGAATAGCATCAAAAGCACACGAGTGATAAGAAAGAACAATTACTAAAAGTGAATGAAGAGAGGAAACTAGCTCTGCCATTCGTAGGAACAAAATATGCACATATGTCAGACTTTTCAATTTAGTAATATTATGGGAGCTCATTTGTATGTATGGGGTGTCCATAAGTTGAGTGTTTATAACCCAGGGACAGCCTGTAAATATCTGGTTTAACGGAATCGTGGTATGCGGACAGTACAGGAAAACAAAAAGTGAGGCAGAAGATCCTGGTGAAAGGCAGAGCAGGCTCAAAGGGCAGTTGGCCTACTCCTGCTCCTTATTGTTTTGTTCTTATCCAAAGGCCTTAATGCCACTGTGGTTCTACATTGGACTTCTAAACTGTGGGTAAGGTGTAAGTATTAGTGTTAATTAGTTTGTATTTGATATTGTAATACTCTCCTCCCTGATTCGCCACAGTCAGATATTTCCAAACAGCAATTGATTAAAGTGGATCTTGGATCTTGAGTGCAACAGATATTTGCAGTAGCAATGTCTCCAAACACAGTCGTTGGCCCACACACTGTGCATTATTGATTTAACATTAATTTCTGGGTGCTGAATAATTTTAGATCACCATCCTTCTGAAACACAACTTCTTCAACAATGTAACATTTCCATCAATAAGCTACTGAAACGAAAGCCTTGGTTTTGAAATTATATTATTGTTAAATAGTTGGATCTATAACCTTTGAACCTTTGAATGCAGAGATTAAAATGTTATCAAGTGAGCTGTTGAATACAGCTGCCTGAATTCCGAAAATAAATTGGAAAATAGAGATGCAATGGGCAGGTCAAAAATTAATCTGTAGTTTTATCCAACCTTTCAAAACACTTAACTAAAAAGAAATAGAAATGTACTTTGCTGAAGTTATGGATTTAGAAAATAAAGGAAGCTGTGATGACAGAGAGTATGACAAGTAATTTTTTGAAGGAAAAAGTTTAACTTTGCAAATTTATCTTGTATATTTTCCAGACATTTGGAATCATTAACATTACCATTCATTCTGAAAACAGCTGAATGAGTTCAATGCATTTCCCTAATATCCAGGAAATACAACTTAATCTATAAGCATGCATCTCTTGCAACATACACCAACAACAATCCCATGTAGCAGAACATGCTGTGTTCAAGATGGATAGCTTTGGTAGAAATAGTTGTAATTAATATCACTGAAATAAAACTGCAAATCCAAACTTTATCCAAGGATCTTTTCCAGATATTAAATTTCCTTTGCCTGTTTATGCATATCAACCTGTCATGCAGATCAAACATTTTCTAACAGGCATCTCAAAGTTGTTGTTGATGACATCAGATTGCTCCCAGTTTCCAGGACAGAGAGTAAGTATTAGTAATGGGAATTCTAAAGTCGGAAATACATACATCTTACCAAGCTTACTTCCTCTGGCATAAACACTTGAAGTGTTGCCCAGTCCAAGCTCTACCAGAAACTTGCCTTCTGGGCAACATCTTGACATCTCCAAATTTTGTGAAGTTTTCTGTCCCTGCCAGTCCCCATGCCTAATTAAACCGCTCTCAGCACCCCAATAACCATGAGGACCCAAGGAAATCTGGAGTCAATATGCTCTACATCACAGAAGCTCTGAGAAGAGTCAAGCGCATTATCATTAAATAAATCGCTGTGCAAGTCACAAACAACAATGTGTAGAAATGTATTCACGTATATTCCCTATATCTTTCTACAGATGTGCATTACAAAACTGAAAAGACTAATGCCTGCAAATAGTCAAGTCATGCTCCACCTGCCAAAAGCAGCAGCAGAGCTACATCAACTGAAAATGGTTTGAACTATCAGACCAAGTAAATAGCAGCAAAAAAATCAGAGTAAAAATAAATCAGTGTGGACTGTTCCAACAAAAAAAGTTTGCTGTTTTAGTATGATTTCCTTTCACAACCATTTACTGGCGTGCATAAGATCCTGCAAAATCTGACAGCTGTGGCTAAGTCTGTACATTCAGGTATAATTGTTCAGCAGGACTGCAGTTCAGCATGATGCAAATGACAATGTGGCTGAGAATGCGTACAACAATGACAATATAATGGTTGTAGTTACCCTGAAAAGATAAAAAAATAAAGCAGCATTACCGTATCAATTGGAAAAAGGTGAGAAATCATTGCCAACTTCGGCACTACACTGCAGACCAAAATATTAGCATGAAATAAGGATACACAAGTACAACAGTTATCCTACTGGGCAACTTGAATTAGCCAAATACATATGGAAAGACCAGGTGCTTCCCATGGAGTGATTGGGTATGTGCTTCGCTGGTTAAAGATCTATACATGTCAAGAAACTGGACACCTTCAGGATATGAAAACAGAAAATGTTGGAAACACTCAGCAGGCAGCAAATACTCAGCAGGTCAGGCAGCATCTGAGTAGAGAGAAACAAATTTAAAATTTCAGGTCCAAGAAGCATAACTGGAACTGGGAAATATAGAAAACAGGCATGGTTTAAGTCGCAGAGAAGCAAGAAGAGTGGGGAGAATAAAGAATGTATGTAATAGGCTGGACACCAAGAAAAAATTGGTGATGCAGATTGGTATCAGTATCAACTGCAAGAGGGTGAAGGCAGTTTGTTAATGGCACCTAATCTGTCTGGAGAAGGTGTAAACACATTTCCAACACCTGCAGCTTTTGTTTTACTTTTTGACTACACAGAAAATGAAATGTTTAGCATCCTTTGAGTTCAGAAAACACAAAATGATTAACGATAACATGATCTGGGATTCAAAAATAGAGCTTAAATTAAGTAGATAACTTAATAAAAACACTCCATGTAAGACTCTGCCAAACTGGAGAATTACAATGACTTCTTGTCCGGCTATTGTCTTGCCATGCAAAAATAGCTAAAGATTTTATCTAATTAAAAAAGTATCAGTGATTTTCTTGACATACGTGTGCCCTCTGTATTAATTGGTGTTGCAGATATTCCTTTGGTGGTTTGCAAGGAGCCAGAAACACTGAAGTTAAGAAAAGCAGTGACCTTTCTTGTCATTGAGAGTGCTGTCACCATTGTACTTTGCAAACTAGATTGCAGCAGATGGTGCAACTCCATCACTAGCTCCCTAATGAAACCATCTGGGGTGACAGCTATCTTCAGATGTTCCCAGACAGAGGTATGTGGATCTGAAAGTGCAGTTGCATGGATAATGACCAATAAAGAAGAAAGGCAGGTTTATACTTAATTTGCATCTTTCACTACCACAGCATGTCCCAAAGCATTTTTCTACCAATGAAGTACTGTATTTTGCTTTGGTGATTTGAAAGGTAGGACCTTTGTTTAACATGCCATCCAAAAGATAAAACTCTGAGCCTAACACTCCTTCAAGACTGCACCATCATCAGCCTTATAAATTTTGTTCCATTCACAGGAACCCCAAAAATATTCCAATGCAGAAGCAATTGTGTTATCAACTGAAACCAAGTGGAATGTCCAACGGCATGTGTCACTATCTCCTTCCAATATCCTTTCATTCATCTTTTTTGTTTGAACACCAGAAAACATAATTGCAAAAATTATTTTGGTGTTTTTTTTAGCTACAGTGACAAAGATCTCTGGAAGGTATCACCAGAACCTAACCCAAAACTTCCACAGAGGACTACAGAGACCTAGATATTACTTTTCTATGTGAGGGTTTTCTAGCAGGATCTATAGATATGATCATGTTTTTTGCTTCTGAAAGTTGCCTCCAAGTAACTTCCACACAATGAAACAATCAAGATTGTTTTTTACATGATGGGCAATGGTAATCTATTGGTAATTGGTAACTGGTTTACTATTTTCACACAAACCAAGATACAGTGAAAAGCTTTTGTTTGCATGCCATCCAGACAGATCATTCCATACTTAAGTACATCAAGGTAGTACAAAAGGGAAAAAAGAACAGAATTCAGAATATAGTGTTACAGTTACAGAGAAAGTACAGTGCACGTAGACAAATAAAGTGCAAAGGCCATGGTGAGGTAGACTTAGAGATCAAGAGTTCATCTTTATTATATAAGAGGTCCACTCAAGAGTCTTATAAACGTGGGATAGAAGCTGTTCTTGAGCCTGGTAGTACGTGTTTTCAATTTTTTATACCTTCTGCCCAATGGAAGGGGGGAGAAGAGAGATTAACTGGGCTGGGAGAGGTCCTTGATTACGTTGGCTGCTTTCCCGAGGTCATACCTAGATTTCCTATATAGGCCAAGGTCACCCAAATTGCCTCAGACCCAGCCTTCAGGAGGGAGTGGATCTCTCAGTTCATCCATTGTTTCTAGTTGAAGAACACTTGGATTGACTTCTTTGGCATGCAGTCTTCTACACACATGCTGCTGAAGTCCATGACGGCAGTGGCGTATTTATTTAGGCTGGCCACTGAGTCCTTGAATATAGACCAGTCCACAACAGATTTACTGGTCAGATCCCACTTTAGGATTAATTAAATCCAAGAATTACCTGCTTCGTAGGTCATGAGGCCCTGTTGCTCTTTGTTCAAAAGTGTGTCGATCTTTGATCGTTGCATTCAGGCACCATATCAGGCAGAATAAGCATTGGAGCTGTCCATGGTAATCAAGCATTTCTTAATGTTTGCTTCCTTAATGTTAGTTCCAAAAACAAAACTACATTCAAGACACAAACTAACATTTTTGTCAACTACTTATGGTCATCATATATTTTAATATAACATTCTTTCTCTAATAACCCAGTTGATGTAACCAATGATTAAAATGTGTCAAGCACACTCATGTCCTGCATCAGAGATTTCCACAGATGCTCTTGGAAAATGGGAGTTTACCCACACCAACATGTTTTCATTAAGCAGAACTGAATATAAACAAACAATAAAATGAATTAGTATCATTAGAAGTCAAACTTATAACTAGGATTTCCTTTGTCTAAATTAGAATACATATCCTGTCCAGCATGTTCCTTCTTGGAATTACATTCATTTGCTGCCACATAATAACCATTTTTTCCTCCTGCCGAATCTTATAAAAAGGAAATATATTGAACAATGAATCTTATTTCACAAGAATGCACACACTTCAATAAACTAAATGTTTGATATTCCAATTCGGTATGTTTCAGAGTGATCCTTAAAATCACAGGCTGCAGTCATAATGTAAACCCACATAATCACATTAAATGGGGCAATAAGAATTAAACTCCTCTGTGCTGTAGTCCTTTGAATAGGTTTTCATACATTAATTGATCTGTAGATTTCTCATATACAAAAAGCTTTGTTTCTTGTAACTACTGTAATACACAATTCCGATCCCCCAATTATTAATGGTTTTTTGAATCAATCTATATGGCCTTACAGTACTGCAGTTATTATGGCAAGCATTTCAGCATTACTGTAAAGGATTTTATAGAAAATATATACACTTATCCATAAATGTAATTTTACCTAATTTCATTCCTGAATATCTTCTCTACACTGACAAATGTATTTCCTCCTTAAACAAAAGAAGAATCTCCATAAAATGCCCCAAGGCATTTGTCGTATTTTCCCATGCAAATGAGAAAAAGAGGCGATCTGAACCATTACCATCTCATGTCAACTTTAAGGGAAATGCCCATTCTACAAAATGTATTTTCTATTATACTTCACATTTGCCATTCAATGGACTATATCATCACATCCTGCCCTCAATACAAATTCAATGGCAATATCTCTGAGATAACGTTCTCCTCCAGAAATGCCACACAGTGACTTATGAACCTTGAGCTCAATTTATAAATGTTGCTGCAGCCAAATGTAGGAAGAAGACATTTGAAAATTACAAATCAAAAATGCCTTAATTAATTTAATGCAGGGAACTTTCAAAATCACAAGCTTCAATGAAAATCAAACCAAGTTTTATAACTAAAGGTAGATTCACTGCAATAATTTACTGCTCAAGCAATTGAAATGAAAATTATTCCCACACATTTTTTATTTAACTTCCTCTCGGTTGTTACAGATTCAAGATGCCATTCAACTGATGTAACATATCACTGGGATTCCATAAATGTTATGCAAAAATACACTATACTATAAAAATAGTGAAAATAGTGATTCATATGTGCTGATTAAATCCAATAAATGTAACAATATTTATTGCCTTAATTAGTTTCATATACTCCATTACTGAATGAAATTTTGTGTAAACCATTCCTCTCCTGGAACAAAATCAAAAAGTGCTTATTATTTCTCATATGTCAAAGATTAAACAGCTGCTTCACTCACAGTGACACTTATTACTTGCAGTAAATTTTCCTGTCCCATCGTCTGTTTGTTGCAACCAATGTACTCACCAGCTGAATCTATGACTAATCTTTTGGATACGATGTTAACTCAATTCTTTATCTACATGTCAAGTGGTTGTATAAGATCCCATGGCATTACTTGAAGAATAGCTGTGTGTTCACCAGTGTTTTGGTCAATATTTATCCAACCAAATTCTCTACAAAAACTGATTTATCTCACTGTTACCAGTAGGAGCTCACTGCACATGTTCTAATATTTGAAGTGCTAGATGTACTTTATCTACTATGCAGTGCTTCCCACTGTCCTGAGGTCATGGAAAATACTTTATAAGTACATAATATTTCTTTAATGATACAGATGAAGTGACCCAAGAAATGTCAATACAATTAACACAGTAATACTGTGAAGAAATTAGTACCAACCCTTAATTGTTATGGTCAATACAATTAACACATCAGCACTCTGATGAAATCAGTACTGATCCTTAATCTTATGGTCTTGATTTGAACCAGAAAGAGAAAAATTGTTTCAATTTTTACTTATTTTTCTATAACTATTCTATAAATGGAATGCATGATAGTCTCCAGTAGATTACAGATGTCTGTGGCTAACAATGTAATTACTTGGTTCTACAAAGTACAGGAAGAGATTGAGGGCCTCACAAGGGTGACCAAGGCAGGTCAAGATTCTGAGGCCAAAATAAAACTTCTGTAGTGGCCCATACACACGGGACTCGAACTGCCATCGGCGGCCACGGATGGATGCACAGGAGCGTGTTGTGAACGAACCGTGGGGCGGGACTTCCGGCGGGAACCTTATGTCACGTCCGCCCCAAATGGGCCCAACGAGGCTCTCGGGTACTTTGGCGCGTGCGTTTTGTTCTGGAGAAGTAAAGTGTGCTTTGAATCCGACCTTCTCATCTCCGAGTTTTTCTTCGGAAATGCGCCACACCCGGCTACATTTGGTGACCCCGACGCTTCCAGACAGCATCTGGAACCCACGACATGCATTCCAACGACTCGCACAATGCAGTCTCGCTCAAGACCCCGACTTTCTGGGCCGCTCAGCCCCACGTTTGGTTCGAGCAGGCTGAGGCCCAGTTCAGTCTCAGAGACATTACAGCCAACGCCACGCGGTACTACTACATGGTCAGCGCACTCGACCAGGACAAGGCAGGCCAGATTATCGACTTCCTGCACCAGCCACCAACGGAGGACAGGTACGTTAAGATCAAGGCACTCCTAATCCATACATTTGGACTCTCCCGCCGCGAGCGAGCTGCGCGACTCCTGCACATGGACGGCCTGGGCGACCGCAAGCCATCCAAGCCAATGA
Organism: Pristis pectinata; assembly: GCF_009764475.1. NCBI lineage: Eukaryota > Metazoa > Chordata > Chondrichthyes > Rhinopristiformes > Pristidae > Pristis > Pristis pectinata. The sequence continues at coordinate 101,447,094 of NC_067406.1, forward strand.
ACGATATGCTGGCGCTCATGGACGGCCATAAGCCGTGCCTTTTATTTGAACAGTTGTTCCTCGAGCAACTGCCAGAGGACATTCGCCTCCTCCTTGCGGCTGAAGATCTCAGTGACCCACGTAGGCTCGCGGCCAGGGCGGACATTCTGTGGCAGAGTAAACAGCGGGGAGTGGCCTCCATCTGCCTAACCACGACCGCACAGCCCAAAGCCAAGACCCCACAACTGAAGCCGCTGAGACCCACAGGGGACAAGGACGAGGGTTCAGACCACTGGTGTTTTTATCACCAGAGATGGGGTTCGAACGCGTGCCGCTGCCGCCCACCATGCGCCTTCCCAGGAAACGCCGGGGCCAGCCATCGCTAGTGGCTTCGATGGCTGGCCATTGCGACAGCGTCCTATTCCTCTGGGACCGACACGCCGGGCGACGTTTCCGTGTAGACACTGGGGCCGAAATCAGCATTCTTCCCCCCTCCAACAATGGACACCCATAACGCTGCCCCAGGTCCCGATCTCACCGCTGCAAATGGCACCACTATCCGAACGTACGGCTCGCGAACCATCCCGCTGCGTTTCGGGCCCAGCCATTTCACTTGGACCTTCACGGTGGCAGTGGTATCACGGCTGGTACTGGGGGCGGATTTCCTACGGGCCAACCGTCTTCTGGTCGACCTGAAGGGCCGGCGTTTGGTCCACGCCGAGACATTCCAGACCTTCCAGCTCAGGGAAGCCCAGCTACCGGCCCTCCACCTGGACTCCGTCACACTCTCGGGTGACGAGTTCACCAGGGTGCTGGAAGATTTCCCCTCCATCATCACCCCGCAGTTCTCCACAACCGATCCCAAGCACGGCGTGCAGCACCACATTCCCACACAAGGACCACCACTGCACACCCGAGTCCATAGGCTCCCGCCCAACAAGCTCCACCTCGCCAAGGAGGAGTTCCGGAAGATGGAGGAGATGGGGATTACCTGTCGCTCGGACAGCCCGTGGGCATCCCCGCTGCACATGGTGCCCAAGTCCGCAGGAGGCTGGAGGCCCTGCGGGGACTACAGAAGGCTCAATGATACCATGGCTGCCGACTGATACCCGGTGCCTCACATCCAGGATTTCACGGCGAACCTACACGGGGCGACCATCTTTTCGAAAATCGATCTGGTCCGGGGGTACCATCAGATCCCCATGCACGCCGACGATGTGCTCAAGACAGCCCTCATCAACCCCTTCGGATTGTTCGAATTCCTGAAGATGCCTTTTGGCCTCAAGAATGCCGCCCAGACTTTCCAGAGGCTCATAGACTCGGTGGGGTGAGGACTGGATTTCGTCTTCATCTACTTAGACAATATTCTGGTGGCTAGCAAGTCACACCAAAAGCACATGGCACATTTGTGCCAACTCTGCCAATGCCTGAGCAACCATGGACTAGCAATCAACCCGAAGTGCCAGTTCAGGCGGATGGAGATCGACTTCTTGGGCCACAGAGTCAATCGGCATGACGCTGCCCCTCTACCAGACAAGGTCCAGGCCATCCGCCAGCTTCCCAAACCCAGCACGGTCAAGGGCCTATAGGAATTCGTGGAGATGGTAAACTTTTACCATCATTTCGTGCCGGTGGCAGCATGCATCATGAGGCCCTTGTTCGGTCTAATGGCCGGCAAGGCCAAAGAGGTGGCATGAGACACGGAGTCCACGGAGACTTTCAAGCGAGGCAAAGAGGCATTGGCGAAGGCGACCCTCCTGGTACACCCGAGAGTCGATGTATCCACGGCGCTCACAGTCGACGCTTCCAACATGGCGGTCGGCGGAGTCCTGGAGCAGCTTGTCGAGGGCCAGTGGCGACCACTCACCTTTTTCAGCTGACACCTGCGACCGTCAGAGGTTAAGTACAGCCCTTTCGACAGGGAGCTGCTAGCGCTCTACCCGGCTATCCGGCATTTCTGGTATTTCCTCGAAGCAACGGATTTCACTGTGTATACAGACCACAAGCCCCTCACCTTCGCCCTTGCAAAGGTATCGGACCCGTGGTCGGCTCGGCAGCAGAGGCACCTCTCCTTTATTTCGGAGTTCACCACAGACGTCCGCCACATCGCAAGGAAGAACAACGTTGTTGCCGACACGCTGTCCCGCCCCTGCATTCACTCAGCGACCATCTCGTCCCCAGGGATCGACTACACAGCGCTGGCAGAGGCGCAACAAGTGGACACCGAGATCCCGATTTACTGCACTGCCATTTCAGGACTCCAGTTGGAGGACGTCCCCGTTGGCCTGACAGCGGCTCGGTTCCTGTGCGACACATCTACTGGCAAACCCCGGCCCGTGGTACCAGCAGCATGAAGGCGCCGGGTGTTCGACACGCTACATGGCCTGGCCCACCTGTCCATCCAGGCGTCCATCAAATTGGTAGCGGACAAATTCGTCTGGCACAGTTTGTGCAAGCAGGTCGGGCACTGGGCCAGGACCTGCGCACACTGCCAGACCGCCAAAGTCCACTGGCATGTGAAGGCCCCCTCCAGCAGTTCCATCCAACACTCGGGAGGTTTCGGCACATTCACGTGGACATCGTTGGCCCCCCGCCTGTCTCCCGGGGCGCCAGGTATATCTTTACCATGGTCAACAGGTTCATCAGATGGCCGGAGGCCGTGCCGCTAGCAGACATGTCTACTGAATCCTGCGCCAGGATGTTCATCACAAACTGGATCACCAGGTTCTGACTCCCAGTGGACAGCACCTTTGACAGAGGAGCACAGTTCACGTAAGGTTTGTGGACAGCACTGGCGCAGCTCCTGGGCACCTAGCTACATCACACCATGGCGTACCATCCCCAGTCCAATGGTTCGGTCGAGCAGTTCCACAGGCACCCCAAGTCGGCCCTGATGGCACGTCTCAGGGGCCCAACTGGACAGATGAGCTCCCCTGAGTCTTACTGGGCATCTGCATGGCCCCTAAGGAGGACCTGGGCACCTCCTCAGTGGAGTTGGTCTACTACACCCCCCTGACGGTCCCGGGCGAGTTTGTGCCAGAGGCCCGAGGTCCAACAGGGATGCTGGCAGAGTTCTGACGAGGCTGCGGGACAAGGTAGGGACCCTGGCACCGGTTCCGACCTCCAGGCATGGCACTATACCATCCTTTATCCCTAAGGACCTCCAGGATTGCGAGTACATTTTCATTCGCAGGGGCATGCACAAGTCACCCCTACAGCAGCCGTACGAAGGACCCTTCAAGGTGATCCAGCATAACGGGTCTACGTGTGTCATGGAGGTGGGTGGCCATGAGGAGACTTTTACAGTGGACCGCCTCAGACCGGCGCATTTGGACATCGAGCAACTGGTGAGGGTACCCGCACTGTGCCAAGGCAGCAGGCCACCCAAGTGGGACACACAGACTGGGGGCCCCACGCCCCCGATGGACGTTCCTGGGGTGGGGGGGGGGGGTGTAGCGGCCCATACACATGGGACTCGAACCACCATCGGCGGCTGCGGGCGGACGCACGGGAGCGTGTCGTGAATGAACCGCGGGGCGGGCCTTCAGGAGGGAACCTTACGTCATGTCCACCCCACGTGGGCCCAGAGAGGCTCTCGGGTACTTTGGTGTGTGCATTTTGTTCTGGAGAAGTAAAGTGTGCTTTGACTCCGACCTTCTTGTCTCCGAGTTTTTCTTCGGAAATGCGCCGCGCCCGGCTACACTTTTACCACTTATGCAGTTCCATCCACTTCCTGTCTGCCAAATGTTTCTCAATCCATCTCAAAGTATCTGCATATCAGGGAAGTTACTTCTGTTTAATGCAATCACTCAGCAGTGAGTCACTTTTTTTTTTACTTAAAATCATTTGTTCACCTCATTTTCCCTTCTCAAAGAGGTCCACTCATTTTCAAATAACCAGTGATCTGTATTACACTTCACAGTTTGCATGATTTCTTATGCAGGTCCCCATGGCATTCACAGGTCTAAAATAATATTACTACATAAGGATGTATAATATTACAATAAGGTTTATGACAAAGTTATTGCAATGCCCTTTTTTCTTCAGACCAGTGAGATTTGATTGAAATGATCAGTACTTTGCTGTACTGCTATTCATATTTCTTCCAATCCAGGAGGAGTATTACCAGTCAAAGAATTGGAGAGAAAATTAATCTGTGAAGTGAATATGCTGAGGTAGGTACAACTGGCAATCAATACACATACATGTGTTTAGCACCAAGAATAAATTCCCAGCATTAAAAAAAAGTATCAGTCATCTCCTTAATAATATTTTAAAAGTGAGTAATTCATTAGCACCACTTCTAAAGCAGCACAGTTGGCGGGGTCAGTGGGAGGGGGGACGGTAGTTGGGACATTTCCTTCTTAAACGCTACTCTGTTTCCAGAACAACATGCAGTGGCAATCATATTCCTCAGCATGTGGGACCTTTACTCACAGCTCTGACCTCGAATAATAGCCCTTAAGGACTACATTACTGTACCATGGAGTGTTGGTGAAGAAAGGGTGGATGCTACAATGCTGGGACAGGGAGGTGGCAGAGTCCTCCCTGTAGGACAGAGGAACCTGTGCAGGCCTCTGAGGAGTAATGCATGCAGGGGGCACTTCCTTAGACAAAAGGAACTCTTGGCAGGAAATTCCCAGGGAGGTGCCTTAAAGAATATAGTGTCCTCTGCACTTTTGGCAGCCTTCCAATGCAGCCTCCTATAGATACAAATGCAAAAGTCACATTCACCAAAAATCGGAGGTTCCGAACTTTGACAAGTTTTTTATTCCTGCAAAGTGTCACATGCTATATATCAGCCAAGACAGCCTGCAAAGAACTTGCAACAACATTTCCAAGAGTAAAGTGACCCTAACTTTGACTTTGAGAGCAGTGCAGCCGCTTGTCTAAGCTTGTACTTGTGGTTTTAAGAGGTCAAAGACAAATCTCAAGTAAGACAGACAATCTGATGGCATTGTGCTGTGGTCCTTTAAGGATGATTCCTGAACTAAGACTTGAGGAAAGATGGAGAAGATTTTTGGTGCCACCCTTTTGGTCAGATGTCTTTCTCCTGTTTTTATTTATTTATTTCTGATTGGATGAACATGGAAACACCCTCTTCTGGCATTTCTGACCATTTAATTTTGAGGAGGGACTTGCTAGAACTGGGTGTGGGACTGGGGCCCTCATTTGGATCATGGAGTCCTGGAGTTATATAACAAGGAAACAGGCCTTTGAGCCCAACTCATCCATGCCAACCTAGGTGCCTTCCTGAGCTAGTCCTATTTGCCTTCATTTGGCTCATATCCCTCTGAAGCTTTCCTATCCACGTACCTGTCCAAATGTCCTTTAAATGTAATTGTACCCACCTCTACCACTTCCTCAGGCATCTCATTCCATATACCCACCACTCCTCTGTGTGTAAAACTTGCCCCTCATATCCCCTTTAAATCTTTCCTCTCTCATGTCAAACCTCTCCCTCTAATTTTAGACTTCCTTACCCTGGGAAAAAGACTGTGACTTTATCTCTGCCACTCATGATTTTATAGACCTCTATAAGGTCACTCCTCAACCTCCTTCGCTCTGAGGAAAACAGTCCCAGCCTATCCAGTCTCTCCTTATAACTCAAACCCAGCAGTCCCAGTAGCATCCTTGTGAATCTGTTCAGCTTAGTCTGTGATGGGTATTCACTGCCCAAGCCCAAAATGCTTATTTGCTGACCTCAGCTTTTTTAGCACAGTAGAAAAGACCCAAGGTTCAAGAAGCTTAATGTTAAGTAGTATAAATTTCTAACTAGTACCCTTTGCCCATATTCTTGACCTGATCAATAGAAACAATACTGTCCATGTTGACCAAATTAAGACAATGATATCTCATCCACTTGACCTGATCAAGAGAAACAAGATCAATGCAGTTGCAAAACATTACACACAGATGACATTGACAAGTAAAAATAGTATAAATATTAGGATACAGTAAGGGTTGCTAGGAGTTACAGAGAAGAAAGCACAGAATCCACTCCTCAGCCTTACACCAGACCAAAAAGGGTTTCCCGCCACTGCATGGTCCTCCAGACCCCTCCCCCGCCCACCCAGAGTCAGAGGTTCCTGTTGCCACTTGGTCCTCCAGCACCCCCTACTCTGCTCACCTGGATACCCCCGCCCCCACCCTACATTACCCTCTGCTCCTCCAACCCACCCTCCCCAGGGCCTCCTGCTCTGCAGGCTTCACCTTCTGTTGCCTCTGCTCTGTTTCTTCCCCCATCTACTTCTAATTCTGCATCCCGCCTTGCACCTCCTCCAGCCCACTCCCAGCCCCCCTTATCCCCTCCCCCTAACCTGCCCCCTCCTCCCGCTCCCCCTCTTGTCCCCTCCCCGATATCCACCTCCTATCTTTGATTGCACTTTTCACCCCTGTACCACTCCCAACACCTCTCACCCCTTTCCTCTCACCAGCCCAGCCCCTCTAATCCCCCTTCCCCAACCTTCCTTCTCTGGCCCCAACTCTTTACCATCCCCCCTGACCTCCCCCTCTCTGAGGCTGAGCAGTCTGCTCTCAGCAAAGGCCTCACCTTCATAGCTCTACGCCCCCACCTCAAAGAATTCCGAGCCCAGCATGATGCCGAGCTCTTTTTCCGCCGCCTTGGCCTCAGTGCGTTCTTCTTCGGTAAGAAGTCCTCTCCCCCTTCTGATGACCCGTTCTCCCGCTTCCAGCCTGCTTCTTCCACCTGGACTCCCTCACAGGGCCTGTTACCTTCCCTGGACCTATTCATAGCCAACTGTCGACGCGACATCAGCCATCTTGACTCCTCTGCTCCCCTCACCCACTCCAACCTTACCCCTTCTGAACGCTCTGCTCTCCATTCACTTCGCACCAACCCAGACAATATCATCAAACCAGCCGACAAAGGTGGTGCTGTGGTAGTCTGGCGTACTGACCTTTACCTTGCAGAGGCCAGACGCCAACTCTCGGACACTTCCTCCTACCTACCCCTGAACCATGACCCCACCAAGGACCATCAGGACATTATCTCCCACACCATCACTGACCTCATCACCTCAGGAGATCTCCCCCTCCCCCCACAGCTACCAACATCATCATTCCACAACGCTCACTTCTATCTTCTCCCCAAATATGCACAAGAAGGACTGCCCCGGAAGACCTATTGTCTCAGCATGCTCTTGCCCCACAGAGCTCGTATCCTCACACCTCGACACAATCCTGTTCCCCTCTGTGCAATCCCTTCCCACCTATGTCCGTGACACATCACACACTTTCCAACTCTTTCATAGCTTTAAGTTCTCTGGCCCGCACAATCTCATCTTCACCATGGACGTCCAGTCCCTATATACCTCCATTCCCCATCATGATGGCCTGACTGCCCTCTGCTTCTTTCTTGACCAGAGACAGAACCAGTGCCTTTCCACTAACACTCTCCTCTGCCTGGCTGAACTTGTCCCACCCTTAACAACTTCACTTTCAATTCCTCTCACTTTCTAGACCAAGGGCATAGCTATGGCCACTTGCACGAGCCCCAGCTATGCCTGCCTCTTCATTGGCTCCATTAAACCGTCTCTGTTGCAAGCCTACTCTGGCCCCATTCCTATACTCTTTCTCTACTATATCAACAACTGCATTGGTGCCACCTCTTGCACCAGTGAGGAACTTGACAGTTTCATAAATTTTGCCACAAATTTTCACACAGCTCTCCAATTCACTTGGACTATCTCTGACACCTCCCTCTCCTTCCTCAATCTTTCCATCTCTATCTCAGGAGATTCCTTATCCACCGACATCTTCTACAAACCCACTAATGCCCATAGGTACCTCGATTACAGCTCCTCCCACCCTGTCTCTTGCAAAGACGCTATCCCTTTTTCTCAATTTCTCCACCTCTGCTGCATTTGCTTCCATGATGAGGCTTTCCACTCCAGGACAACCAAGGTGTTCAACTTCTTTACTAACCATGGCTTCCCCCCTACTATGGTCAAGCAAGCTCGTACCCGCATCTCTGCCATTTCCCGTACCTCTTCTCTCAACTCCACCCCTCCCAGACCCAACAGGGATAGGGTCCCTCTTGTCCTCACATTTCATCCTACTAGCCTGCATATCCAACACATTATTCTCCGCCATTTCTGCCATACCAACGGTACCCCACCACCAAGCATATTTTCCCCTCCCCACTCCTTTCTGCCTTTCGCAGGACTGCTCTCTCCACACTCCCTAGTTCACTCCTCCCCCCACCAACCATCCCGCTCCCACCCCAGAAACTTTCCACTGCCCCCACCTGCCCCTACACCATCTCCATCACCTCCATCCAGGGACCCAAATAGTCCTTTCAGGTGAGACAGAGATTTATCTGCACCTCCCTTAATATCACCTGCTGCATTCGGTGCTACAAGTGTGGCCTCCTCTACATTGGCGAGACCAAACACAGACTAAGTGACTGCTTCATAGAACACCTGCGCTCCGTCCATAACTGCGATCTGCATCTCTCTGTTGCCAGTCATTTCAGCTCCCCCTCCATCACAGATATGTTAGTCCTCGGCCTCCTTCACTGCCAGGAGAACTCCAAGCGCAAACTGGAGGAATAGCACCTCATTTTCTGTCTTGGAACCTTGCAGCCTAACGGCATGAACATTGAATTCTCCCACTTCAAGTAATCCCCACCCCCTCCATACCCACCATGCCTCTTCGTTTCTTCCCTTTCCTAGCCTCTCTCTCTTTTTTCTATCCCTCCTTATCTGTGACCCATCCCCTGGTAGATCTGTTCTCCCCTGCACCTGCTGTTACTTGCATCTACCTATCACCACCTTGTGCCCAACCCACCTCTCCTCTTTTGTTCACCTATCACTGCTCTGCTTTTCCCTCATATATATTAGGCTTCCCTTTTTCATATGTTCAGTCCTGAAGAAGGGTCCTGACCCGAAACGTTGACCACCTGCTTTCCTTCATGGATGGTGCATGGCCTGCTGAGTTCCCCCAGTGTAGCGACTCACCATCCGGGTAAGCGAACCAGCTCGGCAGTCGGGTCGCACAGCGTCGGAGCGGCGAGGCCCAAGATGGCGGCGGGCCTTCGTCTTCCCCGAGCAACGGGGAGAACCCGCACGTGGGGAAGACTTGATGACGTAGCATATACGTCATTGCCGGTTGCATTGGGCGGGAACAGTCTCCCTTAAAAGGCCCGCGCAAGGCGGGAAAATAAACCAGTTCTGTTCTGAAACTCTACGACTCGCATCTTGTGTTCATTCCGCGGTAGCAGCCGCTACATTGGTGACCCCGACGGTCCAAACGGATTTTGGACCTGCACAACGGATGGCAACGCAGCATCCAACGCCGTGGCACTCAAGCTGCCCACCTTTTGGACGCTTCGTCCCAGCGTCTGGTTTCACCAGGCCGAAGCGCAATTCCACCTTCGGCGGATCACCTCCGACTCCACAAAGTACCACCATGTGGTCAGCTCTCTGGACCAGGAGACAGCCGCCCAGGTCAGTGATTTCATCCAGTCCCCACCGGAGGAACATAAGTACCCGGCTTTCAAAGACCTTCTGATTCGGACCTTCGGCCTCTCCCGTCGTGAGCGCGCCACCCGCCTGCTTCATCTCAATGGCCTGGGGGACAGATCCCCATCCACGCTAATGAATGAGATGCTGGCATTGGCCGAGGGGCAGAAGCCCTGCCTAATGTTCGAACAGGTCTTCCTCGAACGACTACCCGATGACATTCACCTGCTGTTGGCCGACGCTGATTTCAGCAACCCTCGTGAGGTGGCTGCCCAGGCAGACATCCTGTGGAAGGTCAAACGCGAGCGCGGTTCGTCCGTTGGCCAAATTGCCGGGCTGCGAGCCCAACTCCCGCCTGAACCAGTCCCAGCAACCGGGCGACCACACCCCAGAAACACAGACGACGACACTGCCAACCAACTGTGTTTCTACCATCAGAAGTGGGGCGCGGAGGCCCATCGATGCCGCCCACCTTGCAAGTCAGGGAAATGCCAGCGCCTGCCGCCGCTAACAGCTACGGCGGCTGGCCACTGACAAAGCCTCCTATTCGTTCGGGACAAGCAGTCCAGGCAGCATTTCCTCGTCGATACTGAAGCAGAGGTCAGTATTTTGCCCCCGACCGGCCGCGACACTCGTAACAGGCAACAAGGTCTGGTACTCAATGCCGCAAACGGCACAATGATATGGACTTTTGGTACCTGTACACTTCAGTTACAATTTGGCGGCAGCCATTTCACCTGGACCTTCACCCTTGCCACCGTTGCCCGACCACTCCTAGGAGCCGATTTCCTTCGGGCCCACAACCTGTTAGTCGACCTCCGAGGGAAACGGCTAGTCCACTCCACAACCTTCCAGACCTACCCCTGGGAGAAACCAGCCTACCAGCCCCACGCTTGGACTCCATTTTCCTGTCCGGCAACGAGTTCACCAAGCTCCTAGCTGAATTTCCATCAGTTTTGGCACCTCAGTTTACGAATTCTATGCCCAAACACGGGGTCCAACACCACATCATTACCACAGGGCCACCACTTCATGCCCAAGCTCGACACCAAACAAGCTCCGCCTGGCAAAGGAAGACTTCCGTCGCATGGAGGAGCTGGGGATTGTTCGCAGGTCAGACAGCCCCTGGGCCTCCCCCCTGCACATGGTCCCCAAAGCCACCGGCGGGTGGAGGCCCTGCGGCGACTACCGCAGGCTGAATGACACCGCCACCCCGGACCGCTACCCCATCCCTCACATCCAGGACTTCGCAGCGAACCTACATGGGGCCCGCATCTTTTCCAAAGTGGACCTCGTTCGGGGATACCACCAAATCCCGGTCCATCCGGATGACGTCCCCAAAACTGCAATTATCACCCCATTCGGCCTTTTCGAATTCCTTCGAATGCCATTCGGCCTTAAGAACGCCGCGCAGACCTTCCAGCGGCTGATGGACGCGGTAGGCCGAGACCTGGACTTCGTGTTCATTTACTTGGATGACATACTAATCGCCAGCTGTGACCGCCAACAACACCTTTCCCACCTCCGCCAGCTGTATTCCCATCTCCGTGATTTTGGCCTCACAATCAACGCAGCCAAGTGCCAATTCGGGCTTGACTCTATCGATTTCCTCAGCCACAGAATCACCAGCGACGGAGCAACACCCCTACCTGCCAAGATGGACGCTATCCGCCATTTTGCCCGCCCCAGCACGGTCAAAGGCCTACAGGAATTCCTGGGGATGGTCAACTTTTACCATCGGTTCATCCCTGCAGCAGCCCGTATCCTGCACCCTTTGTTTGCGCTGATGGCTGGTAAGGGCAAGGACATCACCTGGAACGACGAGGCTGCGGCTGCCTTTAAGGCCAAGGACGCCCTAGCAAACGCCACCATGCTTGTATACCCTAGGATAGACATCCCAACTGCCCTCACGGTGGACGCATCCAACACCGTCGTTGGTGGGGTACTGGAACAACTAATCGAAGGCAGTTGGCAACCCTTAGCATTTTTCAGCAGGCACCTTAGACCACCCGAGCTGAAATACAACGCTTTTGATCGGGAACTTCTAGCACTGTACCTGGCGGTCTGGCATTTCCAGTACTTTTTGGAAGGCAGGCCTTTCACCGCCTTCAGCGACCATAAACCTTTGTCCTTCGCCTTCTCCAAAGCCTCTGATCCCTGGTCAGCTCGTCAGCAGAGACATTTGTCCTATATTTCTGAATTCACAACGGATGTCCAACATGTCTCTGGGAAGGACAATGTCGTTGCTGACGCACTTACCAGACCAACCATCCACAGCTTGCCCCTGGGTATCGACTACAAGGCCCTGGCTGCCGTACAGCAAACCGACGACGAGCTGCCCAGCTACAAAACCGCAATCTCGGGCCTGCAGCTCCAAGATTTCTTGGTTGGTCCTGGTCAGCAGACCCTCCTTTGCGACATCGCAGCAGGTCAACCCTGCCCTATAGTTCCTGCAACCTGGCGGAAACGTGTTTTCGATTCGATACATGAGTTGGCGCACCCGTCCATCAGATCCACTGTCCGGCTGGTCGCCAGCAAATTCATCTGGCATGGCCTGCACAAACAGGTCAGAGAGTGGGCCAGGAATTGTCAGCACTGCCAGACATCGAAAATCCAACGACACACCAAGGTTCCGCCACAGTAATTCGAGCCTACCCGTAGAAGGTTCGACCACATCCACGTCGACCTCGTAGGCCCTCTGCCGGTTTCAAGAGGGGCTCGGTACCTCCTTACCATCGTGGACCGGTTCACGAGGTGGCCAGAGGCAACCCCTCTATCTGACATCACGACTGATTCCTGTGCCCGGGCGCTGCTCACAACTTGGATCTCACGTTTCGGTGTTCCAGCTCACATCACTTCAGACAGAGGCACACAATTTACCTCCAGCCTCTGGTCTGCATTAGCGAACATGCTGGGGACGCAGCTGCACACCACCACGGCCTACCACCCTCAATCAAACGGGTTAGTGGAACGTTTTCACCGCCATCTGAAATCAGCCTTGATGGCCCGCCTGATGGGTCCTAACTGGGTTGACGAACTGCCTTGGGTCCTGCTCGGCATACGCACTGCCCCCCAAAGAAGACCTCCGCGCTTCGTCAGCTGAGCTTGTGTACGGGGCGCCCCTAGTAGTCCCAGGGGATTTCATACCTGCCCTTCGAGACCAAGGGGAACAACCCCCAGCAGTCCTACAAAGACTGCGCGCGAAGCTCGGCAACTTGGCCCCGATCCCCACCTCACGGTATGGTCAAGCCCCATCCTGTCAGCCCAAAGAACTACGAGACTGTAAGTTTGTTTTCGTTCGCAGGGGCACACCTCGGGAGCCGTTGCAACGACCACATGAGGGACCGTTCCAAGTCATCAGGAATAATGGATCCACCTTTATTTTGGACGTTGGGGGCAGGGAGCAGGTTTTCACGATGGACTGCCTCAAACCGGCCCATTTAGATCTGCAACAACCGGTTGAGGTTTCAACGCCGCGACACAGAGGCCGACCCCCTAAGCGGCGGCTGGCACAGCCCGCAGACCTTGGGGACTGTATCGCCGGTTCTGGGGGGGGGGGGGGGGGGGGGGGGGGGGGGGGGGTTGTGTAGCGACTCACTGTCCGGGTAAGCAAACTGGCTCGGCAGTCGGGTTACACGGCGTCGGAGCGGCGAGGCCCAAGATGGCGGCGGGCCTTCGTCTTCCCCGAGCGACAGGAAGAACCCGCGCGTGGGAAAGACTTGATGATGTAGCATATACGTCATTGCCAGTTGCATTGGGCGGGAACAGTCTCCCTTAAAAGGCCCACGCAAGGCGGGAAAATAAACCAGTTCTGTTCTGAAACTCTACGACTCGCGTCTTGTGTTCATTCCACGGTAGCAGCTGCTACACCAGCATCATTGTGTTTTTCATCTAGATTCCAGCATCTGCAGTCATTTGTTTCTCTTCCTAAAGCCTTCTTTCTGTGTTGGATAACTTGCTCATCTGCAACTCATTGGTATACTTTTCTACTTTGTAACAATTGTACTTGCGTTTTGGAAATACTTTTTAAATTTATAATCTCTGTTAGAATTTACTCCTCAGAATAAAACAAGCTTCTGTGTTTAACAAGGTCGCTCATGTTCCTTCATGGTTGGCTCATCCAGAAGATTAAGATGCATGGCATCCACTGTGTCTTGGCTATTCGGATTCAGAATTGGCTTGCCCATAGAAGACTAGAGGGTAGTGGTTGATGGGACTTATTCTGGCTGGAGGGTGCGTGACTAGTGGTGTTCCACAGGGATCTGTACTGGGACCTATACACACACACACATACATATTAAATATCTTGGATGAAAACATGGATGGGTGGGTTAGTAAGGTCATAGACGATACAAATATTGGTGGCGTTGTGGATAGTGTAGAAGGTTGCCAAAGGATACAGCACGATATAGATCAATTGCAGATATGGACGGAGAAATGGCAGATGGAGCTTAATCCGGCGAAGTCTGAGGTGCTGCACTTTGGGAGATCAAATGTAAAGAGACAGCACACAATTTAATTGCAAGGCCATTAACAGTGTTGATGTACAGAGGGATCTTGAGGTCCATGTCCATACCTTCCTAAAAGTGGCTGCACAGGTTGAGAGGGTGGTAAAGAAGGCATATGGCATGCTTGCTTTTATTAGTCAAGGCACTGAGCTCAAGAGTCAGGAAATCATGTTGTAGCTTTATAAAACTCAGTTAGGCTGTATCTGGAGTATTGCATTGAATTCTGGTTGCCCCATTATAGGAAGGATGTGAAGGCTTTGGAGAGGATGCAGAAGATGTTTACCAGGATGCTGCTTAGATTAGAAGGCATATGTTATAAGGAGAGGTTGGACAAACTTGGGTTGTTTTCTCTGGAGTGGTGGAGACTGAGGGAAGACCTGACAGAAGTTTATAAGGTTATGAAAAGCACTGATAGACAGCCGGTGTCTTTTTCCCAGGGTTGAAATACCTAATACTAGAAGACATCCGTTTAAGGTGAGAGGGGTTAAGTTCAAAAGGGATGTGCGGGGCAAGTATTTTTTTTTTACACAGAGAGTGATGGGTGCCTGAAATGTGCTGCCAGGGGCGGCAGTGGAGGCAAATATGACAGAGGCATTTAAGGGGCTTTTAGGTGGCCACGTGAATGTACAGAGAATGGAGGGATTTGGACATTGCGTAGGCAGAATGGATTAGTTTAGTTAGGTGTTTAATTGCTAGTTTAATTAGTTAGGCACAACTATGAGCCAAAGGCCTGTTCTTATGCTGTACTGTTCTATGTTCATTTAAAATAATATAGTTGGGTTTAATCTGCTTCATTACCTGGAAGTATCTCCTCCTACGTGGGGAGGGAAGACCCACTGCTTGAAATAGTGATGACTGACAGCTAAACCCCCTCAGAAAAGAGACTAAAGTAGTTAAGTAAATTACTTTTTGAAATATAGACTGAAATATAGGGTGGGTACTAGTAGACACTTACAGTTGATTAAGACTTAAGGTCTTGACTTAAGTTCAGGACTCTGGAATGGGTACACTCAATATTATCACAAATCACATCCTTCCTATCGTAAGGCGAAGGGAACTGCACACAATATTCCAGGTGTGGTCTCACTAATATTTTGTACAGCTATAATGTGACATTGCAACTCCTGTACACAATGCCCCTTCCAATGAAGGCTAATGTGCCATACGCTTTCTTCACCACCTTGTCTACCTGTGTTGCCACTTTCAGGAAACTATCTACTTGTACCCCTGCATTTCTCTGTTCCAAAACATTCCACAGGGCCCTGTTATTCACTGCGTATATCCTGCCATAGTTGAACTTCCCAAAATGCATCACCTCATGCATGTCTGAATAAAATTCCATCTGCCATTCCTTTGCCCACTTTCCCAGTTGATTTAGATTCTGTTGAAACCCTGGACAATACCGTCCACACCACACCACCAATTTTGGTGTCCTCTGCAAACTTACTAATCATGCCACCCATATTCTCATCCAAATTGTTTATATGACAAACAGCAGGGGACGCAGCACCGATTGCTGCAGCACACCACTGGTCATAGACCTCCAATTTAAAAAACAACCCTCCACTACCACCTTCTGATCCCTTCCACCAAGCGAACTCTGTATCCAATTGGCTAGCTCACCCAGAATCCCATGTATCCTCATCTTCGTGAGCAGTCGGCCATGCAGGACCTTGTCAAAAGCCTTGCTGAAGTCCACATAGACAATGTCTACCACCCTGCCCTCATCAATCCTTGGTCACCTCTTCAAAAAACTCAGTTAAATTCATGAGACTCGACTACCCACACACAAAGCCATGCTGTGTATCCCTAATCAAGTTCTTTCCTTTCCAAATGCAGGTAGATCCCGTCTCTCAGAATACCCTCAAGTAACTTTCCCACCACTGATATTAGGCCCACCGGCCTTTGGTTCCTGGGCTTGTCCTTGCAGCCCTTCTTAAATAAAGGCACTGCATTAGTCAGCCTACAGTCTTCCAGTACCTCAAATGTGGCTAAAGAAGATATAAAAATCTCTGCCAGGCCCAGCAATTTCTTCTCACGATGTCCATGGATACAATTGGTCAGATCCTAGGGATTTATCCACCCATATGCGCCTCAAGACCCCCAATGCCTCTACTTCTGTAATATCGATGTGTCTCAGGACATCACTGTTCTCTTCCCTGAATTCCCAAGTTTCCGTGACCTTCTACACAGTAAAAACATACGCAAAATATTCCCATGGCTCCACACATACACAACCACACTTATCCTTGAGGATCTATTCTCCCTCTACTTATCCTTTTGCTCTGAATATGCACACTACTTAACCTACATGTACAACCATCCTTCTACCAGTGCTCTTCCTTGAATCACAATTATCAAATTACCATTGCCATGCAACACTCATCTTTATGCCGTTTTACTTCTCCTTGATACTAACCTTTATCAAATGCTCTTCATCCATCGGCTGTCATGTCATTACACTTGTTTATATGTTTAATCTTTGGATAGAGAAACAGAGAAAATGAAAACATGTTTGATTTCTAACTTCAAGGAATTCTGATGAAAAGTCTTCAACCTGAAACGTTAACTCTTGTTCCACTCACCACATTTGCTGCCATTTCTGAGCTGGTATTTCCAGCACTTTTAATTTTAATTTCAGATTTCCAGCAACTGTTGTTTTTTCTTTCTGCAGATAGGTATAATTTTTTTTCCCTCATTGCAGAAGAGAAAACAAAACATCAGGGAGGGGAGGATAACCGCAGCTGGCATTCTCGCTGTCTCACAGCTGACAGATGCACAGGCAGTGCTGGAGATTACTGGAGTATCAATAGCTCCAACCATCAAAAATGAGGTGACGGATCCTCCCAGTTAAATACAAGCTACCCACAAGTCAAATTACACACAGTCCCACTGACCTGATTTCAGCACTGAGTAAAGTATGATTGTCTTTGTAATGATAAGTTGCAACATTCTTACGATGCCAGTACTTTTATCTCTGACACATCAACAGCAATTACTGGAGGCTGCAGATGATAATTCCACAGAGAAGTTGAATCTCTCCAAGGGTGCACAGCGGCAGAACTCTGGCTATCTATGCACCAGACCAGATACTGCCTGAGACTAATAGGATAGATAGTTGGGTTTTCACTTGGTAACCTACACTTCAAAGTGGAGGGACAGCAGGGGCAACAGTTGAAAGACCAGATCAGAGACCAGACCCTTTCAATTCCTTTCTCAGTTGGATATTGATGCTATACTCTGGGAGCTGTCAATTACAGAGGAGAATTATTGTGTGTTCTCTGCTACCGCTCAATGTATAGGCAACCCTTCCACGTACACTCTTAAGAAAAGCAGGGAGAAATGAGAAAGCATCTCAAGCAAGAGATGGAGGATGCTGCTGGCCATCATGATGCTGTATTCCTCCACGAACAAAGGGACCAATTACATGGAACATCAAATGTTCCAAACAAAGAAGTTATGCAATCTCTGGCTGCAGCCATGTTCAATTGAGTGGGAACACATACGTATTCAAATATATTTTGATATACAGTACCCCATTAAAGTCACCTCCAACAAAGTGACAGCAATGAAGTGTGGCTGAGCCATTGGGAGGATGATGGCAATAAGAGGTCATGGAAGTAGGATTTCACTCACCATTGACCCATTCACCTTCCTTTTAATACCTCATCCAGTACTTTGTGCTTCAATGAGAGCAATTCTTAACAGACACCCCTCAACTCTGCCTCCAGGTGGCAAGAAGTTTAGACTATTGTAGAATAAAAGCATCAGGGCAACCCCACTGAAATTTTGTGCAGAAATATTCTTTTGAAGGTGCACACAGGCTATATGTTAATGGAGCAGAAGCCAATATTTATGATTGACCTGTGGAAGCCCAAATTGCCAACTGTGCAGTTGATGACACTGGGCAAGCTGACATAAATGCCAGTTTTGGCAAAGCAACAGTCAATTGCCTTTCTTTTGCACCCAGGACAACCATTTGAGAAATCATTTGAGCATTGCTCTGGCAGGAACTGAGGCAACATATTTCGAGGGCTGTAGTGATTTTGATAGCCACTGGAAAAGAATGGTCACCAGATCCAGCAGGTAGCTTACTTTCTTACAGCAGACTGCAGATATCCACCACCAACAATGGACACCCTGAGTCTCTTGAGACACCTCACTAATATCAAAGATGATCATCTGCATGAAGTTTGTGTGTCATGGACAGTGCCACCCGCAAGTATTCCTCTGTGATGGACATGCTGGTTCTAGTTACCTTGGTCCTCATCTAAGATCCAATCTGGTATGATAGAAAAAAAAACTGAAGAGTGTCAGAAGTAAATCCTCAACAAAAGTACAGAAACAGTATTTCCCACTGTCAGCAGCTATGAGTACCAACTATTTATTGTAATATTTCAACAAAATCTATTCTGTTCATTCACTGTTGCTGTATTCACTGAGAAATTTCAAGAAAGCCAGGGAAGCTTATGAATTCAAAAGGTAGATTGGAGAGGACATCATCCTCACCAACCAATTTGTGGAAGGTGCATCTATACATAATAACATGGGTAACAGAACTTATGGAGACAATGTACTGTCTTCACACTATAGAAACCCTCCATTACTTTGTATGGCACTACAATCATGCCAAATGGAAAAGATTCAGAACAGACAATGGAGCTTAACTATCCGTTCAATGGCTACATCATTTCACCCGATCAGAGACACTCCCTTTGTTCCACCCTTTGCTCTCATGTATCTTCTTTGCTACTAAGACTAACTTGCTTTTTTTCTTTCTCAGTTCTGATAAAGGGTCTCTAACTTGAAATATTAACCATTTCTCTTTCCACAAATTCTGCTTGACTTGCTGAGTATTTTTCAGCATTTTTTGTTTTTATTTCAGAACAGATCTGGCAGCTGAAAACTGGGTACCCATGAGGCCACTGTCTATAACCTTATAAGCTAGCGTAATCATCATTTTATCATTACTATCCACCTGAGGGATTAAACCTGATTTAATGAAGGGGGCAAAAGGACAGAGCATGAGCAACATCAGCCAAGTAAAGCTGCAATACAGGAAAAACAGCACGTAGAGCTCAGAGATCTCACAATCAACAGACTGGATTGAAGCTCGGCAGTCCTACCAAATTTGGTCAGGGATGGTGGTGACAATTAAACAGCTAAAGGGAGAACAAGGCTCGAAGATCATCTTCATCCTCAATGAGGGCAGAACCTCATATGTGAATGCTAAAGACAAGGCTCAAAGCATTTGTAACCAAATTCAGCCACAAGTGCTGAGTGGATGATCCACCTCGACTTGCTGTTGAGATGCCCATCATCAAAAAAAGTCAGTCTTCAGCTAATTCAGTTCACTTCACATGATATCATGAAATAGCTGAGAGCACTGGATACATCAGATATTATGGGACCAAAAAGCAAAAACACTGAAGACCTGTGGTCCAGAATCAGCTGTGTCTCCAGCCTAGCCGATTCAGTACAATGCTGGCATTTACCAAATCTTTTCAAAAATAGTCCAGGACATCCTATTCACAAAAAGCAGAGCAAATCCAATCCAGGTAAGAAGTGCCCAATCATTAACAACATGACGGAATACGTCAATAGTGTTATAATGCCATACTTACCAAGTTCCTGCTCACTAGTGCTGAGTTTGGGTTTTGTCAAGATTACTCAGCTCCAGACCTCATCGAAAGGAGGCAGTGGTTGGTAGTAGAGAGTTGCTTTTCAGATTGGAGACCTGTGACCAGAGGTGTGCTGCAGGAATTGGTGCTGGGTCCCCTCTTGTTTTTCATATATATTAATGATTTGAATGAGAGTGTAGGTGGCATGATTAGTAAGTTTGCGGATGACACCAAAATTGGTGGTGCAGTGAACTATGAAGACATTGTCTGCGATTACAACAGGATCTAGGACAACTGGGAAAGTGGGCAAAGGAATGACAGATGGAATTTAAGTCATATGACATGCTTGCCTTCATCCGATGGTGCACTGAGTACAAGAGTTGGAACATTACGTTATGGCTGTACAAGATGTTGGTGAGTCTGCAGTTGAATATTGTGTGTAGTTCTGGTCACCATGCTATAGGAAGGAAGTGATTAAGTTAGGAAAGGGGTAGACAAGATTCACAAGGATGCTGCCAGGACTGTAAGGCTTGAGTAATAAAGAGAGACTGTTTTCCCTAGAGTGAAGGAGGCTGAGGGGTGACCTTATAGAGCTTTGTAATATCTTGAGAGGCATAGATAAGATGGATAGTCACGGTCTTTTTCCCAGGATAGGGGAGCCTAAAATGATAGGACATAGGTTGAATGAAAGGGAAAAGATTTAAAAGGTCCTGAGATGCAAGTTTTTCCACACAGAGGGCGGTGGGTATATGGAACAAGCTGCCAAAATGAAGTGGCAGAGGCAGGTGAAATTACATTTAAAAGACATTTTAATAGGTTTCATGGACAGGAAAGCTTCAGAGGGATATGGGCCAAATTCAGGTAAATAGGACAAGCTTAGAAAACACCTTGGTTGGCATGGACGAGTTGGACCAAAGGGCAGGGTTTCCATGCTAAATAACTCTAAGACATACTTGTTCAAATTTGAACCATGCAGCTGAATTCCAGAGGTGAGGTGACTGCCCTTGACATCAATGGAGCACTTGACAAAGTGTGGCATAAAGGAACCTTAATAACTGAAGTCAATGGACAATCAAGAGGGAAAAATTTCAATGGTCGGAGTTTACAACCTCACAAAAAAGATGGTTGTGGTTGTCAGAGGTCAATCACCCTACTCCTAGACATCAGTGCAGGAGTTCCTTAGTCCTCAGCCAAACCCCTTTCAGCTGATGTTCCTTTCATCGTAAGGTCAGAAGTTTGCTGATGATTTGCACCATGTTTAACTCTTTTTACAACTTCTCAGCAGATGAAGTGTCCCATGCCTGTATGCATCTAGACCTAGACAAGATTTATGCTTCGGCTGTAAGTAGTAACTAACATTCGCACCACAAAAGTGCCACACAATAGCCATCTCAACCAACCATTCACCCTTGACCTTCAATGGCCTTACTATTGCTGAATTCTCTACAGCCAAAATTATGAATGTCACCACTGACCAGAAGCTCAACTGCGGTTACAAGAGCAGGTCAGAGGCTGCATATCCTTTGGTGTAACTCACCTCCTGACATCCCAAAGTCTTTCCACCATCTTCAAGGCACAAGTCAAGAGTGCGACGGAATACCCTCCATTTTCTTGGACAAGTGCAGTTCCAATAACATTAGGACAAAGCTTGCCATTTGATTGTCACACCATCAACAACCCTACACATTCATTCCTTCCACCATTGGTGAATAGTGGATGCAGGGTGTACCATCTATAAAATGCACTGAGGTTACTTGCCAAGGCTGCTCTTACAGCACCCACAAGCAGGCAACTTCAACCACCAAAGCAGACAAGGGCAGAAGGCGCATGGAAACACAGCCACTTGCATGTTTCAAGTTGCAAATCATCCTGACTTGGAAATATATTGCTGATCCCTTCAGCATCCCTGGCTCTAAATTCTGGAACTTCTTCCCTAACAGCATTGTGGAAGTCTGATATCAGGCATGCAAATGATGTAGCCTGTCTACTAAAGGTGAATGAGTGTAGTTGAAGCTATAACACCAGGGATGTTGGACTGGGAGAAAATGTTGATGTTGATTTGCTTATCCAGCAAATGGATTTGGAGAATCTTCCAGAGACAGCATTTGTCTTTGAGTTACCAGCAATAGGTAGTCCTTGTTTCAGAAGTGTACATAAAGGCAGGAATCACTGCTGCCCAGTAAACCATGAGCTTGAGGGGTTTGAGGCTAAAAGCTATGTTGGCGCACTGAAGATAATGATGAATTGGATCATCAATGTCTCTGTTGAGAAGCAGCTCCAGAGATAAGGAAAAACAGTTGTTTTTTTAAGAAAACTTGTTCTATTTTAATACCAGGGCAACTTCCTATACTACTGAATAGATGGCAGTATCATAGTCAATGGCCAGCTTGGAACCAGATAAACAGGTCTTCAAAACCACAGTTAGGACACTGTCTGCTGAACTCATCAAACATGTTAACAGTAAGAAAGTAGAGATATAGTAATAACTATAGGGTTAATGGAAGTTTTTCAGTACTGCTGAGGGTGATGGTGGGAAAGAACTTGGAGCCAGCAAGATGGTGTTAATTCAGGGCTATATGAATGAGTGTTATAAGAAATAATAAACTGCTGACATTTAAGCAAATCTAATGTTAGAGCTTATTGAATGTTCAAAAAAATAACTTGAGATAAGATAAATGTTCACAAAGAGGGAATGTTGTCAGTGCAACTGCAGCCATAATTACATAACAACCAGTTCATATCTTCAATTAATAAATGGGGATTGAAAATGTATGCTGCAATTGTTGTATTATTTAAAAATGATTAATCTTGCATTAACTTTCCTACTATGCTTGAATAGCTTATGTCAATATTCTTACTAGCAACGGTCATCTGAAAGTTTATTGGTCAGTGATATGATATAGACTTTTTTAACTTTCATGGATGATCAAATTACCATCAGCAATAGTATACCATAATCTTAATATATAGGTTACATTACTACAAAGATTAAGAATATGTTAACAGTTGAATGACAAACAGTGGGCATCGTAAGATTTATAAACTAAGTCAAAGCTATCCCTAAATTTTAAAATGTTTTAGACTGTCCATTTTCTAGTCACTTAAATGCTGAAATCTTATTGTGTTATTTAATAGATGGTAACATTTATTTACAGGTTTTCATTAAATTTCTCATTAAATTCAGGGATCAATATATATTTATAAGTAGCTCAATGATTATGTAATTGCTATGTGACATGTTAAATATTTGTTTGAATAATCTGCATCAAAGCCCAATGGCTAAATTTAAAATGCAAATCAGAGAAACACTGCAAATATTGGCTTATAGTGATGGCAACTTTTGAATAGTTCACAAGAGGCATGGTGGCGCAACAGATACTTCTGTTGTCTCATTGGTTCAACTGGATTTGATCATGATTTTGGGTGCTGTCGTTTACCCATTTTTGACTGCAAGAGATTCCACTGAATGGTTCGGTTCCTCCCACATGCCAAAGATGTGCTTGCAACCATAAATCATCCCTTATTGTACGTAACAGGGACAGATGATGGGCATATGTGGGAGAAAAGTTGCAAGGCTAAAGGGAAATAAGAGGGGGTAAATGGGACCAATGGGGAGTACTCTCCCAGGAGCTGCCATAAAATTGATGGGCCAAATGGCTTCTT
Organism: Pristis pectinata; assembly: GCF_009764475.1. Taxonomy (NCBI): domain Eukaryota; kingdom Metazoa; phylum Chordata; class Chondrichthyes; order Rhinopristiformes; family Pristidae; genus Pristis; species Pristis pectinata. The sequence goes on from NC_067406.1 coordinate 101,470,350, forward strand.
CTATGTTGTAATAAGTAAGTTAGGCAATGAACATCTCTAGTCCAAAGCGAATTGGATAGTAATTTGCCAAAGTTTTGCCCGTTCACTTCCACCTACCCGGCTCCATTGTCATCAACAAACAAACACTTTGATCAAAAAGAGCTGTACAAGACCTAGTTTGCATCTTGCTAAAGTGCAGTTTTAATTAAATTTAATGACAATAATCTGAGCAGAAAAGTTTCAGCACACCCAACCCATCAAGCTTTTTATACAATATCCACCTTTTATCTGTTGAGTTTTTTGATCCTCTGCTAGCCTCGCCAAGTTTCAGTGGAATTTAAGATCTTCTCTTCTTGCTACTGCTGCTGCCACTGCATTTATTGTTTTTCTGAAACCAATTAAGCAGAGTCAGCATGGAAACTCATGTCTGGCTAACTTGGCTGGACTGTTTAAACAGGTAGAAAGGATTGACGAGGGTGGTGAACTTGTTGTTGCCCACATAGACTTTAGCAAGCTTTTGAACAGCTCCCACAAAGTCAATGATGTTAGAAGTCCATGGAATCCAATGGAAACTGATGAGTCAAGTCTAAAGCTGACCCAGTGATAGAAGTAAGGAAAAAAGCTGACAGATGTTTTTGTTCCTGTTGAACACTTCCAGCAAAGTTTCAAGGGATTGTTTTTGTTAAATAATACAATAATTTGGATTTAAGTGCAAGGGAGCACAATTAAGAATTTTACAGATCATACTTCACAATGGTTGACAGTGAGAAGGAAAACTTCAGAATTTAAGAAGATACAGATGGTCTAGTCAGCTGAGCAGAAAAATGGTAAATAGCAGCATGAGTTATTGGATGGATATGCATTTCAAGACAGCAATTGAAATAATAAATAGTAGAATAAGAGGTGAACTGCTGATGATAAAAAATCAAGTGGGTCAGCAAGTTGTGAGGGGAACACAAAGAGCCCTCAAAGGGATATAGATGGGTTAAATTAGTTGGCAAGGAGTTGATAGGAAGAGTAAAATGTGGAAAATACAAGGATATCAACCTTGGAAGGAAGAATGCAAAAGCAAATTACTTACTAAAGAGAGCAAGACAACAAAAGATTGCAGGACAAAAGAGATTTGGGATCCCAGTGCACGAAACACAAAGAGCTGGTATGCAGGCACAGCAAGTAATTAGGAAGGCTAAAGAAATGATGGGCTTTATGGCAGGGGTATAGAATATAAAGTAGGGAAGTTTTGATGCAACTTTGTAGCATGCTGATGAAACTGCGTCTGGAGTTTTGGTCTCCATATTTAAAGAAGAATATACTTGAATCAGAGGCAGTACAGAGAAGGTTCCCTAGACTCATTCCTGAGATAACTGGTTTGATGTACAAAGAGTGGGGTTGAACTGGTTGGTGCTGTACTCACAGAGTTTAGAAGAAAATCATATTGAAACACACTATATTCTGAAGGGTTTAACAGGATGTATGCTGAGGGGATATTTCTCCTAGTAGGAGTATCTGGAACAATGGAGCACAGTTTCAGAATGACGAGTGAAACAAAGGATTGCAGATGCTAGAATCTAGATGAAAAAACAAGAAGATGCTGGAGGAACTCAGCAGGCAAGGCAGTATCCATGGAGAAAAACAAGAGCATCAACGTTTTGGGTCAGGACCCTTCTTCAGGACTAAGGTAAAGTAAACTTGCCCCACACATCTCCTTTGAACTTCACCCTCTCACCTTAAATGCATGCCCTCTGGTATTAGACATTTCAACCCTGGGGAAAAGATACTGGCTGTCTACCCTGTCTATGCCCCTCATAATCTTATAAACCTCTATCAGATCTCCTCACAGCCACCACCTCTCCAGAGAAAACAATCCAAGTTTGTCCAACCTCTCCTGATAGCACATGCTCTCTAATCCAGTTAGCGTCCTAGTAAACCTCTTCTGCGCCTTCTCCAAAGCCTCCACATCCTTCCTGTAATGTTGCGACCAGAACTGAAAGCAATACGCCGAATGCGGACTAACTAGAGTTTTATAAAACTGCAATATAACTTCCCGACTCTTGAACTCAATTCCTTGACTAATAAAGGTAAGCATGCCATATGCCTTCTTTATCACCCTATCAGTCTGTGTAACCACATTGAGGGGGCTATGGACTTGGACCCCAAGATCCTTCTGCACATCAACACTGCTAAGGGTCTTGCCATTAATAGTGTACTGTCCCTTTACATTTGATCTCCCAAAGTGCAATACTTCACATTTGGCTGGGTTAAACCCCATCTGCCATCTCTCCACCCCTATCTGCAAATGATCTATATCCCGCTGTATCCTTTGGCAGTCTATTATGCTATACACAACACCACCAATCTTTGTATCATCTGTAAACTTACTAACCCACCCATCTATGTTTTCATCCAGGTCATTTACATACATATCACAAAGAGGTCCTAGTACAGATCCCTACAGAGCACCACTAGTCACAGACATCCAACCAGAATAAGTCCCATCAACCTCTATCCTCTGTCTTCTATGAGCAAGCCAATTCTGAATCCAAATGGCCAAGTCACCTGAATCCCATGCATCTTAATCTTCTGGATGAGCCTACCATGAGGGACCTTGGCAAACGCCTTACTAAAATCCATGTGGACAACATCCACAGCTCTACCTTCATTAATCAATCACCTTCGTCACCTCCTCGAAAAACTCAATCAAGTAAGACACGACTTGCCCTGCACAAAGCCATGCTGACTGTCCCAAATTAAGACATAGTTTTCCAAATGATCATAAATCCTATCCCTAAGAAGCCTCTCCAGTAACTTCCCTACCACTGACATGAGACTCAACAGTCATTATGTTTTTCTAATGGTAGCCCTTCTGAAGTGTTATGTTCTTCACTCTATGAACAATTAAAAGTACTTTGAGTTAAGGAAATTTTTGATCATGTTTTTTCTTTTTCTCAAACTGGTACATTACACTTCAGGAGATTTCCTAGAACTTTCTGGTCTTAGCTTTGATACATCCACAGGAAAAACTCACCGATAATGGCCCTGTCCATAGAGTTTCACAAGTATGAAGATGAGATTGTGCGCTAGTGAGTTGGCTGTAGAGGAGGATGGATGGAGGGTGGAAAATTGTATACTACAGAAAACCATAAAGGCCAGCATTTCTATTTAAAAGCAATTAGCGGAAAGTAATTACAGATACGGCTGTAAAATTTGTGGATCTTTTTCCCAAAGGATGTATGGATAAACACTTATCAGGGTACAGATTTTCTCATTTGTGATAAGCCATCTACAGCACAAGGTTAAGTGAATTAATGTACAGAAATGTATTATGGTAGATTACAGCTTCACTATAAAATAATTGAGCAATCTGCCAAAACTCTTTGCCTATAGTGCAAATTGAAATAATATTCATGCAAAGGAGTGGAATACATTACAAAGTATGAAACATGGTTCGTGGGCATTTGCAGTGCCATCCTGTGAGGTGAAAGTATAAGTAATATATCTTACATCATTGTGACACCAGAAGAGAGTTGAAGTAATTCAGAAGAGAGGTTTTCACAGAAATATTATATCATAAACTTTCTGTAGTTGGCTATCTGATTTACTTGGAAATACCAATGGTTCAGCAACTGGCTCACTTAGTTCTACTTATTGCACTCCCGTTAAACTCAGCAGGCCCCTAATTCCCATGCTCCCTTTAAACTCATCAGGACCCCATTTCCCACTCTCCCTTTAAAGTCACTGGGGACCAATTCATACACTCCCTTTAAAATCACTGGGGTCTGAATCCCACACTCCCTTCAAATTCACTGGGGGCTCATTCACACACTCCCTTCAAATTCACTGGGGGCTCATTCACACACTCCCTTTAAACTCAGTATGTTGGTGTATTAATAGGAGTGACATTCAGAAGTCTGAAAAATCTGCCAGTCCAGCATCACTGAATTCCCCAGAGTGCCAGATTGTCGGAGTTTGACAGTATTTTGCTTCAGAATGAAAAATTGTTTTACATAATAAAACATCATATGACGTTATTATAGAATAATGGAATAACAGAACAGGAAATATATTCAGCTAACTGTGCTGGCTCACTGAAAGAACCGTTCAATTAATCCTGCTCACCTGCTCTTTTCCCACACATTGTAATGACAAGAATCAAGCTTTTATCTCATCCTTTCCTTTATTAGTGCATCTACTTCCACCCAGCCTTTTTGGCAGGTCATTCCCGATCACAGCAATTCATTGACTTAAAAAGTAAAGTCCTCATAGTGTCTCAAGCTCTTTTGTCAATCACCTTATATTTGTGCCCTTTGACCTCTGGAAATGATTTCTCATTATTTTCTTCTCTTAAACTTCTTGCCTCCAAGAACAATCTCAACATTTTCAGCCTAGCCACACAATTGAAACTCTGCATTCTTGTGTACCAGTCCACAGAATCTATTCCATATGCTTTCAAAGGCCTTGACATCATTTCTAAAATGCAGTATCTAGAATTGGTCTTAATATTCTTGCTCTTGCAATGCTTTACAAAGATTTAGTATAAAATCTTGTTTACACCATATACAAGTCTTTTTTTAAAATAGCTTCAGCTTTTCTTGGTATCTTCAAAGGCCCACATCTTAGTTCTCTCTGTTGTCTTTCTTCTTACAGTCCCCTTAGTATTTTTTGGTTGATGTTACCTCTCCTCAATTTCCTACCTAAACAAATCTCTGCACTTCTTTGCATTATTTTTAATCTGCTGTGTGCCTGCCCAATTCACCGAAGTGTCTTTCTTCTCCCACGCCCAAGTTTTTCAAGGAAAATATTGCTAGACCCTGCAACTTATGACATTTCCCCATGAAACAATAAACAACTTTGGGTTTCTGCACAGATATTGGGACAAAAATTAGCAATTTACTGCTCTTTGCTTGAGTGTACTCTGATGCTAGATTCTTTGTGGAGGGCAGTAAGACACCCAAAGTCTTCATGTGCCAAGCTGCAAGCAGTTCTTTCATATTCAATTCAATACACAAGGAAGGCTACACAGAACTGAGGTAGAAATCAGTTAACTTATCTCTTCTTAATTCTTTGAGTGTTTGAGGTCTTTTTTGGTTTAAAATTAAGGTTTCATAGCTTTTGATAATTTTTAAGTATCTGCAATATTCAAAAACATTAAGTATATTTTTGGTTTAATACTTCTAGTTAAGTTGGGAGCTTTTTTTCCCCCCATTTTGTGTCAGCCAGGCTTGTTTAACCCATCCCTAACATGACAGCATTAAATGATGGCTCTCAACATGCAATGCTTCACTGCGAGGGATCCAGCCTGATCTCAAACACAACATTGGGTTGTTGGGATTGATTTCAACAAGCATCAATTTTAAATGAGATTTAATTGAACTCCAGATGCTGGAAATCTTAAAATACACAGAACAGAATTCTTAAAATACACAACAGGTCAGTTATCATCTGTGGAAAGAGAAACAGAGTTTATGTTTCAGGTTGAAGAGCCATCATAAGAACAGAGAAAGAAAGCAAGTTAGTTTCAATTTGCAAAGGGATGGGTAAAGGGTGGATACAACAAAGGGGCAATCTATCTCTGATAGCACGCCAAACTCTGATAGTCAGTGTTGCATGATGAAATGCTGTTTATGATTGGTTGATAAATTAATAAAGCTAGTTATATGGAGAGCAAACAAACAAAGGGGACACGTAAAAGCTGTGAAACACAGGTCAGAGAACCAAAATATTGGAAATGCCCAGCACATCAGACTATTTATTATGAGAGAAATGCCAAATTATTATTACTGATGGATAACTTTACAACAGAACCAAATAATTCTGTTACAAATGGAGAAAAAAAGTTGTCTAAAATTATTGCATTTGATATCAAGCCCCAAAGGCTACAAGGTGCCCAGACAGAAGATGAGATGCTTTACCTCAAGCATATGTTGGGCACCAGTGTGGGAGCCCACAGACAGATGGGTCAGATTGGGAATGGGATGGAGAATTAAAGTAACAGTCAACAAGAAACTCAAGTTTGCCCCTGGGAACTGAACAAAAGTGCTCTGCAAAGCAGTCCTACAATCTGCATTTGGTTCTCCAATTTAGAAGAGACCATATTGTGAGCACCAAATGCAACACAGTAGATTGGAAGAAGTACAAGTGAATCACTGTTTCACCTGAAAGGCCAGTTTTGTTCCCTGGATGGTGGAAAGCAGGTGAAACAGTAATTCACTTGCACTTCTTCCAACCCAGTATACTGCTCTACATTGGAGAAATCAAAGACAGATAGGGTGACTGCTTTGAGATGCCTGCCGTTTTAATTCTTCACCAAATTGCCACACTGACCTATCTGATTATGGTTTCCTTCACTCTTCCAAGTAGGCACAATGTGTGTTTGAGAAACAGCACTACATTTTCAATCTGGGCACGTTATAGCTTTCAGGACTCAATATGGCATTTAACAATTTCAGGTAATGCACTTTCTCTATTCATATCAAAACAGAGCAATTCTGCTGCAAGGTTGTCCATCTGTAATGTTAACAGCTTTTCTCTCTCCACAGACACTACCTTATCTGCTGGGCATTTTCAACATTGTTCTTTGGGTTTCAATTTATTGCACAGGTCTGACCTGCACTTCACAGCTTTTACGTGTTTTTTTTTGTTTTCTCCTTCTAACTTCCTTCTTTAATCTATCAGCCATGGGGCAACATAAACAGCATATCACCCGGCTGACCTGCTGAGGGTTTCCAGCATTTTCTGTTTTTATTCAAGTGCAATCTTTAGTTCAAGTCAGCAGCAACTCTGACTGCCATTTCTGGCACATCATTTACATTATTTGCTTCAACTTTCACAAACTTTGAATTAAACTTTGTTAACACAAATTTTAATCATTGGTATTCATCAGAAAAGCAGTACTCTTGATAGCTAATCCTAGGAGACTTCACCATGTATTTTACTAGTTTCTTAAAGATAACCATTCACCGTTAATCTATGACTCAAATAGTTTTTTTATTCATGCAGCCAATGTTTCATTTTTTCTAAAATCATTCATGAGATGTAGTCACTACTAGCTAGGCCGGAATTTATTCTCACTCCGAAAAATGAATTGCTCGACCTTTTCAGAGGACATTTAACAGTTGTTCACATTGATGGATCTGGAGTCACATGCAGGCACCAGACAAGGAAGGCAGAATTCCTTCCTTTAAAGACAGGTATGAATCAGATGATTTTTCATGGCAATCCAATGGTTTTGTGATCACTGTTATTGTTACTAACCTTTTATTCCAGATTGGCTCTTATGTTATTTTACAATATTTTTATCAAGCATGTCTTGAAAGCCAGATAGCCTTTTGAAAGAACCAATACAGACTCATTGACCTGAATGATTTATCTGTGCTGTACTATTCAGTAATTCCATGAATCCACATACACAACAGCAACCAGATGATCCTCATCATCACACTCTTCATTCCTTCATCAAAACACATTTGATCAAATATGAATTCACTTTTACAAATCTATGCTGGCTTTCTTTAGATAACTCATAGTTTTACAGTGGCAATTAACTTTCTTATTGAATAACATCTCTAAATGTTTTTCATGAAGGTTGGGATGACTGATCTTTAAATTCTAGGTTACCATGGTCATATTTATTGATTAGTGTTCTTTTCTCTTTACTCTTTCACAGTTGACATTTATTGCCCATCCCTTTTTCATTTGGAAGGATGTTGATGGATACCTTCATGAATCACTGCAGTCCATGTGAGGTTTTGGACACACACTGCATGACAATTTTGATAAAACTGAATGGCTTGCTAGGCCAGATCAAAGAGCTGTCACATTTTTGTTCACCTGCAGCCATATAAAATCCAAACTGGGTGAGGGACAACAAAAGATATTAATGAACCAGATTTAGGGCATTTTGGTAGTTTCAGAGTCAACATGAGTAAATTTGGTGGATTTCTACAGCACTTTGATATTTTCAGGATCACTAATACTTTTACTCTAGATTTATTTAACTAACTGAATTTAAGTGTTCCTGAGCAATGTGAGATTATGATCTAGCGGCAGGAATAGACATTTTTCCACACTCTCTGTTTACATACTTGCACTCTAAACCTATTTTGATCTGCCTCATAATTCATTTCTGAACCCTTTCAGTTTCTGACTTTATTCTAAAGTTGCTTTTCTCTCCCAGTCTTTTGCACCCCCACTATCTCTTCTTTAATGCTTTATCCTACCAATCTACTTGTTGCCAAATATTTTACATCCTCTCCCACAGCAACTCATGTAAGAATATTGGAACCTGCAGATGAATTTCTCACCCAAGAAGTAGATTCACTGTCCCAGGGATTTGATGTAATTTTCTCTGGCACCACTTCTCCAGTCCTGCCTGAGGTAGCTCCTAAGCTTAGCACTATAACCATAGTTCAAAGCATTGGATGGCACTGCAAACTTTCCCTGTAGCTCCCAAAACCATGTAGACTTCAAATCCTTTCCTTTGTTTTTGTCTTTGCATTCCAAAATTATGCACACCTTTTGATGTTTCCCTTCTTCCTGAAAAGTTATACTTCATCAATTCATTCATGCCCATTATCCTATCATCATGGAGGCAACACATCTGCGAGGTGCATATATACTACTGCAGAAGATTCTGGATATTTTTAGCCTCTCATATTCCTAAAATGATTCCATTCACTCAAGGTTATACCACCTGACCATATGTGCAAACAACAGGAGGCACCTTATCCAGAGCACTGGAAGTTGCTCCAGGGCATAGAATAGTAGGACATAGGTCTCAGCTGTCCCATCACTGTGCTGAAATTAGTATGTTTTTGGATAAGCATCCCTATCCTCTTATCATTTAAGAATATCCAATTTGTATTTGACGAAGCGTGGATCCCTTTAAACATTGACATCCTCCACATGGCTATTTCAGATCTACTGACAGTAGAGCTCTGATAATCTTTATCTATAATCTTAGAAATCCCATTAGCTTGGCATCACCAGGATTCACTTCCACTCACCGGAGCCCTGATTCCTGCACTTCCTTCCACTTACCAGGCCCTGGTGTCCTCACTCACTTCACATTTGCTAGGGCCTCACTGCCTGCACTTGCTTCCACTCACTGGGGCCTCGTTTCCCATCCTCTCTTTAAACTGACCAGGGTCCTGTTTCCTGTGCTCCCTTCATACTTATCAGGTTCACTGTGAAATTTATAATACCATGTAACATCTAAAAAAAAGTCAAATAAAAATGTGTTGATATATTAATAGGGAATAACATTCTATTGTCCGGAAGATCAGCTAATCCAGCACCACCAAAGCATGTGAGATTATAGGAGTTTTACTGTACTTACTGATTTGAATCTTTTCTTATTTACTTGCTTCCTTGAGTTTAGATGGCTTAGCATTAACTTCCCTGATTGTACAAAATTTCCTTTTTTGACAATTTCAGATAGAACAAATAAAACAATGTAACAAATTCATCCAACTCTAACCAAATTCTGTGCTCTTAAACACATAATCCAGACTCACATGCAGGTGTAGGACTAATTTGTTGCAGCACTGTCAAAGGTGCTTTTTCACAAACAAGATGTTTTATTGGGGCACCTTATGTAATTGCAGAGGTTGTTACTTAACAAGATTCAGGGGAGTGGTCCTATTAGAAAGAAGCAGGGAGGTTCTCCTAGATCCTTGATTAACATTTGGCCCTAAACAAAATCAAGTCATTTAACTCTGCTATTGTTGGAATACTGCTGTGCACACTTTGGCTGTCAAGTCTGTTTATGTATAGAGCAACAATATATACACTTCCACATAATTTCCTAGTTGTGAAGTCATAAGGCTATAAACTACTTCATATTACATTTGAATTAATATAAAATTAACCAAGAAAGAAAGACATAATTAAAGACTTTAAGTAAAAACTAGGTATTCATAAATGAGGAGAGAAATGAGATCCAAACCACAAAACATATGAAGTTTGTTCTCATGGTTTTGAAACAATGTGACCTAGCAATGTTAGTTTCCTCTGCAATTTACTTAACTGCAATTCACATTTACTACTCTGCCCTACCATTAAGCAACAGCTATTGACATTTAAAATGCACTGAACGACTTTATGGTACCCTTGAGCTGGTGAATAGGAAGGTACCTGACAAGGAAGAGGAGAGTTTACAAGGAAAGGAATGCATCATCAAGATGTATTGCAGGCTCCCACTTTATTGACTGTTTAGTATGTTGATGTGAAAGCTGAAAAATTAAAATAAACTGAAAATTCAATAACAAAATTACTCTGAAGCCAGGCATCCAATTTCACATTTGACAATTTGATAATCAGGGCACAATGAAGCATTGAAGTCATTATTAAGATTACTGCTACTTGTTAGGTGACCATACAATATCTCACAATTTAAACGATTTGGGGGAAAAGTGATAGTTCAATACTTGATGTGAAAAATGGGAGTTCAGGTTTTCTATGAAGCACATTTTAAAATCTAGTGATCTTGCTCTTCTTACAATCATTCTGCATCTGAAAACATAGTTGAATGATATGGTTGATTTTTTTAAAATGTGTAAATTATAGCAATTAGTGAATTAATGGTTGGCTCAAGGCCCAAGGTCTAAGACTACTTCCTCAAAGCACTCATTCTAATGGGCTTCCCTTTCAGTTCTGTGGGAGGAAAACGAGGCAGCAGATGTCTCTGACCTCATTTAAATCCAATTTGAATTCTTATGTCTGCCTCAGGCAAAACACTACTGCTTCCTCCCTAGAGAAACCCCAGAAATCTCAAAGCGACACAAAATCAAGACCGCTACCAGAATGACATACTTGGGGTAAAAAAAAAACTAAAAACAAACACACAGCAGTTGGAGAATTATACATCCTTACTCTTCATTCTTTCACTTACCTGCAATTACACTTGATAATTGCAGTATAGAGATACTTTCTTGTTCAACTTCTCTCTAGTACAATAAAATGTTCAGGCAACATACCAATATTTCTAAAGCTTGGAATAATTTCAAGATATTGCTCAATAAAAAGTATAAAATTCTCAGACTCTGACATCTACTTATTGTATTTCTGGAAAACACTTCCTGCATCAAATTTTGGTGCTTGTTGTCACAATGCAATAAACTTTTATGACATTGGTAATACCCAAGTCTCATGCTTGTCCACTGAAGTCAACTGATTGTGCTATTATTGTCAACAATGTAGATGATGTTCAGAAGTAGAACTGTTGTGTTTCTGTCTGCCGCAAGTTACTCTTGCTTACTCATGAAATAGTGCCAGCTATTACAGTTCTCAGCTTGTCACAGCAGCAACTACTTCACAATTTCTTCCATTTAATGTTCATTGGAAATCTTACAATGGATTTTCACTGATATTTTGTCATGCATACTTTATGACATCATACTTTGTTAATCACACTCCCACACAGCCCCATATCAGCTAAATAGACAAAAGAAAATGTAAATGAAAAGCAAAAAGTATCTTGAAAGCTAGCAATGAAAATAATCACTTAAGACTTATGAACATAACTATAAATACCAGGCAGAATAATCAACCAATATATTTCTTTTTTAAAATGTTTTTAATTGTTTAAAACACATCTTTGAAAATTTTACTCCAAACCATAATTAACCTTGGCTACTGAATTGCTTTGTTTCTCCTCAACCCTCAAATAAGTTTGTACATCAAGGCTTCATTGTGTCTTTAAAATGGCACGTTGCATGAAATGAAGCTTTAAGAAGTACGACTCTAATTTATTTCAGAAGTACTTTGAAAAAATGATGGAACTCGCAGAGTACAGTTGCTTTAAAAAGCAGAATTTTATTAAAGCGGACAGAATCTTTTATTTCTTCAGAACAAGTAAAAGGAGTTATCATCCCCATTAAAGAGCTTACTGTTTAGAGAATTTGCTAAATATTCATTAATAGATTTCTCTAAAATTATATCCTTTTATCATATGGCATCCTGAAAGTCATATTGCTGTGGGAAAAGTTGGAGATCCCATTTTCAAAGTTTCACATTTACAACATCTAACAGCTTCTCTATTTCTATCATGAAATAAAGAAGGAAGGACTATGATAAGGTTTATTTATCAAAAATTGAATTTTCTCTCAATGAAAGATTTAAGAGATACTATTGTTTGTTTTGCTATAACTTAAATGTGCAAAAGATTGCAATGTATTAGTACCATTATTTCAATAATTAAGCTGGAGTAATCAATTAATGATAAGGCCCTAGCGTTCTGAGTATGTTCAGTGTAAAACAGGTCTGCAGTGAAAAATGATTTTTTTTGGTTCAAAGTTATTTCTTGTCAAAAACTGTGCTAATGATAAACTAACTATTTTGCTTTCTTTAAAAGGAAATTTGCTAATTCAACATTGTAACACATCTAAGAAATGTTTACTCCAAATCATAATTAACCTTAGCTATCGAATTGCCTTGTTTCCCTTTCACCCTCAAGTAAGTTTGTACATCAATCCTTATCTTGTTTTAAAACACAGGTTGCATGAAATAAAGCTTTAAATCATTCACCTCTAATTTGTTTCAGAAATGGAACTAGAGCAAAACTAGACCTTCAGTGGAACAATGTGGAACTAGCAGCCTGTTGATATAGAATATGCAAAGAGAAGTTTAAACTTGCTAAACCTCGCACCCATAGCAATGCACAAATCCAATAATGCCAGATCTTGGTTTGCCCAAAGTTCACAGATATTCTTCGCCAAATCCCCCGAACCCAATATTCCCTCCCAAGAACTCTGCATCCCAAACACAGATGTAATCCCTTCCTATGTCTACAAGCCATTAGACTTCCCTCTCTCAATATTCCTACCTCCAGGATCGTACTCTTAAAAGCTCACAGACACCAATTCTCAACCACACTCTGTCAAGTAACATCAAACCATGGGATGTAAGGATTAGAAATTGTGACATAACCTCAGCATCCCCATGTCCAAGTTCTCCAAAGATACATTTAATAAAAATTTGCTCACCACAATCATAAAACACTCTTATTTCCTAGACCCCAAACTTTAACAAAACAGAAATTTTAACAGAGGCACAAGAGACTGTAGATGCTGGAATCTGGAACAACACAAAAACTGCTGGAGGAACTCAGTGGGTCAGGTAGCATCTATGGAGGGAAATGGACAGTCAACAGTTCGGGTGGAGAACATTCATCTGGACTGAAAAATAGAGGGGAGAAGGCGAATATAAAAAGGTGGAGAGAAGCAGTGGAACAAGAGCTGGCAGGTGATTGGTGGATCCAGGTGAGGGGGGTTGGGGGGGTGGTGATAGGTAGATGGGTAGGGAGAGTGGGAATAGGGCCAGAAGCTGGGGGAACCAGTGGGAGGAGTGTGTGGGTGATGGGCAGAAGGAGAGGCTGGGGAAAGGAAAAGAGACATGGTGATGGGAGCCAAATGGATTAGGAGGACGGGGAGGGGGAGCAGTTACTAGAAGCTGGAGAATTTAATGTTCATGCCACCAGGTTGTAGGCTAAGCAGGTGGAATATGAGGTGCTGTTCCTTTAGGTTGCATTTAGCCTCAACTTGGCAGTGGAGGAATCCAAGGATGGACATGTTGGTGTGGGAATGGGGAGGAGAATTAAAATGGCTAGCAACTGGGAGATCCAGACGGCCATAGTGGACAGAGCGAAGGTGCTTGGCGAAGTGGTTGCCCAATTTGAGACCGGTCTCACTGATGTAGATGCTGCCTGACCCACTGAGTTCCTCCAGCATTTTGTGTGCTGTTGTAGAAGTCATAGCAGAATTGTCACCATTGCACATTTATTAAGAATCACATAGTACTGATTAACAAGAAGTTATCTACAGTAAATCTTTAAATCTTTAACCTAGGAAGGTGTGGTGAGGAAAAAGAAAGGAAAATAGGGTCTCAACCTTTTTCTAAGAACTAAACTTCTGTTTCTTCTTAAATCCAAATGAATGGGTGACAGTGTGACACAGCGGTTTGTGCCTCACAGTCCTAGGGACTTGGGTTTGATCTGAACTTTGGGTGCTGTCTGTGTGTAGTTTGCATGTTCTCCCCATGATATTCCTTGGATGCTCTGATTTCTGCCCATGGTTGGTAGATTGTAGGGCTACTGTGAATTGCCCCTCATGTTGATGGGTGACAAGAAAGTCAGTGGGGAGCTGATGGGCATGTATGAAAGAGAAGGTTACTGGGAAATCATTGGGAGACGGGATTGAAGGGACTGCCCCGAGAGGTGACATAGACTCAAAGAGCAGATTGACCACGTAAGATAAGACGAGATAAGATTTCTTTATTAGTCACATGTACATTGAAACACACAGTGAAATGCATCTTTGGCATAGAGTGTTCTGGGGACAGCCCGCAAGTGTCGCCACGCTTCCGGCACCAACATAGCATGCCCACAACTTCCTAACCCGTATGTCTTTGAAATGTGGGAGGAAACCGGAGGACCTGGAGGAAACCCACGCAGACACGGGGAGAACGTACAAACTCTTTACAGACAGTGACAGGAATTGAACCTGGGTCCCTGGTGCTGTAATAGTGTTACACTAACCGCTACACTACCGTGCCTGCTTTTGTACCATACCGTACCGTGCTGTGCATTCTTTGTTGTGAGAAATTTAAAATATGAATCATTCCAACAGATGACTGAATTTCCATTCACTAATTTAAATCCACTTTAAATCATGGTCAATTGGCCTGCAATGTTTCCATAAAGTGCCAGCCTAGAAACCACAGTCTCGCATTAGTAACTATTTGAAAATTAACCCTGATCTTTAGACAGTGTCTTTTATTGTAAGATTTTCATTCACTGCCATATAATCAACTGCTGAAATAATTTTAAATTGGGAACCTTTAATTTAAATTTGAACTGATGAATGAATAACAAGTTCAGCTTTTGCAGGTTGAGGTTCAATATCTTTGCTTGCCTTAGTGTGCACACTACACACAGGCTTCAGTTGTTGATCACCATGGCAAACTATTTGCCTCAAGGGTTAGCAAAGAGATAGTGTGTTTGTAATACCCAAAGGTCAATGATAAAGGCACACAACTACACAGCTGAGTTCACTTCTATAACATAGAACGCAAAGATACGCCAACTGTATCTATGTTTTTGTCTGCTTTGGCTACATTAATTTTAAAAAGAGAAGGCATTTTTCCAATTACTTCTGGTGAGCACTCATGCAGAATACCTCTTTTATGAAACATTAATGGACAAAGCTCTCTGTTCAACTCACTGCTTAAATCAACTAATGCACATATTCCCATTAAAAACTTGAATCAAAACACTGAACATTGATTGAAGCACAATCATGATGAAGAATTTTTTTTAAAAGATACCCTTTGCCTCCTAGCAGGTACAAATTCTATTTTTATCTGTTACCACCAAAATTATAGAGCAAGTTCCAGCTTTTAAAAAAGGTGAAAAAAATGTTTTTGTTGCAACTATCAGCCTGCAGTGAAGTCCAGAAATGACACATATTGATTGCAGTTTCAGGATCCTTTGCAAATTGCTGCTGTAGGAACACAGAAGAGTAGGTCCTTTCGGCTTGAGCACACAGCACAAATCCACACACAAACACACACACACACAGACCCACAGCACGCCACACGAGCAGATATACAGACCCACACTCCACACACACCGCAGAGCATGCTGCATGCATGCACACACACAGACACACACTCCACACACAGCACATAGCACACACACACATCCTCAGCATGTATGAAATAAAAACAATGTTGAAATACTAAGAAAGTCAAGTGGCATCTTTGAAAAGGGAAGTATAGTTAATTGATAGGTCTGCAACCTGAAACATTAACTGTTTTCCCAAAGATACTACCTGACCTATGGATTATTTCCAGCAATTTCTCTTTTATCTCAGATTTCCAGCATCTGCAAATGCTTTACTGTCTCACCTAGATTACTTTATGAAGATAAAATGTTAAAGGCATCTTAAATGACATATTTCCACATATTTTGAGGAAACTAGAATGATCAAGCAAAGAACAAAAGCAGTTATAACTCTGTATCGGCTGATATTGAAAATAGCTTACTTTAGGCATATAACTGAATGACCACTGGAGGCCAGAAGGTAGTGGTACAAGGATTGGAATAATGTTACCAACGTACCCTCACAAGTGTCTGCACAGAGATGACTTTCGTTTAGTTTCTTTATAAATGACCTGGAGCTAAAAGTCACAAGTATAGTGGTCAAAGTTTCAGGTGATATTAAATTAATGAAGATGGTTAAAGTAAATCTGATCAGGTTAGCCACATGAGCTTTTGAATATACTTGGAAATAGATTAAATTCACAGCAGAGCAGCGCAAAATGCTTTACATGGTGACAGAAAATTCATGAAGGGACTTACTTAAGTGGAAAGGAAAATAATGACATGGAAAATTAATGATCTGAGGATCCTGAGTGCCTATAAACTAAAGCTATCACAATACTAGGTGGCAGTGAAGAAACCAAATCAGATGTTGAGATATATTAAAAAGGTCAATATTGAGCAGAAATAGTAAGGTGCTGTACCAATCATTGATGCATTGCTTCTGGAATACTGTGCAGAGTCCTGATCAGTACATTCATTAAGGACACTGTAGCAACTGAACAGATACAGTAGAACAGATACAATGGAATGATTGGATTATGTGGAGCCATTCAGTAAATTTGGTGTACTCTCAACAGAAAACAGAAAGCTGCAATGTAATGTAATTGTCATTTTCTAAGAGGCCTCGGCAATGGAGAACATAACTAGTTCTTTCACATCCAATAGTAGGCCATGACTTATGCTTGAAAGGGGTAACACCATAATAGAGTGAGTGGTCAACCTATGGGCCACCTTTCTACTAAAACAATAAGGAGCTTGTTGTGAGTGGGCTTGTTGTGGGCAATGCCTCAACAAGCCCCAATGTTTAACAGATGATTCTGGAGTAACCAGGCAGTCTAGCATAACCATGGATATTGCCTGAAATGATATTAAAAGAAGAAAGAAAAGAGGAAATAGAAAATATATAATACATGACCTGCCTGTTATCTATTCCTGAAATCTTATCATTAAACTCAAAGGTCAACACTACAGGATATTTTTTTTTAATATAAAAGCAAAACCTTTTTGTCAAAACAAAATGTAATATCAGACAGCAACAGATGGCAAACATGTCCCACTCCCCCATGTCTGGAAGCTGGGCAGATTTCCTCCCTGTCCACCCGAAAAGAACTGCTGTCCTTCACTGTTTCAGCTTTATCTGGGAATCCCTCAGGTTAATGTACATCTGCCTGCCTCTTGCTAGAGTCAAATCCAGGAGTGAGGTCACAGAAGTGATGGTAATTCAAAGAATCTTACATTCTATTATGCCTGTAATAGCTCTTTAAAAAAATCTCTTTCAAATTGCACTCAGAGCCAGTGAGACACATGCCCAGGCTAGTCCCTGGTACCATGCCTAATCACTCATGTAGAGGTCTAGTCTGATCTTTGGTGCCCGAGCCCAGATCTAGGTGAGACCTGGGACAAGGATAATAGCCGTAGGAGTTGAGTCTATCCTTTGAGCCTTCAGACATAGTCTCCACAGGGCTCCTCCAGGACATCTGGAGGATGGTGATGATGTCACCAACCACTTTTTTTTGTGCCTCTCCTGGGAATTTCTGAACCCATCCATTTGCCTCTGCTAGTTTTATGGGGAAACTCTGCCCTGTATCAATAACATTTGGAACTAACAACTTTCCTTTCAGATATAGGAAATCCCATGAAATGCATGACTCTAGACAATCCTAGCCAGGTTCACCATAATGAGTGAGGAATTGGAACTGATTCATTCAATTAGAAATTGTCTTTTTTTTTGCTGAAAGTAAACAAAAGCATTTGGCATAAAGTACATAAGTCATCTGAAAGATGAATACATTTATCATATTTGGAATGAACAACCAAGTTTTGAACTAGTTTCTCAAAAGGCCCCTATTACAAGGCTACATTGGTTGTACACCAAGAGGTTAATTGTTCTAAATAACCAGGAACTCCATCATCCTATTAACAACTACTTCCACTGTTCTATGGGCTAGAGAATGCCAAAAAAAATATTGATCACCTAAGAGAAGGAATTCCTCATCTCAGTCTCAAATGGGCAGCACCATATTCTGAAACTATGCTCCCTTGTTCTTGATAACCACACTAAAGTGAAACATCCTTTCAGCATCCAACCTGTCAATTCCCTTCAGGATCTTATATCTTACATCTTAGATCACCTCGCAATCTCCTAATTAGTATGGGTCAAACCTGCTCAACACTTTTCCACACGTTTCCACAAGAAATGAACTTAGTGAAACTTCTCTGCACTGTTTCCAATGCAAGAATATCACTCCTTAACTATGGAGACCAAAACCTCTGCTATATTCCAGGTATGGTTTCAACAATTATATATAAAGTTGCATCAAAATCTTTCTACTTTTATACTCCATATCCCTTGCAATAAAAGCCACCATCAAATAGTTTCCCTCTTTACCTGCTGTATCTGCATGCTGACCCTTTGTGTTTCAAGCACTCGGGTCCCAGATTCATTCATATCACATTTTGTAGCCTTACTACATTTAAATAATAATTTGCTTTCTTATTCTTTCTTCTAAAGTAGGTAATATTCCATTTTCCCACAATGTACTCCATCTGCCAATTTTTTGCCTGCTCACTTAACCTATCTATATCCCACTGCAGGCTTTTTATGTCCTCCTCACAAAACACTAACCCATCTATCTTTGTTTCATAAGCAAAAGTATACACAGACCCTTCATCCAAATCATTAATATCAGCTGTAAATAGTTAAGGACCCAGCACTGACTCCTGTGGTGCCCAACTAGTTACTGATTGTCACCCCTTCATCCTGACTGTGTCAAGTCAAATTTATGTTCCCTCTAACTCTTCTCTTAGGCACCATAAATTACTTTGTAAGCAACAGATTGCACTCATAAACTGGTTTGCATGAATAAATCTGTTGAAAATGTATGTTATAACTGAAAAAGCATGAGGACAAAAAGAGAATAAATTTTGTGTTGTATCATCAATGAATCATCCTAACGCAAGTTTAAAAACTCTACACTCTGCCCTTGCTCAACCTCCAGCAGCTTGGGAATTTTAGGCAAAAAATGTAACCTGCAATTAAGTATAAAATCAGACTCTGAGCTAGGCTCAAGGCCTTGAAGGATATTACAGAATCCATTAGAAGACAAAAAGATAGGAAAGCAAATGACTATAGACGCTGGAAGCTCTAATAAAAACAGTATTACTCAGCAGGTCAGACAGCAATGTGGAGAGAGAAACAGTTAATGTTTCAGATTGATGACAATTTCTCATCACTATAAAAGGTGAAAAAGAGCTATGCGAAATACTTCTATCTGACAAAATATTTTTTCAAGCATTCAGAATGTTAATTACTGAGAAAACAATGCTGGTGAAAAAAACTTAAGTTTCTCTTTCGGCAATTTATCCTTTCTTTTATTCTGACTGGCTACCCAAGATTGATTGAATTACCAAAAGTTAGCATTTTCTCATTGGGAGGTTTCTCTCCATACTTTAAGTTTACATTTTGCTAGACTAGAGCTTTATTCATCTTTTACAGCATAGCAACTGACAATATATGATGCATCAGATGAAGTGTGTTATATGCAAGAACTCTGATGCACTAATTACATATAACTGGAGCTTAATTGCACTGCACTGTAAACCAGGCCCCAAGGTAATGATTAATCCACATTTGATCCAGAGCTGGCTGCACATGAGATTCATGTTCCTTCTAACACTTCTCAGAGTCCCACATGCCTCCTTGGCCTAGGTGCTTAATGATACCATGTTCCGAGAATTCAATATGATTCTGACAAAGATAATTTGTGTCTCCTTGTACTTCTTCACCTGCTTATAGGCTTTCAAGCTGCTGGCTACACCAACCTCCTTTGCCTCTCCACCATCATCTAGCCGGATGTGACTATGCTTGTTTGCTTCCATTCCAGTAACTTCAAAAGAATTCTCTTTCCATACCCACGCTGCTATCTATAGCATTCTGCAGGGATCTGTCCTCAACCAATTCTCTGTCAAAACCACCTGTGACACACCTAGCAGAAACTAGGACAAACAGAATCTCTGCTATAGGCCTGCCACAAGCTTTAATGTTTTAAAGGCAATCAGCAATTGAAAAAGACTCAACTGTTGCTAACACTAAAATGAAACATCAGGAAATTTTGCTCAAGTTCTACCTTCCCTACTCATTCCCCCAATGTTACCTCAACTCCTGGAGTAATGTAGCATGGAAACAGGCCCTTCAGCACAGCAAGTCTGTGCCGACCATCAAGTTCCCATTTACACTATTCCTACACTAATCCCATTTTATTATCCCCACATTCCCAACAACTCGTCCACAATTCTACCACTCACCAGCAAACTACGAACAAACTATAGTGGCCAATTAACCTACCAACTCACACTTACTTAGGATGATGCAAAAAAATAGAGCACCTGGAGGAAACCCGGAGATCATCACAAGGATAACGTGTAAACTCCACACAGACAGCATTGGAGGTCAGGAATGAACCAAGGTTGCTGGAGCTGCAAGACAGCAACTCTACTAACTGCCCCACTGTGCCGCACAAAGGAGTGTTCCCAAATGAATTAACATCAACTATCCTTCCCAAATTTCACACATACAGTGCTTCTCGGTATCATCATCTGAATTCACAAAGTCAGGTTCTACATCTGAGCTGAAGACCTGCAGCTCCACCTCACTGGCATCCTTTTTTTTCCACAATCCACCATTTCCATGTTGGTTTACCAACATCTCAGACTAGATAAGCAGAACCTTTCTCCAGCTAAATATATAGAAGACAGAAGCAAACTACATTTCCTAACGACCAACTCCAGTATCCATCCTGTCAATCTCCCTCAGAACCTTATATATTTCAATAATATCACCTCTCATTCTTTTGAACTCCAATGAGTATAGGCCCAACTGGCTCAGCCTTTCTTCAGACATCAACCCGTCATCCGATGAATCAGTCTAATGAAGCATCCCGGCACTGCCACCAAACAACAGCATCCTTCCTTAAATTTGGAGATCAAAAATGCCCACAGTATTCCAAGTGTAATCTCATCAGTGTTCTGCAGAGATGCATCAAAACCTCCCTATTTTTCAGGACACCCCTTGCAATAAAGGCCAACATTCTATGAACCTTTTCAATTTCTTGTCATACATGCTAACTTTGTGTTTCATGTGCCAAGACCCCAAACACCTGGGTATCACAACATTTGGTCGTCTTACTTCATTTATATAATAATTTTCTATTTCATTCTTCCTTCCAAACTGGATGAGCTCATATTTTCCCACATTATATCTCATCTGCTAACTTCTTGCCCATTCACTTAACCTATCCCTTTGCAGGGTCTTTGTGTTCGCATCACAACTTGCTAAGCCACCTATTTTTGTATTTTTGAGAGACAGAAAGACTGAGACCCCATGGTGACTTTCTAACCAAATAACTGCACCATTAAATGAAAATAAAACTGCAGATGCTGGCAATCTAAAATAACTGATCTGACAAAGGGTCTTTGAACTAAACAATCACCTCTGCTCCTCTTCCCACAGATGTGGCCTAACCTGCTGATATTTTCTAGCATTTTCTGTTTTTATATTATAACTGCACTATTAATTGTGGGTGAATGTCCTGATTGTTAGCGTCCTGAATGTCCAATGGATGTTCTCTTCATTTGTACCGATATGTTATGAAGGTCAAATATTAGAAAAGCCACTGATTGAATAACAATCCATTTTTTTGCTTCATCGATAGGAATGTGAATAATAATCTGATATATTCTTTAACAATAAGAATATTTGTGCAAAAACTAAATCTGAGGTTTTAATTACAACTGAAAATTCAGTTTAGATACATCAGTTAATTTTAACTTTACTCTCTAATAAAACTAAAGATACAAAGGAAGTAGTTAGAAAGTGAGCAATGTGACCTATAAGAGAGTTAAGGCAACATGAATGTCAATCTGGGAGGAAAGGTCACATGATAAGAGCAGGGCATAATGCCAGAGTCTGGGTTCAGGAATAGAAAGAAGCTGCGTATACATTCTATGGAAAACAAAAGTGGATCACTTATCTATGTTATTTCAATGGAACTTTTCCATGCCCGTACAGCTCCACATTATGATTTCACTTTGCTGACACTGCATTGCATTTTTCATTTGGGATTTAAACCATTGTGGCGACTCACCGTTTAGTCGGGCGAACCTGCTCGGCAGTCGGGTCGCGCAGCGTCGGAGCGACGAGGCCCAAGATGGCGGCAGGCCTCGTCTTTCCGAGCGACGGGGAGAACCCGCACACGGGAAAGTCTTGGTGACGTAATACTTACGTCATTGCCGGTTTCATTGGGTGGGAACAGTCTCCCTTAAAGGGCCCGCGCAAGGCAGGAAAATAAACCAGTTCTTGTTCGGCAATCCTCCGACTAGCGTCTTGTTTTATTCCGCAGTAGCAACCGCTACACCATTTTCCTTTTCTTTAGCGGACTATCTACAAGCAAGCAGCTTGGATTGAAAATGTTTCAACCAAAACTAGCACTGATCATAGTTAGAATCATTAATATTCTGAATCTACTATTAATGAGCTATTACTTAAAACATCTGCAGAAAATATTTTGAGCAATTTTAAATAATGTAGCCCATCTATGATGCTTCCAGCACTGCAATTTAAAATAATGATAGGTTGGACTGAATGTAGCTACCCATTTCTCATTGCCCACAATATAATTAATTGAACATACACAAGTACCCTCAGGTAGGGTGAAGTTAATAATTACATTCTCATAAACACATAGATACAGAAACAATTCAGGAAAAAATCTTGCAGAGCAATAAGTGACTAACCTAACTCCACCTGTATTGAATTTTATTTAACATAGTGGCTTGAAAATTGTATCTTGCTTATGAACATGTGAAAATGGTGCTTCAGGGTAACCTGTGCCAGTTTTATCTGAGGCTAGGGGAAAATGATTTTCATGCAAGTAGCCAGAAGTCTAGGGTGCATGATTTCAGAATATTGTGCATGGTTATATATTTTAACTACATGTTGCTTAGAAGCCAAGCACAAAGCATGAAATTACCTGCGCAATGCTTTGTTATAACTAGAGTTTGTAAAGCAATAGTTCTCGACTGGAACCCCAACAGGAAGTAGTAGGGTAATTTTGATGATCTAATGTTAGGAATGCCAGGACAGACAGTAAAGTGGACTTCCTGCTTTTCTGATGCTCAGTTATAATTGTGGTGATGTGGTAAATGTCTGGGGAAAGGACCAGAGCAATCAGTGCCCTTCACATCACCTACAAGATCTAAGAAATCTTGGCATTCAGTGTGCTGTGTTGCTGAATCTGTCATTATCTTCTGTGGCATACTTCCAACAATGGCGCAGATAGATCTGTTCTTAACAAGTGATGAAAAGGACCTGCTTCCTTCTATTGGGCCCCATGTTTCTGGCCAAGGCCCACACTACTGTCTCGTTGCACAATCTTGTAGCAGCAATATCAAACATTTGCTGCATTCTGGTTGGTATCACTGTTGCATGCCTAGGTACTCCTCATGTTCAGGAACACACAATTCAAATTTGCATTTTGCTCTGTGTCTACCAGAAAACTTCATGTTTCACAAACAATTTTATATTTCAATTCTATTACATAGTGCATAAAGAGCTTACATTACATAAATGAATTTCTTGATAAATTTGTCTGTTTATCTCTCTGTGACATTTGTATATCAGTGGTTGCTCTGGGCTTTTGCCTTATTTAATGTGTCCATACCAATCCTGTAACATTTTTATGTAATACTTTCCACATGATGTCTATAGATGGCACTGTACTCTTGTACATTATCACAATAACTTCTGACTGTAGCACAATTCATCCCTGCACCCTTTCTTGAGGTGAATGCTGTGTGTATGAACTTGTGCTAGGTGAACGTTAGAAGTTGCTCTTTAGCTGTAAGCTTATGTTTAAATTATTTAAAGTTTGAACTAGAACATTGAACTTACATTTGCAAAAATTCTAAAAATTTTTTGAATATATTTTTGTCAATATTTCCCTGCACTACTGTTTCTTTTTTGTGCTTCAAGTATTTCTGAGGCACAAAACTTTTCACCTGCAAAAGAAATACTAATCAAGTGTCGCGGTGTAAAAGAAAGATCACTTCCCAACTGTTACCATGGTTTCAGCTCCCAGTGGTTCTATTATTTGTAAACTAAAATGACTTCTCCCTCCTCTTCCCTACATTGCACTATAAAACCTAGCATATAACAACTGATTTCCTATCAAAATATTCAAAATAAATGAGTGATCCAATCACCACTCAACCCCAACAAGCACTCAACTCCAAAACAAAAAAAAATTCTGTTGTAACATGGGGCAGAGATTCATAAACCCTTTTTTGCTCTGCCCAATTTCAGTTCAGGGAAATTTTACTGCCCTTTCGTGCTACCCTATTCTTTGCTAATTAGCAACATGGATTAAAAGCTATTTAGTTTAATAACTGCACCCAACTCTAACTTTACAATCTTGTGCTCCACCTCACTACTTTTAAATCTAGAACAAAAAAAATTCTCCTAATAATTTCAAGCAAAGGAACAGGAAATTCACATTTAAATCAGGTTTATTTATTTTTCAACACAGTGTATGAACATGTATGATTGGGAAAATATTTGCACTGATCTTAAGTGACTTCATGTTGCTTACAAGGATTACAATTTGTGAAACATCAACATGGCTTTAGACAAAGACTGGAAAACCCAGCAGGCCGAGTGATTAGGGGTAAAGGAATTTGTAGTTCCTTCACTAGTATTGCCAGAATTTTATTTGGAAAATAAAGAATTAGTTGTAAGGCCTGTTCGTCTTACCATGAAGGATCCCCATGACCAGAATTTCCTGGGTTATTTAATCTGTCAGCTGAATATGGAACAAGTACTGGCCCAGGGTCATTCAACTCAACACTGACCTGGGATTGAATCATTGTGGGTCCCTGCCCTACCTACTTCTTCCTTCCACTTGCTTCCTCCTCTCATACCTTTGGAGCAAGAGCATCCAGTAGCTAAATGTCAATCTTTGCCACACCCTCAACCCAGCCACTGCTGGCTGCTGCTGGCAAGGTAAAATTGTAAAAGAGGCCAGTAGTGGATGTAGGAAGCCCTTGGTAGTTCCCAGATGTCCCCAAAGGGAGTAACATTGTGAAGTAAGTTTGTTTATTGTTGCAGTCTGGTAGTCAGTGGGGAGCCAGTCCTGGCCATCCTGTCTTTTCTGGTCTGGGAATTGGCCTCTCACAGTTGGTCAAGAAATAAGGCAAAAAATGTTTCTCATAATCTCACAAAGACAACTTATTTTCCTTTGAAATCAGAGATATGCTGTATAATATTTGACTGGTGCAACCTACTCCTCATTTATGAGACCACACAAAAAGTTAAAACTACTTATTTTAAGAAAAATAAAGAATAAAACATCTAAACCTAACTAAATGCCTCAAATTGATCCCATCCCCGTACCATTGTAATAGAAAAACAAAACTAAAGGTTTCAAAAGGTAAGGATAGAGAACAGCACCACCTACAAATGGAGATCAGGGATTGCAGGATTCAAGAGAAAATAGAAGAAAACTGAAGAACATGACTGGAAAGTGTGAGGGTCATTGTACAGGGGCAGGGACAGAAAGAACATTCCAAGAAAACCACAGAAGAGATTACCAGAAGTTCTAAGCAGGAAGGGCACAAAGGCAAGACTGTCAATGCAATTTTTTAGAACTATAGTTTTGTACTATTTTGCAAAGGCATTCATTACACGTAATATATTCTGACATTACTGATGGACAGAAATAAAAATCCTATAGCTATTTCACTCCTACATTTTTGTGGAGTCAGAGTCAAACAGCACGGAAAAAAGCCCTTTGGCCCATCACATCTATGCCGACCATGAAGTACCTATTTATATTAATCCAATTTACCAGCACTTGATCCATGGCTTACCTTGCCTTGGTAATTCAAGTGCTCATCAGGATGCTCCAAAATGTTGTGAGAGTTGCTGCTTCCACTACCTTCTCTGACAATGTATTCCAGATTGCAACCACCCTCGAGGTGAAAAAAATCTTCCTCCGATTCTCACTAAACCTCTTAATCCTCAATTTAAAACTATGCCCTTTGGCCTTTAACAGCTATGACATGAGGAAAAGTTTCTTATTATCTACCTGACCATGCCTCTCAGAATTTTCCATACCTCTAATCAATCCCTTATCAGCCTCCTCTGCTCTAATGAAAATATTCAACCACAAGCAACACCCTGGTGAATCTCCTTTGCACCCTCTGCAGTGCAATCACGTCCTTCCTACAGTGTGCTGACCATAACTACACAAAACATTCTAGTTGTGGCCTAACCAATGTTTCGTAAAGTTGTACCAAAACCTCCACACTTATATTTTATGTTGCATTTAATG
Source organism: Pristis pectinata (assembly GCF_009764475.1). Taxonomy (NCBI): domain Eukaryota; kingdom Metazoa; phylum Chordata; class Chondrichthyes; order Rhinopristiformes; family Pristidae; genus Pristis; species Pristis pectinata. Next base: position 101,496,810 of record NC_067406.1, read on the forward strand.
AAGACAAGCATCTGATATGGCTTCTTCACTCTATCTACTTGTGCTGCCAACTTCAGTGATCTTCTCCCCTTGTTCGTCCTCCCAAAATGTATCACCTCATACCTATCAAGAAACTTTTCCTCATGTCAGAGGTAGCAAAGGCCAAAGGGCATAATTTTAAAGTGAGCATTAAGAGGTTTAGATTTTTTTTTCACCTCGAAGGTTGATGCGATCTGGAATGCATCAGAGAAAGTGGTGGAGGTAGCAACTCTCACAACATTTAAGAGCATCCCGATGACACTTGATTTGCCTGCAGGATAAGCCATAGATCAATTGCTGGTTGATGGGATTAATGTAAATAGATACTTTATGGTCATATGCCATTGTCCTAGTCAAGGTACCAGTTGATCAATGTCATTCTGTAGCTTAAGACTATCCTCCTATCAACGCCACCACCAATTTTCACGTCATCTGCAAACTTACTAAACCTGTCTCCTATTTTCACATATAAGTTGTTAATGTAGACAACAAACAGCAATAGTCCCAGCACCAATCCCTGAGGTAGACCACTGGTCACAGGCTTCCAATCACAGAGGCAACCTCCACCATTCTACGTCCCATGTAATGAAGACAAGCATCTGATATGGCTTCTTCACTCTATCTACTTGTGCTGCCAACTTCAGTAATCTTCGCCCCTTATTCATCCCCCCAAAATGTATCACCTCATACCTATCAAGAAACTTTTCCTCGTGTCAGAGGTATCAAAGGCCAAAGGGCATAATTTTAAATTGAGGATTATTCCCAAGGATCCAAGCATTTATAAATGACTTGGATGAGGATGTGGAAGGGTGGGTTAGTAAGTTTGCTGATGATACAAAGGTTGATGGTGTTGTGGATAGTGCAGAAGGTTGTTGTTGATTACAACAGGATATTGATAGAATGCAGACCTGGGCTGAGAAGTGGCAGATGGAGTTCAACCTGGAAAAGTGTCAAGTGATACACTTCGGGAGATCGAATTTGAAGGCAGAATACAAGGTTAATGGCAGGACTCTTAGCAGTGTGGAGGAACAGAGGGATCTTGGCATCCACGTCCACAGATCCCTCAAGGTTGCCACGCAGGTCGATAGGGTTGTTAAGAAGGCATATAGTGTGTTGGCCTTCATTAGTTGGGGTATTGATTTCAAGAGCCACAAGGTAATGTTGCAGTTCTATAGAACTCTGGTTAGACCACACTTGGAGTATTGTGTTCAGTTCTGGTCACCTCATTATAGGAAGGATGTGGAAGCTTTAGAGAGGTTGCAGAGGAGATTTACCAAGATGCTGCCTGGATCGGAGAGCTGTCTTATGAGGATCAGTTGAGTAAGCTAGGGCTTTTCTCTTTGGAGAGGAGGAGGATGAGCGGTGACTTGATAGAGGTGTACAAGATGATGAGGCATAGATCAAGTGGACAGTCAAAGTCTTTTTCCCAGGGCAAAAATGGCTAACATGAGGGGGCATAATTTTAAGGTGATTGGAGGAAGGTATGGGGGGAGATCAGAGGTAAGTTTTTTACACAGAGAGTGGTAGGTGCATGGAGTGCACTGCTGGCAGAGGTTGTGGGGGCTGATACATTAGGGACATTTAAGAGACTCTTAGATAGACACACGAATGATAGCGAAATGGAGGGCTATGTGGGAGGGAAGGGTTAGATAGATATTAGAGCAGGATAAAATGTTGGCACAACATTATGGGCCAAATGGCCTGTACTGTGCTGTAATGTTCTATGTTCATTACCTCTGTCTTCTATTATCAAGCCAATTTTCAACCTCACTGGTCTAACCTTTTGGACCAATCTTCTATGGGGGAACCTTATCAAAGGCCTTACTGAAGTTTAATCATTTCTATACCATTCTTTGCCCTATTTTTTGCTTCCCAGTCCATCTTTCTGTCCCGATGGCACAAGATATTTTTGCTTGTTGTGGGATCAGAACCTCAAATGTCTTCTGGTTTCTTGGTCTTTTTTTTTGGTTTTGTCTCTGTCCTGCATATTTCTGAAGGCTCCTATACATTTGAATGATGGATTTGTATTCTGACTCACTGAATTTCCATCAAGAAGCAAGAAAAGTGATTTAGAGAAGACTGGAACAAAACAAAGGGATTCTATTTAGAACCTGGAGAGGGGAGAGAGTGCAGTAAGGCTCAATGTCAGGTTTGAGGAGGAGTTAGAACCAGTCAAGTTTTCCTGGTGCAGCAATCTCTCCTCTCTCGGATATTTCCTCAAAATTGAGGATGACAAGCTTCTGCTCCAGTTGTCTGGGTTCTCAGGCCAATGTGGAACCTGCAGACTCTGCCACAAGTAGGGCAGGACATGCTTGTCAAAGCAGGCAGGCGGGTAGTTTGGGAGGGATGCACTTCTGCCATTTACACTGGGCTTCTGTGAGCTCTCGACAAATGGACTCAAAGTTTTCAATGAAACTACAGAAGCTGCAAATCTGAAACAAAAATAAAAAATGCCGGGCGAACTTAGCTGGTCAGGCAGCATCTGTGGAAAGAGGAACAGTCAACTTTTCAGGTTCTGATGAAGGTCCCAGACCCAGAACAGTAATTGTTCCTCTTTCCCAAGATACTGCCTGATGTGTTTTGTTTCTCCAGCATTTTCTGTTTTTGTTCAAGGTTTCAATGCCATCTTAAATGTTCCTTCACCATTTTGGGCAGTCACAGGCCCAAGGTTTGAGATCTCTGCTCAAGATGATCCATGACTCAAGGGGAAGAAATTAATGTTACCCAAAAGACAATCAGTTTTGTCCTGGATTTAAAGCCTTAATCTTCAAACACTTTTTTCCTCAGATGGTCATCAGACATCCTGGCATACTGAAAGTGACAACAAATGTTCTTCACTGTCTTCACTGGGAGATGGCACCCAAAATATGGGAAGTGGTTCAGCAATGAGGAAATACAGAAGTGCACAAGAACAAAGGTGGGAAGGAAGACATCAAAGATTTTGCAATTTTTTCTATTGGTAGGCTAGAAAGCACTGTTTGCATCTAATTTAGGGACAAAGCAAAATCCCCATCTAATATGTAACTTGGAACATAAGAATGCACAAAGTAGATCAGTTCTGAGCACTGAACCAGTTTATTCTTTCTCTTGGGTATTAATATTTTGTACAGAAGGTGACAAATCAGTTGATTTACTGTAATTGTGCCAAATCTGAGAACCATATTCTTCCATAAAGTTATGATTTTGATATACTGTGCCTCCATTTTAGGAAGTGAAACCAGAACGCAATGAATCAACACAGAGTCATCAAGGCATCACCATTAGTGACAGCATGTTGTGTGCAAATTTGTTGCCTTGTTTCCTACATTATAAACAGTAACTTGAGTTCAAAAAGTAATTCAGTGATGTGCAAATTGTTTTGGGTAGTCTTAAAGGGATGTGCAAAATACTGATTATAAATGCAAGTCTTTTCTGAGTACAGGAGAGGATTGGCTATGGGGCATAGATGAAGTTATTTCCTTCAGCTGCTGAAAGAAAACAAAGAAGCAAAATGAGCAAGAGGCATAAAGAAAATTGGAACCAAAGAGCTGGAGTTGGCCTGGGATGGAAAAAAAGCAGTGCCAAAGCAATCAAGCTAGGTTTATGTGGCAAGGAGGGCGTGGGATCATGGCAGGGAGAGATCAATGTATGAATAAAGTGCCAAAATGAGAGGATAAAGAGAGGGGGGAAAAGAACTATCATGATTACATAACAGGCTGAAATTTTATAGGCACATCAGACTAATAGATGTTCTGAACGTGTATATCATAAACAAAGTCTCTAGGTTAGCTGATGCAATCAAAATTAGAGGCAAATAAACAACCAGATGTATTACAACTGAATGAGAAAAAAAACAAGCTTTAAAAGGTGGACGATAAACAGCAGGTATATTTAAAGGAAGGTCAGGAATCTTCCACAAATTCCAGGTAAGAGCTACAGAGGCCAACTTATTCACAACAAAGTCCCATAAACAGTCAAGTCAATTTGACCAGACATTTATTTTAGTTGTGTTGTTTGACATGTCCCAGCTCCTCCTTGAGTATTGAAAAGGATTTTTGTTTTACACCCAACTGAACATAGAATTGCGTCCTGGGTTTCAAACTTATGCAAAAGAGGCATCTTTGATGATGATGCATATCTAGTTTCTGTACTGAAGCATCTGGAGTTGTGTTTGAATTCACAAGCTCGAGTGTCAGCAGCATGCTGACATAATTGCAGGTGCTATAAAAGCAAGTGGGGTCAAACCATAACTCAAATGGTAAACTGATGGAACCATTTGCAACAAAGACCAGGAACCACATCAAACTTCTACTTGGAAGTTCCTGTAGGTGTAGCAAGGGTTGGATTTCTTCTTGTCCCTTACAAAGACACCACCTCACAAGGAAAGACTCCTGAAGCTACAAAAAAACATACGTTCAGGGAGAAGAATTAGGCCATTCAGCCACTCATGTTTCCACTGCCATTCAATAAAATCGTGATTGATTTTTTTAATCAAAACTTCCTGCTCCTAACCCACTGAGAAGGCCAAAAAGTAACACTGGAAATTATTTTCCAGAATGAGTGGCCTTATTAAGGCTTCCAGATGGGTAGATGTAGTATCTTCTGAAGGAAGCAGTGAATTCAGGCCAGAGTGACGAGGTAAATGTTAAAAGTTATGATAGAATCCCCCACCCCATCCTCTAACCCACCCCCCCCACTTCATAATCAAGCAAAATGCAGTACTTAGGGAGAAAGGAAATGGGTGAAGTAGGCACTAAGATGTATGTGATATGAATACCTGCCAATTATATAGATCCCACCACTACATGAATAAGTGGTTGTGTCATTGTTGGAGGGCATTGCTGGAATCATGGTCTGCCCTTGCCTAGGGACTTTCTCAGTGGTACTTTCCAAACCCAAGAGCTCTACCAAGAACAAAGGCAGCATAGAAACTCCATCACCTGTAGGTTACTCTGCAGGTCCTTGAAAATATCATGGACTTTCATTGGCATTGTCTAAATCCTGGAACTCCCTAAACAACATTTTAGGGATACCTTCAACAGGAGGTTGAAGGAAGCAATACCCAGATTCCATGAGTGAATTTAAAATAAATTGCTTGGCCATTACATGCAAGGCATGTTGTTGCATTTGCAGAAAATGAAAATATAAATCCCAAATGTCTGTGTTGTTGTAGATTAAGAAACCAGTCAGGTTTCATGTGCAGTAGAATACAAAGAGACACACTATTGCCCTTGGGAGAACAGCAAAGTAACTGGGAGAGCAGTGTCAGGTGACAGGTGAAGCACTGCTATACATGCCAAACAAAATCAACACTTTGAGAATGCTCTTTCATTTATGTGCAGAGGATTTTGCTTTGTCCAGTGCAAAATCTTAAGAAAAAAGTCTCAAATACAGAGGACCAGGGAACCTGGAGACAAAATGGAGGTGAGAAGTTAAGTCCCAAGCACTGATTTTGCATTAAGTCCACTAGTTACAGCCTGCAAATCTGAGAAGGTCCCATTTATTACTACTCTTTGTTTACTACCTGTAACCAATTCTCAATCCATACTAGTCTAATATCAAAAATTGCATGTGCTCTAACCTTGTTTATCCCATCCACCTCTCTGGGAACTTATCACAAGCCTTCCATAAATCCGAATACACCACATCCACTGGTTCCCCCTCATCTATTCTTTTTGCTATATCTCTAAAGAACTCCAATAGTCAAGGATGATTTCCCTTTCAGAATTCCATGTTGACTCTGCCCAATCACATCATTATGTTTTAAGTGCTTTGACATCAGATCCTTCATTATTGATTCCAGCATTTTCCCAACTACTGATGTAAGACTAACAGGTCAGTGGTTCCCTGTTTTCTCTTTCCCTCCTTTCTTAAATAATGGGGTCACATTTGCTACTTTCCAATCTGCAGGAATGATTCCAGAATCTATAATATTTTCAAAGGTGTTAATGATAATATCTGCTATATCCATTATTTTTAAAACTCTGGGATGCAGATCATCAGGTCCTTGATATTTTTTAGGTTCATTGACATCTCAGGTAGATTTTCTTAACTTATTTCTTCTTCCTTGTTTTTACTGGACCTTGGCTCTCCAGTATTTCTAGGGCATTTTTCATGTTTTCTTTTGTGAAGACAGACACAGAGTTTTTGTTTCATTTCTCTGTTATATCCTTATTCCCTCTCCCTTCTCTGTCTGCAAGAGACCCACATTTGCGCTGACAAGTCTTTTCTTTTTACAGATTTATATAATCTCTTAGTGTCAGTTTTAATGTTTCTCATATTTTGAGAAAATATGAGAAACATAAAAACTGACAGAAGATATTATATATTTACTCTCATATTCCAAGTTCTCCTGTAATCTAGTTTTTCCTGTTGCCTAAAAGTATATTTATTGTAAATCCTGCATTATTTCTTCACATGTTAGCCATTTCTCATCAGACCTTTTAATGTAGCTTTTCATCCTACCACAGTCAACCTTCCCCAATTTCTTAGTTTCCTTTTTGATTGAACTTTAGTTTTGAAATTAATATAAAAGATTCTAGAATGTTAAGGTACTCTTTCCTTGGGGCTCTTTTACATGATTACCAAGTAACTCTTTCTTGTTGCATAGTTCAAGATTTCAAATACCTGCTACCTAGTTGTTATCCCAGCATGTTGATATGGAAATCTATCTGGTATATGTTCCAGAAATTTGTCTTCTATATTGCTAGTCCTGGCCTGATTTGTCCAGTCTTTGCATAGATTAAAGTCCCCCAATGCACAGCCAATCAATTTTGATAATGGACAAACAATAAATAATACAGAAACAGTAAACCACTAATAGATTATAATTATTTGTATACTTTTATTAGTTATCTTTGGTTTAAAAAATACAATAAAATCAGATTTAGAAATAATGTATCAGTTTTCCAGTTCAGATGCCACATCTTTGAGCTGAAACATTAAATGGTTCTTCCTGACCTTCTGAGTTTATTTTGCCAACATTTTCAGGGTTATTTTCATGTTTTCCACATCCACAGTATTTTGATTTGTTTTATTGTATATTTTTTTTTACCAGTTTGTTAACCTTGGTGTTGCTTGATATTTAACAACATAACAAATAGACATTTAAAATCAAGGCTTTGTTTTTCATCATTCGAGATAAGCATGAACTTCTGGAATTATTTCACCTTGGGAAAAAACTTTTTCTGCCCAAGTAACCTCTATCATGGTACTTCCTGATAGATAGTATATTTAATCACTAAAAGCAAGCTATCTACCTCAACAGAAAACAAAAGTACAACATGAATACATATTTCATCCGGCTGTGGATGCGGGCAATCTTGGATCTTGCTGCACGTCCCTAATTGGGATGTACTGATTATATGTGTATAGATCATTGTCCAGCAACATACATACATCACACCAACAAGCGAGTGGTCGTATTTACAGACCTATGCTGCATCCAAGAAATTAATGCAGTTTCCCACAAAGGTGGTTTTCAAAAACATGTGCCATTTAGCCGGAGGCTGATGCTCATCTCCCTCATATGCGACTATGTTCTGATGTTTACTGCTTTTCACTGACTCATAACAAATCTGCAAAAACAAAACTGCACGCACCCCTGTTAAAATAGCTAATACGTTGAGTCAGACTGTCACGCCGCAGCTGAATTTCTGTCAACGCCGTCTTGGCATTGGACAGCAGCGAACACCATACCACTAATCCAGCTACTTTAGCAAAGAGCTTTCGGGACCATTTTGACTGGTTTATTAATTTCAATCCAAATGTCGAGTGAAAACTGATGACTGGCCAATCGATTGAAATTAAACCAACGTGTCCAGGGTCAAGTGATGCCGAGCACTGGGGATATTGAACGGTCTTGGTCCGGCCAGTCCCAATACTTCCGTCTGGATTTGCACACTTTGCCTACCTGCTCAAATCGAGCACAGCACCTTCCGAGAAACCTCTACAAACATCAATCCGGGACTCCTAATGTACAGAGACGAATGTTTATAGGTCGTCGGGTTAACTGTACCACAAACTATTCGTAAAACCCTTCAGATCTCGAAATCCGGCAAAGTCACTTTCCAACACGTTCACTCCCACAGAAGGTAAAGTTGCATGAAGGAAAAGCCGTCAGCGCGACACAAATCCAGCGCCAGATCCCCACCCTCCGACGCCCCGAAATGTTTGGAGTTTGCAAACACCGCAGCCAGGTGCTGGGGAAGGGAGTGAGCGCGCTGCACCGATCGCCCCGAGTTCAGCCCGGGCTCGGCGGGAGAGCGCTCGGAGCCGCTCGCGCACACACCCTCTCCTGCTCCAACCATCTCGGGCAACAGCACAAGGTTGCACTCAGTAAACAAACAACAATAAACAGGTACATACGTCTCGAAATTTGTTCCAATGCCCGGGCTCCTTGTCATACTGCGAGACGGTGGTCAGCCATTGTTTATCATCCAGAAAATTGCCGTTGTCCGCTGTTGCTCGCTGCCTGCCTTCTATTTGCAGAAAGGCTACAGCAACAACACAGAGCAGGACCTTTAGCATCTGTAGGACGAGAAGGAGAGAATTTGTTTCATAAATGCATCAGTTTGGGAGGTGGGGATCATCTCCGTGCGAGAGCAAGTGTAGAATATCTATAATGAAATACAGTTTCTTTTTTTAAACAAAAATATATAAGCAGTGAATGTTGTGGAAGGATGTGCGAGCTTCACCTTGCCTTTCGCTGCAGCTGCTGCGAGCTCGGTGCAGCCTCGAGCTTCTCTCGCCGTGCACGCGACTGGCGGCCGCGCGCCACTTGCGCGTGAGCGGCGGCGGCGGCCCGGCGCGTTCCCAGCACGGGCGCGAGCGCAGCCTGGAGCAGTGCGAGGACGAGGGCGGGCTCGCTGTTCTATATATCTGATATATTGTGCATGTATTAAATGATTGGGTGGAATAATATCTGCGGTTTTCACAAACCACTGAAATGCAGTTCAAAACTCTGCTCAATGTACACTGACTCCACTCAGGCCAGTGAACACTTGGTAACTTTCCTAAGATTGAGCTTAGAAGGAAATTGCACGATCCATCTTCATGAGTGAAATAATTTGGGCATTTAATAGTTTTTGTTAAATTTCTTATCCTATAAATATTTTTTTCTTCTCTAAACAAAAGGAAATGGACAGCTTTTACGGTCAATCGATGCTGTCAGTCGGCCAGGAGCTTAAACAAACTGACTAAAGTGAGACTGAGTCAATTCGATCCCCAAATATTAGTACTTGACCCACTCAGGACGCACAGTTGTAATGTTTGCAGTTTTAAATGAATTGCAGTAAGTGCACAAAATAACATTCCAATTTCACTCGCCACCTCTTGACAATGCGCGTCTTTAAGGTTAGTCTCTGATCAGGAAACCAATGAAAGCGCACCGCAAAGTGAAGAATGTATACGAAGCCAGATAGTGTGTTACATGCACTGATGCAACAAATTCTAGCTTCTTCTACGTTATGCCACTTTTTAATCATCGTGCGTGTTTTTCAGATGGTTCAAAGTTCATTGTACAAAGAAAGTCGCGAAGGATGAGATTTTATAGAAAATATGCGGTCATCTATTGAGGTCCGGGAGGAAATCAGCACGTCTCGACATTCCGGTTAGCATATGTCATCAAAACAAGTCAATTCTATATGATTACACTCAAACGTGCAAATCTATCTTTCTTTGCTAAATTGTCCTGCTATGCATTCACAACACTCGCTACACCCATCTTAAATAATAACCATTAACGTTTTACTGTAAGATTTAATTGTCGTTGCTGATGCTGAAATTGCTATTATTGCAATTATACCACGAATGGTTTGCTAAATAAAACATTTAGCTTAATTAATTACAAGAGCGGAGCTGGGTTATCCCTTCCGACTAACCATTTCGCTGGCTCCTTCGGCTGCAGCTGCACATTTGCGACCACCTGCAGCGTGACCCCATTTGCAAAGCGGCATCTCTCATTCCCGCTCTCCCACAACTTTAATTGAGGTTGACAAGACCCCAAAATAAAGGAATCTTTTACGACAACGTCCCAGTTATAGAAATAGGATCATGAGTAGGCCCATAAGGCCTCTCGAGGCTACTTCAACATTCAACAAGATCATAGCGGATCTGCTCTTAGCCTCAGCCCCACTTTGTTGCCTGTTACCTATAACCCTCGACTGCTCTGGAGATCACAGTTCTGTCTATTTCCGCCTTGAATGTGTTGAAAGATGCAATCTCCGCAGCTCCAAAGTGAATTCCAAAGATTCACCACCCTTTGTAGAAATTCCTCCCCATCTCCATCTCCATCCCTTATTCTGCAACAATGTTCTAGAATCTCCCAAGAAGTACGAGTATGAAATAGGTACTGATTTAAGCAGCCTGAAATTTGTTTCAAATTCTGTGCATTAATGCAGATGACATTTTGCTGGAGTCTAAACAATATAAATTCCTCTCAATCTTGAGATCGTATTTGACTTTAAAAAAATAGACGTATTAAGACAGTGACGTATCGTCGTGTTAAAAATAAATCGTAGTATTTTTAAGGCACAAATTAACCACTGAAGACTGTTCGTGACATGTTTAAACGCTGGGGAGTGTTTTGCAGATTTCTGGGAACGAAACCTGTTGATGGATAAATAGAAGTAGCAGCAAATGCGCAGTGCTTGTTAAGACTGTGCCGTCAGGCAACAATAAAATCCCTCTTGGAATTTCTAATGCGAACCAATGTTCTGTATCAACACCACAAACCTTGTCAATGCGATGAATTCACTTAAGCTAATTAATAATTCGAGTTTGCCCCAGAAATGAATTTAACGTAACCTTAACAGTGCGATGTACTAAAATGAGTGTGTAGTTTCCGAATGGTAAACGAATGATGGATTTCAGAGGTTGCCAACACCTACATTGCACAGGAGCTGGTAAAAAAAAACGTATTTTGTTAACCTCCTAAGCTTGCAAAGGCGCGTTGACAGCGCAAATATTCAAGACACGCTGGAAATCCGTTCGTGACGGGAAGTATTTGTCAACTGGTCACACTCAACACCCCGGCCACATCAATCAGCCTCGCAAGTTGTTCAACCGGCGTGACGACAGCCTCCCGCCGGTCATTCGGGGCACACGGAGCACAGCAGGTAATAGGAAACCCGCCCATGCAACTTTGCCCCGCAATAACAACCCAACCGCTCGCCCCGTTGTTTTTCAAGCTACCATTACACTTATCATAATTACACAACAGCTAGAACTTCAACAATTGTAAATGAGTTCAAAATGAGCGACTACCACTTTGTTTCTCAAATTGATGATCAACAATTACGGCACCTTTTTTTTAACACGCGCCAAAAGACGATAATGCCGGAACTGTCTCTCAGTGTTTGAAGGGCCAGATATCGGACTGCCGAAGGACGAGGCTACCTGGCTTCGCAATGCACTAAGTGCGCTTCGGAATCACCACGGCGGCGCCAAGGTCCATGAGCGCCTCCCTGCGGCTTTTACCACCTTACCGATACTGCGGCTCAGGTCTCAAGCACGGCTTCAGGACGGTTCGATTTTGATTTTCTATTTTTTTAACAGTGTGACATTAACTTTTCCTAAAATGTGCAAACGACTGTAACAAATCTGTTTCTCATGGTGACCTTTATGGGGGCGGGAGGCGCGGATAAAGAAGCTTTCGTTCATAAGTTCAAAACAGCCAATCCAATGTTTGTAATTTTTAATGCTACGCGAATATCGGATTTTTATCCCATTATTCGCATGGCAAACAACTTGATGCTTTAACATAAGTGTTTCAAAATCTATCGGTAGTGACCATTTATCATGTTTTGGGGATTAGTGAGCATTACCCTTGCAGAGTTAAATTGTCATTAGTTTGAATTCCTAAGAAATACAGTCAATAAAAGGTTGCTGGAAATATGAAGTGTACCCTCTAACTGTGCTTCCCTTCCAAAATAAACGCACGCAATCTGTATTCAAATATTACAGCTACACAAACAACGGATTTCTAATCATATAAATTTATTTTAATTTGGTAAGTTATTAATTTAGAGTGACAGTCTGATATCAACAGCAACATTCGAACAGTTGCAATCATGCGATTTTACAAAGAAGCATAAAATTGCTTGCAAATGAAGATTCATAAATTAATACAACATGGAACAGGCATCAATTCCATGCCAACCATCAAAAAGCCATTTACATTAATCCCTTTTTTATTCTCCCCACATTCCCTTCAACTCTTGCCAGATTCTACCATTAAGCCACTTGCACACCAGGGGTATTTTGCAGAAGCTAATTAACCTATCAACCCATTGGGATGTGGGAGTGAACTGGAGTACTGAGGGGAGGGGGAACCCATGTGGTTACAGGGAGAACATGCAAACTCCCTGCAGTCAGCACAAAAAGTCAGGATTGAACCCTGGTCACTGAAGCTGTGAGGCAGCAGCTCTACTATCTGCACCACTGTGCTGTCCATTTGGTTCATGTACATCTTATTCCTGATCTGTCAGTTCCAATGCTTTTGCAGCTGAGCCTCCCTGAGTCAGAGCTTATCCAACATTTTGCTATCCACATCCCAACTGACACACCAAGACCATTCACCCATCAGCCCCGTGCTTATTAACCTACTCCACTAACTCATTCCAGTATTGTCTCCATTTTGAGCAACTAAGGATATTACAAAATTCTACCACATTGGCAATTGAAACAAATATAAGGTAAACACAAGCAAGCCCATAGGGTGCTGTGTGCAGTTGGGGGGGGGGGGGGGGACAGGGGCAATCATTCCCCTGGGCTCCACTTTAAGGTCTCTGGACTCGTTGCAACAGCCTGAAACTGTGGGCCCAAGAGTAAAATTCAACCACTACTCCTGTACACCAAGCCACCCAACATGAGAAGCTAGCTTCACCACTGGAGATAAATTCTAAAGATTATTCAAGAAAAAAAAATCCAATCATATATGTGAGGAGTCTGTATGTTCTCACCATGATTGTGTGGGTTTCCTCTGCGTGCTCCGGTTTCCTCCCACATTCCAAAGACGTATGGGTTAGTAGATTAACATGGGTGTAATTGGGTGTCACAGGCTCATTGGGCCGGAAGGGCCTGTTACTGTGCTGTATAAATAAAGTTTTTAAAAATGTTTTTTAAAAATGCACAGCAGAGGAAGCCAAGAAGGAAGGTATAGAGAAACTTAAAGTCTCAACCAATGAAAAATACTCTGCAAATTAGCCAGCAACAATATACAGTGCACATTAACTATTTTAAATCAAGTGTCCTGTCATGGTTTATGAAATAGCTGCTAGGCCCCTGCAACTTATTAAAGAAGTTTTCTTCTCATTATATGGTTCTTTTGCAATGACCTTAAATCTGTTGTCTTTGGTTACAAATATTTCTGCCAAGAGATCCTGCTTTTCCTTATTTATTCCATCGCTGTAATAATATTTTGCTGTATCCTTCATTGCTCAATAGCAATATCTTTGCAGGACCAATATCTTTGCAGATTGGTTAAATGGGGCATCAGAGAGGGTTTATACTAGCTTGGCAGGGGAATGGGAGCCTGACAGCACTTTTAGAAGTGAGAGAGGCAAAATTGGATGCAGAAGGTAAAGATTTAGTAAATGAGTCTGGAAGGCAAAAGACTGAAATTAGAAAGCAAAGGCCAGAACAAAAGAAGAAAAGGTGATTGATGGTGCTTAAGTGGTTATATTCCAATGAAAGAAGTTTTAGAAATAAAGGTGACAAACAAAGGGCACAAATAGTCATATGGGAGTTTGATATTGTGGCCATCACTGAAATGTGGCTCATTGAGAAAAAGGAACAGCAGCTCAACATTCCCGATTACAAGGTTTTCATTCTCGATGAAGAGAGACTGTAACAAAATATGATGTAGCAGTATTACTTAAAGTAACAATTACAGCTGTGAGGAGAAAAATCAACAAAGGGGCTATATTGGTTGAACTGAGGAACTAAAGTGAGGCATTCACATTGCTGGGCCCAAACAGGCCCCAAACAATCAGAGGAAGATAGAAGAGCAAATATTTAGGAACATTACTGAAAAGTGAAAAAATAATGGGAGAGGATTTCAACTAGACTAACATAGATAAGGACAGTAGTTGAGTAAATGGTGCAGAAGGTGCAGAATTCTTGAACTGCTCTCAGAAGAACTTGTTTTAATCAGTATATATCACTTCTGTCATCTCCAACAGGACCCCACCACCACGCATATCTTCCCCTCCCCATTGCTTTCTGCCTTTCGCAGGGACCGCTCTCTCCACAACTCCCTCATTCACTCCTTCCCCCCCCCAACCCATCCCACTCCCACCCTGGGAACTTTCCACTGCCCCCACCATAGGTGCAACACCTGCCTCTACACCACCTCCATCACCTCCATCCAGGGATCCAAACGGTCCTTTCAGGTGAGACAGAGATTCACCTGCACCTCCATTAATATCATCTACTGCATTTGGTGCTCCAAGTGTGGCCTCCTCTACATTGGTGAGACCAAACTCAGACTAGGTGACAGTTTCACAGAACACCTGCACTCCGTCCGTAACCACGACCAGCGTCTCTCTGCTGCCAGTCACTTCAACTCCTTCTCCCACACTATCACTAATATGACAGTCCTCGGCCTCCTCCACTGCCAGGAGAATTCCAAGCGCAAGCTGGAGGAACAGCACCTCATTTTCTGTCTTGGAACCTTGCAGCCTAACGACATGAATATTGAATTCTCCCACTTTAGGTAATCCCCACCCCACCTTCCCCGCAAACCCCCACCATGCTTCTTCTCCTCTTCCTAGCCCTTTTTTCCTCTCTCTTCTTACCTTTTACCCATCCCCCAGTGAATGTTCTCTCCCCTCCCCTGCACCTGCCTATCACTATCTCTTACCTGCATCTACCTATCACCTCCCAGTGCCCACCCCGCCTCCCCTCTTTTGTCCACCTATCACTGCTCTGCTTTTCTCTCGTATATATTGGGCTTCCCCTTTTCCTAGCTTCAGTCCTGAAGAAGGTCCTGACTCGAAAAGTTGATCACTTGCTTTTATCAACGGATGCTGCCTGGCTGCTGAGTTCCTCCAGCATCATCGTGTTTTTCATCTTTCTGCAGCAATTGTAGTCAGACAGAGGCATTACTGAGCACAATTTTAAGGAGTGAACCTGTGGAAGTGGAAAGGCTGGCAGTGGGAAAACATCATTAGAGCTAGCATTATAATTCATAAGACTTAGCATAGTCAAGCAAGAGAACAAAGATAACCCAGGATAAAAGTTTTAAGTTTTGATGAGGCCAATTTTAGCAGGGTGAAATATAACATAATATCCAGAACAAGAGAGGCATTCAAGAAGGAGGAAGCAAAGGTTCATACTAAACGTGTTCCTAATAAAAGAGGAACTCTCGTATTTAGATTTTGAGAAATATATAGGTTGGATAAGGCAGAAAGGAGAACATAACAAATACCAAGACCCCAATACCACCAAATACCTAGACAGGATTAGAAGGTGCAAAACTAAAAGTAGAAAGAAACCTAGAAAGGCAAAGGGTTGCCATTGGTGGGTAAAATCAAAGAAAACCCTGATAAATTCCTAGTGCTTACTTTGCTTCTGCCTTCATATTTCAGATGATGCCTTTAGGGAGGAATTATGTGAAATATTGGATTATTTATCTATTTATTCATTTTTATGAATATGGGCACATCTGGCCAGGCTTTGACAAAATATATGCCAGGCTCTTAAAAGAAACAAAGAAGGAAATAATTTGGTCTCCAATGATCAAATTCCGGTCCCCTTTTTGCGTGCAGAGTGCCCGTGGCCTGGAAGGTGGCGAATGTACTGTTGTTACTTAAAAAAAAGTAATTGCATGAAGACAACTTGACATCAGTGATGGGCATTTTAGAATCATAGAATTGTTACAGTACCTGAGGCTGATCACCCCACCAAGTTTATGCTGGCTTCAGTATAAACATCCCATCCGTCCCATTTCCTCACTCTTTCCTCATGGCCTTGGAAATTATTCTTCACTCAAGTGCTTATCTAATTCTCTTTGGATCAGGTAATATTTAATTCTCAGTGTCTACATTACCCCTATAAACAGAAGATTCCAAAACATAACCATACTCTGTGTTAAGGAGGTTTGTTCATATCCTCCGTGTATCTTTTGCCCAAAACTTTAAAATTTTGGCCCTGAACCTTGAACTATTATCTAACAGGAGTAAATTGCCTCCATATACTCATTCTAAACCTGTCATGATCTCATGCACCTCTATCAAATCTCCTCTCAATCTTCTTTACTTCAAGGAGGACAAATCTAGTTTCTCCAATCTAACCCTATAGCTTAAATCTCTCATCCCTGGACTATTTGTAGCTTTTTCTTCTGCATCCTCTTGAGAGCATTCACATCTTACATAAAGTTTGGTGTTTGGTGATCAGAGTTGAACAAAACACTCCATAAACTTACTGTTTTTGTAATCGATGCCTCTATTTATCAATCCCAGATTCCAGATTCTTTAGTTACCATTTGCTCAAGATGCCCTGCTACTTTTGCAGATTTATGTATATATTCACCCAGATCCTTCTGTTCCTGCACACCCTTTAGAACTGTTTTGTTTGGTCTACATTGTCTTCCAGTATTCTTTCCAACAAAGTGTATCATTTCACGCTTGTCTTTATTAAATGTCATCTGCCATTTGTCTAGCCATTCTCACAATTTACCTATGTCTTCTTACAGTCTATTACTATCCTCTTCATTCTATACCAAACTTCCAAGCTTTGTGTTATCTGCTATTTTTCCCCTGCGTACCCTTGTCTAAGTCATCAAGGCAGTGTTTCCAGGTCTGAGCCCTGAGGAAAGCTATTCTCTACCAACGAAACAACCATTTACCACTGTTCTCTGCTTACTGCCTTTAAACTAATTTCCTTTCCATGTTGCTACTGATCCTTTAATTCCATGAGTCTCAACTTTGCTAACTAGCTTTTAGAGTGTGACTTTAACAAACACCTTTCAATATAAATAACTACTGCATCCTTTCAACAACTTTCTCTGCCACTTCATCAAAAAATTTGCTCAAGTTGTTCAAATTACAAATCACAAAAATTAACAAAAAATAGGACAAATTGAATCTGGCTAGTTATTGTCCAATCAGTTGACCCTAAGTCATCAGCATAGAAATGGAAGGTGCATTATCAAACAGCAATATTCAGCCCATCAATGCCTAGTCGGGATTTTGCCAAAATCACTCAGCTCCAAACCCATAGAGTTTTAGAATCACAGCACAGACAGAGGCCTTTTGGCTCACCCATCCATGCCAACCACAAGTCTAACTGTGCTAATCCCATGTGCCTGCATTAGGCCCATATTCCTCTAGGCTTTTCTTATTGAAGTCTCTGTCCAAATCCCTTTTAAACTTTATAATTGTATCTGCCTCCACTACCCCCTCTAGCAGCTCTCTTTCCTCTCAGATCTCCTTTAAAATTCTTCCCTTCTCATCGTAAACCTGTGCCTACTACTTCTAGACTCCGCTGCTCTGGCAAAAAGATTCTATCTATGTTATCTACGTCCCTCGTTATTTTATAAATCTCTATAAGGTCAACCCTCAGCTTCTTACATTACAGTGAGAATAAACCCAGCCTATCCAATCTCTCCTTGTAACCACAGCCTTCTATTCCAAGCAACATCCTGGTGAATTTCTTCTGCATTCTCTCTTTTGCTGCCACATCCTTCCTGTAGTGAGGTGATCAGAACTGTACATAATACTTAAGTGCAGTCTAATCAGAATCAGGTTTATTATCACTGACATACTTCATGAAATTTGTTGTTTTGCAGCAAAGTACAGTGCAAGACATAAAAATGACTGTAAGTTGCAAAACTAAATAGTGCAAAAGGGGAATAACAAGGTAGTATTCATGGACAGTTCAGAAATCTGATGATGGAGTGGAAGAAGCTGTTCCTAAAACACTAAGTGTAGGTCTTCAGGCTTCTGTACTTCCTCCCCAATGGTAGTAGCGTGAAGAGGGCGTGTCCCAAATGGTGACGGTCCTTACTGATGGATGCTGCCACCTTGAGGCACCACCTCTTGCAGATGCCCTCGATGGTGGGGAGGATTGTGTCCGTTACAGAGCTAGCTGAGCCTACAACCCTCTGCAGCCTCCTTCAATTCTGCACATTGGAGCCTCCATACCAGGCAGTGATGCAACCAGTCGGAATGCTCTTCCCTGTGCATCTGTAGATATTTGCAAGTCTTTGATGACATACCAAATCTCCTCAAACTCTGAATGAAGTAGAGCCCCTAGTGTGCCTTCTTCATGATTGCATCAATGTGTTGGGCCCAAGATAGATCCTCTGAGAAGCTGGCACCCAGGAACTTGAAGCTGCTCTCCCTTTTCACTGCTGACCCCTCAATGAGGATTGGTGTGTGCTCTCCCAATATCCCCTTCCTGAAGTCCACAATCAATCCCTTGGTCTTGCTTGCATTGAGTGCAAGGTTGTTGTTGCAAAACCACTCAACTAGCCGATCTATCTCACTCCTGTATACCTCCTCATCTGAGATTCTGCCAACAACAGTGGTGTCATCAGCGAGTTTATGGATGGCATTTGAGTGTTTTGTATGTTTTGTACAACCACAATACGATGTTGCAGCTCTTATATTCAATACTTTCACCTATGAAGGCAAGCATACCAAGTGCCTTTTTCACTACTCTATCCACTTTCATGTCGCCACTTTCATGGAGTTATAGGACTTGCATGCCAAGGTCTCTTTGTCCATCGATGCTCCTATAGTCCCTGCCATTTACTCTACATGTCTTACCAGAATTTTGCAATAGGTCCATATTCCTCTAGGCTTTTCTTGTTGAACTCTCTGTCCAAATGCCTTTTAAACTTCATAATTGTATCTGCCTCCACTACCCCCTCTGGCAGCTCATTGCTCATAATGCCTCCCAAAGTATACTACCTCATATTCATATGGATTAAATTCCATATGCTACTACTCTGTCCAACTTTCCAGCTGATCTATATCCCACTATATCCTCATACAACCTTCTTCAATATCTATGACTCCACCAAGAAATAAGCGGGTAGATTATTATTTAGATGGCGAGAAAATTCAAAGTACAGAAGTGCAAAAGGACTTGTGGATCCTCGTGCAGGATACCCGAAAGGTTAACCACCAGGTTGGATCGGTGGTAAGAAAAGTGAATGCTATGTTGGCAATCATTTCGAGAGGTATAACATATAAAAGTAAGGAAGTGTCGATGAGGCTCTGTGGGGCACTAGTGAGACCTCACTTGGAATGCTGTGTGCAGTTTTGGGCCCCTTATCTTAGGAGGGATGTACTGATGTTGGAGAGGGTTCAGAGAAGATTTACCAGGATGATTTCCGGAATGAAAGGGCTTACATACAATGAGCATTTGTCGGCTCTTGGACTGTATTCACTGGAGTACAGAAGAATGAGAAGGGACCTCATAGAAACATTTCGAATGTTGAAAGGACTGGACAGAGTAGATGTGGCTAAGCTGTTTCCCTTGGTGGGTGAGTCCAGGACTAGAGGGCACAGTCTTAGAATTAGAGGGTACCCACTTAGAACAGAAATGAGAAGAAATTTCTTTAGCCAGAGCGTCGTGGATTTGTGGAATTTGTTGCCACATACAGCTGTGGAGGCCCGATCATTGGGGGTGTTTAAGGAGGAGATTGATAGGTATCTAATTAGCCAAGGTATCAAGGGATATGGAGAAAAGGCTGGAAATTGGGGCTAGATGGGAATAGTTTAGCTCATGGTGAGGTAGCGGAGCAAACTCGATGGGCCAAATGGCCTACTTCTGCTCCTTTGTCTTGTGATCATGTCTGCAAACTTACTAACCATACCCTTACATTTTCATCCAAGCATGTATATAACAAGCAATAAAGGTTCCTGCAGTACACCAGTTGTTACAGATTTCCAGTCAGAAAAGCACCCATCCATCACTACTCTCTGCCTCCTGTCGCCATACCAATTTTGGATGCAGTTTGCCAATACATCTCGGATTCCATATGCCTTAACCTGTTGGATCAGCCTGCCATGCAGGGCCTTGCTTATCAAAAGCCTTACTAAAGTCCGTGTAAAACATGTCTGCTATGCTGCCTTCATCAATTATCCGTTTAACGTCCTCAGAAAACTCAAGATTTGTGAGATATGATCTCCTGAACAAAGCCAAGCTGACTCTTCCTAATCAGGCCCTGTCTTTCCAAGTGAACATAAATCCTGTCCCTCAGAATCTTTTCCCACAACTTCCCTACCACTAATGTAAGAGTCACCAGCCACAGTTTCCAGGCTTATCTCTACTGTCCTTTTTGAACAACAGGATAACATCAGCTGTCCTCCAGTTTTCTGGTACCTCACCAGTGACAAATGAAGATGCGAAAATCTCTGCTTGAGCTCCAGCAATCTTCTCCCTTGCTTCCTTTAGCATCCTTGGATAGATCCCATCATGCCCAAGGCATTTCTCCACTCTAATGTGTTCCAGTATTTCTAGCACTTCCTCCTTACTGATACAGACATGCTCCAAAATATTAGCATACCCCTCCCTTAACTCTCCAGCCCTATGTCCTTCTCCCTAGTGCATACCAATGAGAACTCTTCATTTAGGATCTTGCTCATTTCCTCTGATTCCACGCATAGATTACCCCTCTGGTTCCTGAAGGGAACTTTTCCTTCCTTGGCTACCTTCTTGCTTCTAATATACTTATAAAAGGTTTAGGATTCTCACTTGTCCTACTTGTCAAGGTCATTTTGTGGTCCCTTAATGCCCTCCTAATTACAGCCTTGATCCAAACATGGACCAATGAAGTCAACTCTAGAAGTGTGAAGAGAGTGATTGACTTAATATCAAGGTAGCATTTGACCAAGTGTGGTATCAAGGAGTCCAATTGAACTAAAGTCACTGGACATCAAGGGGAAAATACTCAAATGGTTAGAGTCATAACACATAAACAGGAAAATGGTTATGGTGTTTGAAGGTTAATCATACCAGCTGCAGGGATAACTGCTGGAGTTCCTCAGAGCAGTATCCAAGACCCAACCATTTCTGGCCATATCATTAATAGCCATCCTTCCACCATAAGTTCAAAACTGGGGATGTTCACTGATAATTACACATTATTCAATTCTTTTTGCCACTCATCAGCAAATGGAGTAGTCTATGCCCGCAGACACCATTCAGGCATAGTAAGTGACAAATGACAAGCCAGACAATGACCTATCTCCAACAAGAGAGAGTCTGACCACCTCCCCTTGATATTCAATGTCATTACCAATACCCCCCCAACACACACACACGCACGCACGCACGCACGCACGCACGCACGCACGCACGCACGCACACACACCACCACCACCACCAATATCCTGGGGGTCTTCATTAACCACAAACTCAGTTAGAACATTACATCAACATTCTGGCTGCAAGAGCAGGTCCAAGGTTGGATATCCTGTGGTGAGCTGTTCACTCCCAAGCCTTTCCATCAACATCCAGGAATTTGTTGGAATACTTTATACACTCCAACAACTCCCAAGAAGCTTGACACTGAGATAAAGCAGTCCTTAGATTGATACCCCACACTCCATCCTATACATTCATTCTCTCTTCCATTGGCTCACAGTAGTTGTCATGTGTACCATCAACAACATGCACTGCAGTTCTTGCCTAAACTCTGATGGCATCTCCCAAATCCATGATGTCTGCCACCAAAAAGGACAAGAACAGTAAGTACTTGGGAACACTGGAACCTGCAGCTTTTCCTCCAAGTCACAAACCATCCTGACTTGGAAACGTATTGCTAGTCCTTTGTCATCCCTGGGTCTACACTTTGAACTCCCCACTCAACATCATTCTGGAAGTACCTTCACCAAAAGGACTGCAGAAGTGTAAGAAGGTGACTGACCAGTATCTTGTCAAAGGCAATTAGGGGTGGGCAATAACTGATAGCTTTACCATCAATGCCCAGAGTCCAAAAAAATGACTAAGTGAGAAACAAATCTGTGCAACCTCACCATTATTTATGCAAATTTTTCCAAAGATGTCTTAATGTTTTTACTGGTAATTATTTTTGTGAATTTCCATTTGAAGTGAACCTGATTGGCTTGATGTTGCTGGACATGACCTCACACCCCTTTTATATTTGTGCTTTTCCAGTCCCTAGCAACTCCCTTGAATGATGAGAGGACTGGAATATTTTGGCAAGCCCCTCTGCAATTTTAGCTCCGAGCTCCTTCAGCAACCTAAAACGTATCCTGAGCAACAGCATAAATCAGCATTTAGAGGCACAGGTTAATCAAGAGCAGTCAGCATGAATTTATTGAGGAAAGGTCATGTCTGACTAACAACTGAATTTTTCAAAGAGCTAAGGGTTGACAGATTCAGTGCATTTCATGGAATCAAAGCAGATTTCAGAAAGGGCTTTCCCACATGCCAAATGGTCAGGAAAGTAAAAGGTTGTTGGATCAAAAGGAAAATAGCAAATTGTATTAAGAATTGGCACAGTGAGAAAAAAATGAAGGGTCATGCTTAAAGTGAGTTTTAATGAAGTGAATGAAAAATGGATTTAAATGTGATTAAGAACTTTGTAAATGGCAACAAAAGTACCATTGACAGCAAGAAAGGAAGTTCTACGGGAAGATATCAAAGAACTGGTTAGCAGGGTCACAAAAGTGATACATGGAATTCAGTTTGGTGAAGTGTGAGGTAATCCCCTTCAGGAGAACAAACAAAGCATGGGAATATACTAAGAGCAGTAGGATATAGTAAAACTCTGATAATCTGCTGTCTGATGATTCAGAAACCCCAATGGTTTGGCATCTGGCTTACAAAGAAACGTTTGCCTTGGTCTGTTCCCACTCACCAGAGCCCATTTCATGTGCTCCTCACTCACTGGCGTCCCAGTTCCCATGCTCCCATTCCACTCACCAGACCCTAGTGCCCGCTCTGCATTTAAACTTACCAGTTTACACTATCTGTATTATAATACCGTGCAACATCTGAAAAAAGATCAATTTAAAGTGTGTTGGGCTATTAATAGAAATGACGTCCAATTGTCCAGAAAATCTGCTTGTCTGGCACCACAGTATGCCACATTATAAGAGTTTTACTGTATTAGGAAATGTAGAGAACAGAGGGATTTTTCCATGCATGTCTAGGGATCCTTGAAGGTGGTAGGACAGGTAATTAGATGGTTAAGAAGGAATACATGATACTTGTCTGAATTAGGTAAGGTTTAGTAGAGCATGTTAATCATGCAAGAACTGCATAAAAGCCCATTTAGATCATAGCAGGAGTACTGTCGACAGTTGTAACCAGCATGTTATTGGAAGGATGTGGCAACACTTGAAAAGGTTCAGAGGAGATTAATCAGGATGTTGCCAGGGTTGGAGAATTTTTGTTACGAGGAGAGGCTGACTAGTCTAGTTGGAAAAAAGGAAAGTGAGGAGAGATATCATTGATATGTACAAAACTATGATTGACTTAAGTAGTATGAGTTGGAAAGGCCTACTCCCTTTGGGAGAGAAGTTGATAGCTAGATGTCATAGGTTTATGTTTATTATTCAAGGGATTAGAGGAAAGTTGAGGGAATAAAGGTCACTTAAATAATAGTGGAGTTATGGAACAGACTCCTGACATGGAACAGGCTCCTGTTTCATGGCTGTCCTGTTTAATGTGTAAACTGACATAATGGATAGAAGAAATTAAAACCATTTCTGTCATTTCAAAGAAAACAAATGGCCATTGAACAGCTTTGAAATTCCCTTGGTTTCGGAAGACATCATAAAATGAAAGCTGTTTAAGCATTGACCATCAAATCCATATTCAATGTATTTAATAAAATAACATGTATCTGAACAAAAGCCTGTCAAAATGAAATTAAAAACAATACATCAATACTTTTCTGTATTCTCTGTTTTATCCTGGTGTTGTCATCCTCTGGACAGAGTTTCATTTGTTCGCTGGCTTCTGGGCATTTACAGTATGTCTTTCAGTACCACTTTCTTCTGAGTTTATACTCCCAGCTGAACTACTCATTGCACTACAATCTGGTCCTGCTTAAACAGCTTCTGATTCTCTACTGAGACTTTGAACTTTTTATTGGAGTGTTCATCGTAGTTCATGTTTTGATTTGTATTCTGCTTTGTTTTTATCGAGAAGAATATACATAGTATATACAGGTATACTTTATTCATAGTATATACAAAATATTGCATCGTCTTCATTCACTGTACCCAGCATATCATTACATTTGGTTAGAAATCTACACTGTCAGCATTGCATCAAATTTAATTCTCAACCATTCTGTCAGCAAGAGCTTAGCCCCTCAGTTTTCAGCAGCCAGAGCACTGTACTTTCCCCACTGAGCACAGCACCAAGCTTCAATGCTTCCTTGTTCTAACCACTTCTTGCCTATGATTATTCATTTAAATCTCTAGCTATCCCATTAAATTCCTTCACTACAATTTGTGGTTGCATGTTTAGAGTGGAGATGAGGAGAAATCTCTTCATTCTGTTACAATTCTTTGGAAAGCTTGACTTCAGAGGGCTGTTGAATGCTCAGTTATTGAGTACATTCAAAATTGAGATCAGTGAATTCTTGGACTATAAGGAAATTAAGGGACATGACTTTTGTTCAGGAAGACAGTTGAAGTAGAAGATCAGCATGCTTTCATTGCTTGGCTCAAAGGGCCAATGGGCCGACTACTGCTACTATTTCTTATGTTCTTATTGTCACATGTAATCAAGTTAAGCTTGAGAGCTACATTATAAAAGGACAAAAATTGAATTTAATTGTTAATTTCCTCCAGGCACCAAATCCTGCAGCAAGCAATGCTTACCTATTAAGAGGGATTAACTGACAGTGAACCAGGCTATATTGTGAAGGCTTTACACAGCAAAAAGCCCATTATTGTTATTACAGCATAACAAAAGAATAGCTAGATAAGGTTATGGCAGTAGGCATTGCTTATTTGAACTGATTTTAACTTTAGTGTGGTAAAGGTAAAATAATTCATTCACAAATTCCTCATTATATTTTATGAAAACTGCACTTGGAATTGGAATTGTTTTATTATTGTCACATGTACCAAGGTATGCATACCATTCATACAGATCAATTCATTAGATAGTGCATCGAGGTAGTACAAGATAAAATAATAACAGAATGCAGAATAAAGTGTAACAGCTGCAGAGAAAATGAAGTACAGGTAGGCAAGGTCATAACGAGGTAGATTGTGAGGTCAAGGGTCCATGTTCTCGTACTAGGAACCATTCAATAGTCTTATGACAGCAGGATAGAAGCTGTCCTTGAACCTGGTGGTACATGCTTTCAAGCTTTTGTATTTTCTGCCTGATGGGAGACAGAAGAAGAGAGAGTGTCATGGGGGGGCTGGGAGGGGTGGTCTTTGATTATGCTGGCTGCTTTACTGAGGGAGCAAGAAGTATTGATAGAGTCCATGGAGGGGAAGCTGGTTTCCGAGCTGTGTCCAGAACACTCTGCAGTTTCTTGCAGTCACAGGCAGAGCAGCTGCCATACCAAGCCATGATGCATCCAGATAGGATGCTTTCTGTGGTGCATCAATTAAATTGATGAGAGTTGACAAGGACATGCCAAATTTCTGAAGAAGTAGAGGTGTTGGTGAGCTCTCTTGGCCATGGTGTCTATGTGGTTGGACCAGGACAGGTTATTGGTGATGTTCACTCCTCGGAACTTGAAGCTCTCAACCCTCTCGACCTCAGCACCATTGAGGTAAACAGGAGCATGTGCACCACAGCCTTTCTTGAAGTCAATGACCAGCTCCTTTGTTTTGATGACATTGAGGGAAAAGTTGTTTTCATGACACCATGTCACTAAGCTCACTATCTCCTTCCTGTACTCTGAGTTCTGGCACACTACGGTGGTATCATCTGCAAACTTGTAGACAGAGTTAGAACAGAATCTGGCCACACAGTCATGAGTGTATAGGGAGTAGAGCAGGGGGCTGAGGACGCAGCCTTGTGAGGAACTACTTATGTTCATCAAGAAAAAAAAATACTGCTGTACCTTTGGAACTGATGTGTGATCTGTAGATAATTGAAATGTGCATTATAAAGATAATTATGATATCTGAAATTTGATGGCAAGAAAATGGGTAATGATTGACAATAGCCAATGTATTCCACAGCAAGCTACTTACTTACTGGCACTGGTAAAAAAGAAATCTTGGAAATATCCTCAAAGGGAGTTTGCTCAAGGATATAGTCTTATGGCATTTAAGGGTGTTTCAAAGCTTGAAAAAAATAAAGTCCTTATTCAGTGATTAAAAGTAACACAATGGTATAATAAAGTTAGATACATAACCAAAGTCAAATAGCATAGGAAAACTAGTCCACAGATGATCACCAAATAAAAGTGGAATTAATATGTTTAAACCATTATTTGCATCTGGGATGCTACAAGTATTGCTGTTGTTAACTTCTTTCCTTTCAAGTTTGATTTTGCATCAAATTCACCTCTCTCAGTATTTTTTATTTTCCTGTCATGCATTTAAAAAAATGATGTATAAAATTGAAGGTCTCAGTGTAAATCTATCACACTGAAACCACCATTCTAAAGCCAATCATCATTGAAAAAAAAGTCCACTTCACTCCCTAACCAATTTTCTTTTCCTTCAACTGCAAAGAAAATCAGGTTACTTAAAATGGGCTGGTTTTGCCCCAGTCCCAGCTCTGAACTGAAGGTTGTTCCCAATTCTTAACAAAGGAAAAACAAAATTCGGAAAATATCAAGGTAGGAAAAAAATCAAGCATGTGTGTTGAATATTTGAAACTAGGATTATTCATATCAGAAACCTGTTGGAAATTTGGAGTCCAATATCCTCTATTAGTTTTAGTTTTATTGAATCTTTGGCCAGTAGTAATGTTTACAGGTTTATTAAAAGTAAAGTGATTCTTTTACACAAGGATATTGTGACATTTGCTGAGGCTGTGGTGTCCATAAAAATAATCCTTCATAACCTTTAAGTATTTTGGAAAGGGAACTTTTGGTCTGTTGGTAAGCATACCATCCACAATACTGCTGTGAAAATATTGCTTTTTAGTGGTTTATTTACTCTTAGCAGTATAAAATCTATGCTCCAGTTCGCAGTGTAAACAGCAATATGTGATTTCTGCTGGTAATCTCAGTTTAGCCACCAATGAAAGAGAAACTCACAAAGGCTTGTGTTATTCTGCTGATTTCTGATACTTTAAAACCTTTATTCAATAGCAGTTCAATTATAGCCCAAGCAGATTTTTATTTTATTTCAATGGAAGTAAAACCCACATTTCTAGTTATTTGTAAATTATATTTCCTTTCAATTGCCATCACTTTGAATGAGTAGAAGCAGAACAAATTGGAAATATGAACACAAAAGAAGAGGGTATTAGGAGAAAAATAATAAGCAGATGAAAATTATATGTGCCAGGGATGATAATTTAGTATTTACTGTGCAACAATATTCAAAATGATATAATCTATTCAGGGATTCATAGATATCAACCAAATGCTACCTTAGAGACTTACTTTAATTCTTCCAGCTCTTCCAGTAATCTAGCAACAATAGCAGCCATTAATTGCTTTTGAACAGGACCTTTCCAGATAACCGCAGAAAGTGCCTTTTGATAGCATTATCAACACCTTCATCGCATTCTAGTGCTTCAGTATTACGCTTTCCAAACTTTTAAAAAAACAAAAGATTTCAAAAATGGTCTGTATAAGGTGCATGCTACTTGCACAGAAGAGACACATTGCATTTTATTCATGTTCATAATTTAAACTAACCAAAATGACACAGAAGCAATATTTTTAATTATCAATACGTGAACTGACTTGCATCCAATTAATATTTAATTAGCAAATTAAATAAATCTACTCAAATGTAAAAAGTTTTTTAACTAAATGTGCACTCAAATTGTTTGCACTGTTAAGTATTATCCTATGAAAACTTTGAATTAATTCAAATTAAGTATTTACTTTTCATATTTATAATTCATGAAAATATTGACAGCTGTCAAAGGAACACATTTATATACAGCCTTTCATGCCCTAAACATGTCCAAAAATGTTCTATAGGCAATGAGGTATTTTATTAGATTGCAATCACCATCATAATGTGGGCTAAAGCTGGTACCAGTAAACGATTTGTTCATTAACATTCAACTTGGGTTGTGACATTATAGAGGATCAATGTTACTCAATTAAGCTTTTGCACCAAGGCAAAGAACAAATTGAACTATTGCCTGGAAAACTTCAGAAGTGGTAAATATCACTTCAGACTGCTCAGTCACTCAAAAGTAATTTACTTTGTATTCTGGCCCAAACATTGGTCTATTGTTGCTTGCAGCAGTTGAAAGGGGTAACATATTTTGCTGAATTCAAAATGGATAGAATTCCTCACCTTTGGTCAACATGTTGACTGCAATCCCTCCTCAAGATCTGCAACCTTATTACTCAGAAAAGTAACACCATGTCTGATTCAGTTGGTCAGGAATTTTCAGAATTCGTGTTGCTGAATTATATTTTCATGTTGCTGAATTATATTCCAGAAGTTAATATTTGAAATTCATTTGTAAATGGATTTTATTTTAACCAATTCAGTTTCACAACCCTTCATGAATCCATTGTTGGAACTTTCACTAGTTGATATGGTTGGCAGAATTCTATGGATAATAAATAAAACTTTACGGATTATGTTGTTAGGATTTGCTTTGTTGGCATTCCACCAACATCAGTACCCATTTGCCTTTTTCAAGTGCCTGATATCTGCAACTGGAACTGGATTGATCCAATGTTAACGCTGCATGAACTCTCGTTTCATATTACCATCTATCTTGATTTTCAAGCACTTCTTTTCTCGAACACCTAAAGGCAATGCGAGCACACTGAAAGCAGTGGTGACTTTCATCATTGATGTCTGCCATTTGCTCAACGACAGCTCCTGAGATATGAAAAGTAGTCCAAGTTTTCCAAGGTCTCAGCATGGAAACTTTGTTGTCTGAGGGTAGTGTTGTGAAGGGAGATCAAAGACCAATATAGTGTGGATATTTAGTGCAAGGCCCATTGTCTTGCACACTCTTGTGAATGAACCTAGAACATAGTACGGCGCAGGAATAGGCCCTTCGGCCCACAATGTTGTGCCAAACTAATTAAGCTAATGCCTGTACATGGTCCCATGTCCCTTCATTCTCTGCATAGTAGACCATAAGACATAGGAGCAGAATTAGGCCATTGGGCTGATTGAGTCTGCTCCACCATTTGCTCATGGCTGATTTTATTTTTAACCCCATTATCCTGCCTTCTCTCTATAACCCTTACCCCCTTTGCAACCAAGAACCTATCAATCTGCCTTAAATATATCCAATGACTTGGCTTCCACAGCCCTCTGTGGCAACTATTTACACAGATTCACCACCCTCTGGCTGAAGAAATTCCTCCTCATCTCAGTTTTAAAGGGGGTGGACATCTTTTTATTCTGAGGCTGATTCCACAGATCCAAGACTCGCCTACTAATGGAAACATCCTCTCAATGTTCACTCTATCCAGGCCTTTCAGTATTCGGTGGGTTTCAATGAGATCCCCCCTTATCCTTATGATTCATGTTCATATTCATGTGTTGATCTAAGAGCCTCTTAAACACCTCTATCTTGTCTGCCTCCTCCACCACTCATGGCAGTGCATTCCAGGCACCCACCACTCTCTGTGTAATAAAAACTTGGCCCTTACATCTCCTTTGAACTTTCCCCTTCTCACCTTAAATGCATGCCAGCTAGTATTAGACATTTCAACCCTAGGAAAAAGGTACCAGCTGTCTACTGTCTACTCTATCTAGGCCCCTCATAATCTTATAAACCTCTATCATTGCAATAGCTTTGTCAGGAGGGCAGAGGAAATCTCCAAGGATATAGTTAGAAATAATTCATAGCATTCCTTGACATAATGGTAAGATCCTCACTGATTTCAAGGAATCCCTGGTCCACAGCCAATCAAAACTGAGAAAGGTAAATGGAATGGCACTGACTTTTGATTCTGTTCATCTGGAGTACACAGGTGCCTAGTGAAAATGCCAGAAGGAGTACATCACCTTCCATTCTACCCACCCAACTGCCCTGTCATCCCCCCGACCTATCTTGGCAGAGTCTGCCAGTCCACATTGGCCTCAAAGGACACCTCAAAATCACAATACTAGGGAGGAAGCAAGTTATCCTTAACTCCAAGGGACTGGTTAAGAAGAAGGAGAAGAAGATTAAGACTTATGCAAGGATGTTATTTTAAATATGTTGGGGTGCATGGAACTATTTTTATGCTTCTATTTGCAAAAATGAGGGTTCTTGTTACAGGAAAGTACTAGGAATTCCAGGTAATCCATCATGACATACAAAGTTAAATTTATAATTTATTTCTACTACTTTCACTGCAACCAGAATAGTATTAATGTAGCAATATATCACACCACCTTCTGAAATAATTAATCTTAAATTGATGGGGAACAACCCAGGGTATTTTCCAAATGACAAGTAATGGTGAACCAAGGGAAACTAAAGGGATTTGGGAATCTGTATCACTAAAACTGAGTACACAGAGTAATTAAAAAAGCTGGTAGAATATTGACTTTTATATTGGGGGCAGGGTAAGAATGTAAAGCAATGGAAGTTATGCTTGGTAAGATCATTGGTAAGATTGCACTGAGTTTTATTAAATGCATTCACAGATTGCGGCTTTTGCTGGGTGAGTAAAGCTAACGTCCATAACACTAAAGAAAACTATGGTGTATATAGTGAGTGCTGTTTACCAGAACATGTGTAGGCTGTTCCTTCACTTGTACACTCAGTTCAAAAGTGTACAAAGTGCATATGGGTTATCAATTCTCTTCCAAGTGCTTAGCACTGATGACCATGCAATTTCTCCTCATTATTTCTCTATCAGTTTTTGGAAATTATGATGGATGTGATAAAGAAAGCATGTTAGAGGATGATATGGAATAAGTGTTAAATGTAACTACAGTAAAGGAATTTGTTTTGAAAACAAGGCAGACCTTTAGGTGTATTAATTGCTGGGCTTAAATACTTTGACATATTTTAAGAAATAAAAGCAGGGACAGAACAGAGAATGTGATTCAATAGCATGGGGAGTTATAAGTATTGTTGGCACTTTAAAGCTATATACAATGTATGTGAATATTTGTGGAATGTGTTGTATTTTTTGTGAAAATGTTAGCGCTTGCATAGCTGATGTCCACCAGATAATGATGTCAATGCTCATATGCCATTGATCTAACAATGGCGCAGTTACATTTGAACTCAGCATTTCAGTTAATACCTTCTCGTAACCTTAAATAGCTGAACACATGTTCATCAGCAAGAAACTAGTATTTAAAGGAATCAGCAAATACCTTTGACTTAGTCACTGATTGATTTCTGCTGGCAATGCCATGATTCTATATCTGTTTGGTGTGACCTAGAATTCTTTAAATTTGTTGAAGTTTACAGGGAGTGATGTGTGGCAGGTGCTGAAATACATTGTTCTGACTTCAAACCTTCTGCATAATTAGTTGCTCGCAGATATAAGAGCATTATTAAGAATTTGGTATAGAGTGCATCAGGAAGACCGAGCAGTGGGCATGCAGAACAGGACAATCTTCTCAAAGAGGAGGAAGGAATGTAGGGGAGAAAGGATATCAAGAGAAATCCTTCTCTGTCAGGGATATTCAGGTAGCAATTCTCCAGCTTAAATGCTAACAAGGAACAACATATGAGAACTCTGTGCTTCAGTAAACATGTCCTCACTGAAATTTGATTAACTTCTGCAGTGGAATTGGAAGCTCAGTGCAGCAAAATGTCCTCATTCCTAATGCCTGTCCAGGTGAATATAACAATGAACATTCATATATGTATGTTACTTCCAGAGAAGAAATGGAGATACTTACATCTCATAGTTTACCTTCCACAACTACACAAAGAAATTCATTGATGCATTCTTTTTAAAGAGGGCTGACTTTACTTCATTATCTTTTGTCAGATTCTACGTGTCAACTTTGTGGAGTATTGCAACCAAAGGGGATTTTGTTCCTCCAGGACAACCTGATCTGACACCATAAACACTTCATTATGGAGATCAGTGTCCAGTATTCTGACTGCAGCAGTCATATTTGGTGGATTTGAGTCATCATGAAATTAGGCATCAAGGTTTGTCCATTGAATTAATTCCTGATGGCATCTATGGACAAATAATAAGAAATGTCACGGTGCCACATGAACCTTGATAGAGCATGCCATTAGTTGCTGATATACTGCTTCTGCTGCATGGACTGTTCTGAGGTATCCAACTGTAGTCACCATTGTGGGTGCCAAGATCTCATGGTCTAATGAGTGCTTCATAGTTCTGCCATCATGTGAGCACATTCACAGCCAACAGCTATATGGCAAACATACAAGGAGCAGAAGGGAGAGGATGAGGCAAACTAAACAGCTTCTTTTTGCTGGGGTGTCCATGAGCAATTCATCCAACTGGCAAATTAGTGGTGCAGTGCCACACAGCTCCATAAACCTCAGGATCAATCCTGACTGTCTCTGTGGTGTTTCATCCAGGTGCTCTGGTTTCCTTCCACATTTCAAAGATCTATTGTTGGTAGGTTAATTTGTTACTGTAAGATACCCCTATTGTAAGTGGGTGACAAAAGAATAAGGCGGGAGTTGATGGGAATGTGAGAGAAAATAGGTTACAGGAAAATAAGTGGGGAAATGGGTCTGTCAGGAATGCTCTAACAGCCAGTTTAGATTCCACAAGCTAAATGGCTTGCTTCTATGTCTTAACAAAATATGAGGTATACATATGGGATAGGAATTACAATGAATACAGTCCAATTGTCCATTCACCAAGAGTCCTACACCTTACCTTCCTCTGTCACTGACCCAAACAAATTTATCAATTTAAACAAGCCAAATAGCATGAAATCAATGTCCATTTTCTTCTTCTGTCTGCCCTTGACTGACCTGGTGCTCCTATGTAGTGATACCCCATTGCTGCAGGACAGCTTCTGATTGGCTGCTAACATCTGGTAGAATAACTACAAATTGAAAACTGAGCAGCTCTGGGTCTAGCATGGAATCAGCAGGGGCAGTTTAAGTTGGCTGATTGACAGCTAACAGGAAGGACATTGGTGGGATAGAAATGCTGTCACCCTGAGGGAAGAGCCCCTCCAGTAAGGGAGCTTAGCATTCCCAGCAATATGCTGGAGGATGCAAAGCTGCATTGCAATGACACCTAAAAAGCCTGATACCTACATCCATGATGACACAGTCTGAGTTTGCTGGACAGCTGTCTTAGGTAACTGGCCATTGTCTTTGCTGACATCTTTAACCTCTGACTTCAATGGTCTACTGTCCCCATCTGCTTCAAGGAAACCTCCATCATTCCAGTCCCCCCAAAAAAGTAAAGCATCCTGCCTCAAATACTACCGACCAGTAGCTCTAACATTGACCATAACGAAGTGCATTGAAGGATTGATAATGGCCCACATCAGCACCAGCCTCCCAAACAACCTGGACCCCCTGAAACTTGCATACAGTAAAAATAGGTCCAAGGAGGACACCATCTCCTTTGACTATATTCAATTCTGGGTCACCCTGACAATAAGAATACATATGTCAGGATGTTATTCATTGATTATAACTCTGCCTTCAACACCATAATACCTAATAAGATCATCTCTAAACTATTGGACCTTGACCTCATCTGCAACTAGCTTCTAGACTTCATGACTGGCAGATGTCAGTTGGTTAAAATTAGTCACATCATTTCATTCACCCTGACCCTCAACGCTGGTGCTTCCCAGGGTTGTGTGCTCAGCCCCTTGCTGTACTCCCTGTAAACCCATGACTGTGCGTGGACAAATACAACACCAACTCGATTTTCAAGTTTGCCGATGATACCACTGTTATCAGCCTGATCAACAACAATGATGACATGGAGTACAGGAATGAGATTGTGAACCTTGTGTCATGGTGGCAGAACAACAACTTCATCTTTAATGTCAGCAAGACGAAAGAGCTGAAGAGCTGGCTGTTGACCTAAGGAAGTGGGAGGTGAACACAACCCTGTCTTCAATGGAACTGCCGTAGAGGTGGTCAACAGCTTCCAAGGTATCCACATCACCAGAAACCTCTCCTGATCCCTCCATACTGATGCAGTGATCAAGAAAGCATATCAGAGTTTGTACTTTCTTAGGCGTCTGAGAAGATTCAGCATGTCCATGAGGATTCTCTCAAACTTCTACAGGTGCGCTATAGAAAATACACTGACAGGTTGCATCTCAGCTTGGTATGGCAACTGCTCTGCTCTGGACCAATAGAACCTGCAGAGAGTGGTAGACACTGGCAAGTCCATTTTAGGCTAGTCCTCTCCTATCATCCAGTCCATCTTCATGGTGCATTGTATCAGGAAGTCTAATAGTATTGTCAAGGAGACTTGCCTTTTCTCTCTTCTGCCTTCCAGGAGAAGATACAGGAGCTTGAAAGCCATGACAACCAGACTCAAGAACAGCTTCTTCCCCATTCCTAGCAGACTTCCTTCACATCCTGTTCCTGGTGGTACTGCCATGTTCTCGAACCTCTAATCTACCTCTTCTCACTTCAGTATTTCTTTTTGCACTACTTCAGTTTGCACTAGTATACATTGCACCATTCTGTTGTTCTGCGCTTGTTGCTGTATATATAGTTATACTTATTATTACCATGTATTCTGATTAGTCTGTGAGCTTCATGCAAGCAAAGAATTGCATTGCACACTGGTGGATATGGCAATAAACTCATCAGAATCTGAGTGTATTGAAATTGGAAGATGGAAGTCTAAAAGCTTCCACTGTCGTATCCAGACATTGGGAAGCTTCTGCCCGTGCTGTGCTGAAAGGTTGAGATACAGGCCATAAGAATCTATGTCATGGTTGGGTCCCCTGGCATGCTAATAGAGTTGTTAATCATTTTTACTATAGAAAGTGGGTTCCAAGTTCTGTGCAAAGGCTTGCAAAGTTGATGCCAGACTTTTCCATATGTCACACTGCATTTATTCAGTCTCGCTGATACATCAAGTATTTCATTGTCCATATCCATCAGCTTTCTTCTGTAGGCTGTCTGAAGGCTGCCTCATCTGAGTCCCCTAAAGTAGAATACATGAGTGACCTCCCCTCTGGTGAGCTGGCACCTGGACTTCCCTTTTCCCTTTCCTACGCTGCAGGTACTTGTGGCAGGACATGAACACCTGCAGATCTCACCTCCAAGCTAACTTCTGACCAATAGTATGAAATCAGGTGGCAGTGTGACTTCATCATCACTTTCATTTTGATCTTCCGCCTGTTGTTCTTTATCCACTGCGTGGACATATTGGAATTCCTGCTTATTTGAAAAGAGGAAATCAGAATGTAGATGTGGTGAGAGGAAGCAGTTTGTTGGGGAGATGAGGAGGGGTAGGAATGGGATGGCATTGGTGAAAAGACAATCTGTAGTTTGTTAAATCAAGATAGATTTGGGGGAAGTGGGATGGGAGATGAAGCACTTACGTCCTCTCAAGTTAAGTGCACCCTTCTATCACTTCATCCCCAACCCAAGCTATCCCCTCAACAATGGCTGCTCCGGTGATGGCAAGCATTGTCCCTGGGAGATTCATGCAGCTGTACCTGTCCCATGCCAATTAGCTGTTTGTGGTCTCTTGTTGTATGCCAACTTTTCTACAAATTACAGGAGTGTGTTAGTATCAGACAAAGTGTTTGGGTGACGTACCTCTCATAGTTGAGTAGCTAGCATTAGGTGAAAGCTGTTGAGCTGTGATAGGTGTGAGGTCGGCAGCAGTGCAGGCTCGCTACGCATAATATTGGCAACCTGCTAAATCATGAGTGAAAGAACAATGCAGTTAGTACTTGGTACACATAGTTATCATGTCGACAAGGTGGCCACACATAGTTGATATTCTGCCCACACTAGCAACAGCAACAGACATGGATTTATTGCAAATGGTGATTCTAATGCCCATTTTAGGGGCGTTTGAATTTAGATCCCATAGTGGTTTCTTTACCAGTGCATGTCAGGTTGCAAATACCACAATTATACAAAGAAGTTTCTGAATGTAATATGGACAAGCCATTCTTTGCTCACTAATTCTTAAGGATTTAAATGTGCCATGTTTGCTCTTTTCTTCCTCTAGCAAACATCTGCAATAAAAATGTATAGATGCAGCATCTTTCAATAAATGTTGAAGGCCAATAAATGACGTGGTGGCCATTACAGAGACTTGGTTATTGGAAGAGCAGGAATGGCTGCTGGATATTCTGGGGTTTAGATGTTTAAAACGGGACAGGGTTGGAGGTAAAAGAGGTGGGGGAGTTTGCTTTGTTGATCAGGGACAGTATCACCGCTGTAGAAAGGGAGGATGTCCTGGAGGGATCGTCCACTGAGTCAGTGTGAGTGGAAGTCAGAAACAGGACGGGAGCGATCACTCTATTGGGAGTATTCTACAGACCCCCCAATAGCAGCAGAGATGCTGAGGAGCAGATCAGGAGGCAGATTTTGGAGAGGTGCAAAAATAACAGGGTTGTTGTCATGGGTGATTTCAACTTCCCTAATATTGATTGGCACCTCCTTAGTGTAAAGGGGATAGATGGGACGGAGTTTGTTAGATGTGTTCAGGAATGATTCCTGACACAGTATGTGGACAGGCTGACTAGAGGAGAGGCCATACTGGACTTGGTACTCGGCAATGAGCCTGATCAGGTTTCAGATCTCTCTGTGGGAGAGCATTTTGGAGATAGTGACCATAACTCCTTGACCTTTACCAGAGCCTTGGAGCGGGATAGGAGCAGACGATATGGGAAAGTATTTAACTGGGGGAGGGGGAATTATGATGCTATTAGGCAGGAACTTGGGAGCGTAAATTGGGAAAAGATGTTCTTGGGGAAGTGCACAGCGGAAATGTGGAGGTTGTTTAAGGAATACTTGCATGGGGTTCTGGATAGGTTTGTCCCACTGAGGCAGGGTAAGGATGGTAGAATGAAAGAACCGTGGTTGACAAGAGATGTAGAATATCTTGTCAAGAGGAAGAAAGAAGCTTACCTGAGGTTTAGTAAGCATGGATCAGACAGGGCTCTGAAGAGTTACAAGGTAGCCAGGAGGGAGCTTAAGAAGGGACTTTGGAGAGCTAGAAGGGGGCATGAGAAGGCCTTGGTGACTACGATCAAGGAAAGCCCAAGACGTTCTACATGTATGTGATGAATAGGAGGATGACTAGAGTGAGGGTAGGACCAATCAGGGATAAAAGAGGAAACATGTGCCTGGAGTCGGAAGAGGTAGGGGAGGTCCTTAATGAATACTTTGCTTCAGTATTCACCAGAGAGAGAGAGACCTTGATGTTTGTGAGAATGGCGTACGACAGACTGATATGCTAGGGCATGTCAATGTGATGAAAGAGGATGTGCTGGAACTTTTTAAAAACATTAGGATAGGTAGGTCACTGGAGCCGGACAGGATATATCCAAGGTTATTACGGGAAGTGAGGGAAGAGATTGCTGTGCCTTTGGCGGCGATCTTTGCATCCTCACTGGCCACAGGAGTAGTGCCAGATGATTGGAGGGTGGCAAATGTTGTTCCTTTGTTTAAGAAAGGAAGTGGGGATAACCGTGGGAATTACAGACCAGTGAGTCTTACTTCAGTGGTGGGCAAATTACAAGAGAAGATTCTTAGAGACAGGATTTATGAGCATTTGGAGAAGCATAGGCTGATTAGGGACAGTCAGTATGGCTTTGTGAGGGACAGGTCGTGCCTCATAAGCCTGATTGAATTCTTTGAGGATGTGACAAAGCACATTGATGAAGGTAGAGCAGTGGATGTGGTGTACATGGATTTTAGTAAGGTGGTTAATAAGGTTCCTCATGGAAGGCTTATTCAGAAAGTCAGGAGGCATGAGATCCAGGGAAACTTGGCTGCCCTGATTCAGAATTGGCTGCCCATAGAAGACAGGGTGGTGGTAGATGGAGCGTATTCTGCCTGGAGGTCGCTGACCAGAGGTGTTCTGCAGGGATCTGTTCTGGGACCCCTGTTCTTTGTGATTTTATAAATGACTTGGATGAGGATGTGTAAGGGTGGGTTAGTAAGTTTGCAGATGACACGAAGGTTGGTTGTGTTGTGGATAGCATAGAAGGTTGTGGTAGGTTACAACAGGACATTGCTGGGATGCAGAGCTGGGCTGAGAAGTGGCAGATGAAGTTCAACCTGGAAAAGTGTGAAGTGATATGTTTTGGAAGATTGAATTTGAACGCAGAATACAAGATTACTGTCAGGGCTAACTGTTGTAAGTAACATACAGTCCTTCCAAAGGTTGCTAGCTGTATATGAACAACTATTGTTTTTCAGTTATCAGAATAAATATATGTGGAAGCTGTTGGTTTAACTTTGCTTTTGACTTCATTCTGTGAGAAAATAAAATTTGGTCAAATTTCACTTCAATTTTTAAATATTTTTCATGGAGCTTTCTGTTCTCAATTATTTTTCATCACCGTGGGAGTGAAGATGGGTCAGAACTTCCAACCAATAAGTTCTGATACTCTTTGTCAAAAATAGACCTCAGTTATTAATCTCCTAGATAATGATTTGAGCACATTATGGGAGTTCTTTAGACTGATTCTCTGCCAGTTCACTCAGCTGTAACTGTTCAAGATCCCTTGGATCTTGCAGAATCTGGAAAATAAGGCTCAGTACATTTTGCACAGAGCTCCCTTTTTCATGTTATAAGAATTTTTTTTCTAGCCTTATTATGTGAGTGCACTGGCCTCATTAGACCTGACAAAATTATTTAAATCGATGCAAATTGGTCCCACAACAATTTCCCTGTGCTGTTCTGCACCATGGGTCCTAATTTGCTGCAAAGCTTACAAGCTTTTCACTCCAGAACTTCTTAACTTAAAGCTAGGCTACCATATTGATATGATTTGCCTTTTGACTGCTGTTGTCCTTCTAATTTCATAATCTTTACTGTCCACGGATCTTGAGGTAAAATATTTGTTGTCACATCCTGGTCACTCAACTGCAAGCAATGTAAACAGCTTGGGCACTATAATGGCTGTATTTCTGTTGGAGCAGGAAAAGGAAAGAAAGGCAGGTGAGCTGGTACTTTGGTTGCCCAGCATTTAGCTTCAGAGATCCAGGAATTAACTGATGTCAACATAGTTACCTGGCTTGTGAGAAGAAATTTTACCTTCACTATCTACAATTAAACAGAATGGTTGTTGCCTTGCAGTAATAACTCCAAGAGCCTGAGCCTTATACTGTATCCAACATAGGGATAGTTCTGCTTATTGTTGTCAAAGTAACTGCGGAAATAAATTTCTGTGCTCATTTAAATTCACCACTGTTGATATTTACCAGGCATGTTTAGCCGTCCGTGCATCAAGCAGACTCCAACATTCAATGGCTTCTGAGCTAGCAACTCACTACTGCACTTTTGGTCATGACTTATTGACCTCAGCTCCATAGCTCTCTGGGGTATAGAATTCCAAAGATTCATCTTATGTGTTTCCTTATTCTGAAACTATGCCCGTTTGTTCCAGATTCCCCCAAGAAGGGAAACGTCCTCTGAGTATCTCTAATGTCCTCTGTAATATCCCCTGAGAGTCTTGTATGTTTCAATAAGATCACTACTTGCTCTTTTAGTCTCTACTGAATATAACTTTATGAACCTTCTTTGAACTTCATCCAATTCAAGTAAATCCCTCCTTAAATAGGAAGACTAAAACTGTACAGAGTACGCAAGGTGTGGTCTCACGCAAGCCCTGCAGAACAGGGGAAACTTCCGTCGTTTTCTTTGAAATTGCGCCTTGGGATATTTTCATAAAAGTTATAGAATGCAAGTGCAAGTATATCTGCCTGAGCTCCAACAACTTCCAGGTTCACTCACTACCTATGATGACACCAATCCATTGACTTCACCTTTTTGTAAGTAAACTTCATGTCACGAAAGACCACAGCCTAAATTTTGACTCTTTCATGTAGTTCTTCCTGAGATGATTCTACACTGCTTCTGTTAACTTGCTGGCAGTAGAGTAGAAACATCATTTGAGCAGTTAAGCAGAGTTTCCATGAAGCTTTCAATGAAGATATAGTAACACCGTGGTAAATCTACCAGGGTTGCAGGTATTTGACTACTCCCAGATAGTATGAGAAAAAAGATTCTGTGGAGCATATCTACGTTTTTTTGTTTTAACCCAGCAGACAGTAAAAAGAAATTAGTATTGACTCTTGGTTCCCTCTGTGGTAGCTTTTCAGTGAACTGAGGCTTCCTTAAAGGAGGGGACTAAGGAGGAGAAGTGCAGAAGTTTAGCTCATAATTTTTAGAGCTGAAGACCACAATAGAAGCACTGGGAAGAATAATCTGGAACACTCATGAGAAGAGAAGACAGACTGGGAGGATTCAGGACATGGAGGGCTTTAATCACCCTTCCACACTGTCATCCCCACCCCAAAAAATAATTCTCAGTGAAGGCAATTTAAGGCTGCAAAACTGAAATTGACAGTTTTGTTAGACAAGGTCATAAGGAGTTACAAAACAAAGCAACTAATTGGAGTTAATAATCAGTTCAGTTCTAGTCTCGTTGAATGAAGTCCCAGACATAAGGGGTGAATGGTTATGTCTGTTCCTGAGTTCCAACTTTATAGATTTAATAGCCCTTGAATGATCCTTCAGAAATTGTAAAGAAGGTGAGTGATGCCACTATGCAGCACAATTGAATGGGAAACCTGTCAATTACATTAAACTGAGTCTCACAATGACCACACCCTACCTGCTCAATTCTTACAATAAACTAAAATATGGACTAGCATGCAGGGAGGCTCAAGGAAAGGTTAGAAAGGTAGGCTGATTTAAAAAAAGCTACAAGGGAGACAGCAAAACTTCTTGATTTATTAAACATCCTGTTCTTGGAGCACCCACCCCCACACCTCCTATTTAGTTTCACGCCCTGTCTACAACCTTATTTCGGAACTGGGATTGTACTTAGATCGGGGTTGAAAATATAGTCAGGTGAAAGTTCACTGGGCAGCTACCACAGAGGAAACTAAGAGTCTAAACTAATTTCTTTACTGTCTGCTGGGTTAAAACAAAAAAGGTAGATATGCACAAAGATAACGTCTATGTAATGCAGACTTTAGTTTAGCTCATGTAAATTGTAAATCCCCAAACATGACACAAGCTAAATTTGTTTTTTACTCCAGATTCCAGTATCTGCAGTCTGTGTCTCTAAATTATAATTCTTAAAGAAAGGCTCAAGATTACCCATCCTCCAGTCTTTCGGTACCTCATCTATGGCTAACAAAGATACAAAAGCCTCTGCCTTGCTTCCTACAGTGGTTACATTGCTGATAATCAAGAATCAACTATTTTTTTATTCATTCACGGAATATGGACAACACTAGCATTTATTGGTAATTGCTTCTGAACTGATGAGGC
The DNA here is from genome assembly GCF_009764475.1 of Pristis pectinata. Classification (NCBI taxonomy): domain Eukaryota; kingdom Metazoa; phylum Chordata; class Chondrichthyes; order Rhinopristiformes; family Pristidae; genus Pristis; species Pristis pectinata. Next base: position 101,538,286 of record NC_067406.1, read on the forward strand.
ATTTAAAAGTTTTTTAACGATTGTAATTGTACCTGTCTCTACCACCTCTCTGGTAGTTTGTTCCATATACCTAACCCCCCCCCCCCCCCCACCCCGTGAAAAACTTGCCCTTTTAAATCTCTCCCCCTCACCTTAAACCTACGTCCTCTTGTTTTAGACTCCCCTACCCTGAGAAAAAGACTGTGACATTCTGTCCTGTCTATGCCCCTCATAACGTTATAAATTTTTAAGGTCATCCTCAGCCTCCTTCACTCCAGGGGAAACAGTCCCAGCCTATCCAATCATTCCTTATAACTCAAGCCCTCCAGTCTAGGCAACATTCCTGTGAATCTTCTCCGCACCCCTTTTAACTTAATTGTATTCTTCCTATAGCATGGTGACCTGAACTGCACACAATACTCTAGGTGCAGCCTAACCAATGATTTGTAGAACTGTAACATGATGTCCCAACTCCTATACTTTGTGACTCAGCCAATGAAGGCAAGCATACAATACACCTTCTTAACTACTCTATCTACCTATGTCACCACTTTCAGGGAACTATGCACTTGTGCCCCATGGTCTCTCTGTTCTACAACACTCTCCAGGGCCCTATTTTTTTCTGTGTAAGTCCTGCCCTGGTTTAACTTCCCAAAATACGTCACTTCGTATTTGTCCAACTTCAATTCCATCTGTCATTCCCTTGCCCACTTTCCCAGTTGATCTAGACCCTGTTGTAACCTTAGACAACCTTCTTCACTGTCCACTATACCACCAATTTTGTTGTCATCTGCAAACTTAGTAATTATGCCTACATTCTCTTCCAAATCATTAATATATATGATGAACAATAAAGGATCCAGTGCCGATCCCTGTGGTACATCACTGATCACAGGCCTCCAACCTGAAAAACAACTCTGCACTTCACCCTATGCCTCCTACCACCAGGCCAACTTTGTATCCAATCTGTGATCTCAGCCTCTATCCTACGTATTCTAGAGGCAAAAAACAAGCTTCTGGAGGAATTCAATGGGTTAGGCAGCATCTGTGGAAGCAAAAGGATAGTCGATGTTTCAGATCAAACCCCTGCATATCTGAATGTCATCTATCCTTATGCTCCAGATTCCAATATCTGCAGTATCGTGTTACCATGTATTTTAATTTCTGGACCAGACTACGATGCAGGGCCATGTCAAAGGTCTTGCTTAAGTCCGTGTAGACTGCGTCTATCACCCTGCTCTCATCATTCCTCTTGGTCACCTCCTCAAAAACTCAATCAAAGTCATGCTGACTATCCGTGATCAGTTCTTGCCTCTCCAAATGCAAATAAATCCTGTTTCTCAGAATCCCTTTTAGTAACTTTCCCACCACTGATGTAAGATTCACTAGCCTACAGTTCCCTGGCTCATCCTTGCAGACCTTCTTAAATAAAGGGACAACATTAGCCATCCTCCAGTCTTCTGATACCTTATCCATGTCTAACAAAGATACAAAACCTCTGCCTTGCTTTATGCAATGATTATGTTGCTAATAATCAAGACAGAGCTACTACTTTTTCTATGCATTCACAGAATATGGACAACACCAGCATTTATTATCCATTGGTAATTGCTCCTGAACTGATGGAGCATTTAAAATTCAATAACTTGGTGTGTCTAGAATCGTTTATAGGCCAGACTGGATGAGGGCAGCAGATTTCATTTTTTGAAGATATTTTGTGAACCAAGTGGGGTTTTTAAGACAATCCGGTAGTTTTTTGTTACTATTACCTAGACCAGCCTTTTTTTTTTCAACTTCAGATTTATTTAATTACTTCAAATTCCTCAACAACTATGGTATGGTTTGACCTCCTGTCTTTGGATTGTTGATGCAGAATTCTGACTGACAGACCAGCAATGTAACCATAACACTACCATATCTACCCCCTGGGGTATGAATACAAATCACAACAAGGCAGCTGGAATATTTGAAGTAAATTCATTAACTAAATCTTCAATGCACAGTTAGTATCAGTAATAGTGTCCAGCATGTTATAAAAATTTACTTAATTCGTGAATGTCCTTTAGGAAAGGAAATCTGCAGTCTTTACCTAATCTGATCAGCATGTGACTCCACCTTCACTATAATGTAATTTTTAAATGCACTTCTGAGGATTTATCTAGCAACTCAGTTGTTGAGAAAGCTTTACAGGGACAGACTGGTCTGAATCTACATAGGTTGGCCCCACTGCCAGATTTGAGTGTCCCATTTTCAGGTTAGAGAGGAAAAGCCTAGGAAGACCAAAAAGGTGAACACAAGCCTCCAGAACAGTGGTAGGAAGTGGTCGGTGGATGAAGAAGGAAATTTGAAATAACTGTAGATGCATAAGTTAAATTGACAGCATTCCAACAAGTAGGATTATCAGTGATGATTTGACTTCCCCTAAAGATACTATGAGATTGACATTGAAGATGCATTAAAAATATTTAACCTAATAACTCTTTATTTTTTTATATTCATCAGAGACTATTCCAATATAATTCTCCAAATGTAAGAATAATAACATTTTAAACATTACTTGCACGCAAATTCTACTTAATGAATCTCCTCTTAAAATCAGTGGATGTTATACTACTAAAATACAATGAATGCCCAATATCAGGGGAAGGGGAGTGTTTGGTCACGGGCATCTTATTAAGGATATGTACAGCTTGGTCTGTACAAGGAATAGGACATAAAACCAGGAAGTATAATGCCAGCATCTGCAGGAGAGAGGGAAATGACTATGTGGTGGACTCGTTTTTCCCTGTGAGTACAGCGCATCCCTCTTCTGTTGGACATCATACACTAGGACTTCCATTTTCTCTTCCAAGAGTTATCTTTAGCTTAGTCTCTGACCCATCCCAAAGTCTTTTGTTATAAGTCAGTCAACGACTCCACATCTTCAGTGGAACTGAGTACAAGACTTACATTAAGTAGTTCTACAACAATTTCTTCTAATCAGCATAACTGCTAAATTTGCCTGTTTTACTTCTGGAACATTCAAATTACAGTTATTATCACTTAGTACCAAAATTGCAGGTTATAATCAGACTTTCAAATAAGCCGTCATTGTTGGGACATTACCTATTTAATGTCATTTTTACCTACTAATAGTATATCGAGGCAATTTGGGAGAATGATAGTTATGAGGCGAGACCATCTTGGCTAGGATTGTTTGATTTGGAAAAATGGAAAATGAGGGAAAATTTAATTGAGGTGGATAAAATTATTTGAAGCCGAGATAGGATGCCACAAAAGCAAGGATGACCACTTTGTCGAGCACCTTCGCTCCGTCTGCCACAAAAGCAAGGACCTCCCGGTGGCCACCCACTTCAATTCCACATCCCACTCCCATACCAACATGTCTATCCATGGCCTCCTTTACTGCCACGTTGAGGCCAGGTGTAGTTTGGAGGAAGAACACCTTATATTTTGCCTTGGTATTCTCCAACCTGACGGCCTCAACATTGATTTCTCTAACTTCCTGTAACCCCTCCCCTCTTCTCCCCCTTTTTTTTCTCCTTTGTCTTCCCTCATTCCTGTGGTCTCCTCCTCCCTTCTCTTTCCCCCATGACCTGCCCATCTATTCCCCATCTCCTTCCATTTATTCCACAGTCCACTGCCCCCCCTACCAGATTCCTTCTTCAGTGCTTTCCCTCTTCTATCTATCACCTCTCAGCTTCTTACTTCTCCCCTCTCCTCCACCCCCACCCTCCTACCCTCCCCCTCTCACCTGGACTCACCTATCACCTGAACTTGCCTATCACTTGCCTGCATGTATTCCTCCTTTGACCTTCTTATTCCGGCTACTACCCTCTTCCTCTCCAGTTCTGATGAAGGGCCTCGACCCGAAACATCGACTGTTTACTTCTATCCATAGATGCTGCCTGACCTGCTGAGTTCCTCCAGCATTTTGTGTGTGTTGGTCCAGAAGTGACTGTCGGGGTTGGGGAGGCAGAAACCTTCATCACATTTAACAAGTAACTGAATGAGGATTTGAAGAGCTGTAACCTATAAAGTTATGGAGCAAGAGCTGGGAAATTGGAGTAACCTCAGTAGCTTTACTGTTAGTTGGCTTGGATATAATGGGCTGAATTGTCATTTTCCATGCTGTAAACTTCTATGATTCCTACAATTCAAAAACAACTGCCCATATTCTCAAAGGGAACCTAAGCAAAAGAGTTGGTATTAATGCTGTGTTTCCATCTTTGAACTGGGCTTGCAAAAAAACTGAATGTTATGCACCTTACTGGTATCAGAATGGAGTATTATTTACCTTCTGGAGCTGTATTCCATACTCCCTCGATATTTGTCTCACACTTTTATTTTGTTTTAGCAACCATCTTTTATATTACCTATAAGTACATGATCTGCAAATTTACGCTACATGATCATTTGTACTAAATCTCAAATAAACCCGAGGGGGTTAAATAGAATAGTTTCATGAGAATTATGATGGGCAATTAACCCAAACACATTCAGTGTAATACAGAAAATGGACAGACTTTGTGTTGCCTGATTATTATGATAATTTCTGCATGCAGCCAGTGCTTAGTGTTGCAGTTCATTGGATGCCTACATCAGCTGGGGAACCATATTGCTAGCAGCCCCGACATTAGTAGTAGGGAAAATGCTGAAATTTAATGCTAAAAAAATGGCAATATGGCATTTAGAATATAATAATGTTATTATGTGATGTTATGTAATTATAATAAAGAACTACAGTTCCCAGTAGGCAATGCAAAGGGTCACATGGGGGAACAGGAAGTGGCTGGAAAGAGCGGGAAAAAGCCAGCCAGCCTGTCTGTTGTAAATCTGTATAGCCTGTTGTTTCGTTGTTTTAATAAATGTTCTGATGTTAAACCCACACCAAGTTTGTCTCGTGATGAAGAACAAACATAACATGGTTTCAGAAGTTGGTGTGAGGTCTGAACAAGGAAAGTAAACAAATACTGTGTGCAATTGAGAAAGAGATTCAGTGAGTACAAAAGAAAAGCTGTAAAAAGACGGAGAAAAAGCTGGCCGGCATAGCAAAGGAGCACATTGTTCCTGAAGTTCAGCAGTCACCAGATTTGCCAAAAGATATTCAGGTGAGAGGCTGAGAGTTCCCGTTATGGATAAGCTAAGTCCTCCCAAGCCTATGCAGTTTACTGGCAATCTAGCTGATAATTGGAAACACTTCAAACAGCGATTCAACATATATTTAGACACTAGTGGAGTGGGAAGGAACGATGAAAAATTGAAAACGTCTATTTTTCTGCATGTGATTGGCAAAGATGCTTTGGACATCTATAACAGCTTTCAAATTGATGAGACAGCTTTTGAGTTGGGCACCTTGATGTAAAAATTTGAGGAGTATTTTATCCCAAGTAAAAACATCACATTTGAGAGATATAAATTCTTTTCCAGTGACCAGAAACAAGGTGTTAGCTTCGACCAATACTTAGCTGAGCTTCACACACTAAGTCTTGTGAATTTGGAGATTTGAGAAACTCACATGTTAAAGACAGAATAGTTTGTGGAATTCCAGATAATGGACTCAGAGAAAGACTGTTGCGTGAAAAAGATTTGACCCTGGAAAAGGCAGTGAATATGTGTAGGTCAGCAGAAACCAGACGAGCACAAGCTAAGGAGCTGTACAGAGTAGTCACAACAGTACATGCTGTGAAAACAGAGAAGCAGCTCCCAAAGCGTTTCCGAAAGCAACAGCAAATCAAAGAGGAAGGCTCAAGCAGCAAATGCAGCAGATGTGGAGGTAAACACATTCCAAAGATATGCCCTGCTTATGGGAAGTCCTGCAATAGCTGTGGGAAGAAGAATCACTTTGCAAGGTGCTGCAAAGCTGGGGCTAACAAGAGAAAGGTGCACACAGTTGATGAGAAAATGGAGGAATTCTTTATGGATTCTCTACAGACTGTGGCTGCTGGTAAAACAGAATGGATTGTTCCAGTAACTGTGAATGAGACAGTAATTCCATTCATGCTTGACACCGGAGCTCAGGTTGTCCATGGATGATTATAAGACTCTCACAGTAAAGAGTAAGATTTACCCTGTGAAGTTAAAAGTGACAGGCTACACTGGAGAGAAAATTCCAGTAAAAGGGCGCTGTATGGTGACCTTTAAGCACAAAGGGCAGCACTTAAAATCACAGCTACTGATTGTAGAAAAGAGAGTACAGCCACTCTTAGGTCTGAGTGCATGTGAAAAGCTCAACCTAGTGAAAAGAGTTTTCATAGTAGCTTCCCATACCAAAGATGACCACACAACACTCATGGAAGAGTATGCAGATGTCTTTGAGGGGCTCGGATGCTTACCTGGTGTACACAAAATTCACAACAGCGGCTCCTGTTGTCCATACATGCAGGAAAGTTCCGTTTCAACTTAGAGATAAACTTAAACAAGAACTAGCACGCATGGAATGAATGAATGTTGTACAGAAAATTGAAGAACCAACAGATTGGGTGAGTTCACTGGTCATTGTGCAAAAGAAAAATGGAGCATTGCGGATATGTCTAGACCCAAGAGATCTCAATAAAGCCCTCAAGAGAGAGCATTTTAAATTGGCAACACGGGAGGAGATCATGTCCCGGTTTTCAGGTGCCAAATGGTTTATCAAGATTGATGCATTGTCTGGATTTTGGCAGATGAAGCTTGATGAAGCAAGTTTGAAACTGTGTACTTTTAACACACCGCAGGGAAGATATCACTATCTTTGGCTGCCATATGGGATCCTCTCTGCACCAGAAGTCTACCATAAAACCATCCACATGATTTTTGAGGGCATACCTGGTGTCAAGACCATGATGGATAACATCATCATCTGGGGGTCCACCAAGGAGGAACACGATACTCGACTGAGACAAACGCTTGACGTGACAAGGAATGTCAAAGTGAAATTAAATAAAGAGAAATGTGAGTTTGGTGTGAAGACACTGACCTTCATAGGAGATGTCATATCTGAAGAGGGAGTGAAGCCTGACCCAAGAAAGACATCAGCCATTAAAAACATGGAGAGGCCTCAAAACAAAGAGGAGGTGAGACGTTTGTTAGGGATGGTGACTTACCTGGCTAAGTTCATCCCTTTACTGTTAACAACGTCAGCACCACTTAGGTCACTCCTTGAGCAACAAAATGAATGGATTTGGTCTCATGAGCAAGAAGAGTGTTTTTAGACTTTGAAAAGGGTCCTAGCTGAAGAGCCCGTGCTGAAGTTTTATGATCCAGAAAGGTGTATCAGGATATCAGCCAATGCGTCCCAGCACGGCCTTGGATCAGTACTACTGAAACAGCATGATGGCAAATGACAACCTGTGGCCATGGGTTTTGGCCATGCATCATGGCCATGGCCGTATGCATCAAGGGCTTTAACAAGTGCGGAAGCCAACTATGCACAAATAGAGAAAGAGCTTCTTGCCACTACATATGCATGTGAAAGGTTCCATCAGTACATCTATGGGCAAGCTATTGAAGTGGAGACAGACCATAAACCATTGGTCTCAATTATGTCCAAACCACTGAATGACTGTCCCATGAGGATACAGCGCATGTTGATAAGGCTGCAGAAATATGATGTGAAGATGATCTACACACCGGGAAAATGTATGTTTACTGCTGATGCTCTGTCTTGAGCAGTTGACAAGACAGAAAAAAGTGACCAACAGATTAATGCAGATATACAGGCCTATGTTGACATGATAGTCACCTCTCTTCCTGTATCTCTGGATAGAATGGAGCAGATTAGGAAAGCAGCAGAGGCAGATGAAACAATGAAAGTACTCAAGGATACAATATGGAAAGGATGGCCAGCAGCAAAGGATGACTGTCCAATGTGTATTTGGGATTATTGGGCATGCAGAGCTGAACTGTCAGTAGTGAAAGGTATGGTCTTCAAAGGGAACAGGTTTGTGATTCCAGTGTCACTATGCAAGGAGATGCTCCAGAAGATACACGAAGGGCATCTTGGTGAGGAAAAATGTAAACGTAGAGCACATGAAATGATGTACTGGCCAAGAATGAACCAAGACATCAGCCAGACCACTGCTTCATGTGAAATATGCCTTACCTATAGACCAAAGCAGCAAGCGGAACCACTTACACCACACCCTGTACCAGACAGGCCGTATTTCAAAGTTGGAGTGGATTTGTTTGACTGTAATGGGAAGAGCCATATTGTTGTAACAGACTACTTTTCCAACTACCCAGAGGTTGCAATACTGCAATCAATGTCCAGCAAAGCAGTTATCACGTTCCTGAAAGCTGTGTTTGCGAGGCATGGAGTTCCATGTGAAGTAGTATCAGACAATGGTCCACAATTTTTGAGCAGTGAATTTGAATCCTTTGCCGATGTTTGGGGGTTTCGACATATAACCTCAACAGTTAAGGTGGTGAAGGGTCTCATGAAGAAAGAGTAAGATGGACGCGAGGATTTCTATAGAAGTCTAGTGATTTACAGAAGTGCGCCACTGCAGAACGATCTTTCACCAACCCAAATGCTGATGGATCGACGCATACACACTAACCTTCCAATACATGAAAACCTGTTGACACTTGAAGGAGCACACAAGGTCAAACAGGCTAAAGAGGAAGGGAAAGAAAAACAGAAATGGAATCATGACAAGACAGCAAAAAGCCTACCAGTCTTGAAGCCTGGGGATCGAGTGTGAATCTGAGGTCATGATTCTGGCACATGGTCCATGCAAGGAGTTGTGCAAGAGGAAGTAAATCCACATTCATACCAGATCCAGACGGAGTGAGGGACACCTCTGAGGAGGAACTGCATGGATCTATGACCACGAGCTCCAACCCATGGCTGTGACCCATCCCCTGTCAGTACACCAAAGGGGCCAGCATATGGAGAAAATGAACACGTGGACCAGAGTTCCCAGGAAAACGTCAATGCAGCAAGTGAAAGCAACACACCTGCGGAAACAAGTACCAGACCAAAAAGGACCATAAAACCACCTCAGAGACTGATTGAAAGCTGCTGAGTGGACAAGGGTTCTTGGCAGGTTTATAAGGACAAAGTATTTTTTTAAAGGGGGAAGATATGTTATTATGTGTTGTTATGTAGTTATAATAAAGAACTACAGTTCCCAGTAGGCAATGCAAAGGGTCACATGGGGAAACAGGAAGTGGCTGGAAAGAGCGGGAAAAAGCCAGCCAGCCTGTCTGTTGTAAGTCTGTGTAGTCTGTTGTTTTGTTGTTTTAATACATGTTCCAATGTTAAACCCATGCCAAGTTTGTCTTGTGATGAAGAACAAACATAACAAGTAATAGGGTTAGGCAGTCAACATGGATTTATGAGAAGGAAATCATGTTTCGTAAATTCTCTTGGAATTTTTTGAATTTCTGACCAGTGAAATGGATGAGGACAAATCTGTTGATATGATGTAGTTGGACTTTAAGGAGGCCTTTGATAAGCTGCCGCACAAGGGTTTAGTAAACATAATTAGAGCACATGACAATGGGATAACATACTGATGTGGAATGAGGATTAGTTAATGGAATAAAGAAGCCACTTTTTTGAGAGGCTGTGACGAGCAGGATACTATAGAAAACAATATTGAGGTCCCAGATATTGAGCATCTGAATCAATGCTTTGGATGAGTGAATCAAGTATAATATATTCAAGTTGATAATGCATACCTGGGTAGCATTGTGGGTCACGAAGGGAATCCAGGGAGGTTTCAGAGAGATGTAGCTGACCTAAGAAAATAGGCAAGGATGTAGCAGATGGAATATAAAGTGAAAAATTATGAGGTTATGTACTTCGGTAGAAAAAGACAGGAAGGTTTTTTTTAACTAATCAAGTTTGAAAAGTATGGTGTTCAGAGGGACCTAAGTGTTCTAGTACACATATCATTGAAAATTAACACGCACGTACAGATAGCAATTAGGAAGCAGGCAATCTTGCACAAAACTTCAAGTGCAAGAGGAAATATCTTGCTACGACTATATAGGACTCTGATAAGACTCTGATAGCGTTTGTTGGCTCTTGGACTGTACTCACTGGAGTACAAAAGAATGAGAGGGGACCTCATCGAGACATTTAACATGTTGAAAGGACTGGACAGAGTAGATGTGGCTAGGCTGTTTCCCTTGATGGGTGTCCAGGACCAGAGGGCACAATCTTAGAATTAGAGGGTACAGGTTTAAAACAGAGATGAGGAGAAATTTCTTTAGCCAGAGGGTGGTGAATTTGTGGAATTCCTTGACCCGTACAGCAGTGGTGGCCAGATCATTGGAGGCATTTAAGGAAGAGATAGATAAATATCTAAATAGTCAGGGTATCAAGGGATATGGGGGATAAGGCCGGAAATTGGGGTTAGAATAGTGTGTGCTTTTTTTTTGCACCCCCCTCCCAAAATTTCTCATTTCTTTTTCTTTTTTCCCTTTTCTTCGGAGCAGACTCAATGGGCCGAATGGCCTACTTCTGCTCCCTTGTCTTGTGATCTTGTGAAGACTGCAGCTCGAATATTGTATACAGGTCTAGCTTGTCTATCTAATGAAGGATAATGGCGGCACAGTAGCGTAGCGGTTATCGTGACGCTATTACAACGCCAATGATCAGGGTTCAATTCCCGTCGCTGTCTGTAAGGAGTTTGTACGTTCTCCCGTGTCTGCGTGGGTTTCCTCTGGGTGCTCCGGTTTCCTCCCACATTGCAAAGACGTACAGGTAGGTTAATTGGGTTTAAGATTGGCAGCGCAAACTCATTGGGCCGGAAGGGCCTGTTACCACGCTGTAAATAAAATTAAAAAAAATAAGGATATACTTGTGCTTACAGTAGTGCAGTGAAGGTTTATCAGATATGTTTTTCACATGAGCAGAGATTAAGCAGACTGGGCCTATGGCCTCTAGACTTTAAAGAATGAAAGGTGATCTCATCAAAATGTGCAAACATCTTACAGGGCTTGACAAGATATATGTAGGGACAATGTTTCCCTTGGCTGAGATGTCTAGAGCCAAGGGTTACAGTTTCAAAATAAGGGTTCACCTATTTAGGACAGAGATGAGAAGAAATTTCTTCACCCAGAGGATAGTTAATCTGAGAAATTCTCTATCCAGAAAGGCTGTGGAAGCTTAGTCATTGAATATGTTCAAGAAATAGATCAGTAGATTTTTCAGTATTAAAGGATCAAGATATATGGAGTTAATGTAGGAAAGTGGCACTGAGGTAAAAGATCAGCCACTATTTTATTCAATGGTAAAGCACGCATGAGAAACATATGATCTACTCCTGCTTCTATTTTTAATGCTTTTATGTTCTTATGTTAACAATTAGTTTACAATTAGCCTGCGCTGTTTAAATTTATCTGTTCCTCTTCAAAGGAAGATGTGTTGTGGCTCAACCAGATGCTGACAATGGTTTAGCAACTGAATTCCTGGGAAAGGGTGACAAATGGATGACGATGGGAGAATTTGGACAAATTAGTTTTTGGATGTTGCACTATAGTCTTCGGTAGATGAGGTGTAATGGAATAGAGCAGTCCTAGACGTCCAGGAGCAAAGGCCTTGAGAAGGAAGTGGGAACAAATTGTGAGAGGGGCCAATGTGAGGTGAATACTCTCAGGGACCTGGATACACTAGCAAAAGAAAATTAAGTTTTTTCAGAGTGATCTGCAAATTTAGATGATATACCTGACCAACTGTACCATCTGTCATAGGTACTGCTTGATTCACTACACCCTGTTATTCATCTACCAACAGTCTCTTTTAGTCAGTTCTCATAACAAATATTCTTGGGTTCTGTTCAACCTCACATACTGAGCGCTTCTGGAAGCCTTTCACTCCCATCTCAGAGTTTGTACACCCTACATATTGAACACTCTATATATTGAACAATTCCTAAGCAAGAGGCTTAGACAGAGCAGAATTTGTCAGGTGCATCCAAGAGGGTTTCTTGAAACAGTATGTGGATAGTCCAACTAGAGGAGAGCCCATACCAGACCTTGTGTTGGGAATAGCATCTGGACAGGTTATTGATGTTTCAGTGGGAGACCATCTTGGGAACAGTGATCACAGCTCTTTAAGTTTTAAGATAGTTATGAATAAGGATAAGTCTGGGCCTCAGGGGAAAGTGTTAAATTGGGGGAAGGCAAATTACAATGTTATTAGGCAGGAACTAGCAACAGTAGCCTAGGAGCAACTGTTATTTGGTGTCCACATCTGGCATGTGGGAGTCAGTTAAAGACCACTGATCAGAATCCGGGACTGGCATGTTCCTGTTCAAGGAGGAAAGACAAAGATGGCAAGGTTCGGAAACCTTGGATGACAAGGCATGTAAATTTAGTCGAAAAGGAAAAGGAAACATATGTAAGGTTTAGGAAGCTAAAATCAAACATAGCCCTTAAGGAATATAAAGAAAACAGGAAAGAACTCAAGCAGGAATTAGGAGGACCAAAAGGGGCCTTGAAATGCCCTTGGCGAGTAGGTTTAGGGAAAATCCAAAGGCATTTTATACATACTTTGAAAACCAGAGGGTAGCTAGAGAGAAAGTAGGGCCACTCAAGGATAAAAGAGGGAATTTGTGCCTGGAGCCAGGGGATGTGGGCAAGGTACTAAAGGAGTAATTCACATTGGTATTCACCAAAGAGAAGGACATGGAGGATACTGAGATCAGTGTGGGAAATACTAATAACTTAGGGCACATTGAGATCAAGAAGGAGGTGGTGTTGGGTCTATTGAAGAACATAAAGGTGGATGTCCCCAGGGCCTGATGGGATCTATCCCAAGTTATTGAGGGAGGCAAGAGTGGAGATCACTGGAGCTTGACAATGATCTTTGTATCCTCTCCAGCCACAGGTGAGGTCCCAGAGGACTGGAAAGTAACCAGTGTTGTTCCTTTATTTAAGAAGGGCAACAGCGATAATCCAGAAAATCATAGGCTGGTGAACCTCATGTCTGTGGTAGGGAAGCTATTGGAGAAGATTTTTAGAGATAAGATTTACTCACTTTTGGAAAAGCAGGATCTTATTGGGGATAATCAGCACAGCTGATTATGTGGGCAGGTCATGTCTTACAAACTTGACTGAGTTTTTTGAGGCCGTGACAAAAGTGATTGATGAGGGTAGGGCAGTGGATGTTATCCGCATGGACTTTAGTACAGCATTGACAAGGTCCCTTGTAGTAGGTAGATCCAGAATATTAAGATACGTGGGATCCATGGTGATTTGGTAATCGGATTCAAAATTGGCTTGGCCATAGAAGACAGAGGGTAGTAGTGGAGGGTTGTTGTTCTGACTGGAGATCTGTGACCAGTGGTGTTCTGTAGGGACCAGTATTGGTATTGGTATTGGTTTATTATTGTCACTTGTACCGAAGTACAGTGAAAAGCTTGTCTTACAAACCAATCGTACAGGTCAATTCATTACACAGTGCAGTTACATTGAGTCAGTACAGAGTGCATTGATGTAGTACAGGTAAAAACAATAACAGTACACAGTAAAGTGTCACAGTTACAGAGAAAGTGCAGTGCAATAAGGTGCGAGGTCACAACAAAGTAGATCGTGAGGTCATAGTCCATCTCATTGTATAAGGGAACTGTTCAATAGTCTCATCACAGTGGGGTAGAAGCTGTCCTTAAGTCTGGTGGTACGTGCCTTCAGGCTCCTGTATCTTCTACCCGATGGAAGAGGAGAGAAGAGAGAATGTCCCGGGTGGGTGGGGTCTTTGATTAAGACAGCGAGAGGTAAAGACAGAGTCCAAGGAGGGTAGACTGGTGTCCGTGATGCGCTGGGCTGTGTCCACAACTCTGCAGTTTCTTGCGGTCCTGGATAGAGCAGTTGCCGCACCAAGCCGTGATACATCCAGATAGGATGCTTTCTATGGTGCATCTGTAAAAGTTGGCAAAAAGTCAAAGAGGACAAACCAAATTTCTTTAGCCTCCTGAGGAAGTAGAGGCGCTGATGAGCTTTCTTGGCCATGGCTTCTACGTGATTTGACCAGGACAGGCTGTTGATGATGTTCACTCCCAGGAACTTGAAGCTCTCAACCCTCTCGACCTCAGCACCATTGATGTAAACAGGTGCATGTACGCCGCCCACTTTCCTGAAGTCAATGACCATCTCTTTTGTTTTGTTGACATTGAGGGAAAGGTTGTTGTCATGACACCATTCCACTAAGCTCTCTATCTCCCTCCTGCACTCTGACTCATCGCTGTTTGAGATACGGCCTACAACGGTGGTATCATCTGCAAATTTGTAGATGGAGTTAGAGGCCACACAGTCATGAGTGTATAGGGAGTAGAGTAGAGGGCTGAGGATGCAGCCTTGTGGGGCACCAGTGTTGAGAATAATCGTGCCAGAGGTATTGCTGCCTATCCTCACTGATAGCGGTCTGTTTGTTAGAAAGTCAAGGATCCAGTTACAGAGGGAGGTGTTGAGTCCTAGGTCTTGGAGTGTGGTGACAAGCTTACTTGGGATTATAGTATTGAAGGCAGGGCTGGAGTCAATAAACAATAGTCTAACGTAGGTGCCTTTACTGTCCAGATGCTCCAGAGCTGAGTGTAGGGCCAGGGAGATGGCATCCGCTGTAGAGCTGTTTCAGTGATAGGCGAATTGCAATGGGTCCAGGTTGTCTGGTAGGCTAGAGCTGATGCATGCCATGACCAACCTCTCAAAGCACTTCATGGTGGTGGATGTCAGAGCCACTGGTCAGTAGTCATTGAGGCATGTTACCTTGCTTTTCTTCGGTACCAGGATGACCAATGTTGTTTTGACATATATAAATGACTTGGATGAAAATGTAGTGTCAAAGCCGACCCGCGCTTCTGGAAAGAATCAGACAACAGCAGAACCAAAGAACTTATGATAAATGCCTTATTAGCCTTCGCTAGCGGGAGTGGGAAAATAAAGAGACAGAGTAAACCATGTAACTCTAACTCTATACCAAGACCCACTCAAAGAAGGCTCGGCTACAGCGTATTTTTATACCCTTTTTCGTGGGAACGCTAGGTAAGAAACTACTCTTACACAGGCAATTGTTTACATAAAGTTTCAAACATAACAAGATATAGGTAAAAAAAACTACTCCTTCCCACTTGCACCTGCTATTAAAACTAGACGTAACTAAATCACACCATAATGAAATCATTCTTTACCTTGAGAATCCTCTCACAGTGAGAACCATACGAAGAAGCATACTATTAACTCTTACACTGCCAGTCGTTAACCCTTGCATTCCCAGTTATCTTTCACAGTAGATGGCCGGATTAGTAAATTTATGGATATCACAGAAATTAGTGGAGTTGTAGATGGTGAAGAAGATTGTTAAAGGATACAGCAAGATTTAGATCAGTTGCAGATATGGGTGGAGAAATGACAGACAGAGTTTAATCCAGGCAAGTTTGAGGTGTTGCACTTTGGGTGGTCAAAGGTATACAGTAAATGGCAGGATCCTTAGGAGCATGAACTTCCTGAAAGTGGCAACACAAGCAGATAGGGTGGTAAAGAAGGTGTATGGCATGCTTGTCTTCATTGGTCGGGACATTGAGGAGTATAAGAGTCAAAAAGTCATGTTGCAGCTGTATAAAACTGTGGTTAGGCTGCATTTGGAGTACTGTGTGCAGTTCTGGTTACACCATTACAGAAAGGATGTGGCAGCTTTGGAGAAGGTGCAGAAGAGGCTCACCAGGATGCTGCCTGGATTAGAGAAGAGAGCTATAATGAGAGGTTGGACCAACTTTGATTATTTTCTCTCGATCATTGGAGGCCGAGGAGAGACCTGATAGAGGTTTATAAAATTATGAGAGGCATAGATAGGGCAGATAGACAGAGTCTTTTTCCCAGGGTAGAAATGTCAAATACTAGAGAACATAGCTTTAAGGTGAGAGGGGTAAAGTTTAAAGGAGAGTTGTGGGCTAAGTTTTTTACACAGAGAGTGTTAGGTGCCTGGAATGTGCTGCCAGGGGGCATGATAGAAGCAGACATAATCGTTATGTTTAACAGGCATTTAGTCAGGCACATAAGCATGCAGGGAATGAAAGGATATGGATCATGTGTAGACAGATAGTTTTAGTTTAATTTGGCATCATGGTTGATACAGACATCATGGGCTGAAGGGCCTGTCCCTGTCCTGTACTGTTCCATGTTCTGTATTCTTATTCCTTCTCTTGCAGAAGAAAATTCTGCACAACCAAAGAAAGCAGGAACTAACTGAGGTCGAGAGGGGAGTCCCAATATGTAGCGGCCTTGCAGGAGGCACTCCAAGCCATGTTTAGGCTGTAGCCACTGGCAGCACTGAATCCAATAAAGATGACTACATGTTAATAATTTGTGCTCCTTCTCACCTTCCATTTTCCTCTCATCACTAATGAGTGGACCTGAAAATGTGAACATGAACATTTTACCAACCTGACTCTCTTCACCACAACCTATCCCTGTGTAATTTTGGATATTTAGGAAATAAAACCTTCCCAGACAATGCTAATGGATAAGAAAGACAGAATTGATACAGATAGATTGGTCATTTCATGTACACTTGCAGTCAGTATTTCAGATATGGACACTGTCTGTCTCTACGACATGAGATCTGGGCACATGTATTTCAGCCAGTGCAAGTTCCCACATCTCAAAGGGTGAGGTTGCGTGCAAATTCTGCACCAACCATATTGGTGGCATCTTGTTGGAGCACTAGGACATATCAAGGCACAAAGATGGACTCTAAGGGAGCAAGTAAAACTGATTAGTTTCTTTTTATATATAATAAGATATGATTTAATTTATCTCTTTGACTTGGAGTTTATATTCACATTTATTGTTGCATTGTGATCAGGAAGGTACAATATCAACAACAGAAATAATCAATTTGGTATGGTTGGTGAACTGGAAATTGGCAACAAGATCACTTGTATCATTCTTGAAGTGGTTCTTAACAGAGGAGCTGGCTAGGTTGCACTGCTCCTTTCTTCCCATTATTTTAGCTCCTCCTCTTCCTCATCCTCTCTTTCTTCCCCATCCTTCTCCTCATGTTCCTGTTCTTTACTTTCTTGCCAGACTGACAGAGGCAGTTGTTGTTGCCTCAGGACCACAACTATGCCGCAACCAAACCCAATTCCACTGAAAACTCCATTCCAATCTTTTTCAATCTCTTTAAATAGAGCACAGTTAATATTTGACAACTTAGAAATCACATATCACCTTGAAGACCTGCTAGATCTTCTTGCCATTGAAATTCGCAATAATCCCTGCACTATTCTCTGACAGTAAGAATGAAAGTCTACTCTATCTAATCATTTATGGTAAGTTTATCCAAATTACAAAAAAGACCCTCTCTCCATATAAATAGTTTATATTACTGGTTATATTTCAATGATAGCTTAAATCATTATCTTGTGTCAATATGTATTACTTTTTAAATATTGTTCTATCACACAGATGAGTAGCTGATTGATGACTGATTATTATATATTTTAGGCAGAAACTAGTGCACCTTATACATTATTTATGTCTCATCAAATTAGCCTATGCTACACATGAGGTACTATCCCCTGTGTACCTGATAATATATTAAAGTTAAATAGAGCAAAAATAAATCAAATACCTAAGAAAAAGCCTTTTTAATATTCTAGTCTTGGCTCCACAGACTGATAGTTCTTCTTGGAACTAAATTAATATGTAAAAGTAGCATAGTTGGTATTGATTCACCTTCGTATAGGTCTCTTTATAGCCTGGAAATTGCTTTTTGCTTAATTTCCTGCCCCATTGGCAATCATGCAGGTGGGGACAATCATTTTATAAGTTCCTGACCTCGTACCTCCTGCATGCTGTGTGCAATGCTAAAAATTTGTATCAGGATTGCATGTTGGTGATGCAGCTTCTCACACGGGCTGTGAACTCACCTCATTATCAGTTCAAATATGTTCATGATATTAGTTAGTGGAAGCCTGCAATTTTCTCATCTGCATCACCAACATTTGTGGTGCAATAATCTAGCTATTTCAAATGCATATTAAAAGCCAAATAAGCCTTGCATGCTGAGAATTAGACTCTAACAGGGTTAATTTATTTTATCTACCAAACACTTGTAAGAAACAGAGATTATTGCAAGTATTCCAAATCATTTGAAATAGGACAAAGAAGAAGAAAAATGAAATAATGCCAAAGGCTTCAGGTGGCACTGGACAGAATCTTGCAAATCCCTCCAATCGATCACCACCATTGGGGAGGGGCAATTTTGACTTCCTATGTGAATGAGTGATAGCAAATCACAGTCCATTTCATGAATCCTTATTTTTATTTCCACTACTTTCACCTTATATTGCGTAGTCAATTCTTCCAAAGAGCAGGAAGCAATGCATCTAACAATTTGATAGTAAAGAACTGTGCCACCTACTTCAAGAAAATCTGCAGTCCACTTCCGAGGGATGACAATACCAGTGGTCTTGAACTTCATTATAGCCCGTAACATTCCTCTTGACAGCTAAACTGCAGCAACACACATTATTTGTGCTGGGGAGAAGAGCAAGACCGCAGGGAAAAGGGAGACTCCAGCTTCACTCAAAGGGACATTGAAATCCTGCTCAATGGGATACATATCAGGAATGAGAGCATGTGACACCAGACAGGATCACTATCAGAGTCACTTGGCAAGAAGTGGCTACAGTTGTTACATCAAGAAGTGAGTACCTGAACTATGAAGCAATTTTACAAAAGCTGTCATTATCTCACAACCAATGTCATAAGAACATAAGAAATAGGAACAGGAGTAGTCCATCTGGCCTGTCAAGCCTGCTCAGCCATTCAATAAGATCATGGCTGATCTGGCCGTGGACTCAGCTCCACTTACCTGCCATTTCCCCATAACACATAATTCCCTTATGCAAAAATCTATCCAACTGTGCCTTAAATATATTTAATGGGGTAGACTCTACTGCTTCCCTGGGCAGAGAATTCCATAGATGCACTACTCCCTGGGAAAAGCAGTTCCTCCTTATCCCTGTCATAAATCTACTCCCCCAAATCTTGAGGCCATGTCCCCTAGTTCTAGTCTCATCACCAGTGGAAACAACTTTCCCACCTCTACCTTATCTATCCCTTTCATAATTTTATATGTTTCTATAAGATCCCCTCTCATTCTTCTGAATTCCAGTGAGTATAGTCCCAGGCAACTCAATCTCTCCTCATATGCTAACCCCCTCATCTCCGGAATCAACCTGGTGAACCTCCTCTGCAGTGCCTCCAAAGCCAGTATATCTTTCCTCAAGTAAGGAGACCAGAACTGCATGCAGTACTCCAGGTGCGGCCTTGCCAGTACCCCGTATAGTTGCAACATAGCCTCCCTGCTCTTAAATTCAATCCATCTCGCAATAAAAGCTAACATTCCATTTGCCTTCTTGATAACCTGTTGCACCTGCAAACCAACCTTTTGTGATTCATGCACAAGCACTCCCAAGTCCCTCTGCACAACAGCATGCTGCAATCTTTCACCATTTAAATAATAATCTGACCTTCTATTTTTCCTTCCGAAGTGGATGACCTCTCATTTACCAGCATTGTACTCCATCTGCCAGACCCTTGCCCACTCACTTAACTGAACTATATCTCTCTGCAGACTCTCTACATTCTCTGCACAATTTGCTTTTCCAATCAATTTAGTGTCATCAGCAAACTTAGATATGCTATACTCGATCCCCTCTTCCAAATTGTTAATCAAGATGAGTTGGACACCAGTAAAAAAAATTGCAAACTTAGGCAGATACTTATTCCTATAAGTGCATGCATGAACACACACAGTTGTTCCATCCACACCCCAACAGTCTATTCCAGCCTTTTCTTAACTATTCTCCACCCTCCCCATACCATTGGCATTCTAACCTCTCCACCCAGCACAAGAGTCATGCTTCCAAAGATTGGAAAATGAATTCAGTGTCCTTCATCTCCTTCATTTAGGAGAAGATGATGAGGAATTTGAGGGAAGCTGCCCCACATGAGATGGGAGCTATTGTGATTGCAGCACCTTGTCAGGCTGGAGGAACCCATTTCATCATCATAGCCAGAGGAAGTACAGGAACCCAAACCACTTCAGGACCAGAAGGTGCATGAAGTTATGTAAGATGCAGAGGGTGGCACAGTGATGCAGCTGGTGGAGCTGCTGCCTCATAGCATCAGAGGCCTGGGTTCAATCCTGACCTCTGGTGCTGTCTGTGTGGAGCTTGCAAGTTTTCCCTGTGATCATGTGGTTTTCCTGCAGGTGCTTTGGTTAGACTTAACAATCTGCATGTTAAGGGCGAGGAAACCCTTCATGTTCATAAAATGATCCAATTTCTTAATAGGTGTTTCTAGTGGCTGCCTGCACTTGTGAAAAGCCAACAATACTGGAAAACCCCAGTGCCTGTGATGTCAGCTTGTCTTCAACTGAAATCAAACTGGATGAAGTAATTTCTTCATGAGAAGATATCGAGAGTCAAGGTGACCTGGACTTGTGGAAAGAATAATACAAGGCTGGAGTGCAGTCAAAAGTCTCCTGTAGAGTGCTGCATACATATGCGATAAAGGCCTCTGAAAACTTGAGCCTGCAATGTTCACCATGGATGTCCAGGTAGGATGTGTTGTCTCTGAAGACTCTCTGGAGGAGGCTGTTAGCTGGTGGCCATTTATCTCCTACCTATAGGACCCTAAACGGTCAAGCATGCGCATAATAACTCTAGTAATAGAGGACAGCCAGCAGTATTGCTACATAGACACCCAATGAATGAATATCACAGTATCCAAGGACTGGAGAAATCACTTGCAGTTAGATTAAGCACTCACTGAGGACTTTAGAAAGTGTTTCAGCTGTCTTCAGCTGGCTGTTAAACTGCTTAGTCAGGTCCTCTGATCTCCCTTTAAATAGTGAGAAAATCATGACCCTGGTCCAATTCTGCGATTAGCAAATTTGACTTGAGAATGATCACCAATATGATTTCCTTCAGGTAAAATCAATTTTGGATCGCATGGGGCTTGTAATACATGTGCCATACCATCCAATTTCAAGGCTATTGGGCCTGAGGCCGTTCAAAAAACAGAAGGATTATACGCGCAAATATCCCATACCTGTTGATTGCACAAGAAGTTCACAAATTTTATTCCACCTCATTTACCAAATAGAAATAGAAGTAGGTTACATAGCCTTAAAAGTCTGCTTCACCATCCATTCATTTGCCTAACATTCTAATGTATTTATATTTGCTGGTGATATGTTCTGCCTTTTTATCTAACTCATTTATATCAATTGCACAGCTCTGGGAGACCAATACTGAACCCTTTGGCACATCACTAGAAAAGACCATTAATTCTTCCTCACTGTCTTTTAACCAATCTATCTCTTTGCTTGTAAATCTTTGGAATTCTCTTTCTCAAAGGCTGGCTGAAGGATAGGTAGATACATGATAACCAAGAGGATGAAAGGTTACCGGTGGAGCCAGGAATGTGGAGTTGAGGTTACAATCAGCCATAATTTTATTGAATGGCAGAGCAAGCTCAAGGGGCTGAGAAGTCTACACCTACCTCTAGTATGTATGTACGTTTGTATGACCTTGTAATATGTTATATTTTGATGGTGTGTGAAGGATGATTATGGTCAGGACCCCTGGGTTAAACCAGTTCTCTCCTTTAAAATACTGCCATGTGATCTTTTATATTTTTCTGAAAAGGCAGAGGGAAATGTGGGAAAGTATCAAAAAATTGCACAGCATAAACTGATCAGGATCCATGGTTATTGAACGTTATTTGTTGCCTTTGGTGAAAGCTTTGTGTAGGAGAGATATCATGCATCCATAAGGAGACAGGCAGCTTTCCAAGCATGTAGTATGAATGCAGAGAGAGATAATAGCGGTGACAATCAGGGCCAGGAGTCAAGATCTGACGACCATGAAGTAATGCTTGAAATGAACAATGAACTCTCATTAGTTGTTATGGTCAGCAAATGCATCTTCCAGTGATATATCCCACCAGTTGCAACATTAACTTCACACACTCTTCAATGCACACATGCTTGTTACTCATCCACCATCAATGGCTATCAAGCAGGATGTCTACCAAGTATTTATGTGCTCTATCACAAAATTATGCACTTTACACTACTACATACCTCATACACTGCCAGCCAGTCAACCATGTCAGCCAGTGACAATGTGGTCTGTACCTTGTGCTGAATTGCAGTTGTGGCGACAGCTGGTGCCAGATTTCAGTGAACCAGGCCTTAATGAAACATATTTATGTCCTGCATTTTTCAATGGAGGCCAAGTAGTGGAATTGCTTCCTGAACATCCTGTGCAGATGTAACCTTCTTCTGAGAGCCTTTTTTTTCTATTCTGCTCCCTTTTCTTGCAGTTTTTCCTGTTCTATGTGCCCTTTGCTCTCTTTTCAGTTACACTGAATTCCAAGTGGTATGTTTGCTAATTCCACTGCCCTCCTCCTGCCTCAGTCCTGCATGTCTCAGGGAAATTAGTTTGTGCAAAAGCCTTGAAATCCAAAGAAGTTCTTCAGTACCAGGCACACTACTCCCTGAATACTTTTGGAATTTAACTGAACCCTGGACAGCAGCAAACAAACATAGAATTGTAACAACAACCAAAAGAAATCAATCAGCAAGTCACCTGAAGGTAGTAAGTCCTTTTAAATAGTTAAGTGGGGGGAGGTTTCATAAATGTGCTGTGGAGCATAGGAGTTAGTAGGGGCATGGCCCCCTTCCAGTGATAATGAAACATGAGATGACCTTTGTCTGGTACATATCCAGTACTTTGGTCAATCCATGCCTTTCCCAAATGAGGGATCTCCATCGGTGTGTCCACTGAGGAAACATTAGGTAGCAAAGGAGGTTGTGAAGCCCTTCCTCAGGACATGTTGACACTGAACACTACGACAATCCAAAGCCAACAACCATTACACCAGCCAACTCAGTGGTCACAAAGGATACTCTTACAGGGCTCTGGATTGGAACCACTGATATCTCATCCTTTCCTTTATCACTGCAGAGGTATGAATAGCGCACTTGGGAATATAACCAGAGATTCTGCATTAACGAGCTGGTGCTTTATATTCCAGGAAGGTATTAACTTTGAGAATATTTGATTGTGCTTTTTTTTAAATCATGAAAGGATTACTTCAAAAATGACAATATAGAAATTGCAATGTGTGTTCAAGACAGAATGGTGTCTGATGTGTGTTTCTGTAATGAGACCTCATAGGAATTAATTGAGGCTGTAAAGTCCTGATCTGGAGAGAATAAGCTGCTTTGGAGTTGGGATAAGTTTGAATAGGGATTACACAAGAAAATGTGTGACAATGCTGAAATGAGTTGAACTTGTAATACAAATTATAACATTTCTGTTGATCTGGCATCTCATTAGATCAAGACAATTCATATATAATGAACGAATTTGAGAGTGCAATAGCCACTATTAAGTAGATGAATATGGTAGTCACTCTGCAGCACACACAGCAATGAGATGAGTGACCGGGTAATCCATTTCTTTTATTGTTTGGGGTAATAATAATCACTTGGAAGTGGAAAAAATTCCCCTACTCACTGTAATAGCAGTATCGAATCTTGTACATCCACCTGAAATAAGAAGTGGGGAGGAGTGGAGGCAGGGAAGAAGAAATTCATCTTTGGTTGCAAGTGCATGAGTGAGAATTGGCCACTGGTTACATTCATCTCTGCACATTCTGACACCTTGTCTTCAATAGACCTGAATCTATGGAGGTAAGTATAACCTACACGTATGTTCAACATTGTGACCAATGATTTTATTGCTGGACCTCATTAGAAGGATGACATTTCCTTCAATACCATGCTGGAAAGTCAGCTTTCCATCAGCATCTTGCATCAAAATGCAAAAACTTCAAAGGATGGAAATCTGAATGAAACCTGAAAATGCTGAAGTACTCAACAGGCCAGGTGAAAGGTCAACCTGAACATTAACTCTGCTTCTTTCCCAACAGATAATACAAGCAAGTTTTGTGTGAGCAACAAGAGAGCCACCTTCTGACCCAATGGCAAGCATGTTAAGAACTGAGCTAAGAGGCAGAATCCAAGTTTGTAATAAAACTTGTAACTGGAAAGTTCACAACTGAATTACGGTGCCCCACCTAATCTCTAAATTTTGAAATGCTAATCATAACTCTTCCAGTGAAAATTTAAAGTTAATAAATTGTCAGATTTACTATTGGCATGTCATGAATTATGTAGGTTCAGCAGCTTGAGAAAGGTTAATTTAATTATGAACAGCAGGGATTAATATTCTCAAATGCAGCTGTGATCTTTTTGTCTATAATTCATTACTTAATTAATTAAGCAAAAGTTGTGCTGTAATCTTAAACAAAATAGTTGTTTCCATCATGTGGTCATGGATATCCTGTATGAGTTCTTAAGCAGATCAGTGATTGTTATTATCTGTATTTTGCAATCTCCTAATTGGCTTTCACGTTGCTAGCAATGGGCACAATTGGAAATCTTTCTTCATTCCACCCAAGTGTGCTCCAATTTGATGTAAAAGAGCTCTTCTCACTCTTGGATACATGGGGAAAGTATTAGCATGCACAGAATGCTCCTTACCACATTCACTAAGTTAACGTTTCTTTTCTTAAAGTTATATACCAAGACTATTTAAATCAAAATTTGTACCACTTATAAAGTTGGATGGCTTGAATTGTAGCTCCCTCCTGCTCCAAATAACGTCTTAGGGTGTGTGCTATATTCTGCTTGAGGTAAATTTAGTCCAAATCTACCACATATGGAAATAATACAGATTTCTGGTTATACTCTAGTTGCTACATCACAGAATTAGGATATAAATGGATTGATAATTTTGATATTTTCATAAGATAAGCTAACATGTTTATCGAAACACACAGTGAAATGCATCTTCTGTGTAGTGTTCTGGGGGGCAGCCCACAAGTGTCGCCACGCTTCCGGCACCAACATAGCATGCCCACAACTTCCTAACCTGTACATCTTTGGAATGTGGGAGGAAACCGGAGCACCCAGAGGAAACCCACGCAGACACGGGGAGAACGTACAAACTCCTTACAGACAGTGGCGGGAATTGAAACTGGGTCGCTGGCGCTGTAAAGCGTTATGCTAATCGCTACACTACCGTGCCTGCCCTACAACAATGCTACAAGTCTTAGTTGATCCAAGCAGATACTTAAAGTGGTCAGAAAGAATGAAAAGTTTGTAATTTTCCATAATAACATAGATAGTGAAATTATCTCTTACTCATGCCTAAAACAGACATTAGATCTTTGACATAAAAAGGGGACTTTAAACATTTTGTCGTTCATGCTGTACCACCAGAGTGGCCTGAATGTTGCAGGCACCTGGTTGGTTATGTTTACTGGTGGTCCATAAAGCTATAACCAAAAGTTGTGTTTACAGGTCCTCCCCAGGTTACGAACACTCGACTTATGTAAAGTCTCTACATATGAACAAATATTTAAGAGACTGGTGGAATAGATTTGCCGGCTGCTGTGGGGCTGCAGGCATCTTCTACTGCCCGGGAACTCAGTTTGCAGTTGCATTTCTGATTTGTGAACTTCCAGGTTACAAACCCTGCTGTAACCTTGCGAAGACCTGTAAAATGTATTTACCTAAATATGAAGCCAGGAGAGCCAAAATACTGCATCTGATTCCACTGTCAAACAACTTAGTTCATTACTGGTAGCTGCTGGCTACTCCTGGTTTCTTTCATCTTGTCCACTTACACCCTTAGCTTCATTCATTGCTGCTGTTACCTTCCTGATCCCCACCATCACTTTCCCAATCTGATCGCTGCTCTTCTGATCCCAGCCACTACATTGTCTGATTTGCCATCACGTATTCCCTGTGGCTCCTCCCACCTATGCCACTCTTTCCTGGTCTCCTTTTAGCTAAGACTCAGCAATTAAGGCAGTAACCTGATCTGCAAAGCTTCTTTTCCATTTGCTGCTCATAACATGGCCACAACTCAAAGGTTTGAGGGTAAGACACCTGAGATACAATAATATGTGTGCCTGGTTCCATCCATTTTGACATTGGGATCAATTCCGAGGGCATTCAAATTTCTATATCATCCTCTTTGAGATGAGACGATGGACCAGATCGTGTTCAACCCAGCCCATGATTCACATTGCCTTTCCCGTATGATCCCCACAGCTACATTAGCCTTTTACAATTACATGGGCCTAATCAGAAAAAAAAGAAAGTGAAAACTAGAGTACAGCATGCCAGAAAAGTAAAAACAGATAGTAGTGGTTTCTATGGATATCTAAAAAATGACGAGTTAGCAAAGTGAACATTGCTCCAACAGAAAGTGAGTCTGGGGAATTAATCATGGAAAACAAGGAGATGGCAGATGAATTAAACATGTATTTTCCATCAGTCATCAGTACAGAGGATATAGGTAACATTCCAGAAATAGCTGTACACTGAGAATTAGAAAGAAGGGAGGCACTCAAGAAAATTATGGTCTCTAGACAAGTTGTGTTGAGCAAATTGTTGAAGCCCTGGGCAATTAAATTCATCCTTAGGTCTGAAAAGAGAGAGATAGTTGATACATTAGTTTTAATTTTCCCTAGGTTTGGGGAAGTTTCCATTAGGTTGGAAAATACCAAACGTTCAAAAAAGGAGGAAGACAGAATGCAGGAAACCACAGGCCAGTTAGCTTAGCATCTGTAATGGGAAAAATGTTAGAAGCTGTTATTAAAGATGTTATAGCAGGGTATTTCAAAAAAACTCAAGGTAATCAGGCAAAGTCAATGTGGTTTTGTTAAAGGAAATCATGTTTGACCAATTTATTAGACTTCTTTGAAAAAGTAATCTGCTGTGGATATTGCATATTATCAGAAGGCATTTGATAAGATGCCACATCAAAAGTTAGTGTGGAAAATAAAAGTTTCTTCCTCAAAGGGAGAGCAGAATCTTTTTAAGGCAGTGATAGATGGATTTTGATAAGCAAGGAAGTAAAAGGTAACTATGAGTAGATGGGAAAGAAGAGTTGAGGTTACAATCAGATCAGCCACACTATTATTAAATGATGGAGGAGCAGGTTAGAATGTCTGAATGACCTATTCCTGATCTTAGTTCTTATGTTCATAATGGAACTATTAATGGCCCCTTGATTCAGCTTGATTGCACTTTTCACCTGGCTTTGGTGTCAAGACGGCCGACAGAGCAGAAGGTTAGGTGCACAGGCACCTGGCCCTCAGCACATTCCTGACTTCCACATTGCAATTTGTGGGAATGAAGTCAGGAACTTGCTGAAACATGAAGAAGTGCCATCAAAAGACGAGCATGTTTTGGCCCATTATCTTCCTGAGTTTGTGCACAGAAACAGTCCTAAAATAGTAATTGGAAGGAGTTGGAATCTTTTTCCACATTTCCTAATAAATATATCCAATATTCTGTTTCATGTATGCTGCAGTATAACTAAAGTTTGGGATCAATAATTGTGTCTGCAAATAGATACAGAGAGAAATTAAGGTAAGTTTTTTGATAACAACTGTTAAGACCCTTCCACTGTAAACCTGTGATGTAATGGCATTGCAAATGTCTAAATCTGACAATGCTTATATTTATTGTTTAATTTAATTTGACACTATTTTGTTGAAATAATTAAAAAGTCTCATTGGAATTTAAAAATCCAGGGGCATAATTGCCTCCTTTTTTGAAGAGAAGTTAAATTCTGTCTATAATTTCCTTAATTGAAAAAAGTTGAAATGTAGCGGCTGCTACTGCGATGCGAGAATAAAGACACGAGTCTGCAAGCTGTGGAACAAGACTGATTTATTTACCCGCCTTGCACGGGCCTTTAAAGCCACGTGGTTCCCACCTTCCGAAAACGGAAATGAGGTACATGCTACGTCATCAAAATCTTTTTGCGTGCATGGGTTCTCCCCCGAGCGACGGGGGAGATGAAGGCCCAGCACCACCTTGGGCCCCGCCGCTCCAATAATGCGCGCCCCGACCGCCGAGCTGGTTTGCCTGCGCGGACAATGAGTCACCACAGAAGGTAATTTTGTTACAGGGCACTATTGCATGAAAATTGATGACTGTGGTGACCATTGATCAGTGTGTATGGTTGACAATCTACAGTCATTGTGAACCTGTTATTATTATCAGAGCTACAACTTCCCTTCTGTCCATGATCCTACTTATCCATTGCTGAGTCTTATGCTCTACAAGCATAGCCTGGGAAAGATTATTCTGAAAATGAAATACCTTGGATGACCTCTATGCTTCTAGGCTCTCTTCTTCTGCTGCAGCAGGTAACAATAGTCATTACATACATGCTATTGCTAAAAACTCTTCTGTACTATTCATATTTGTCAGTGTTGTGACATTTTAAAATATTGCCCTTCACTTCTCTGACTAATACCAGTTCTGCGTTCAGGAATCAATTTTTTTGTCTCTATCCTCCTTTGTAATACTGTATGAATTCTCATGACTAATCTTTAATAGGATCTTAATAGCCCCTAACAAAGCTTTTTATTTTCTTTTTCTGCTAATCTCCATTAACAGATTTTAAGAGACAGCAACACAAAGAGAACAAATTCTGCCGTCACTCTCTATCGTTTTTGCTTACCTGCATAACCACCTGCACCTTTTACCTTATTAACATTCTGAGGAAAACAAAAAGACTCCCACCTGAGGCTCAATGTTTATTGCATTGCACCTATTTTTCCAAATGACTCTGTGTGCTCTGTTTTCAATTTGTTTCCACAAAAGGAGCAGAATGTGCTGAAGTCACCAGAAAAATTGACCAGGTGAGAGTATATGTTCTCAGTCACTCATAAAACTGGTTGGCCAGTCACTTATAATATGAACTGATTTGCAGCTAGTGTGAATAATGGATTTCCTGACTTTTTAATGTTATTGTACAAAGTGTTCGCATTAGACTATTTTTGCGTCAATTTAAAAAAAAACTGCTATCTGGCACATCCATAGAGTGGAAAGCCATAGAACTGGGCTTTGAGGCCCATTGTTACATCTGCTGATTTGGCTTGAATTTTATGTACACACGTTTGTAGCACATGTTGTCTTCTGAGCCTGTCATACCTAGGAAGGTGGTGGTTTGTGCATTGCCTATGCAACCAGAAACAAAGAGACCAGGGCGTCAATCCTCATGTGATACTGGTTTGACAACAGCCCTGACAATTGGACCTTGATGATCCAATTATCACTATGTGCTTTACACAGCCAACCTAGAACTTAATCACAGTAAACAGTATCTGACCAACCCCACACATCCCACACCCACAACTCCAGCTGCATTCTTTAAAGAGATAATCAATTACTCACAAGTTTATAATTGCAAGGAGAATTGGTGATTCAGATTTGCTGGCGCTTGATATTTGGATAAAATTATAATTTGAGAAGTCTTCAGACAGTGCTGTGGCTGAAAGGATACTTAAACTAAAATTACTACCTAACATGGGGACTGGTGACCACTTCTTTTGGGAGTGTAATATGAGAGTGATGTGATAGGATAAATGAGAGGAGGTCCTGTAGAGTAGAACTACCTGCAGAACAGAGAAGGGGAGAAGCCATACTTTTAATAAGAGCCACTGAGCACATAGAAGAGAAGTTCTCCTATCCACTTGAATGAAGAGGAGAGTCAACTGATCAAAGGGAGATCTCACAAAGATCTGCCACAAATGCAGCCACAAAGTAGAGCCAGAACAATTTTGCCATCCTCTGTTCCTCAGAATTATCAGCAACATTTCTCAACTTCCAACATCCCACTATTTAAGGAAGTAAGGGATTTTCTTTGGACAGCCCCAGTAAGATCCTCCTACTGAGTAGAAAGCAACAGGTAGAGCAAGCAGATGTGTTCCCTTGTATTTACATCACTCTGAGGACACCACAAAGGTATCAAGAGATGTGCAGATACTTCAAGGCATTTCAATCCCTTAATGTGCAACTGGTCTATGACTATTTGCAAAACATTTTGATAGTCAGAGCTTGATACCTTGGAAGCGGTCAATATTTGCTTATTTGTTTTTAAACTATCTTCACAGACTAAAGGAGGATTATCTGGATAATGGTTAACCCCAATACCTGACTCTTAACAGTAGTCCAAGGTCAGAAAATGCATAAAGCAAGCTTTCATTGTCTTAATGCATTGTTTCTGGTCTGCTCTGGAAGTACCATGCAGTATATTACAAAAGATGCTTTAAGATGCTCTTGTTGGATTTTGGATCCTCTGTATCCTACCATGCAGCATTTTTCTTAGTGTCAGAGCATTCAGGGCATTTAAGGAGGAGATAGTGAGGGGTCAGACCGAATTCTTTCCTAGTAAAACAAAAGGGAAAAGGGGAGGATAAGATGAAAAAGGGAAACATAAGAAATCTAGAGCACAGTTCTGGAGAAGCCTATAGAAGGTGCAGAAATGAATGTAAATGGGAAATTCAGAGGGCAAGGCACAGCACAAAATATATTGGGAGGTGAAATCAAATAAAATTCAAAAAAGTTTATAAAAATGTGAAAGGAAAGATGTACTTAATAGGTTTAAAAGTGGTTAGGTTACCAGATCTGAATAAAATGTATTATAGGTTTTTAAAATGAACTGGGGGTCAAAAAAGCAAACTCTGATTATTAATTTTGAATTTTCTTTGATTACAGGCGTGATCCTGCAGGACAGGAAGTTTACTAATGTGGTACTGTTGTTTAAAAAGGGAGAAAGACCAAGGAATGTCAGGTCATGCAGACTAACATGGGGTATTAGGCAAATCATGGATAAATAATTCTGAGAAACAGCACAATCAGCATTTGTAGAGGTACTAGATAATCAAAGACAGTCACCTGGACTTGTTAAGGGTAGATCGTATCCGAATAACTTGAATTTTTTAAGGAGGTAATGAGGAGGTTCAGTGAGATCACACATCTGTGTCCATGTGAATGGCTTTTGACAAAGTCCCAGAATGCAAATTGGTCAGAGAAGTAGATGGCCATGGGATCTGAGGGAAGTGGCAAGTTAGATTAAAAATGAACTTAATGGAAGGAAGTAAAAGGTTCTGGTCAACAAGAGTTTAAGGAACTGGAGTCACTATATGCAGTAGGGCAACACAAGGCTCAATACTAGGCTCCTACGTTTTGTGACATATATTTGGACTTAAAATGTAGCAGCATGATTCAAAGTCTGTAGATTATACCAAACTTGGTTGTGTGATATGTGGAAAGCAAGGAAGTTCTAGGTTGTGGTAAGATATCACTGGCCTGAGTAAGTGGGCAGGGCAGAAAGGTGGCAAACAGAATTCAATTAGAAAAAGTTTAAGGCAGAACATTTGGGCAAGGCAAACATGGCAAGGAGATACACAAACTATGTTTGGATACTAATCAGTGTAAAGGAATGTAGGAACAAATATCTACAAATCCCTGAGAATAGTAGAGCAGGTACAGTGGTTAAGAAGGCATACAGAATACTAGTCTTTGTTTTGCTTATTGTTCATTCACAGATGTGAACATTGCTGTCAAAACAAACATTTATTCCCCTTCTCCCAATGCCTTTGAACCAGTGCTGATGAGCTGCCTTCTTGAACTGCTGCAATAGTATTTTTGGAGAGGCAGTTCAAGGATATTGACCCAGTGAAGATGAAAGAATGGTGATTTATTTCCAAATCAGGATGGTGTGCAAATTAGAGGGGAACTTAGCAGTGTTGGTGTTCCCATGCTCCCTCTTCATTCTTGATAGAGATTGAAGGTTAGAGAGGTGCTGCTGTTGTGGCTTTAGTGAGTAACTACAGTGGAATTCTATATATTTATATATAAAATTCAATCCCTTGAGTCTGCTCCATCATCTAATAGAATCAAGTTTGATCCAACTGTAACCTTAGCTCTGCATTCCAGTCTACCTGCAATAGCCTTTCACTTCTAGTTTGAGGAAGGTATATACTGCATTCTCTGTGATGGAGGAAAGAATGTTTAAGGTGGTGGATGGTGTGTCAATCAAATTGCTTTGTCCTGGATGGTTTCAAGCTTCCTAAGTTCTGTTGGAGCTGCAGCCATCCAGGCAAGTGGAGAGTACTCCATCATGTTCCTGATGTGCCTTGTAGATTGTGGAAGACTTTGGGATGCTAAGAGTTGAGTCACTCACTCTGGGATACCCAGCTTCTGACCCACGTTTGCAGTCGCAGTATCTATATGGCCAACCCAGTTGAGTTTCAACCCCAGGATATGATGGGGGGATGGGGAACTCGGTGATGATAATGCCATGTCAAATGTGGATGGTTAGACTCTTTTGGAGATGGTCATTGTTTATCAGTTGATGCATTGGGTGTAAGAGCAGAGAGGTCATGACAGAACTGCATAAAGCACCATTGAGGTGACAGCTAGAGTATTGTCTACAACATTGTAGGCCAAAAGGCCTATTCCTGTGCTACACTGTGCTATGTTCTAGTTCTGGTCATATTTCTACAGGAAAGATGTGACAGCACAGGAGAGGGTGGAAGGAGATTTATGAAAATTTTGGCAGGGCAGGAGGGCAGGAGAATTAGAATTATGAGAAGGGGATGGCCAGGCTGGAATTGCTTACTTTAGAACAAATAAGACCTAGGTGTTCAAAGTAATCTGAGGTATAAACAGAGTGAGAAGAAAGAGCATGTTTTACTTCCTATCTTTGCTTCCCCCCCCCCCCTCCAGGTTCCATCCACTCAATACACAAGCAGTTCATCCACAGGCTCCACCCCCTTCCCCCAGCAGGTTCTGGTTCCATCTGCCAATCCCTTCTCCCCGAATGGTTGCCATTCTCACCTCCTTTACTTATCGGGGTCCAGCACTGGTAGCCCTTCGTGTTCCTGCTTATCTCCTTCCGACAGCTGTCTCCAACTTTCACACTCCCCTCTCCCCACCTCGCTCCAACTGCCTCTCATTTTCTCTCTCTCTCCCTCTCTCTCTCTCTCTCTCTCTGCATCCACCTCTCATTCACCTGCCACCGTCTCCCAACTCCAAACCTCTCCCCTCCCCTACCTGGCACTATCTGCCTGTGTCATCTTACACTGCTCCTCAGTCCACCAATTGCCTTGGATGCCTGTCTCAGCACTCCTCTATACTGGCCACCTTGCCTCTCCACTCTCAGTCCTGATGGAGGGTTTCAACCCAAAACGTTGACAATTTCTTTCTGCCCACGGATGCTGCTCAACCCGCTAAGTCCCTCCAGCAGATTGTTGCTGAAGCTAAATACTCCTGTGTTGACCAGCAAGGATTTGATCAGCTGAATGACCGTCATTCTGTGTCATAAAAATTTCCATGGTTTTTATTTTCTCTCCATTGTTGATTATCTAAGCATTTACTTGATCATGATTACTGAATACAGGACTAAAATGTCAACATTCTACATTGTATTTACATTTCTATTCATCATCAGAACCTTCAACCTATCAGCCTTGGGTATTTTGAGTAGCCAACATTATATTTCAAACATAAGGTCTAGTGAGGGACAGGGCTTGTTGTGCATCACTAGGAAAGAATCACTCCAGTGGTTCCCTGAAATTCCAGCTTTGAGGATTGTTTTGTGGTGAGGTTAATATTTCAGATTTTCTCATAACATTGAAGGAGGCAATTCAGCCCATCAAGTTTTTGCCAGGTTTCAGAGAAATCCCATCAATCCAATTCCCCCACATTTCCCTATAAAGTGTTCCCTCACTTGTCCCCCCTAATTCTTTTGACACCTACCTGGACTCAGAGTAATTTACAATGGCTAATCAACCTACCAGCACATCTTTGGGATGCAGGAAGAAACAGAAGCACTTGGGGAAAACTCAGCAATCTTAGGGAGAATGGGCAAACTCCATTCGGACAACAACAAAGGTCAGGGACAAATCTGTGTCACTGGAAATGTGGACATAAGATCAATTTCTTTTGTCAACTGAGAGCAATGATTACCACTGACAACAAAAAGTTTGTCTGTTGCCTCTGTCAGATCACTGGGTCACACAGTGTTAGTTCAGCACTGGCCCAGGACATGACCTTTATAGGTTAGATGACCTAGTTAGGAAAATGATGTAGGAAAAGAAGCATGAAGTATTAAAATTGTAAGGGATAGACAATTTCCAGGTTAAAAACAGCACCTCCTATTCAGTGCAGGATTTTTAGCAGTCCTTCATGTATTTTCTCAATGCTTGTCCACTACATGCCTTTGTCTTTCTAGTGATCCTCGGAGTACTCCGCTAGTGGCTGTACCTAGCTGGTGAATGGCTATTGAATTTCAGCAGAGGAGGCTGCTGATAGCATTGCAGGATGGTCTCAGAAGGCTCCAGGCTTTGTAGAGCCAGCTTTGGACTGCACCACTGACTGGCTGTGAGCCAGAGCAAGAGGAGAGGAATGGGAGCATGGATATGGCACTAGACAATAAGCCTGAGTGTCCATTGAAGGATAGATTGATGGAATGTCCCAAAGCCCCTTTTAAAAACAGGTATGTAGAGCCAGTGATGGCAGCAACGTGAGCTTGGATGGCTGGAAGCTAAGTTTCACCACAGCACTCAGATGTGAGAAGGAGCATTTGGTATGAACACGGCACCATCATCAACAATCTCTGTTCTGCTACTGCCCATGGGCTCTTTGGCTGCTACTCCAATAATGGCTTGGATTCTAGTCATTGGGGGATGTGAGCCTTTGAAATTGCATTCATCCCCTGCAAATTAAGTGTTGCTTCTGCCTGCAACAGGGTAGGAAGTGTGTTAGTGAGTGCCTTATGAAGGTTTTACTAGATTCCTTCCCAATGATACAAAGCAAACCCCATCCTCCACTAATCCTTATGTTTGAAGTACAATGTTGGCAATTCCAAATACTCAGGACTGATTAGTTGAAGATTCTGATGACGATTGGATACATAAATACAGGGAAGATGTGACAGCACTGGAGAGGGTATGGAGGGCATTTGAAGGTTGGTCCCAGCTATAATTGATAGAAACTTCTGTTTGGTGAGTAAAAGAAATGTATTGCATGTAGCATGAGGTTAGTTATGCAGTGATGAGAGGTAGGATTTGATGATGTCTTCACTGACCTTGGCTATGTGTGAGCTAATTATATTTCTTATGGCACTGTCCTCTGACAGTTTGACTCTTGTCTGTGTGTGCTCAATGGGTCCTTAACCTCCAAGGCAGCTCATTGCTGAATATATATACATTACACATTAAACACAATGAGTTTGAAGTGTGTGTGGTTTATTCAAGGGCTCTTCACAGACTTTGGAATTTTCTATAAACATTGTTGCAACCCATTGAGAAGTCAGTCACATGACACAATCATTGAAGAGGTGTACATCTGAAATTAACATCTGTTGTTCACAATCAATTACACATTCGGTAAAAGCTTGATTATCCAGCACTTTACAATCTGATGCACTCTAGCAACCGGCATTTTAGAGGAAGTGACAGGGTCAAGAGAGTGCCCAGACCAAAAGAGGGGGGTGAGCTGAGTGAGGGGCTGCACCGGGAGAGCAGCCAAACTGACAAGGGGCCTATAGTTGGGTGAGTGGTCAAGTGGAGGAAGGGGCTGAGCTGGCTTTTAATTACTGGGCACATTTGATTAACTGGCTGCTGCCAAATCCCACATGTATCTGATTACAGAGCTTCCACTGCACTGCAGTGTTGACCTTGTGTGTCACATCCTCCCACTGTCACTTGACTATGAGTCTCCAGGTCCTCCTCCTTGCACTCCATCTTATTCACTAAGGCCTCCAGAGCCTCGGTGGAAGATCAGGTTTGCCTACTCTCACCACTGCTCTCCCATGAAACTCCTGAAAGACCGGTGACAGGTGCAGAGCACCTCCCTGTTCGGAAGAGTAGGCACTATTGTATGGAATTGCTGCTAGCCACTCTTGAAATTGAGCTCATTGTTTATGTGCTAAAACCAGCAACAAACAAGTTAGTGTTGGCCAGTCATTGAAGACATATTAATGAGGTGTGATCACTTTTTTTTTTACGTAGACTGCACTGGGTCAAATGAACATGATTAATGACGCATTGCAATCTCAGCATCCATTCTCCAGGACTATCCAAATTAGCCCTCAAACTGCCCTTGTCATGGGTAATGAAATCACAAACCTTTTCATAAATTGGCAAATCTTGCTGGTTGTTGACGGTTAACCTGCACTTAAAACTTCAATAAACATCAGAATTCCCTGCATGTACTATTGAATGTAGAGGTCTAAAACTGACTAACAAACAATGTTGTGTCTATCACTTTGCTCCTTTGCTGGATTCCACATGACATGCAACAGTAGAGCCTAGTCTTGCTGAGGAACCACCACCCAGATCTTACACTGATCAAACTTGATGCAGGACTGGAGACCCAGTGAGCTCCATGGGGTTTCCTCAGTTGTGGATGTGACTGTAGCTGTTTATGTGGATGTAGCTGTGGTTGCAAATAAAGAGACAAAGGGGAAGGCAAGTGTTTTTTTAACTATCTCACTTTAATGTTTCCAATTATGTCTAAGTGTCCTTATGTATTTTAATGAACTAGTTTTTATATTAAATAAATAATATATTTTTATTTATTTACTTCGATTTTAGTAGTTTTTAAATGTCCGCTTTTCATTAAAGAGTCTCACAGCTTTGACAGAAGAAGAAGCTTCACCCCAAGTTTTGATTTCTGACAAGGTCCATCTGGGGACAGAACCTCAGCCGTGCACTGCTTGAGGCCCATTCACCATATGGTCCTTGCCACCTGACTAATAGGTTAACAGGAGCAGTGATTGACCCTCCACATCCAGCTCAAATGAGTGTAGGTGGGCGGGGAATGTGGCAGCAACTCTGGACAATAGTACAATTCAGCCCATTGAAAGAACAGCACAAAGCAAGATTTTTCATACAACCAATAAAAGTAAAACTCTAAACCATATTTCACTAATAACTTTAAATTTGTTTATTTATGCAATAATAAGGTCTACATGTATAAAATTTAAATCTCATGTTCTATTGTGTAAATTATAATCAGCTTAACCATGCTGCAGTTATGAGACAAATGCAAATTTGAATTGTTTTTGCTTACATTTTATTGGCTGGCTAGTTCCAGGCAAAGGAAGAGAAAAATGAGATTATGTACAGGAGAATTTACATCAATTTAGTTGACTGCTACCTCAGATGTCATGACTGTCATTTAAAATGCATATCCTCAGCAATTTGAACTGTCTGATTACACAGCTGCAAAGTAGTGGAAGAACAAAATTCTTGGCAGGGATATTCTTGGTTCTATGATGGAAATGAAAATTGTGCATTGCAAGCAAACCCAATACTGTCTGGGGACAATTGTTGGCATGGCTTCAGTTCTGAAGTAATGACTCGTTTTTTGTGCTTTCTTTTTACAATCTGTGGATTTTAATTATGTCAAAAATTCATTTTATCACGTCTTACTAGCTAATATAAATATATGCACAGAGCTACAAGATTGCATCAGAGGTCTGCTGTTACTTGATTCACTTCTTTTGTCTCTCACTCAGCTTCTCTAATGTTTTTCCATTGACATGATTTGTTAAACATTGGATGCACAAGTAACGGATTAAGACAGACTTTACTTAACAATCTGTTATGTAAGAAACTTTTTAAATTCCAATACAGATATAATATTTTTCTAAATTCCACAGTTCTGTAAAAATTAACTGAAATACTGCTGCAATATATCAATACACTTCATGGATCCATGTGTACAAAATAAAAGAAATAGCTTCAATGATGAAAATGGGCACATGGATCCAGATGTATGATTAACCTAAACCCATTGAGAGAGATGGAGGCAACATGCTAACTGTGCTGTTCAATGGCTGAACATTTTGGCAAGCAACCAATGTCATGAGTGGAGAGCATCAGTCAAAGCTAATTAGTGTTATGTCAAGCCAGTCTGCTTCTACTGAAAGGGAGCTTCATTGTGGGTGGATAATGTGGTGACAGGAGTTCTACAAATGAAGCTAACATAACAACACATTGCTAATGGCATTGGGGAGAGAGATTTTAGGATAATGCACTAGAAGACATGATTGGGGAAAAAGGATCTTGTAGTACATCACAGCAGTGTGGAGAATGGGGTATTTGGGTATGGTTATTGGACTTGCAGCTGGATAAATCTGCATGGAAACCTGTGCAGAAAGACCTTTCCAGTTG
Source organism: Pristis pectinata (assembly GCF_009764475.1). NCBI lineage: Eukaryota > Metazoa > Chordata > Chondrichthyes > Rhinopristiformes > Pristidae > Pristis > Pristis pectinata. The sequence goes on from NC_067406.1 coordinate 101,576,338, forward strand.
CCTCCATTCTTCTTCCTTCATTTCGTCCTCCTTCTTCTGGTTCCTGCTCCTCATCATCCCGAAGCACCTACTCTGCAGATGCCTGCATAAAACTGATGGGAAAGATTGAGCCTTCATGATGTTGAGACATACAGTAGACTACCACAGACAGTGATAATGTACTTCAGGGCCCCCACAGAATGGTCAAGGTAATAGAAGAATTGCTTTAGCATACCAGTGACCTGCCCCATGATATTTCACGTAGCATGTGTGTATGGGTTAAATGCTGGAATCAAAAGACATTTTGGCCAATTGTCATCATTTAACTCAAATGCAGCACGTGCAATGAACTTGAATGAATAGAATGAAGACATCATGACTAACTTCAGGAGTCTGGAAAACTACTCGGATTATTTCCTACTTAAGTTCACGTAACAGCTGATTACTGACCTAGTAGACTTCTTCTTGGTTTTTGTATTGGGCATGATTGTCATGTGAAATCTACAAGGTGATCTGTCCACAGTTGAATAGCACCCTGTATCACATAAAGTTTATATCCTTGATAAGCAGTGTCTCCTTATCTGTTGGTCTCTGGCAAGAAAGAAGAAAATATAATCAGCTCTCTTCAAATAGATGGTAAACTACGAAACTTTACCAATATTTCCAGCTCCAGCATGGAATGAGCCAGACACACAGATGTTCATTGCCACAGTGCCAGTCACTGCTTGTTCACCGTCACCACCACTGCCATTCCCTACTGAGTGGCAGCTGTGGCTGGAACACATGGAGGACTTCAGCAGGTGCCTTTATCACCCTGTGTAGATATGGCTTCCTGCTGAAATTTCTCCCTTCTTCTCCTCTACCAGCAGCTTAACCTGCTCTACATTCCCTCTGCTCAATCCCTCAGATACATTGTATTGCCTGCATCGTTACCCAAGACAATCTGGTGTACACAGGAATCAAAAGTCAGCTAAAAGTCTCCTTATGGACTCTGCGATTTGTGCCAACTTGAAAAATCATCAAATGCTTGTAAAATCATGGCCACGTCCACCAGAAGTAGAACAGCAACCAACTTATATGTGGCTAATGCCTTTAAATAAAACTGCTGGGGTTGCATCCCTATCAGGTTGGTCTCAAAGCACGTTTCATCCAATGAAATCATTTTCGAGTGTTATCATAATGTTGGATACACAGCAGCCAGTTTATGCAAATTAAACTCCCACAAGCAATGATATGTTCATAACCGCATGATCTGTCTAAGTTGTGTTGACTGAAGGATAAAATTTGGCCATGATGGCAAGGATGTTTCCCCTGCTCCTTTTCAAAACAATGCAATATAGCAGATTGGTCTACATCTGGAGTATTCTGTACAATATCCATGTCCATGTTTAAAGAATGATATTATAGCATTGGAAGCAGTTCATGGATGTTTTACTAGACTAAAACCTGAAATGGGCAGGGTGTCTTATGAGGAAAGGTTGGACAGTCTGGGTTTATATCCCATATAGATTAAAAGAGTGAGAGATGACTTGATTGAAATATATGAGATCCGAGGTGAAAATCAAAATATCAAAAATCTGAAACAAAAATAGAAAATGCCAAAAAAACTCAGCAAGCCAGGCAACATCTGTGAAAAGAGAAACAGTCAACCTTTCAAATGGGAGTTGGTGGTTACTGACTAAGTAGAATTCTTTTTTCTTCTGAGTTCTGATGAAGATCGCAGACCCAAAACATTGCCTGTCTCTCTTTCCACAGATGCTGTTAGATTCTATGTGGTCTTTTAGGGGTAGTAGGAGAGGGTGCTTCCTCTTGTGGGAGAATATAGAAATAGGGTCAAGTACTCTTACATTCAGCTTCACCCACCAGCCTTCTGCACGCATGGTAGTTCACATAACTACTGGGCAGGCATGATAGTGTAGCGGTTAGCTTAACGCTATTACAACACCAGCGACCCAGGTTCAATTCTGGCCACTGTCTGTAAGGAGTTTGTACGCTCTCACTGTGTCTTTGTGGGTTTCCTCTGGGTGCTCCAGTTTCCTCCTACATTCCAAAGACGTACGGGTTAGGAAGTTGTGGGCATGCTATGTTGGCACCAGAAGCATGGCGACACTTGCCGGCTGCCTCCAGAATACTCTACGCAAAAGATGCATTTCACTGTGTGTTTCAATGTACATGTGACTCATAAAGAAATCTTATCTTCTGGGCTTCCTGTAGTTGACAGTCAGCCAACAGGAGGCAGTGGTCAGAAACTACCACTTGTGTGATGTCAGTGGGTCTGAACATGAGTGCTTGGGACACAAAGAGGAAATTTATCCAGGTTGAGACTAGGCTGCAGAATTGCTGAACACGTTGTAAGATTGGCATCTTTTACTATTGCAATCAGGACTCTGGAGGTGTCCCGATTTTGAGTTCCCACTTCTGTCCGCAGCAAAGTAACACAGTGCCAAAAGGTTGATTTGATAAAGCGCGTTTATTAGCAGTATACTGCGGGAGAATTCTCCTCAAACTCTCATGTAGAGTCTTTATCGGAGGTCTCTGCAGTCCAAAGCAGCAGACAGTAATTTATACAGATATTGTCATGCACACTTAATGAATTCGGCTCCACAAGTTTCGGTCAGGCCTCAGAGAACCAAAGGCAGGCATCGCACCTATTGTCCGACATACTGAGGTGCTGTAATCTGCGCTCCTGCTAAAACAGCAGGGCTGCCTTGACCATATCCCAAGATCACAAAGCATCACATGTGGAAGTTAATAGATGCAAGCTTTAAACCCATGGTACTGTAAACTAAAGGTCTAACTGACTGTCAGTTATACCATTGCAACAGTCAGTTACTCTCTCCCTGTGCACACTTGTTGCGGTGAATTCTGATCTCCTTCAGGAGCTGAATTCCACTGCAGTGAAGCAGGTGATAATACTGAGGCTCTTTCTTCCAGGAGTAGTTGGAATGCTTGCTCCAGTTTCTCAAACAACCCTTCAAACTTCCTCCAGCTAATCACAAACTCTACTCACTCTCACAGTTAGCCAATTTCGTCTATCCTCCAAGCCCCAGTCTCCACTCACTTCACAAGGGCCATCTTCCTCCACTCCTCTTTGTTGTCTTCTTGTCTCCCTCACATTGCTTGGCTCTGATCTTCACCTTGTCTCCCCACTCCCATCAGCACCATTCTATCCTGAACCTAATTTTTCCACCTAATTTCCCAGCTCGCTCCACATTCTGCCCCCAACTAGTCCACTGCTTCCAATTTGACCCTGGTCCATCCTATTTTTTTTCTTGCCTTCCTCTGTTTCTTTACTCTCAATTTTTATTGGTTGAGGAGATATGCTATTCACAGAGGGATACAGCAGGGAAACATGCCCTTCAGCCCATTGAGTGTTTGCACAGACAATCAACTACCCAAGATCATCTGGAAATTCACTGAGATCTCAGGTGCCCCACCAACCTGAACATATACAACAAAAGAGGCATGTCCTGAGATGCCATGTTCTCATTCACCATCTCCTTCTTTGGCTCAGTGATTTTTTATTTAATCACAGATCTATAAAGCTTCTGGTGCAGTTTCTCCAAGCTGTATACATTCCTATCATTTGTACAAATTCATTTTTCTAGAACAGAGTCTGAACATCAAGAATACATTCTGGTAAATGGAGCATGAAGGTCAGGGAGCCCTGAAGGATAATGAATGGAAAATGCTGCAGAATCCACTGACTTTCAATTTCCGGATTGTTTCCAGTGATAAAGCTTTATACTGGCTGTCTGAATTGGTAAAATCTACTGTATTGTTCTGATCTCCCCCCTCCCACATACTGAAATGAAAAAAAAAGAATTGATGTGATAGAGTGGACTATGGAAGAACTGTGAATTTGTTGTGCCATCATTACATCACATGGTCTAAGCAGGGGAAAAGATTACTTTCAATACATGGAGAATAATGTAGTGTCATTAGTCCCTTTATTGTCAAGATCTGAGTATTGAGGCCACTTCCCTCACAGATCTCAGTGTATCTCTTTGTTCTGGTATGAAGAACCATAGAACCATAGAACAGTACAGCACAATACAGGTCCTTCAGCCCACCATCTTGTGCCACCCTTCAAACCACGCCTAAGACTATCTAACCCCTTCCTCCCACATATCCCTCTATTTTAAATTCCTCCATATGCTTATCTAACAATCTCTTGAACTTGACAACGTATCAGTCTCCACCACCACCCCAGGCAGCGCATTCCATGCACCAACCACTCTCTGGGTGAAAAATCTCCCTCTGATATCTCCCTTGAACTTCCCACCCATTACCTTAAAGCCATGCCCTCTTGTATTGAGCATTGGTGTCCTGGGAAACAGGCACTGGCTATCCACTCTATTTCTTCACCTTAATATTTTGTATACCTCTATCATGTCTCCCCTCATCCTCCTTCTCTCCAATGAGTAAAGCCCTTGCTCCTTTAGTCTCTCCTCATAATCCATACTCTCTAAACCAGGCAGCATCCTGGTAAATCTCCTCTGCACCCTTTCCAATGCTTCCACATCCTTCCTATAATGAGGCGACCAGAATTGGACACAGTACTCCAAGTGTGGTCTAACCAGAGTTTTGTAGAGCTGCATCATTACCTCGGGGCTCTTAAACTCAATCCCACGACTTATGAAAGCTAACATCCCATAAGCTTTCTTAACTACCCTATCCACCTTTGAGGCAACTTTCAGTGATCCGTGGATATGAACCCCCAGATCCCTCTGCTCCTCCACACTCCCCAGAATCCTGCCATTAACCTTGTACTCCGCCTTGGAGTTAGTCCTTCCAAAGTGTACTATCTCACACTTCTCAGGATTGAACTTCATCTGCCACCTCTCAGCCCAGCTCTGCATCATATCGTTATCCCTCTGTAAGCTTTGACAGCCCTCCACCATGTTGTGCCAACCTTTAAACCACGCCTAAGACTATCTAACCCCTTCCTCCCACATAACCCTCTATTTTAAATTCCTCCATATGCTTATCTAACAACCTCTTGAACTTGACCAACATATCATCCTCCACCACCGCCCTAGGCAGCGCATTCCATGCACCAACCTTTGTGTCGTCTGCAAACTTGCTAAACCACCCTTCCACCCCCTCATCCAAGTCATTAATAAATATCACAAGAAGTAGAGGTCCCAGAACTGATCCCTGTGGGACACCACTAGTCACAGCCCTCCAATCTGAATGCACTCCCTCCACCACAACCCTCTGCTTTCTACAGGCAAGCCAATTCTGAATCCACACAGCCAAGCCTCCCTGGATACCTTGCCCTCTGACCTTCTGAAGAAGCCTACCATATGGAACCTTGTCAAACGCCTTACTAAAATCCATGTAGATCACATCTACTACACTGCCCTCATCAGTCTTCCTGGTCACCTCCTCAAAGAACCCTATCAGGCTTGTGAGGTAAGATCTTCCCTTCACAAAGCCATGCTGGCTGTCCCTAATTAGTCCATGATTCTCTAAATGCACATGGATCCTCTCTCTTAGAATCCTTTCTAACAGCTTGCCCACCACAGACATAAAGCTCACTGGTCTGTAATTCCCTGGACTATCCCTACTACCTTCTTTGAATAAGGGGACAAGATTTACCACCCTCCAATATTATTCAAATTATTTGAGGTATTCTTCGGTCCTGGAATGTATGTTGTAGTATGACTGCATTTACTGACAGCCACTCCATTAGAACATTGTTACATTTTGACACAGTGTTTTATAATTTGTAGATCTCCTATTTCACTTGTTTGGCACATGATTTAATTGTGACGATTTAAAACTTTTTGCAATTCTTCTTACTGATACTGAAAGCAAATTTCCAGTAACTATCTTTGCCACTATGGCAGCAAGTTGTAAAATCTGCTCTCCTGATTCAAGTTATTTTGTGTCATCATTATAAGTATTGACTGGTGATAAGATTGACAGATATTTTTGATCAATTTATAAGAAAACTTCCATTGTTATTGACTTTCAATGGATTTTTCAATATTAAAGCATTTTGCAAAACAAATGTAAATGAGAAGTGAAGGGGAAACATAAAATGTTTAATATCAAGATAATGATTTTCAAAGTGTAGAGTTTGCAGCTAAATTCATCACGTTAAACAATCTTCACATACTACTTTCAAGATTAATATTTTTTATACAAAATATATTGTATTTAAATCAATATTTAAAATGAAAAAGGTATGTTTCCATTATATTGCAGAAGTTTTTTCACATCATAAATCTTAATCTGTCATTTTCCAGGGCTGATCTATCTTTAAAAACATTTTAGTTTAAAAAAAATCATTATCACCCTAGGAAAAAATGTCATGGTTTTTTATTTATTATTCTGGACCAGTGTGCAATAAATAATAATTTATTGAAAGTGTGAATAAAACAGACATAAAAAGTAGCTGGATTATTTTGGAGCATATCTCAGAAAAAGAGCTATGGAAACAAAAACAAAGGGTATAGTCATCAGATTGCTATCAATATTTCAAATGTAGCATTAGCTGTGGTTTTCCACCTTAAAGAAGATTTGCACCAATTCTATCAATCTATTTTACCTGATCCTTTTCTCATTAATCAAGTAACCATTCTGTCACAGCCACTGGTTTTATTGCAGGCATAAACAGAAAACGTACACAAAGAAAAAAATATTGTAGTGCACAGGTAAGCATTTAAGTAAAAGGAGCTCCTAATAGTTTTAAACAAGTAGATGAAAATAATGAGTCAATAAATTACTTCATTGTCAATTTCTTCATTGAAAAACAATTTTTTTATATGAGCAACAGAGCGGATTGCATTGGAGTGCTGATATCTAAAAGTTGTAGGATGTAAGTTGCTGGGATACCTCATACCTTGAATCACTGAATTGCTAATCTTTGCCTTATCATCTTGATGAACTACAAATCAGAGACCAAGATTCTACTATTTATCTGATGGCTCCTGGATAGATTCTGAATAGATTCTATGCAATCATTCTTACACAAGCAGGAAGTTAACAGAATTGGTTGGAACCTGAAATCTCCTGTTAACCATACTAATTGGTTTTGATTTCCATGTTTTGTGACTCAATGAAGCAGCCACAATGTATTCCCTGAGTGATTCATTCTCAACTGCATTTAAAGTGAATACCCTCAAAGTTAAATTGGGCACTGTTGAAGATGAATGGTAGGCACAACACAAAGACAGTGTCCAGATTTAATGATGCCTTGTTGGAATTACTGCCGGATGTAGTTTCAAGAATGAAGGGTATTCTTCCCAGAAGTGGGAGGGAAAATCAGTGGGAGAAGATATAATTGGAATTAGCTCATCAGGTTAGCGGCGGGAGTGTTCCCAGATGATGGATACAGTATAAAAATGGTTTAATGATCTAATCAATTGAGAATATGAGCATATTTGCTGATACAGCATATTCTACTCATTAAACCCACTCCCTTTCACTCTATTTTTTCAAGTCATCACTCCCCACACCCACATACATTTCAGCTGCTGCAGCCTTCAGTTTCAATGCATTTCATCACCTCTTACCACATGTTGGAGCACACAGAACCTCTGTGTAAATGGCAGAAGGAATATGCAACCTTACAATCCACCCACCTGCCCGACCTGTCAGACACTTCCTGCCCACCTGCAGAAGAGTCTGAAGTTCTCCCATTTTCCGGATCAGTCACCTCAGGAACCAGAAAACCTGAGTGGAAGTAAGTTATCCTCAATCCCAAGGAACAGCCTAGGAAGAAGAAGATATGTCCATGGCCATTGATACTTATCTCAGTCCTGATGCAAAGAGATGCATATGTCTCACAGTGTTCTTACTGGACACAGTGCAGTAATCAGGTGTATAAGTAGCTTCAGTTACCTGCTGCATTTTTTTTACCCTTTGTAAGAAAAGGGAGCACTAAACATCAGGGTGGATGAGAGGACTAGATATGGATCCCAGGTATTACGTGGCCCACTAATGCAAAAACATAGGACTCCCCATAGAAAAATGTACATCTGTGAAACTTTCAAGAGAGACACACGAGACTGAAGACACTGGAATCTGGAGCAAATAACAAACCATGGAGGAATTCAATGGGTCAAGCAGCATCTGTGGAGGCAAAGAGGTGGTCAACATTTCGGGTGGAGACCCCGCATCAGGACTGAGAGTGTCAAGAGGAGATGGCCAGTACAAAGAGATGAGCGGGAGGAGTAGGGTAGGAGCTGGCAGGTGATAGACGGAACCAAGTGAGGAGGGAGATGATGGGCAGATGGAACCAGGTAGGGAGGAGGCTGGAAGGTGATGTGGAGACAACAAAGGGCTGCAGATTCTGGAATCTAATAAGTAAGGAAGGTGATGTGGAACCAGATAAGGGAGGTATGAGGGGCAGATTGAACCAGGTTAGGAAGGGGAAGAAACTGGGTAATCAGAGGCTGGGGGAAGGAGGTGGGGGTAGGTGTATTGTGAAGAGTCATGGCTGTCATGTGACACCACTGATCACCTGGTCGAAAGTCACATCACTGTCAATCAAGGTCTGGCTCCACCCACCAATTAGTCCACACTTGACCATTGGCCTCTGTAAACACCTGTGTACCTGGCCTTGGGCCATTGGCCTGTTTGAACTACCTGGACTGGCCCAGCCAGCCTTCTAGCACTATAAAGAGTGCCACATGTGCGTGGTTCTCTCTCTCTTGCTTGCTCCGAGGAATCGTGAAACAACGCTGAAGAGACCATTGGTAAGAGTGTGCACTTCCACAGGGTTAGGAGCGTCCTAAAGTAGCTTCCCAGTAGCGTAGAGCCATGCCTGCACTGAATCAAGGGGTGGCAGGCATCGTATTGTTTCTTCCTTGATTGTTTGTACCCAGTTTGTTGTGTGTGTGCATCTTACCCTCGTTGCGATTCCCCCCACGTTCGCAATCACCAGTGTGCGTGTGCGTATGTGTGTGTTGTTCCCGTTATCCTGCCCTGCGTTTGTCTTTTATAAATAAATTATTTTAACTCCAAAGACAGCGTCTGGAGTCCTTGTCCCTCAAGACCCTTGAATCTGTTACACAACAGTTGAGGCAGAGGTGGAAAGAAGGAGGGGGTCTGAGAAGCTGGGTAGATCAGAAGGAGAGGCTTTCTGTTCCAGGAGATCCGAAATGTTCTCCTTTTTCAGGAAGCGTGGCTTCCCTCTCCTGTGGTTAACAGAGCCCTCACCCATGTCTCCTTCATTTCCTGCACTTATGCTCTCACCCTGCTGTCCCCAGACAGAGCAGGAATAGAGGTCCCTTTTCACCTGTCACCCTCCTAACCTCCAAGAGAGATGGCTGTCTAGAACATACTGATCCTCAACTGGTGGTTCTGTTGAGAACTATCGGCCTGCTGCCATGTGCAGGTCAGAGTATTTCCAACTTCCATGCCTGAGCATTGCAAAGCAGAAGTCATAAGTGAACTGGAGGTCAGAAGCCAGTGCACTGGATCTCCCACTCCACCATTGGACTCAATGCATTCAAATAAGTGGGGTTGCCACCTTGATTGAAAAGACAAGTCCAGGGAAGTATCTGTTTTATTTATTTTACCTACTCTTATTGTTTTTAATTAAGTACTCTTTATTTTTATATTCTTTTTAAGATTATTTAAGCCTCTCTAACTGATCTTAAATGTCTCAGATCATTAAAGCAGTAAACTATCAAATGGCCATTGGAGCAGTTAAGGGGTTGAACCTTGGCCAAAATAGGATTGATGGGACTATTCTGAGAGTCACAAAGATTTGATGGGCCAAATGCCCTCTTATGTCATAAGGAAACGTGAGAAGTCTCCTTAGGCCAAATCACCACCCATGGACTGCTCCACTTCATGGAATAACTGTTGTCAAAAATGTTATGCACTGCATTATAAAATTTTATCAAAACTGTTTAACTGAATGGTATACTGTACAGGGTAATCAACAGAAAAGATAAAAAGACCACCTGAATAAAGCGATATCACTCTTACCCTCTTGTCTGTCTTTATGCATGTATGATGGGAGGGGGTATGGAGGAAGTGTGAAGGTGGAAGATAGTGATTGGTGATTGGTGCTGGAGGTGTAGAAAGAGATATTTCTGATTTCGTGCCACAGCATGATTAATAATCACCCATTAAGTAGTGATAAAATAACAACTTTGGGAAAAATATCTGGAATTAAACTGTGGGAAAGGGGATTAGTTGTTGGGATATTTAAAATTTTGATGGATTTGTATTTTATTTGTAAGGTAATTATATATCGCAGAAAAATTTCAATAGCTAGTTTCTGAAGTTTTTTTCATGGTTTATGTAAGATCAGCAGTCAAACAGTACATTGATGGTAATGAATTAAACATGCTGTCCTGACATTCCCTGCAGACTGCATAAAACATAATTGTGTGTGATCAAAACATAGTGGGAAATTATGCTGATATTAAACAGATGTGTGCACTAGCTTGTCTTTACATACATTTGTTGTCTGAAAAGGGAAAATCAACAATAGGGAAACAGAACATATTACTTTCTTTTATTTCAAGGGGGGGAATAATAATTGAATCAGGTTCTCTGGATTTTTGGAATGCTTTCTCTAGAGTATTATATTCCGTTTTGGGCATTGCATATTGAATTTGGTTTTGGGCACTGAAACTCAGGAATTTAAATGAATAGTGGACAGTGCAGTACAGATTCAGCAGAGTTCAGCTGGGTTAAAAGGGTTAAATAATGAGGAGAGATTGGATAAATGTAATTTTATTTCGTAGTGTTTTAAAGCATTAAGGAGTAATCTAATTGAAGTTTTTAAAATGTTAAAGGTATATTTTTTTGGGAAATTAACAATTAAGGTCTCCTGAAAGGAGGTTCAATACTAGACCAAGCCCATTTAGGAGGGAAATGTAAAAGTACTTTTGAATGCAGGGTTAAGCAGAAATCTAGAATTCTTTTCCCTGAGGAGCTGTGATTGATTGATCATTTGAGATTTTGAATATTGAAATCAATAGATTTTGTTAGGTTAAGGTATTAAAGAATAAGGAGAAACAAACAAGTAAATGGTAATAAGGAATGTAGTAGCTATGGTCTAACTGCAGAAAAGGCTCAGGAAACTCAATAGCCATCTCCTGTTTGTGTTTATTTAATGACACTGCAGCAAATGTTGTTTTACAGTTTGTTTCAGGCTTACCATGAATTTGAAATATGACCTCAAAAAAGAAATTAATGATTGGGAGTAAATCCCTTTCATCATTTAATCTCCACAGCCATCTACCTGTCAATGATCTAACAATTTGTTCTTTTCCTTCCCACCCCCTTTTACTTCATCTTCAAACTTTTCCATATCTCCCCAATGTGTAAACTCAGTTCTATCACTACAGATGCTACATGCTCTCTAAGTGTTTCCAACATTTTCTGCTTTTATTTGAGATATCTAATAACGACTTATTATGTACGTAAGTGTACTTTTAAGCAGTATGCAAAGGCACTTACAGACATTATACTGGCTAGAGGACAGGATGTTGATACTTGAGTGAGCAACAGGACAGTGATCTAATGTAAATAAAAAGAATGAACAGAATTCTGACCAGTGATGCTGTCAGGCAGTGAATGTGTCAGGTACCTGAGAGATATGAGCAGACTTAGCCATTCACCTATATATGGAACAAGTGATGAAATTTCTAAAGAGAAACAATATTACTAATGTGCTGGGAAAGGTGCTGTGATACGTGAAAAGAAGAAAGTGATACTATTGCTGGTAGCAGAGACAGAGATGACTGAGATGGTAATTTACCAAGCCACAAACTACAGATGGGATTTCATATAAGAATATAGTAAAAACTTTGAAGGGTCATTCCAATCTTGAGATTGTTGTAACCGAGTTCATGGTAATGTACAAAATACAATGTATGATTGTGAATACTGTCATTACTGGTGTAAGTTATTAGCCACTGAGTTAAGTTTTACGTGCACAGTTTAGTGCATACAGTTGACGACAAGAAGATGGTGAAGGGGAGAATTTAATACAACATATTCAAACTCATGAAGATAATTATGTTGAAACAACAAAGCAGAACGGGATGTGAAGCCAATGTGCCTGAGACCTATCTGGGGAAGTGATCCACGGGAATTACTAGTGCCTGGAGTGGATACTTCAGAGATGTCAAGTGCAGCTTGCGGTGAAGAGTTCAATGAACAAGTGGAAGAATAATGAAAGTATATTTTTGTCTCATCTGTATGACAGGTTTCACTTCATAAAGATTCTCTCAACAGGCCTGCCATTCTTTAAGTAATAAACACAAGTTAACAAAAACTCTGATAATGTTATTCAAAGTATACTAGCAGTCACTTTTTAAAAAAAAATGGTTCCTTACTGTTTGCAGGCTTCTATGTACTGCTGCTTGCATAAGCAAATAAACAGAAGTAAAGCTATAAACAGAACATCCTTCACTGAAAGCAGTAATTCTCAGCCAAACAGCAGTCCCAGGTACAACAATATATCAAAGTCAAACTACATGGTACATTCAGTTCTTAAAGTTATGCTTACTTAGATACATTACACCCTTTTAAAAATGAAATACATCCATACAGAATTCATGGAAAATTGATACAAAAATTGGACAATTGCAGTGTTCCAGAGTGACATCATGGCTGAGAGGATATTCCTGGGGAATCATCCAGTGAGGCCATATGGGTGGAACTGAGAAATAAGAAAGAGATGATTACTTTGATGGAATTATACTGTAGGCCCCCCAATAGTCAGTGGGAGTTAGAGGAGCAAATATGTAGGAAGATCACAACTGCCTGTAAGAATAATAGGGTTGTAATAGTTGGGGATTTTAATATTCCAAACAACAACTGGGACTGCCATAGTGTGAAGGGCTTGGATGGTGAAGAATTTAATTGTGTTCAGGAAAAGTTTCTCAATGAATAAGTAGATGGCCTTACTGGAGAATGGGCAAAACTCAACCTCCTCTTGGGAAATAAGGCAGGGCAAGTGACTGAAATGTTAGTAGGGAGCACTTTGGGGCCAGTAACCATAATTCTATTCATTTTAAAGTAGTTGTGGAAAAGGATAGGTCTAGTCTACAAGTTAAAGTCCTAAACTGGGGCAAGGTCAACTTTGATAGTATTAGAGAGGAACTTTTAAAAGTTGATTGGGGAAGACTGTTTGCAGTTAAAGGGACGTCTGGCAAGTGGGAGGTTTTTAAAAGTGAGAGAACGAGAGTTCAGGACCAGCATGTTCCTGTCAGAGAGAAGTGCAAGGCTGACAGAAGTAGGGAAACCTAAATGACAAGAGATATACAGGCTCTGGTCGAAAAAATGGAGGCATATGTCAGGTTAGGCAGCTGGATTGTAGGGAGTATAGGAGCACACAAGAGGGAAATCAGGAGGGCAAAAAGGGGATGAGATAGTTTTGGCACATAGGGTAAATGAGAATCAGAAGTGATTCTACATGTACATTAAGGGCAAAAGAGTAACTAGGGAGACAAAAGATAGAGTCAAAGAATTATACAACATGGAAACAGACCCATCGACCCAACTGGTCCATGCTGACCAAAGTGCCCCATCCAAGCTAGTCCCATGTGCCAGCGTTTGGCCCATAACCTTCTAAATCTTTCCAATCCATGTATCTCTAACTGTCTTTTAAAAGGGTTTATTGTAGTTGCTTCAACCACTTCCTCTGGCAGCTCATTCCACATAGATACCACACATTCTGTAAAAAAGTTGTCGCTCAAGTTCCTATTAAATCTTTCCCCTCTCACCTTAAACCTATGCCCTTGATTCCCCAACCCTGGGAAAAAGACTGAGTGCATTCACCCTATCTAAGCCACTCATGATTTTATACACCTCTATAACATCACCTCTCAGTCTCCTTCACTCTAAGGAATAAAAACACACACAAAATGCTGGAAGAAATAACAAATAACCAGTCGACATTTTGGGCAGAGACCGCTCATCAGGATTAGAAAGGAAGAGGGAAGAAGCCAAAATAAAAAAGTAGGGGAAGGGGGAGGAGCACAGGCTGGCAGGTGATGGTGAGTCCAGGTGAGGGGGGAAGGTAGATGGGTGGGGGAGGGGGGAAATCCCTGAAAGTTTTAAATTTTCTTCTTCTCTCCTTTAGGTCAGACATTTCAATTTATAACAACTTGGTTCTCCAAAGTTTTCATCTTCCCTCAGGTTCTGTTGCCATTTGCCATTTGTGCTCTGGTTACCGCCCTCCTGCCACTAAAAAAGTTTCTCAATATTATCAAAGCCACTGGATATGAATACTTCTGTTAAAACTCCCCTTAAGCTTCACTATTCTGAGAGCAACCTGAGACTTTCCATGAGTCCCTTATCCCAGGAATAACTCTAGTAACAGATAGGAATGTATTAAGTGAATTTGAGGGTGGGTGGGATGTGGAGTCCTTACATGTACACTGGATCAGTCAACAAAAATGTTGTTTAGTGACCAGTGCGAGGGCACTAGGTTTGAGTCCAATCTGGGAAGGTGAGTTTTTAACAATAATGTGTTTCAGTGTCTGCAATTTACTTTATTAATAGTTGTTTTTATACCAATCCTTATTCAACACCACATGTTGCAACTTATTCAGCAGAGGATGGCACAATGACACAGCAGATAGTGTGGCTATCTCGCAGCTTCTTCAACCCAGGTTCGATCCTGACATCTGGTGCTGTCAGTATGAACTTTGCATGTTCTCTCTTTGGCCATGTGGGTTTCCCTTAGATGTTCCAGTTTGGTAGGTTGTTTGGTCACTGTAAACTATCCCTAGTGAAGGTGGCTGGAAGGAAAATCAGGGAGCGGTTGATGGGCATGCAAGGGAGAAAAGGTTACAAGGAAATAAGTGGAATAGATGATAATGCTCTGAGAGGTGGTATAGCTTCGATGGGCCAAATTGGCTCTTTCTATGCCATAAGGAAATATGAAACTATGACTCTCCAACAAACTAGCCAAAAATGATGATCCATTTGAAAACACACAGGTAAGACTATTTAGAACTGGCTTTATGTATTCACACTGTGCATTAGTTGCTGATGGATGGACCATTGCAGGAGTCAAAAGGGTGTTGTGTGATAAGTGACATCACCTCTACATATTAAGTGTGCAATGATGAAAAATGTAATGACTGAAGTTTTCAACATGTGCATGGTGTTCCATAATATACCTTTACCATTTGAAAATGTGCTGCCAGTTTGTTTACTGGCAATGGGTTTTGTGATTGAAAATGAAGACCTGTATTTTTCAATAAAAAGGCATCAAGTATTTTATTTCACAGATCACTGTTACAAAGTTTATGGAATCATGCTCTTATGAGACATCTCTATAACCCCCAGAAATTATTTTCAGAATAAACACTGCAGATCTTGCACGAAGCTTTGCTTGTTGTCAATTGAACCAAAGTGGAGTACAATGCACATACTTTCTGCATGCTTAGGGCAGAGTGAATAATAGGCAGAGGACAACTTTACAGCGGCAGCTGATTTCCAAAATAGTAAACTCATGTTAACATTCTATTAATGTTGTGAGAGTCTGATTTAAATATCTGTAGTTGGCCAGTTGGTCTGGCTATTCCAAGGATCCCTAGAATGTGGTGATAACAGGACTTGGACTGCCTCAAACTTTTAGGTCTATTCATTACATTTAAGATAAGATAAGATTTCTTTATTAGTCACATGTACATCAAAACACACAGTGAAATGCATGTTTTTGTGTAGAGTGTTCTGGGGGCAGCCCACAAGTGTTGTCATGCTTCCGGCGCCAACGTAGCATGCCCACAACTTCCTAACCCGTACGTCTTTGGAATGCTGGATGAGAGACCTTGTTCATGAAAACACTTAAAAAGAAAACTGATAGATGATTGCAGGAACAGGCAATAAAGTAATTTAGAAACAGGTCAGACACCAGGGATGTGAATTAAAGAACAAATTGAATAAGTTTTTTGATTTTTTTACATTGTTTCGAAGTGGTATATACCTAATGATTATTTTTACTGGATAGTTGTAGCCAAAATCTGAATTACAAGGTTCCACAGCAGCGCAGCGTGTCACCAGATAGTCCGTTTTTAATGTTGTTGGTTGATTAACCTGCCTGCCCCAGCAAAAATTCACCTGCCAGTGAGAATTTACTTGCTTTTCTCAGTGACACGAGGAGCTTGACATCGTAGAACACTGTAAGAGATGCTCTGTGTGGTTGTTTCATGGTCTCAGGCACTGCTGAACATCTATTAAACATTTTACTTAATGTACTGCAGAAAAGTTCTCCGGCTTGTGCTTTGTAGATAACACCTCAAAGTCCACAGAACCAGAATAGAAGCCTTCATCCCAAGAGACTATCTAAGAGGAAGATCATTGCACATAATCAGAAACATTGCCAGCCAGTGACTCCTTGTCTAGTAACTACCCACATCATTGCTTCATTCACAGTTCAGATTGATCATTCAGCCTTCTTGTTAGATGCTGGATGATATGGGGATCTGAGATATGCTGGATTCTTTTGGAGCAGAGGAAACTAACAAATTGTACCAATGTGAACTGTGGACCGTTGTTGGAAAACAAGCTTCTCAATGAGGCCCAGGGTTGAAAAGATTGATCTCAGATTCTCTGTGATCTGTTGTACAGAGCTACAGAACATGCAGAGCAGCAGTTCCAATAACTTAGATTGCCCAAAAACTGGCTGGAGGAAATAGTTTGTCTCAACTAAAAGAAAATCAAGATGCACCCTGTTGAAGGGATAAATCAGCTACCTCTAGGTTTGCACCAAAGCTGTGAGAAGTTGTGGCCTGAAAAAGTGCCTGTTAAATGGAAATTTCTGAAATTGACAACTCCAAAACTGACAGCAAGAGCATCTTTTTCAAGCTTCACATCATGTTCTCACTGAAGGTGAGGATGAGGAAAGTATTTGCAATCAGTCTGATTCCATTACAAGGGTAATAACTGCATTCACCCAAATGCTGGAGGCATCATGTGACAGCTGTAATGGTTTACATTATTCATAATAGGCCAAGAAAGCCATTCATCTAAGAGCCAGGGCTTTCTTTTGTTCAATAACTCATGAAGAGATTCAATGTGGTGGCCAAATTCACAGAAGCTTTAAGAGTGAACCATTCCAAGGAAGGGTGAAGCGTAGTAACATAAATTAACTTTTTTGCATTCATCACAGCTTCTACTTTTCCCTGGACAGGTCTCTGCTCATTCTTGTTGATGTTGAATACCAAAAACACAAATTCAGGCCATATACATGCGTACTTGTTCTGTTTCAGCTTGACACTATGCTTCTGTAACTCACTGTCTTCTCCAGCATACAGCTTCCCCCAAGGTTCTGGCAGGATTCAGTTCCTGTGAACTGTTCAGGTAATGCGGCCACAGACTGAGTTCCCACATGGCAGAAGATGCCTGCAGCCCCACAGGAGCCAGCAAATCCACACCGCTAGTCTCCCAAACGCTTGTTTGTATTTATGGGCTGTACATAAGTCAAGTATTTGTAAGCTGGGGAGGACCTGTATCACAGGATGGGAAAGAGGATATCATCCTGATTACATGGACACCACAGGACCTCTTCCAGCACCGGGTCCACTGATGGAAAAATCTTCAGGGCTGACTTAATCCCAAATGATAACTTGGTGTAAATATTAAAACCCTTTACATGTATTAATTCTGAGATAACCTGGTTCCTTGGTTAGATGTGACATAATTTTGTGTGACACAGATTATGAACATATTGAGAGCGCACCAATTCCATGAATAAATCTTGTGAGGTAGGTAGCAGACACCGGTCACCATCAAGGGTTCTGCTTCAGATTACTTTTATAGTTTTCACATGATCACACAGTTTTATCTGCTTTGTAATCTGCTTCCAGTGGGGTTGGTTTTGTGGGTTGATGTTGGTGGGGGTTATGGTTTGGTACCATGGGCAGGAACAGACTGAATGGTAAACGATGTTTTTTGTCTCAGTCTGGAATCATGTTAAAATGGTTTGTTGCCAAGGGAGTCCCCAACAACTACACATCAAAGTCTAATTACCCAAGCACATCAGCTCACATCTCAGTTTTGGCTTTAGCCACTCGGGTTCAATTCTCGCCGTTGTCTGTAAGAAGTTTGTAGGTTCTCCCCGTGTCTGCGTGGGTCTCCTCCGGGTGCTCCAGTTTCCTCCCACATTCCAAAGACATACAGGTTAGGAACTGTAGGCATGCTATGTTGGCCCAGGAAGAGTGGAGACACTTGCAGCTACCACCAGCATATTCTCAGTAATGCAAAAAGATGCATTTCACTATGTGCTTCGATATACATGTGACTAATAAATAATATATTGATGTTGCTATGTACCTTTCAGCTGATCTACCTGCTACCACCTTCCTTTTAAGCAATCAACAGTGTAGCTGATTGAGACAAACATTTGATCTGGAGGCTGTAGAGCGGAAGACTAGATTACTAAACACCAAGGGCTTGGAATCTTCTCCACATGAGGGTACACTGGGCACCAGTCATCTTTCCACCCTCCATTAAGCAATCAACATCTCCCTCACCTGAATTGTTAACCATTTCCCTTGCAATCCACCTGCTTGAAAGGTTTTAAATGGTTCAAACAAGGAAGTGAACATGGATAGACAGAACACTTCCCATGTCTATTATTTTCAAAAATGTCTTTTATTTGCGTATCACTTTGAGCATTTTCTGAGCATGCTTTGAAACTCCACAAAATATATTCCAGTAATTTCTCTACCTTAGACTCTGAACACTTAAATCTGGTTGTCAATTTCTGATTACTGGCCCCCCTTTCCCAACTCACTCCTTCCCAATCCCTCTACAGCTCTCCCCAATGATATACAGGCCTCCAGTCTTCAAGAAGTTTCAGGAACAGTGCATTCTTTTTTCTTATTCATTTGTTATTATTTTGTTATTTTGTCCATATTAATTGCTCTGTATATTTTTCAATTATTATTGAGGAAACTTCGGATTAATAGATGCCACATAAACTGAAATCTTATTCACCTGTTCAGACAGATGTTCGCAGTTGTAGATTCATTCAGCAACGAAAAAGGCCCTACGACTTATCTAGTCTGAACTGAGCACCAAGCACCCATTTACGCTAATCCTAGACTAATTCCATTTTATTTGCCGCAAATTCCCATCGTCCCCTGGATCCTACCGATGACCTACACACTCAGGGCGATTTACAATGGCTGATTGATTTACCAACCGGTATGTCTTTGGGATGTTGGAGGAAACAAGAAGAAACTCATGCAGTCACAAGGAAAACTATCAAACTCCACACAGATAGTAAAGGAGGTCAGGATTGAACCCAGGTCAATAGAGTTGTGAAATAGCAGTATTTAAAGAATCTTCTTTGGCCTTGTTGCTAGCAATTTTTATCAAGCAGTACTATTACAAAGAAAGATGAAGTGGTCATTGACATCGATGTGATCTCTGGCATTTTGCTGTATGCCATGCTGGCTGTTGTCTTTGCCATGTAAAAATCACTGCATTTCCAAATGATTCACTAACTATGATAGGTTTAAGAATTATCAGGCAGAAGTGATGAGCCTTTTGAAGAAAGTAAGTCTATTTTTAGGAGGGGTGAAGGTCTTCTTTTATTCTGAATTTTACTCAGGTCAGGTAAAAAACAGCAATAACTTCCAAAATTTATATTATCAAGAATATTTTTGCAGGAAGTTATTTAGTAAACATTGCCCTGGATTTTCTGGAATACTGCTGGATCAATGAAAAGACAGGCGTTGTACTTGTACATCTTTTACCACCATGACCCCAATGGAGTCCTTGTGATCTTACCATCTATGGAGAACTCCCAGTAGTAGTTGTGTACTGCTGCTTCACCAACTTTGAATGAGGAATTGGGAATGCCATTGCTTTTCAAAAGCTTGGCCCACCATTAAACCTACCAAATGTAGTCTAAAAAGCTTTCAAAATCTGTACTATTGTCTGAACATGGTAATAATGACTACAATAAGAATGTCTTGATTTAAGGGAGCATGCCATTTAATCAGATATGCAAGGAAAGAGGATCTAATGTTAGCTGAATAGCAAAAGTAATTGCTGAGTTCTGTCAGAACTTCTATGCTTTGAATACCTGGCACTTGACACAAAAGGCTGAGTATGAATATGCTTCTTTGTGCTAATAAATGTTATTGAAGTGACAGAGTCAGTGGGACTGCAGGCACTTCCGAATATAATTGGCCTGAAAATATGCAAATGAAGTGCAGTCCTGCATTAGTTTCAATTGAACTCTTCCAAAGGTGGTGTCGTATCTCACAGAATGTGAGGGCTGATTATAAGGTCTCAGCACAGTGTCAGTGGGATTGTTATGGCATTGTGCGTATTAGCATTGTTGTGTGGAAAGTTGCCTTCATGCCATCACTTTCTATGGAATATGTTGTTGTGGATGTCAGACTAAGTACATAGAGAACACATTACATGGGCAGGATATCTTCCATGACCTTGCAGATTAGGGAAAACTTAAAGTAGTGTAGCCATTTGAAGCCATGTTTTAAGTTCTAACTCCATCAGTTACCAACGAATCTAATCTGGACCCTTAAATACGCATCACATACTAGATGCACATAGGTGCACATGCTAATTGCAAAGGCTTGTGACTCATGTTCTCATGTGGCATATATATCAAGGATAAGTAGCCCTTAGAAACCAATAATGCAGAGCCATGTTTGGAATGTTTTAGATGATACAATTGTATTATCATCTGTTTAAAGCTCTCCATGTAAACTTCAAGGTCTTTTCCAGCACTGGCCTGTTTTATCCTTCACTGTTTGGCAGACTAGTGGTCGTGGATCAGCTGCCAATTGTACATGCTGCCGATTATCCATTCCATTGAAATCAAGCTGTACAGCTAATCTACTCCTGCCATTTTTAAGCCAGATGGTTAAGCTCTACTCCTATGTGTGATAGTTTGCTGAAAAGCTGCCAAGATTAGTCTTGCTTATTCAAAATTGAGTCCAATATTATAAACCATTCTTTCTTGTGAGGGCAAAGGTAATACATAGTTGAAGTAAAAATAGGAACAGGACTGTGAACAAGAAGTGAATAGTGTGGTGGGATTAGTTGTGACAAAAAGTTATCGCCTGCAAACATGAACAGGCCACAGATGCTGTTTGACCTGCTGAGTTTTTTTTCTGTTTTTATTGCCACGTTCAGCATCATTGGTATTTTTGTTTCCTGTCATGTCATTTTTGGATTGCTTCAGCAAGGCCTGGCATAGATAACATGGGTGAGTGGACATATTCTGTCCTGAGAACATAGTTTGATGGTCTTCAGCATGTGTTAAAGTGTTCATAAAAACTTTACCTTAGAGGAGTATAAAACTGGTTTGAATCAATCCTTAAGTACTTTAATAAAACATAAATCACAATCCTTGGACTCACTTGACATTACTAGATAATAATATGAAATGTTCTTCCTGGTAATTTTACAGCTCAAACATATTATAATAATCAAAAAGCACATTCCCATGATTTGGGAATAAAATATGCTCTGCTTATTTTTTAATGAGATAAATTATGCTGTAACCATATGGTTGTATATTTTACATAAATAAGTAGGGAAAGATGGGTACTTTATCTTCACCATGTCTGTCAGTCCATTTGAATTCTTTCTGCAAACACTTGAACTGTTATGTGAATCACAGCAGCTTTTTCATTAACTTTTCATCAATATTTTAAAATCTTCGAAAGAGAATTTATCACCTGAAATTGAGGCTACAGCTCCATTCCAACCCACCTAGCAACGTCTGAACAGATGAGCAGTTAAAGTTACCCAGGTTACTTACCAGCCTCCAGGATCCATGATATATGTGATTTTGACCCAGACTTCTGGAGGGGTGGTTAAGCTATTCACTCTAAGCTGTGGATCCTCATGGACAGATGAAGATCAGAGTCTGATTATCCTATGTGACTCTGACAGCTACTTTAAAGCAAGCTGACTGTGAAATCTTAGTTGATGGCATTAAACTGAAAAGCACACCACCCATGAAACATTTTTGACTTGAGTATTTTTAGGAGGGAAATAAAATGTCAACAGAATTTGACTGAACACCCATCAGCCCATGGTAATGTTCCCGTTCATAGGCTCTAAATCTTCCAATTCACAGAAGGTGACATGCTAATCCAGTGCTTTTTTCTGTAAATAATTTAATTGGGGGATTGATGACCACTCCTGAAAGCTTTCTGCCTTCTTTATAATCCCTTGACTTTGGAAATGATGAAGTTCTTCATAAAAATCCTTAAATAGCAGTCCCCTGGGGCAATGAGATACGTTAAGCACTTTATCTGCATTTTTTGAGACAGCTATTCCAGTGTTCACATTTCTCACTTGCATTAACTGTTGCTGTAATATATTTTCTACCACTTCCAATCACTGTATCTCTATCTTGTGTTGACTAAGATACATCTATCTGCTTTAATCTTGTTCTAATAATTGCTCCAGCTGTGTTATGTTTCCATCACTGCTTTTTCACCCCACCCATGTGGACTTTCTTTCCCTTGCAACCACTCACCTCCATTATATAAAAAAACTCAAAGCTCTTTAATTGATTTATGTATGGGAATCAGTTTGTCAGATTCCAGTCACAAGGTGATGAGCTTAGATAAGGAACATAAATGTAAACAAGGATGGTTTGCCAATGTTTGCATCATAATTATTATGGGAGAACAGCTGCTGAAATCATTCCCTAGCTTTTCTCTTTTATCCATATGCAATCATTGCCCGAAATATATGTAATCCTTACCCTAAATATTCTTTTAAACTACAGATGGGTTTCTTTAATGTCCATTGAATTATCAACAATCTGGCTCAAGAGCCTGATTTACATTTGTCAGGAAATGCAAGTTTGTGAGTAAAATTACAATTTCTCCATGACTGAAAGTGAAATAAATAAAAAATCATTTTGCCTAGCGCTTAAGCAAGAAATATAAGAAATAGGAACAGAGGAAAACTACTTGGCCTCTGGAACCTGCACTGTCATTCAGTATAAGCATGGCTGATCTTCTACTTTCATGCCATTTTCTTGCCTTAGCCACATATCCCTTGATTCCTTTAATTCCAAAAATCTATCAAGTAGGTTGGAATGAAATCAGTGACTAAGCCCCTACAGTCCTCCAGGA
Organism: Pristis pectinata; assembly: GCF_009764475.1. Taxonomy (NCBI): domain Eukaryota; kingdom Metazoa; phylum Chordata; class Chondrichthyes; order Rhinopristiformes; family Pristidae; genus Pristis; species Pristis pectinata. The sequence goes on from NC_067406.1 coordinate 101,599,392, forward strand.
TAGAAAATTACAAAGATTTAGCATCTTTTGAGACAACAAATTTCTCTTCATTTCAGTCCTAAATGGCCTATCCCTTATTTTAAGACTGTGATTCCTAGTTCTAGACTCCTCAGTCAGTGGAAAAATCCTTCCTGTTGAACCCTCTAAGAATTTAGTATGTTTCAATGAAATCACCTCAGTTGCTTCTAAACTATAAATAGAGGACTAGTCTAGTCTGTTCAATCCATAAATAGTTGTCCAAGATATCTTTATTTAATGCATTTCAAATAATATGAATATATCATTGTCTGTGGACAGAACTATTATTACTTATTATTATGTGTTTGCCATATTCCACAGGACTACAAAGTTTTATACCTAAAATAAAACAGTCAAATTCTTTTTTCCAAATTTCACGTACTGAACACCCTAAAATGCATTGACATGTAATTGTTTCTTTTGGTTCTATAGATGTTAATTTTCTTCCTAAAGTTAACTTCCTTAACTTTCTTAAGTTTTAATTTTAATCTTGAGTGTTACGAGCCAGGTTGCTACTTGGTGAGTGTCCCTTTAAGGCACCTGGACGGTAGTTTGGTTGTGTGTGTGGTTTTATCTGACGACTACAAGTGGGAGCGGTAAAAGCGACTATAACTGGAACATGCTGGCAATTGCACAGACAGATGGAGAGAGAGAGAGAGAGAGAGACGTGAGAGTTGGTAGCACTGACTGCCAGTCTCTGTATCTATGGATGAAGAACAATCGCGACTGTCACTTTAAAATCCATGTATGGATTTTTGGAGCAATCTGTGGAGTCCACTTTGTCATTAACCTGTACTGGAAAGCAGGGATATCTGTGGGTGGCAACGTATCAAGTGCCCTCGGTGTGGCAGATACTTCAGAACAAAACAATGGAGATCTTCAGCGATTGAGGTGTCGTATTGTTCTGTCGTGGAATCTGTGGATTTCGTAAACTCCTTCTCTCTATTTTCTCTACATTCTACTGTGGTTTTCAGAAACCTTTTCTCATCATTCCACTCCGTGACTTGCTGAACTGAACTTTGAGAACTGTTCCTAGACTTGGGGTTTGGCAACTTGCCACACACACACTTCGGGTTTATTTTGGTGTCAACGTCTGATATCTAACATTTGTATTTCTCTTATTACAAGTAGCTATTAATAAATAGATTCTAATATTTAAACATGGCTCATTGTGTTTCTATTGTTGCTGGCACGTAACATGAGCAATTATTTTTAGTGAGACTTCTGCTTCCTTTCCAGCTTAATGACATCCTTCCTATTGCTAGGCGACCAGAGCTGCTCACAATATTCCAAGTGTGCAAAGTTGAAACATGACGTCCCAACTCCTGTACTCAATGCCCTGACCGATGAAAGCAAGCATGCCAAATGTTTGTTTACCACCCTATCTACCTGTGTCGCTATTTTCAGGGACTATGTACTTGTACCCCTAGGTCTCTCTTTTATCCAACACTCTTCAGGGCCCTGCCATTTACTGCATAAGTCCTGCCCTGGTTTAATTTCCCAAAATGCAACATTTTACACTTGTCTGTGTTAAATTTCATCTGCCCTTCCTCAGCCCACTTCTCCATTTGAGATAACCTTATGCACTGTTCACTATACCACCAATTTTGGTGTCATCTGCAAACTTACTACATTCTCATCAAAATTATTAATATGGATGACAAAAAAAGGTGGACCCAGCACCAATTCCTGTGGCACACCACTACCACCTTCTGATTCCTACCATCAAGCCAATTTTGTCTCCAGTGGCTAGCTCATCCTGGATCCCATGTGATTGAAAATTTCAGACCAGCCTGCCACGCGAGACCTTGTCAAGGGCATTGCTAAAGTCCGTGTAGACAATGTCTACTGCCTTGCCCTTGCAATCTTCTTGGTCCCTCTTCTAAAAACTCAATTAAACTTACAAGACATGATTTCCCAAGCCCAAAGCCCTGCTGACTATCTTTAAACAGTCCTTGCCTTTCCAAATTCAGGTAAATCCTGTCTCTCAGAGTCACCTCTCGTAACTTTCCCACACTGGTGTTAGGCTCACTGGCCTGTAGTTCCATGGATTGTCCTTGCAGCCCTTCTCAAATAAATGCACAACATTAGCCATCCTCCAGTCTCCTGGTACCTCACCTGTGGCAAATGATGATACAGTAGCAGCCCGTACTCACGGAACTTGAACCGCCATTGGTGGCTGCGGGCGGACGCGGGCGGACGTGTGGGAGCGCGTTGTAGACTAACTGCGGGGCGGGCCTTCCGGCAGGAACTTTACATCACGTCTGCCGGAGAGGCTCTTGGGTACTTTTGCGTGCGCGCGCGCGTTTCGCTTGTCTCAGTAAAGCGTGGTCCAGTTCAGCCTCCACGTCTCTCAGTCTTCCTTTCAGCAACACGCCATGTTTGGCTACATTTGGTGATCCCGACACTTCCAGACGGCATTCGGAACCCGCGACATGAATTCCAACGACTCGCACAATGCAGTCTCGCTCAAGCTCCCGACTTTCTGGGCCACTCAGCCCCACGTTTGGTTTGAGCAGGATGAGGCCCAGTTCAATATCAGAGGCATTACAGCCGACGCCGCGCGGTACTACTACGTGGTCAGCGCACTCGACCAGGACACGGCAGGCCGGATCATCGACTTCCTGCACCATCCACCAACAGAGGACAGGTACGCTCAGATCAAGGCGCTCCTCATCTGCACTTTCGGACTCTCCCGCCATGAACGAGCCACGCAGCTTCTGCACATGGATGGCCTAGGCGACGGCAAGCCATCTGAGCTGATGGATGACACGCTGGCACTCATGGATGGCAATAGGCCCTGCTTTTTATTCGAGCAGTTGTTCCTCAAGCAGCTGCCAGAGGACATTCGCCTCCTCCTCGAGGGTGAAAATTTCAGTGACCTGCGCAGCCTCGCGGCCAGGGCGGACATCTTGTGGCAGAGTAAGCAACGGGGAGCGGCTTCCATCTGCCTAACCACAACCGCGCAGCCTAAAGCCAAGACCCCACAACCGAAGCCACCGAGACCCATGGGGGACAAGGATGAGGGTTCGGATCAATGGTGCTTTTACCATCAGAGATGGGGGTCAAACGCATGCCGCTGCCGTCCACCGTGTGCCTTTCCGGGAAACGCCGGGGCCGGCCGTCGCTAGTGGCTTTGACAGCTGGCCATTGAGACAGCCTCCTGCTCCTTTGGGACCGACACTCCGGGCGACGTTTCCTGGTGGACACCAGGGCCGAAATCAGCGTCCTTCCCCCCTTGAACATGGACACCTGTAATGTGGCCCCAGACCCCGACCTCACCGCTGTGAACGGCACCACCATCCGGACTTAAGGCTCGTGTACCATCCCGCTGCGTTTTGGGCCCAGCTGTTTTACCTGGACCTTCACAGTAGCAGCGGTGTCACGCCGTTACTGGGGGGGGGGGGGGGGATTTCCTATGGGCCAACCGTCTTCTGGTCGACCTGAAGGGCCGGCATTTGGTCCACGCCGAGATGTTCCAGACCTTTCAGCTCGGAGAAGACCAGTTCCCGGCCCTCCACCTAGACTCTGTCACACTCTCAGGTGATGAGTTCGCCAGGGCGCTGGTGGATTTCCCCTCCATCATCACCCCACAGTTCTCCACTACTGGTCCCAAGCATGGTGTGCAGCACCACATCCCCACACAAGGACCACTGCTGCATGCCCGAGCCCGTAGGCTACCACCCAACAAGCTCCACCTCACCAAGGAGGAGTTCCGGAAGATGGAGGAGATGGGGATCATCCACCGCTTGGACAGCCCTTGGGCATCTCCGCTGCACATGGTGCCCAAGTCCGCAGGAGGTTGGAGGCCCTGCGGGGATTACAGGAGACTCAATGACGCCACAACCGCCGACCGATACCCAGTGCCCCACATCCAGAATTTCACGGCGAACCTCCATGGGGCTACCATCTTTTCAAAAATCGATCTGGTCCAGGGGTGCCATCAGATCCCTGTGCACCCAGACAATGTGCCCAAGACAACCTTCATCACCCCCTTCGGGTTGTTCGAATTCTTAAGGATGCCTTTCAGCCTCAAGAACGCCGCCCAGACTTTCCAGAGGCTTATGGACTCGGTGGGGCGAGGCCTGGATTTCGTCTTCATCTACTTAGACAATATCTTGGTGGTCACAGGGAAGAACAACTTGGTTGCCAACATGCTGTCCTGCCCCCACATCCACTCAATGACCATCTCAGCCCCAGGGATCGACTACACAGCGCTGGCGCAGGCGCAACAGGTGGACACCAAGATCCCGGCCTACCCCACCGCCGTTTCGGGACTCCAGTTGGAGGACGTCCCCATTGGCCCGACAGCGGTTCGGCTCCTGTGCAACACGTCTACTGGCAGACCTCGGCCTGTGGTATCAGCAGCATGGAGGCGACAGGTGTTCAACACGTTACATGGCCTGGACCACCCGTCCATCCGGGCGTCTATCAAATTGGTAGCGGACAAATTCGTTTGGCACAGTTTGCGCAAGCAGGTCGGACACTGCCAGAACGTCAAAGTCCAGCGGCATGTGAAGGCTCCCTCCAGCAGTTCCATCCAATGCTCGGGAGGTTTCAGCACATCCACGTGGACATCGTCGGCCCCCTGCCCGTCTGCCGGGGTGCCAGGTATATCTTTATCATGGTCAACAGGTTCACCAGATGGCCGGAGGCCGTGCCGCTAGCAGACACGTCCACCGAGTCCTGCGCCAGGACGCTCATCGCAAACTGGATTGCCAGGTTCGGACTCCCAGTGGACATCACCTCCAACAGAGGAGCACAGTTCACGTCAGGTTTGTGGACAGCACTGGCGCAGCTCCTGGGCACCCGGTTACATCACACCACGGCTTACCACCCGCAGTCCAATGGTTTTGTCGAGCGGTTCCAGAGGCACCTCAAGTCAGCCCTGATGGTGCGCCTCAGAGGGCCCAACTGGACAGATGAGCTCCCCTGGGTTTTACTGGGCATCCGCATGGCCCCCAAGGAGGACCTGGGCACCTCCTCGGCGGAGTTGGTCTACAGCACTCCCCTGACGGTCCCCCGCGAGGTCGTGCCAGAGGCCCAAGGCCCAGCAGGGACACCGGCAGAAGTGCTGACGAGGCTGCGGGACAAAATAGGGACCCTGGCACCGTCCTTTATCCCTAAGGACCTCCGAGACTGTGAGTATGTTTTCATTCACAGGAGCATGCACAAGTCACCTCTACAGAGTCCGTACGAAGGACCCTTCAAGGTGATCTGGCACAACAGATCTACGTGTGTCATAGAGGTGGGGGGCCGCGAGGAGACTTTCACAGTGGACCGCCTCAAACCGGCACATTTGGACATTGAGCAGCCGGTGAAGGTACCCTCACCGCGCCAGCGGGGCAGGCCACCCAAGAGGGGCACACAGACTTGGGGTCTCATGCCCTCGATGGACATTTCTTGGGGGGGGTGGTGTAGCGGCCCGTACTCACGGAACTCGAACCGCCATCGGCGGCCGTGGACGGACGCGCGGGAGCGTGTCGTAGACTAACTGCGGGGCGGACCTTCCGGCAGGAACTTTATATCACGTCTGCCGGAGAGGCTCTCGGGTACTTTTGTGCGTGCGTGCATTTCGCTTGTCTCAGTAAAACGTGGTCCGGTTCAGCCTCCACGTCTCTGAGTCTTCCTTTCAGCAAAGCGCCGCGTTCAGCTACAATACAAAATATCTCTGCCAGTGCCCCAGCAATTTTTTCCCTAGCATCCCATAAGGATGCACTTCCCTAGGATGCACTTGGTCAGGGTCCAGGGATTTATCCATCTTTGTGGGCTTTAAAGCCTCCAGCACCTCCTCTTTTGTAATGTGGATATGTTTCAAGACATCACTATTCCCTTCTCTGAAATCCCTCGCTTCCATGACCAGCTCCTCAGTAAATACAGACAAGAAATAATCATTTAAGACTCCGCCCATCTTCTGTGGCTCCATGCTTAGGTGACCACATTGATCCTTAAGGGGGTTTATTCTAGTTACACTTTTGCACTTAATATACTTATAGAAACCATTAGGATTCTCCTTTACCTTATCTGCCAAAGCTATCTCATGTCCTCTTTTTGTCCTCTTAAATGTACTTCTACATCCATTATACTTCTTAAGGAATTTGTTTGATCCTAGTTGTCTATTCCTGACATGTGGCTCCTTCTTTTTCTTGACCAGAGCCTCAGTATTCCTCACGAACCAGGGTTCCCTAATCGTGCCAGCCTTGCCCTTCACTCTAACAGGAAAATGCCCTGAACCCTATCTATCTCACTTTTTGAAGACTCCCACTTGCCAGATGTCCCTTTACCTGCAAACTGCCTCTCCCAATCACCCTTTGCAAGTTCTTGTCTAATGTCATCAAAATTAGCCTTGGTCCAACATAGGACTTTAACTTGTGGACCAGTCTTATTGTTTTTCCATATCTATTATAAAACAAATAGAATTATGACCACTGGTCCCAAAGTGCTCCTCCACTGACACTTCAGTCACTTGGCCTGGCTCATTTCCCAATAGCAGTTCCAGTGTTGCCACCTTTCTAGAAGGGCCAATCACATCTGTTAGTCAAAGTATCAGTCAATTTCAATTTCTATGCCCCAGTTCTTACCAGGCTGGTGCAGCCTCTGCCACAGGCAGGGCATGAGGTTCTTAACAATGGCAGTCAGTTGGGTGGTGTGGAAGGTGGGCCATTTTTGATAGGCTGCTGTGTGCTCCCACAAATGAGAGGGGGTTTTGCATTTTTTTCACAGATGCTTTCGGAATGCCCTTGAATTGTTTCCTTTCTCCACCCTATAATCTCTTGCTGTCACAGAGTAGAGATTCTGTTTCAAGAGCCTGGTGTCGAGTACATGAACAACATTTCCTGCCCAGCAGAGCCAACTGAGTGTAACTAGAGCCTTAGTGCTGGGAATGTTGGCTGGGGAGAGAACATAAACATTGCCTTGGTTATTCTGCAATGGATTCATAGGATTTTGCGGAGAAAGTACTGGTGGTATCTCTCCTGTTCCTTGAACTGCCTGCTCTAGGTTATCCATGTCTCAGAGGCATATGGGACAGGGATCACTGCTGCCTGATAGACCGTGAGCTTTGGGCACAATTGAGGTCCTTATCTTCAAATACTCTTTTCCTCAGAATGCCCAAGGCTGTGCTGGTGCATGGGAATTGTGCAATTGTGAATCTCATCATGAATGGCTGCCTCCGCTGAGAGTTGGCTCCCAAGTTATGGAAAGTGTTCCTTATTTTCCAGGGTCTTTTATTGCTGGGGACAGGGAAGAAATGGGTTCACTATGAAATCAGATAGAGGACATCTATTGTGTAGTTGTTAAGAGCCATACACTTCAGGGAATGAATTGATGGCGACTTGGAGTTCAAAATCATACTGCAGCTCATGACTGAGGTTGGACAGTACTTTGTTCTGAAATGAAGGTAACATAAGCTGAGTGGTTTCCCATTTGTCCTGTAGGTAAGCTCCACTGCAGCAGCAAGCTTGTTAGATGTGAGCTGCAGATTATGGTAAAAAAAGATGAGAAAAGTTTTTAAATGGTGACACAGCCTTGTTTGATCCCAGTCTATACCGGGATTAGGTCTGTTGATTAGAGTCACATCTTGAATATTATTATGCAGTAGATGTGGATGGGAACATAGCTGCAGTTCTTGAAATCACAATAATATGGTGGGAACACAAATTTTGTCAAATGAATATGGGTTCATCATACATTTGATCTCAAAGAACCTATTTCAATGCAATCTAATTTCACACGCATGCGCACGCGTGCGCGCACACACACACACACACACACACACACACACACACACACACAAAAGAAAGCTTGCGTAGATTTGCAAAGGAAGCTAATTCTTACATCAACAAGCTTTTACCATTTCTCACAAAAGACTTGTAATTATGGACACTTCAAGAGCATTCTGCTTTTTCAGTCAAACTACCAGCCAATGAACTGTACTAGTTTCATCAGTGATTCAGACCAAATACATAAAATGACTTAACAAGGTAATGCTAATTATTTAAACACACAGAAATCCTCCAACCTAAAGCACACTCGTGATATATTAAAATGATGGGCAGCTGTGACAGAGTGCTAATTAGTCCAGTGATGTGTTCCATTTTCTAAATGGCAAGATCATCAATATTTCATCAGTGTGACTGCTGAAAAAAATTAACATCTGACAGTTTGAGTTTAGTAAATGAGCAGATAATGATGTGTGTCTGCTGGCTGACATCAGTATCCTTCAAGTTATAAAAGAAAATGTCATAATACTATTCACATTTTTATGGCTGCAAAGTTAGAAGGGTCAGAAGTATTTTGTGAAAGTTTATCTGTATTCTAATGAAAGTTCATCAACAAGAGACATTAAATCAATTTCTCTCTCTACAGATGCTACCTGACCTGTTGCATATTTCTGGCAATTTCTGTTTTTATTTCCGATTTCCAACATCCAGTGTATTTCACTTTTGTATTATCTTTAATCTAGTTCCCAACAGGATATATTCCTCAGTGAAATACTACATAACTTGTTGAACATCTATTTTCGCTATGCTTGTTTTGAACTGTTTTAATCCATGAATATGCACCGTCTTTTTTCTCAACATTTATATTTCCCCAGTATATTTTTTAGAAGTTTCAGTATTACACACTGCTCTCATCTCAGTATTACAAAGGCAAAAGCGAGAGCAGGCAAAATTGTAAAAATAGACTGACAAAATTGATACCAGAACTGAAAGAATATGTCTATCAGGATAAGCTAAGGATTTTTCTCCAGACAATATAAGCATAAAAGTAGAGCAGGGAGTTATCTATATTTGTAAATCTCTAGAAAAGGTTTTCTTGGAAAAACTGGTGAATTAGAACAAGGGGCTGGAGCATGAGTTGGGCTGGTCTTTGCTGACTGTTTATTCTCAATGAATGTATTGATTGCTCTTCTTCAGGTCTGTCATGTTCTTATGTTTGCTTGATGCAGCTTATACTTATCAGGAAGAATTGAAAGGCTAGTGGACAGAACAGAAAAGGCTGAGGGGTGACCTAATAGAGGTCACTAAAATTATGAAGATTTGATGTGGCAGACAAACACCCAGAATCATAAACGTTATTGATACAGCATCTGCAATGCAGCAAAGCACAAAGCTAAATGTAACCCTGAGCCGTATCAGGAGATAATAGAGCAGATAACCAAAGGCTTGGTTGCAAAGAGACAGGCTTTAAGGAACACTTTAAAGGAAGGAAGAACGATAGGGGAGAGGAAAGGTTTTAGGGAGTGGATTCCAGGGTCTTGGTAGCTGAAGGGATGGCTATCAATATTGCAGCAGTTAAAACTGAGAGTGGTCGAGGTTCAAGGGTTAGAGGACTACAGATATCTTCGATGGTTCACATGGTGAAAGAGGTTACCGAGGTATGATGAGACATGGCTATGGAGCAGTTTGAAACCAAGGATGAGTATGTTAAAGTCAAGATTTTAAGCTATTGTAGCTGTCAATCATTCATCAAGAGACTTGGTATGAGTGGAGACATAAACAATGGAGCTTTGGATGTGCTGAGATTTACAGGGAGTTAAGTGTCAGAGGATGGGCATGAGTGTGTTGTAATAGTCAAGTCTGGTAGTAATAAAGTCAAGAACAAAGGTTTTAGCAGTAAATTACATGAGATAGGATGAGACAGAATAAGACAAGTTTACTGGGGTGGATGGTAAAGATAAATGCCCAAAAGTCATCTTAAGATCAAAGATGATAGTAGCTTGTAAGTGATCTGGTTTAATCTCAGATGGTTCCTGGGGTAGTGGCCAGGGACAGAGGTTATGGTGGGGATAGACAAAACTACCTTGGGACTTAGAATAAGCTTGGGATTTTCCTCTGGTCAGTATAAGAATAAAAACAGAGCATGGTATTCTCTGTATTTGTAAATCTTTGAGAAATGTTTTCTTGGAAAAGCTGGAGGTTGGACAAGCTGTCTGATAATTTAGTGACTGGATGAGAGGTAGTGGAGAGGTAGACCTAGATCTTGTCAGTGTACATGTGTCACTCTTCTCCCACAGTTTCTCCCACATTCCCACATGATGAGCTGAAGCAAGTTAACTATGAGCTGTTCTCATCAACATTCACATGCAAGAACCCCTTCTATGCATTTAGCACAATGAAAACTTTCACTCCACTCAGGTCTTGCAAAACATCTTCTGTTGTCTTTATGGAGACTCCCTTTTAGAACATTCAGATCTCTTGGGTATGGACAAATTCTCAGATTGTTGCTTGATTTTGCAATGCATGCCAAACTGAATACATGAGGGCATTATCCTTATCCTAGCCAGTCACACCAAATTAGCTTTTAATTTCTCCTTGAGAGCTAATGGAACATGCCTTGATTGCTATACCATTGGCTGCTTCATTTCATGCAGGACTAGATGGTATTTGCCGTCTCATTTCCCTGAAGTGATTGCCTGGATTGGATCAATCATGATGTTGATGTGGTGCACCTTTATCAGCCCCAGCTACTGCACTGTAATACTTCCAAGTATAGGGGTGACATTTTTCTCATTTACTACAATGAAATCCACAGCACAACACTTGACTCCTTGTGTTCACCACCTTCAGAGTGCATCACCCAGTCAGCTTCAGTGTAGTCTTATTGTACATGGAAAGCACGTGACCTCTTGGTTTTAACTGCACCAACTACACTATGAGACTGATGACTTGTTTCAGGAAGAAATTTCACATAACATAAAGTCAAGTTGAAGTATCATTGCTTGTCCTTGCATTAGCACCTTGGTGTAGCTATAGCTGACAGGTGTTCCTTCTATAAAACTGATTTCCTTTGGCACCTGGTACACTGTGCTCAACTGAATCTGACACTGTGTTTCTCCCTGCACAGCTCAGCTCAGCTCATCCAATCCAATCATTATTATATATTTGTAGAAATAATTTTCATGCATACATTTTACTTATATCCAGGTTGTTTCTAAAGCTCTCATACTGCCATTTACAATACTTGAACATCAATGCCACTTGTAATTTCCTCATTCTGCTTTTTTGTCTCACTCTTCGCCCCGTGTTCTTCCTTCTGTTTGACATCTTACATTTCTAGCCAGGCTTTGGGTAGGGTGCAGCTCTGCTTGAAGGAATGCACATTTCTAGAGTTGGTCCTGTTTCGCATATTAGTTGTTCCTCAGGCCAGAGTCCCAGATTCCACAAACAATCTGATTTCCATGGAGATCTTGCAAATCTACAAAACTGCAATTATGTGCCAGCAGTCTTAACCCTGTTAGGAAAGTATCAAAAGGTTCTCTCTGCTCCTGATTCACTGCATCAAGATGCTGGTGCAAGGGCAACCAATGACATTTTCAGCTAGACTTAGGAACAAGTAGTGTTCAACTGTTTCATTTCTAGGTGGGTTACAATGTGCTTGTAATACATCTAGTGCATTCTTTAGAGTCTCATTTCAATGATTTATGGTATGAAGCAACTCTCTGAACTTGTAACCATTGAAATATAATAGAACATCTATTTTGGTCTGTTCTAGTTTATTTCAATATAGTGTAAAGTTTTCTTTTCACTCTTCCCCTTCTTTAGACAGGCTATTTCCCTGGAAATCCTCTCTTTATTCCATGATGTAGTATCTCACTTCAATAGCACAGCCTATTCTTTCTCATTGCACACCCATGTCCTTGAACAATTTTCAATCATGGTGTCTAAATTTCAAAGTTTCATTAACTAGCGCGTCTGACACCATATATCAGAATCACGATTGAAGATTTTGGAAGATTGCCAAGAAGTTAAACAAACAAAGTGTTTTATTAAACAAAATAATTTACAGAGGATGACAGAGCATTTTCTTTGTTGTGCCTTTTACTTTAATTCACTTTTCAGGTTGTGGAGGGGTCATAGACCAGGCCAGCATTTATTGCCTATTCCTAATTGTTCTTGAGAAGAGCACCTTGAACAGAACCACCTTGAACCACAACAGTGCTTCTGTTGAAAGTGCTGTCACAATGCTGTTGGATGGGGAGCTGCAGGATTTACTCCCAGTGATAAATAAGGAACAGAAATATATCTCCAAGTCAGGATATGTGGCAACTTGGATGGCAATGTGTTGATGGTGGTTTTCCCACGTGTCTGCTGCCTTTGTCCTTCTTGATGATAGAAGTCATGAGTTTGGGAGGTACTGTCAGAAAGCATCTGTGGTACATTTTATACCATTGCTAGACAATCAATCAGATCAAGTCATTTCAATACCCACATTATAACAATGTACATATGGAGAAGAGTTGATCACATGATAAGATTCTTAAAGGTACATACATCTAATATTACATAAGCCATTTGCTTTTGGATAATAGCTGTGGAAGATGAGAGTAATGTTCACTTGGACTTGCTTCAGACAGATCTAATGGAAAGAATCTGAACAAAAGGGAGTTAGAATGAGAGCTGTACAATGGGAGAGCCCAGGCTGAGAATGAGTAATGGTTTTAATGCAGGCCAGGACAATAAAAGTACATGGTTGAGAACCATTTTTCACTCTGGTTTTGTAGGTTCTGTGGTGACTGATTTAGCCAGTGCGGAGACTAGACTCTCCCCTAGATGAGTTCTGAAGATTAACTCTAGTCCAACAGGTAACTTGTTGGAATTCAGATTAATAGCAGCTTTACAGTATAACTGTTTTCCCTGACTTTTCCAAGTATGTTATAATAGCTTTCTTCAAATGTTTACCTAATTCTTTTTAAAATGCTATAACTGCCTATTGTAAAATCACTGTGGTACATTTGATCATTCATGCATGAAAAGTAAATCTCCTTGGATGATGGGGTAGGTGAATGGGTGGGTAGTTTGTGGGGCAGAGTGCTGCTGATGCAGTGTCTCTATATGTTCCTGATTCATGGTCTCAAGATTCTCAATCCTATCATGAATGTTTCTTTTTCTCTTAGAATAGTCATGGGCAAGAGATACTCTGGAGCCAGTGCTGTATTTCCTCAAGGAGGCTTTGAACACAATTTTGAATCTCTTTCTTTGTCTGCTTGGTAATCTCTTTACATGGCAGGGCTTGGATGAGAGTGTCTGCTTTGGGTGTCTGGTATCAGGCCGTCTAATGACGTGACTGTAACCAGGGCTTCAATGTCAAGAATGGTAGCCTGATAAAGGACAGTGAGTGTGGTTTGCTAATCCTTCCAGTGAACTTGGAGGCTTTTGCAGAGACATCACTGGTGGTCTTTTTCCAATGCTTTGAGATGCCTGCTGTAGGTTCCAGGTCTCAGAAGCATATGGCAGGGCAAGGATCACTGCTGTCCTGTAGACCATGAGTTTTGTGACAACTCTGATGTCTTGATTTCAAATATCCTTTTCCTCAATCAACCAAAGGCTGTGCTGATACATTGAAGGTGATGGTGAATTGCATCATTGATGAATGCTTTCACTGAAAGCTGGTTTCCGAGATGTGGGAAATGGGTCACAGTGTATGCTTTGGTGCTTCACATTGATGACTTGGGTGCTTAGCCTCAGAGTCTGCATACATGAAAGCGTTATATTCATACTTCAGTTCGACTGCTGAGGTTTGGGTCACAGTTACCGCATGTCATCCTGGAGGTTGAACAGTTTTATGTGAGTTCTGAAGATTAGTCCAGCAGGAAGTTTGTTGGAGGTCAGATTAATACCAGCTTTACAGTATAACTGTTTTCCCTGACTTTTCCAAGTATGTTATAATAGCTTTCTTCAAATGTTTACCTAATTCTTTTTAAATGCTATGACTGACTATTTCAAAATCACCGTGGTATGTTTGATCATTCATGCATGAAAAGTACATCTCTCTGTCTTTTTTAATGCTCTTACTATTATTCCTAAATTTATGTCAGATCTTCAGTTATTCATCAACCAGTGGAAATAATGGCTCAGTTTTTAAACTGAAAGGTGTTTCCAAGCAAGAGGGAGGGATTGTGTGGGTATAATGATTAACTCTTGGGATATTAAATTGTTTTAGCCTCCTTACCCAAGGACAGTTATAATTAGCAAGAGTGGAATGAAGGATAAAGGTATTTGTCCCAAGAGGAGAGATTGAATAGAATGGCCTAACATCTTTGGATTTTCAGAGAATGAGAAGTAACCTAATTGAATCACATAATATTTCTGTCAGGGATTGACAAGGTAGGTGCTGAAAGATTGTTTTTCCTGGCCAGAGAGTAGTGCTAGGAGGTATAGTTTTAATATAAGGGTTTGGCTAGTTAGGACTGAGATGCGGGTGAGGTTAGAAGTTCAGTGGGGTGTTGTAAGACAAGTTCTTTAAAGTCTCAAAGGGCAAAGACTCTGGACACAGTCTTTGGAGTAAAAAATGATTTATTCACAAAGACAGATGCAAGACAGAATGAACGGGAACAGATGCACACTTACACACACACACACAGGTGATCGTGAACTTGGGGGAAATCGCAACAAGGGTGAGATGCACGCATGCACACACACACACACACACACACACACACACACACACAAAACAAACTGGTTACAAGTGATCAAGGAAGAAACAATACAATGCCTGACCCCCTGACTCAGTGCAAGCATCGGTTCTGCGCTCTTGGGAATCTACTTAGGACGTTCCTAACCCTTGTGGAAGTGCACAGTCTTACCAATGGTCTCTTCAGCATTGTTTCACGATTCCTGGAGCAATCAAAAAGAGAGAACCAAGCACATGCGGCACTCTTTATAGTGCTGGAGGGCTGAGTGGAGCCAGCCCAGGTAATTCAAACAGACCAATGGCTGGGGACCAAGGACAAAGGTGCTCAAATGTCCAATACTTAGGTGTGCACTAATAGATGGGGGTGGAGCCAAACCTTGATTGACAGTGATATACCTTTCGACAAGTAGGGGGCTGTGCACTGTCGTGTGACAGCCACGACCTCCACAATACATGGGGATAATTTATTGATGAAGTTATCTGCTTGATAGCTTAATAAGAGCAGTTAGAAAGAGATAAAAAGGACTAAGAAATGTAAAAGCTTTGAAATGAGGACAGATAACTTTATTAATATCTCTCCTCACAGCAACCCTGGCCTCACCCTATCAGAGATATTTCCATTGTCCTGTCCATTCTCTCCACCTCTGCAACTTAAAACTAGCTTGTTTCCTCTCTTTCCCAGTACTGAGAGGAGTCATCACCTGAAATGTTAACTCTGTTTCACTTTCCACAGATACTGCTTGACCTGCTGACTGTTTCCAGGATTTTCTGTTTTTATTCAAGGAACTATGAAGACTGAATTCCATATAGACAAGGATCAGCTGTGATCTTACTGAGCAGGCATGAGGATCACAAGATCTCCTTCTGCTCTGAATCCTAATCCTACTATGAAAATTAGAAGTCAATTCAGTGGGTCAGAATTTGTAATTCCAACACATTTAAAGCAAACAATAGACTGATCAGTTTTGCCTCTTGGAGCAACTGGGTTGATGCATGCTCACATAATGTAATCTTACTGGATTTGAAGGGTCAATGCACCAATGGAAACTGGAAGGAGAATGAAGTGTTCCCAATGGATCCTGCACACGGAGCAAGGGTGGCACCCAGATTTAATGACTCTTCCCTGGATTTATAGCTGGAGAACATAATTTTCCACCATTGATATGAGGGAGGAACCCATGTCTTTCACCAAGAAAGTATTTTCTGAGGATGATGGGCAGGTGAGTAGCAGGAGATTCATATCCAGATCATGGATGCAATGCATCAGGTCATCGATTAACTGACCTAAGCAGGATAGGGAAAATGAATACATTTGTTTAGCTACATCTTTAGGTTTAAAACAACCAACTCCCAGAGAATAGGTTGACCATTTAAAAATTACACTGAGGTTAGGAACCTATCATATAGATTTAAACCAGGTTTCACACACCTCTGAAAATCCAGCAACTCAAGGGAGATGAGGAAAGATTCTAGGGAAAATGAAGAGCCTTAAGAGCACAATAGATGGGCCTAAAGAAGTAAAGGTCATTTTTTCTTCCACACCTAAAAAAGGGTGATGAGCTGCTTTCCCCTTTGTCACTTCTGCTGCACAATGTACAGATTGCAGCACACAACTATTATTCTGGGCACACTCACTGGTGCTCACTGAAGGACAACCCCAAAACTGTCACAACAAGCACTAGATTCCTTGACACACTAAGTGGTCACACAGCTCTCATTACAATGCTCCTACACTTCAATGGTGGAAATATATATATTGTGATCTGTAATAACTCCTGGTTGCTGAAGGTGCCCCGATTCATATGTATATAGTAGATTACACCCTGTGCCTTGGCTAGTGAGGTGAATCTGTGTGCTTCCTTATCCTGGTGGTTGTCATCAAAGAGGAAGCTTATATATCTCTCTTGTGGGCCCCTGCCCTGTGAATATGTGAACTGGGGCCATTTGTCATGTGGGCCGCCCTCCTGCAGATCTGTAGATCTGACTCCTGCAGACCCTTCCTCTCTGGTACACATGCTGACAATAATACAATGTGCTGGGACATCTAACCTGTTGCTCACTAGCTTCTTACTCTATAGTAATAGCTATAACTTGCATTACTGCAACCTGTCAACTAACCCCACTGGGCTGTTGAACTGCAGCACCTCCCTCCAACGAAGCCCATACCATGGTCTCCTTGTCTTGCGCAGAAGGTCACTTGTCAAAGGCAAATGATGTGCATACCCCTGGAAACTTGATAACCAATTTGATAGGCAACAGAGATATCTGAATTTCATCATTAGGGAACCCGGGATGATGAAGGATATTAAGGCTCTGGTCAGGAGAAAGGAGGCATGAGTCAGGTACAGGCAGTTGGGATCAAGTGAATCCCTGAAGGAGTATGGGAAATGCAGGAGTATACTCAAGAAGGAAGTCAGAAGGGCAAAAAGGGGGCATGAGGTAAAGGGGGCAGAGAAGATTAAGGAGAATCCAAAGAAATTTTATATGAAGGGAAAATGAGTAACTAGGAAGAGAATAGGGTCCCTCAAAGACCAAAGTGGACATCTTTGTGTGGAGCTGCATGAGATGGGTAAGGTCCTCACTGAATAGTTCTCCTGTGTTTACCATGGAGAAAGACATGAAGACTTCAAAACTTGAGACAGTTATGGGGATATCTTGGGGATAGTTCACATTGAAGAAGAGGAGGTGCTGGATGTCTTAAAATGTATCAAGGTAGATAAACCTCCAGGACCTGATCAGGTATATCCAAGAATACTCTGAGAATCTAGAGAAGAAATTGTGGGAGCCCTGGCTGAGATATATGCATCGTTGGTGACAGATGAAGTGCTGGAAGACTGGAGAATGGCTAACGTTGTGCCTTTATTTCAGAAGGGCTGCTAAGAAAAACCTGGGAACTATAGACTAGTAAACTTAACATCTGTGGTGCATAAGTTACTTGAGGAGATTCTGAGGAATAAGATATACAAACATTTGGACAGACAGGGGTTGATTAGGGATAGTCAGCTCAGATTTGTGCATAGGAGATAATGTCTCACAAATTTGATTAAGCTTTTTGAAGAAGTAATCAAGAAAGTCGATAAGGGAAGGGCGGTAGATGTAGTCTATATGTACTTCTACAAAGCCTTTGATAAGGTTCTGCCTGGTAGGCTGCTATGGAAGGTTATATTGCATGGGATCCAGGGAGAGCTAGCTAATTGGATACAGAGTAGTCTTGATGTTAGGAAGCAGAGGGTGATTGTGGAAGATTGTTTTTCTGAATGGAGGCCCATAACTAGTGGTTTTCCTCAGGAGCCAATGCTAGACCCATTGCTATTTGTCATCTAAATCAATGATTTGGATGAAAATGTACAAGGCGTGGTTAGTAAGTTTGCAGATGGCATGAAAATATATGGTGTCATAGACAGTGAAGATGGTTATCAGGAATTACAGAGGGATCTTGATCAGCCGGGTCAGTGGGCCATGGAATGGCAAATGGAGTTTAATTTGGATAAGTGCAAGGTATCGCACTTTGGGAAGATCAATGAATGTAGAATTTTCACAGTGAATGGTAGGGCCCTGGGGAGTGTTGTAGAAAAGAGGGACCTAGAATTACAAGAGTATGGTTCTCTGAAAGTGACATCACAGGTAGACGGGATAGCAAAGAAGGCTTTTGGCACACTGGCCTTCATCAGTCAGGCCACTGAGTATACAAGTTGGGATGTTATGTTGCAGTTGTACAAGAAGTTGGTGAGGCTGTATTTGGAATATTATGTTCACTTTTGGTCAGCCTGCTATAGGAAAGATGCCATTAAGCTGGAAAGAGTACAGAGGAGACTTATGAGGATGTTGCCTGAACTCAAGGGACTGAGTTATGGAGAGAGGTCAGGATTTTATTCACTGGAGTGTAGAAGAATGAGGGGTGGTCTTATGGAGGTGTATAAAATAATAAGGGGCATAGACAGGGTGAATACACACAGTTTTTTTTTCCAGGGTTGGGAAATCAAGAAGGACATAGGTTTAGGGTGAGAGGGGAAAGAATTAATAGAAACCTGAGGAGCAACTTTTTCACCCAGAGTGTGGTCCATATATGGAATGAGTTAGAGGATGTGGTTAAGGCAGATACGTTAATAACATTTAAAAGACACTTGTACAGGTACATGGATAGGAAAGGTTCAGAGGGATATGGGCCAAATGTGAACAAAGGGGACAAGCTTAGATAGGATCTCGGTTGGCATAGGCCAAAGGGCCTGCTTCTGTGCTACGTGACTCTATGATGCTATGACTCTATGACATCTATTATTAAGGAATATTAGGGAACTGGGATGAAAATTTCCTCACTGGGAGTTATGTTATTGCTGATTTTATGAACCCGGCAAACTGTTTTATAACCTACATTATGAGTATAACACAGAGAATTTTACTCTACAATATTAAACCTAATAACTTATTTTGATCATATTCTGATGCCTTGAGTAATTAATTTTTTTAATGAGGTTTGAATATAATTTTGTTTCAGCAAACTTTCAATAGCAGCTCCTGTTTTGTTGATAACATTAAACTGTTCGATCTTTCCAGGGAATTGACGTGCCCTGTTTTTGGCTGGAACATGCAAAATTTATAATTCTAGGTACTCTGCTACTAGTTCTGCTGATTTTAAATTCCTGAAGTGTATTACTGCACAATTAACTTTGCAAACAAAAACTGGGCCAACTTAGAGGCTGTGCCGGAGTGTGAACATATTCCTTTATCCAGTAGCCCATTTGGTATTCCCTGCATTGGTATTAGGCCATGGAGTGGGCTTTTATGTGCCATATCTCCGTGTATAAGAGGTGTGTGTTACAAAGAGGTGCGTTAGCAGTGCGGATGGAGAAGCCAAGGATAAAGGTTGGTGTCCATCCTGGCATCACTTCATTCAGAGTCATTGGCATATCAGCTGTATATAATCAGTAATCAAGCTGAAAATAAGGCCCCCCGTAGGAAAGAGTGACGATAGAATGGTAGAATTTTTCATTAAGTTTGAAGAGATGTGATTCATTGTGAAACCTGCAGTTTCAATACAAAGGAAACTATGAAGCTATGGAGGGCAGTTTGGCTGGGATAGATCTGGAAACTACATCGGAGGCTATGGTAGTGTACTGGCAAAGCCAGCATTTAAAGAAGTGATGCATGATTTGTAATAAATACGCAAAATATCACAAAATCCAAGGCTCAGCTGGAGACCCCATTTGCTCCCAGGATCTTACTCAGCCAGAGATCTCCCAATTCTATCCACTATTATGTGCACAGCTATAGCGTCCAATGATCTGGCCACCCTCCACAATCTTCTCTGATCATCGACCCAACCAATTCTTATGATTCCCTCTCTGAACTATTGGACAGGTAAGGGACTAGGGGAGCAGGTAGTTGGAAGGTTGCCAGTTCAATTGGGCGGCGCGGCTCGTTGGGCCAGAAGGGCCTGTTACGGTGCTGTATAAATAAATTATAAAGTTTAAGCAATTTCCCAGTTTGGCCATGTTCTGACACAGAAAGAAGGGAATTACCAGCAATTATGGTAACTGCTGGTTGGTAGGTCAGTGATGGCTTATTTACATGATGCAATTGCAGTTTAAATATCTACATTATCTCTGGCTCAGTCTCCCCTCTCTTTCAATGGTCAGTGCCTCCTATCAGATTTCAATTCCAGTGAGAGATTGTCAACTACCTAATTATGCACTCCAATTCGTTCACTAAATACTCTTCAAATTGTTGAACCATCAGAGTCATCTTTATTCCTTTCTTGTGGTCTCCTCCTTTTTCTCTCTTGCATGTGAAGGTCAAGCACAGCAAGTTTATGGTCCTGTGGTGTAGCCACAGAGAGAACCAAGAATTAAGGATTGAACATGATGGGCCGAAATGTGATCCCAAAACTGGGTGGTTTGGGATTTGGAAAGATGTTAAAGAAAACAACTGTAAACCTAAACCCAAATCCACTTCCAAGTCATATCCAGGCTTAACTGAGGTGGGTGAAAGTGTAGGCAGGGAGGCAACATTTTAATGAGACTATCAATATTTGATTTAATCTGCTTACCATGCTGAAAGGAGGTGAAAACAGTTTTGGTGAGAAGTTAAATGCCTTTACATGCTCCATAGCCTCGTACCTTCAGCCAGCCCATAACCCCTCCCCAGGTCAGAACTCCAACTCCAGTTGCTGCTGGTTTTGGAGACTGGACGTTTCTGCCCCCCAACCCACCCCAACCCCTCCTGACTGCAGCAGCCAACTTTAACTGCTGTTATGGTCTGTGGTGCAGTGCTTGCTGCCAGCTGAAACTGAGGCCTGTCAATCAGGCTGATTTTCAGGTGGAGATGCAACTCATGCATGCACTCAAAACTTCACTGGATGCAAGGAAATCCAAGCATTCAGGTTTTCTGATGTAAACTCTGCAGTCTTCCCCCTAAGCAACCCTCCTACCCATCCCTACCTCCATCACAATATCATCTTGATATTACTGCTAATTTAGCATTTTATCAGATGTTCTCTCTTTAGATTTATATTCGAACAAATAACTAAATGAACATCAAAACAAAGAATTCTTTCTGGTCACTTGTTTTTCTACCAAATGAAACTAATCTATTTTTCTGTTAAGAAACTTTCAAAGACAGTCATTACTTTGAGGGTTAACCTGCAACATATTGTTTCAGTGATGTCTGTTCATGGCATAACCCTTGTTTTATTTTATTTTATATGCTTTATTTTGATATAAATTCTGCTCAAGTGAAACCTCCACTTCCCTGTGCTCGATAGAATAGGGTGCTGGCATGTTAAAATCACTGAGATATCAGTACTCCCATATTGGCTAATCCACCCATCTGCCACCATCTTAAATTATGGTTTCAACATACTCTCGAGACTCTTATCACAGGTAGGAAAGTCAGGAATCCTCAAAGAACGCGGACTGTTGGTGCAACTCAAACGAGCAGAGAGAAAAAATACTGTTCCCTCTGGCAGATGGGTCAGGAACTTGGTGACAGAGAATGCAGACATAAGAGTCAAAAGTAACATTGGGATGTTTTTATTGCACAGTGAGTAGTTGGGGTCTGGAATGCACTGCCAGTAGTAAAGACAAATTCAATCATAGAATTCAATAAGGAATTGGATAAACATCTGAAAGGAAAAGAATTGCAGGGCTTTGGGGAGAGGATGGAGGACTGAGACTTTTTTAAATGTTCTGATATGGAGTTGGTACTGATTTGATGGGATGAACAGCCTCCTTCTGTGTTGTGGCTGTTCTGTGATTTTGTGAACACAGTAGAATTTGCTGGCAAGCTGGCAGTGGGAAGGAAGGAAATATTCTTGTGAATGTTGTGTGAGTCAGGAGGCTGGTCCCCAAGATCAAATGCTCAAGAATTCTGAAACCAGTGGCCATATTCAGCTCTAGAGCTTCCACCCCTAACTACCAGCCATTTCCTTGGGTTCTGACAGTGGTCTCCTGAAACTAAAAAAAATTGTCCACCAATGACGATTCTATTTGGGTTTTAGCTTGACTGCAAATACATAAATAGTAGAACCTTATGGCACAGAAGGGGGCTTTCATGAACTTGCTGACCGGTTTAGTCCTACGTCCCAGCTTTTACTCCTTTACCCTGCAAATTAGCCCTCTGTAAGTAGATGTCAAATTGCCTTTTGAAAGTTCCTATGGTATTTGAATCCACCACCCTTATAGATAACTCACCACGCTTTTATCAACCTTCAGTGTGAATCTATTTCTCCTCATTTCCAATTAGTTCTTCGGCAGATTATTTTGTGATCTCTGGTTGTCAGTCACTTGCCAGAGGTGGTAAGATTGGAGAGAGTGGAAGGGTTCACTTTGAAGCAGACCAGGTTAACAGAAACCACATGGAAACATTCAAGATCATGAGGGCTTTCAGCAGGGCAAGGAGTGAGAAACTGCTTCCACTGCAGGGGCCGTTCACAGTCAGGGGAGGGTACCTGGAGTTTGGTTTGGGGATCAGAGAATGCACACTTATCCAGGTCAACAAGGAAATCATGAAAGAGAAAGTAAAAATATAAAAATAAAAAACTCTTAACTCCTGCTTTCATCCTGGTAAACCTTCTCTGTGCCCTCTCCAGGACTTTGACATCCTTCTTAAAATATGGTGGCCACATTTGCAAACACTGCTTCAACTGAACCTTAAGCAGTGGTAGTTTTAGCATGACATCCTTATTTTTGTATTCTTTGCTCCAATTTACAAAACCAAGAATCTTGTACATTTTCTTAAACTCATTCTCAACTCCCTTGACACCATCAAAATTTGTGAGCTGTACTCCCACCTTTGTTCTTGCAGCCCCCTCAAAATAGCACTACTTAGATTGTATTCCTTTCTCGTATTATTCCTTAAAGGGACACAATGTTGCCCTTAACTGCAATAAATTATAACACCCAGTCTGTCAATTTTCTCCTGAAGCTTGCTACTATCTGGCTCAGTGTTCACCACATTGTAGTTTCATTTTATCTGCAAACGTTCAAATTGTATTCCCTATACCAATTTGACTTCAAACACAGAAAAATAGAAAATAAGAGCTGAAGTAGACCATTCAGCCCTTCAAGTCTGCTCCACCATTCAATATGATCATGGCTCAATACCATATTCCCACTCTCTCCCTTACTTTTTGATGCCTTTTGCATCCAGAGATGTATCTATTTTTGAAAAATGTTCAGCAATTTAGCTACTATAGCCATCTGTGCTAACAATTTGCCTCATCTCAGTCCTAAATCTTCTGCCCTGTCACCTGAGACTGACCACTCATTCTAGACATCCCAAACTTCCTCCCTCATCCAGTCTGTCTAGCCCTGCCAGAACTGTGTAAGTTTCAATTGGATCTCCCCTTATTCTTCTAAGCTCCAGTTCACTTAAATTCTCCTCTTACAGCAGTCCCACTATGCCACATGTCAGTCTGGTGAATCTTTATTGTGCTCCTTCTATGGCAAGTAAACTAAAATAACTAAAACATAAAACACATAAATTTTTGATGCCATTAATCTAGACTGAAATCAGCAGAGGAACTAACCTTCCCCTTTATCTTAAAAGAAAGGTCCTAGAAGTCCAAATGAAATCAATGGGTTGGCAGATTCTGAGCCACCTCTGAATTTGTTCATGGTTCTGACACAGAATCTGATGGGTAATTCCCCAATGTAACTGCTGGGGATTCTCTCCAAGCCAGAGACTGACAGATTCAGTGGTCCATATCTGTCAGTTAAGTTCTGTATTTCTGCTTTCGACAATGCAATGCAGGTGCAGATGTCCCGAACTTGCTTCCATTGAAAAGGATCAATGCTGACAGTTCTATTTGGAACCACTGTCATTTACCAGCAAGATCCAAAGTCTATAATTTTAATTCTGACCTCCGGCAGAGCCCACTGCACACATGTCCCTAGTCTAAAAAGTATTGGTTAGCTTATATTCACTGTCTCCTACCCATAGACAGTTATGTTTCCAACTTACCACTGTGCCCTTAATTGCGTATGTGCTTCTATTTTCCAAAAATGAATCTATTGTGGCACTTTATGAAATGCCTTTTGAAAGTTCATATTTTCGACATCTTCTCCTTGTCCTTCATTGACCTTCTCCATCACTTCATCAAGTGATTCTCTGAAATTAAAATAGCTCAAACTTCATGGAAGCACAAACAAAATGCCATGATTTTGTATTTTAAATGAACATCTAAATTATTGCTCATTTATTATTCTTAATTTCAGGGTATCTATATTAGCAAATGTCATTTTCCATTACTGTTAACTTGTCAATGATGTTATTGACAGTGTATGGAAGAATTCCTTTTATAGTTATGTTTAAGGTGCAGTCAGTCAGAAATTTCCTGATTGATCTCATAATCTGAAATGGCAGGCACGGTAGCGTAGTGGTTAGCATAACGCTATTACAGCGCCAGCGACCCGGGTTCAATTCCCGCCGCTGTCTGTAAGGAGTTTGTATGTTCTCCCCATGTCCGCGTGGGTTTCCTCCAGGTGCTCTGGTTTCATCCCACATTCCAAAGACGTACGGGTTAGGAAGTTGTGGGCATGCTATGTTAGTGCCGGAAGCATGGCGACACTTGTGGGCTGGCCCAGAACACTCTATGCAGAAGATGTATTTCACTGTGTGTTTCAATGTACATGTGACTAATAAAGATATCTTGTCTACTTTTCAAAAACAGATTTATGATTAATCTACATTATGTTAATAACTTGAGATGTTCAAATTTGAGAAAAAGATATCTATGGATAATGGACTCCGAGTTACAAATATGAAAATGTGAACTGGATCTGTGTTTTAGATGTGTGGAATGCTTAGGCATTATATGCAATCATCTCTAACTCCCATGTTTTTTTGTCACTGATACAGTATAAAATTCAGACCAGCCTATTAGAGGCTTCTTGTATGTGTTAATAAGATCTGACTGTGAACTGTGACTCCTTATGTACCCTCACCACAGACTTAGAAAACCCAAGACACTGATTGAATCAGTCTAGTGGTAAGTAGTGGATCAGGGTCAGACACAGTCACAGACCTGACAGACTTAGCATGATATGCATTACATTGTGACAAACAACATTATGAATATGACAAATTATGCTAATGACACAAGTCCCAAGAACTTTTGTTTTGTCTTCCTCAGCTTGGAAAGTAAATCACTTATCAACTGACATGAAGCATGGTATATGATAGAAGAATTTTAAAATTTTCTTCAAATATTGCATTGTCTGCTCAAATTAAATAAGAAAAATAACAAGTAAAATTTGCAAACTTTTCTTGGAGCAAAAAACTGCAGACTGGAATTACAAAAAAAAAATCAGAAAATGGTGGAAGCACTCAGCAGGTCAAACTACATCAGTTGGGAGAGAAACAGAGTTGACATTTCGGGTCAAGGACCCTTCATCAGAACTGGAGAAGTGAGAAGACAAGCTTGTTTTAAGATGCAGAGAAGGGGATGAAACAGTGCGGGTATCTGTGATAGGGCACAGACCAAAGTCGTCAAGGCAGCAATTATTTTAAACATTGGCAGTGGCGGACAAAAAAGTGAAACAAATTGTTACAGGAAAATGCAGCCGTATCTGTGAAGAGAAAGGAAAGGTTAGTTGAAATTGTTAACTTCAATATTGGAGTCCAGAGTGTTGTAATCTATGCAGATGGAAGATGAGATGATGCTCCTTGAGCTTATGTTGGAGATTGTTGGGATAACGTAGGAAGCTGAGGACAGACAAGGCAGAGTAGAATTGGGATGAAGAATTAAAGTGACTGGAGACTGGAAGCTCAGGGTCACCCTTGCAGACTGAAAGGAAGTGTTCTGTAAAGGGATCACCCAAGCTACATTTGGTTACTCCATTGAAGAGGAAACAACATTGTGAACACCAAATGCAATACACTAAAGTGCAAGTGAATTGCTGTTTCACTTGGAAGAACAGTTTGGGTCCCTGGATGGTGGAAAGGAAAAAGGAACAAGGCCATGTGTTTCATTTCCCCTGCTTGCTTGGGAAAGTGCTGCAAGAACTCTTGCCTTGCAAGATGTGAGAAGACAATTCTCATCTTCCCACAGGAAGTTGGGAACTGTCAAAAATCTTTTGTTCTTATTTGATGTGGATGCTGTGATTTATATTTAAGTATTGAACTCGCTATTTTTGTTTATATCAATGTATATGTTTATATTGTGACCCTATGAGACAGCAAAGTTATGTGCTGTGCCTTCTTCTCAAACAAGGCAGCAGTTTCACACACATTTGGTTTTGCAGCAATAACTTAGAGATTCACTTATAAATAGTTAGTGCTCTGCCTTGAAAATAATTGTTATTTCTTTGGATATATAGTTTTTGTTTCTCTCTGTATTCGGAAGGCACATTACATATTCAAATCTGTGCTTTGATTATTGTAAATGTTGGTGTAAACCTTGCTTCAACAGTTTAGTTTTATATTGCATGAATTACATTTGTTACAAAGGCTTTGGTTATTTCATGATTTATTACTACAAGGAAACAACAAATTATTCTCATTATTTCCTGCACAAAATCACTTTTTTAGCCTTGGATATCTACCCCAATTAACTAATCCCTTCTACTTATGTACTAATTAATGTGAGAATGTTTTAGAATTTTTCCTATGTTACCCTTCATTTTAATTGAGTTCTGTGAAATGTACATTTTCAAAATTCAATTCACCTTATCCATTTTTCTCAAAAGTGGAAGCTGTTATTTTGTTCTGTGATGACGATATTCTCTAAACTGTAGGAAAATATTATCAATTCATTAGGTTTCAGTGATGGGAGGACAATATTTGTGTTAATACGAAGAATTAAATGTTCAAAATTTAAAAGCCCATTTGATTATAAAAGTTACAATTAGTAAGGTCAACATTCTGGTGATGGAATTGGTCTTCCACAAAAATACAAGCCAGATAAAAGCGACCTGCCACCTACTTTTTCTTCATGTCTGATATTCACATCCATTTGGGCAAACTTCACCTCCTCACCGTCACCTGGGACCAAACGTACTTTTGTCTGCTGGTAAACACAAGAGGCTGTAAATTCTAGAATCTGATAATTAAGGAAGGTGATAAGTAAAAGAAATAAAGGAGGGATGGTCAGCAGACGGAATAAGTTGGAGGAGGGGACAGAAGAGCCAATAGGTTAAGTGCATGGGTGGTAGACAGATGGAACGAGGTGGGGAGGGGAATGAAACAGGGGAACAGGTTGGGGTTGGTGGGGGTTGGAAAAAGGGAAGTGAGAGAACCTGTAGGATCAGAGGGAGAGAGAAAGAAACACAGGGGGTGTGGGTCACCTAAATCGGAAAATGCAATGTTATTATCATTGGGTTGTAGACTACTCAGACAGAATACGAGGTCTTGTTCTTCTGGTTTATACTGGGCCCCAACCTGGCAGTGGAGAAACCGAGGATAGACAGGTTGATGTGGGAATAGGAAAGGAAGTTGAAATAGCGTGCAACCGGGAGCTCAAGTTGGACCAGAAGCTTTTAATAACATTGATTATACAGTGAGTGATTCCATGCATCCCCATAGAATGCAGCACAGACTGGTCCCATGAATGCTGCCAAAAACTTTCTGAAAGTCTTAGAAGTTTACGTAGACTTGTTACTGCTATGTTAAGCATAATTTTATCATGTTTTGTAAAGAGCTGGCCTGTACATTACATTTGTTTTCTGAAAAACAGCCTCCCCTTTACTAAAAATGTTATCGACAGCCACTGATATTCACTAGAATAGGATCTCTTAAAATATTATGCTTGGCACAATTAAAGGTGCAGTATCATGCCAGTTATTATAATCATTGAGTGTTTATTTGTTGTGTCTTCACTATAACCCAATTGGTCCACTCAGCTGGTACATTTTCTCTTTCCAGGAATGATGTGTTTTGAGGCACCAGGATTGATGCTGGTAACTCATGATTTAATTTGCATTCAAGTCGTTCTTGTCTGGAGATTTCTGTTTTTCAAAGATCTCATGCCCTTGACGAGTTCTTTCTTTGTTGAACTGTTTGCGTTGGTATCAAGATGTTCTTCTCTCTTCCAGACATTTGTTTTCTCTTTAGGTGGGTCCCTATTCAGCAAATTTTGAAGTGCCCTGTCCAGTGACTTTCTTGTTCTTTTACTGCAGTTGTGGCCTCTGATAAATATATTTTTTGATGTCTGCCATTTGCCACAGATAAACTGCATCATTTTATAAATGGTTCCTTGTTCGCCATAGGGATAGCTGCACTATCTGTTGGTATCAGTATGGTTTCATTCTAACTCCATCTACAAGTTTGCAGATGATACCACCATAGTAGGTCGTATCTCAAATAATGATGAATCAGAGTACAGGAAGGAGATAGAGAGCTTAGTGACATGGCGTCATAATAACAATGTCAGCAAAACAAAAGAGCTGGTCATTGATTTCAGGAAAGGGGGCCATGTACATGTGCCTGTCTACATCAATGGTGCTGAGATCAAGAGGGTTGAGAGCTTCAAGTTCTGAGGAGTGAACATCACCAATAGCCTGTCCTGGTCCAACCACGTAGACTCCACGGTCAAGAAAGCTCACCAACGACCCTACTTCCTCAGGAGGATAAAGAAATTTGGCATGTCCCCTTTGACACTCACTAACTTTTATCAGTGCACCATAGAAAGCATCCTATCTGGATGCATCATGGCTTGGTATGGAGACTGTTCTGCCCGGGACCACAAGAAACTGCAGAGAGTTGTGGATGCAGCCCAGCGCTCACAGAAACCAGCCTCCCCTCCATGGACTCTATCTATACCTCTCGCTGCCTTGGTGAAGCAGCCAGCATAATCAAAGACCCCACCCACCCAGGTCATTCTCTCTTCTCTCCTCTCCCATCAGGCAGGAGCCTGAGTGCACATACCACCAGGCTCAAGGACAGCTTCTATCCCACGGTGATAAGACTATTAAATGGTTCCCTTATACGATGAGATGGACTTGACCTCACAATCTACCTTGTTTGACCTTGCACCTTATTGTCTACCTGCAATGCACTTACCTGTAGCTGTGACACTTACTCTGTATCCTATTATTGTTTTTACCCTGTACTACCTCAATGCACTCTGTACTAACTCAATGTGTAACTAACTGTGTAATGAATTGATCTGTACGAATGGTATGCAAGACAAGTTTTTCACTGTACCTCGGTATAAGTGACAATAATAAACCAATACCAATACCAATTTGATCTCTCTGTGTATCTTGCAATATTGCTTGTGGTACCTGTCCTTTAACCTTTGGGATTTTGTGCCAAGAACGTTTTCCTTCAGGACTTGTTTCTATGTAGTTCCACATCACTTGCTGTAATCTACTCATTTCTTTTCTTTTGCCTGTAGCCTAAACACATTTCACTGATCTGTCTGTAGATTGTAGAAAGTTTTTTTCAATTTTTGCTGATCGCATTATCTGTGTCTTCCTCCTCTTTATCAAGATTTGCAAGTGCACGAAGCCTCTAACAGCAGAACAAAGGCCTTCTGTAATTTGGGGGAATTGTTAACATCAGAATATCTATGTGCTTTGTTTGGTGAACCAATACTTCTCAGTTTTAGCTTGAGGGAGACTGTTGCAAGGTGGTGGTCTCTGCCAACAACTGCTCCCCTTTTCACTTTTACATCTGTTATCAAGTGTGCCATTTCCCGTTGATCATCATTCGGTCTTACCTTTTCTCATCTGGAAAACACCATGATGACTTATGAATTTCACCATGTTAAAATAATACTTCATGTGTGACTGAATCTGTGTTTTAAAGATCAGCACGCCTCTCTCTAGTTTTATTAGTGCTGTCCTGCATATCATCCCTGGATTCTGTCATAATTTGTGTTGTTCTTACTGACTCAGGCATCCAGGTTTCCTATTGTGATAGTTAGGTCACAGCAATGATAAGCCCTGTGTGTGAGTTAGAATTTGCCCTTTGCATCTTCATCACTGTCATTTGTCAGATCATAGCACTGAATCATGGTGACGTTGCTGTTTGACCCTTTCAGTCTGGTTATCATTAGCCTGCTGTTGATGTGCTTCCACTCAAGCAGGGACCATTCCACTCCCTTCTTCACAAAAACTGTAATACTTTCATCCTGTCCAGAAATCAAGTTTCTCCTAAGGCTGCAGTGAATCTTCTTGATGCCA
This sequence comes from Pristis pectinata, assembly GCF_009764475.1. Lineage (NCBI taxonomy): Eukaryota > Metazoa > Chordata > Chondrichthyes > Rhinopristiformes > Pristidae > Pristis > Pristis pectinata. Next base: position 101,629,448 of record NC_067406.1, read on the forward strand.
TCTACCTACTCTCCCTGATGCCCCAGTTTTATTAACTTTGTTAATAAAAACCCAGTCTCTCATCTCTGCTGTGACTTGAATTACCTTTTCCGTTTTGTAATTGACTGTATATTGCAAATAAACAATCGTGACAAATGGTCTTTCACCTCAAACATTCACTCAATTTCTCTGGCCACATTTGCGGCCTGACCTGCTGAGTATCTCCAGCATTTTCTGTTTATATATCAAGCAACTTTGATTGTTGTCATGCTATTGAACACTTCAATCTTCATGCCAATGGCTTCCTTAGGGCTTTCACCACATTAACTCCTGAAGACCATCACACACAGAGCAGGAAATAAAGGAGCAGATATCTGGGCAAATCATATAAAATTCAAAAATGTAGAGGGTAATACTGGTGGAGGATTTCAACTTCCCCAATACTAATTGGGATTGCTTGAGCCTGAAAGGAATTGAAGGTGTAGAATTTTTAAAGTGTGTTCAGAAGAGAGCTTTTTGAGCCAGTACCTAGATATTTCTACTAAAAAACATGCAGTACTGGATCTAATATTTGGGAATGTCACCAGGGAAGTCATGAGAGTGCCAGTGAGAGAACATATCAGAGATAGTGATAATAAATATGTAAGTTTTATTGAATGATAGAAAAATGGAGGGCTATATTGGAGGGAAGGGTTCGATAGATATTAGAGCAGGATAAAATGTTGGCACAACATCATGGGCCAAAGTACCTGTACTGTTCTGTAATGTTCTAAGGCCTTTTGACAAGGTTTGGCATGGTAGGCTGCTCTGGAGGGTTAGATCACATGGGATCCAGGATGAGTTAGCTAATTGGATACAAAATTGGCTTGGTGGAAGGAATCAGAGGGTAGTAAAGGAGTGTTGTTTTTCAGATTTTAGAACTATGACCAGTGGTGAGCCGAAAGGATCTGTGATTTTTTTGTCATATATATTAACGATTTGGATGAAAATGTAAGTGGCATGATTCGTACGTTTGCAGATGATGCCAAAATTGATGGATTGGCGGACATTGAAGAAGATTGTCTAACGCTACAACAGGATCTGGATCAACTAGGAAAGTGGGCCAAGGAATGGCAGATGGAATTTAACTTGACAAGTGTGAAGTGATGCATTTTGGGAAGTTAAGCCAAGGCAGGACACACACAAAGCCCTGTTGTAGAACAGAGAGACCCAGGGGTACAAGTACATTGTTTCCTGAAAGTAGTGTCACAGGTAGACAGAGTGGTGAAGAAGGCACATGGCAAGTGTGTCTTCACTGAACAGAGCATTGAGAACAAGAGTTAGGATGTCAAGTTACAGCTATACAAGACATTGGTGAGACCGCACCTGGAATATTGTGTACAGTTCTGGTCACTGTATTGCAGGAAGGATGTGATTAAGCTAGAGAGGGTACAGAAAACATTCACAAGGATGTTGCTGGCACTAGAGGGGCTTGAGTTATGAGAGTCTGGGAGAGACTAGAGCTGTTTTCCCTGGAGTGATGGGAGGCTGAGGAGTGAACTTATGATGTTGATAAAATCAATGAGGGGCATAGATATGGTGGATTGTCACAGCCTTTTCCCAGGGTAGGAGAGTCTAAAACTTGAGGGCATAGATTTAAGATGTTGGGGGTGGTGGTGGTGGGGGGGAGATTTAAAAGGGACCTGAGGGACAGGTTTTTCATTGCAGAGGATGGTGGGGAAATGGAACAAGCTGCCAGAGGAAGAGGTACAATTACAACATTTAAAGGACATTTGGAAATGTCCTTTAAATGTTGTATTGTACGTAGATAGGAAAGGTTTAGAAGGATATGGACCAAATGCAGGCGTGGGTCCAGCTTAGGCAGGCATCTTGGTTAGTATGGACTAGTTGGGTGGAAAGGCCTCTTTCTACACTGTATAATTCTATGAACCTATGATTCTCTAAGGATAAAGATGAATAGGAAATTAAAGCCCTGAATTGGGGGAAACACTGATTTCAATATGGTAAGACAGGATCTGGAAAAGTGAACTAGGAGTAGCAATTTGCAAGTATTAATGGTAGACAGGAGACACAAGAGACTGCAGATGCTGGGACCTGGAGCAAAAAACAAACCGCTGGAAAAACTTAATGAGTCAAGCAGCATCTGTGGAGGCAAAGGGATTCCTGATGTTTCGGGTCAAGACCTGCATCAGGACTGAGTGTGTAAAGGGGAGGTAGTCTGTAATAAAGAGGTGAGGGGAAAGGGTGAGGCATGTGCTGGCAAGCGAAAAGTGGGTCCAGGTGAGGAGGGGTTGATAACAATGGTAGTATGTAATAATGCTATTTCAGGGGCACCTATTCCATAAGGGTGAAAGATATGGTCAACAAATCCTAGAAACCATGGATCCCTGGATATCACATGATATTGTAGTCACAATAAAAAAGTCTTACAGGTGAGGACCTATAGAAAGTGTAGGAGTTATTAAAAAATAATAATCAGGCGGGGAGGGTGGGTGTGGGTTGGTGGTGCACAAAATAACACTGGTAGGCAAGATTAAGAAAAATCCCAAAATGTTTTGCAGTTATATTAAATGCAAGAAAGTAACCAGGAAAAGAGTAAAGTCCATTAGGGAGCAAAGTGACAAACTGTGCATAAAGCTGGAGGATGTAGGTGAGGTCTTAATTGAATACTTTTTATGTGCATTGATATGGAGAAGAACATAAAGTTGGAGAACTTAGGGAAGGAACAAAGGAGGTATTAGATAAAGGTGGATAAATCCCTAAGACCTGATGAGATGTCTCCCTGGTTGCTATGGGATGCAAGGGTGGAGATTGCTGGGGCTCAGACAGAAATTTTCAAACCTTCTCTGGTCACGGAAGAGGAGTCAGGTGACTGTAGAAGAGAAAAATTAGTACCTTTATTCAAGAAGGGCAAGAGGGATAAGCAGGTAATTATAGGCCAGTGAGTCCAATGTCCAGTGGAAAATTATTGGAAAATATTCTGAGGAATAGGATTAACCTGCACTCCCAGAGACAGAGATTTTAATCAAGAGAGCTGCAGCATATAAGGCTGATGCCACACATTTCACGTGCCCAGGGTTCAATCCTGACTTCCAGTGCTGTCTGTGTGGGGTTTGCACATTCTCCCTGTGACTGCATGGGTTTTCCCTGGGTGCTCTAGATTCCTCCTTCATCCCCAAAGATGTGCTGGTTGGTAAGTTAATTGGCATCTGTCGGTGAGTAATAGAAGAGAGAATGGGTTTTGGAGGAATGGAATTGACAGGACTGCTTTAAGAGCTGGCAGAGAGTTAATAGGCTAAATGGCCTGCTAGGCGGTGAGAAGTATGCGACAGTTGTTGTGGTTTTGCTAAGGGTAGGTCCTAACTGACGAAATTGATAGAATTTTTCCAGGAGGTGTCTAAATGTGTCGCTAATAATAATGTGCTTCATATAGTCTACATGGACTTCAGTAAATCTGTTGTAAGATAGGTTTGTGAGGTCTCAAAGGGCAAGGACTCTGGACACAGTCTTTGGAGTTAAAAGGATAATGGGAACGGACGCACACTTACACACACACAGGTGATTGCGAATGTGAGGGAAATCACAACAAGGGTGAGATGCGCGAGCACACACACACACACACACACACACACACACACACTCACACAACAAACTGGTTACAAATGATCAAGGAAGAAACAATACAATGCCTGACCCCCTGACTCAGTGCAAGCATTGGTTATGCGCTCCTGGGAATCTACTTAGGACACTCCTAACCCTTGTGGAAGTGCACAGTCTTACCAATGATCTCTTCAGTGTTGTTTCACAATTCTTGGAGCAATCAAAAGAGAGCAAGCCACGTACATGTGGCATTCTTTATAGTGCTGGAGGGCTGGGTGGTCCAGCCCAGGTAATTCAAACAAACCAGTAGCTCAGGTCAGGTACAAAGGTGTTTACAAAGGCCAATGGTCAAGTGTGTGCGCTAATGGGTGGGTGGAGCCAGACCTTGATTGACAGTGGTGTGGCTTTCGACCATGTAGTCAATGGTGTCACATGACAGCCATGACCCTTCACAGCACAGTCCACCCCTCGTAAATCACACCACTCACCAATCATGGGAATAACTATCACTAAGCTAGGAAATATGCGTCAGTGTGCAGTACTAATGGAAGGCAGAAGTGGTCCTAATAATCTGACAAGCACAGCACAGAATACAGATAGCTATAACAATTAGAATGAGGGCAGTGGCCCAGTGGATGACAGTTGCCCACCATCCCCCCAGTGACCCAAATGGCCACCCCATGAAGTGTCGTGCTGGAGGAGTTGGTCCCCTGCTTTTTGAATTTTAGTCATCAAGTCCCGAATGTGAGCAGCCAGGTTGGTGATGTTGCTGGACTCATCAGGGATAAAGGTGCAGCACTCCTTACCAATCACTGCACAGGTGCCACCGTCCGCAGCAAGTAGGTAATCCAGGGCCATCCGATTCTGCAGGGCTACCAACCTGATGGCAGCCAGCTCCTCTGCCATCCTCGTCAGGGCATCCTCAGTACGTTGCTGTGACATTTTCATTTTGTAAGCCAGTGTCTGGGGCACGCTGGTCATCTGGATGACCTCACAGGACAGTCGGCCATGCCATACGTGGGAAAGGCTATCATCCAGAACCTCTCTGCCCCTGTGATAGCCCTCTTGTCCCGGTGGCCGCCGTGTGTTGGGTGCACCCCAAGGTCATCGAAAGCGTGGATATACGGCACCACAAATGCTGGAAAGCAGCAACCGTACCAGCTCGTGGGAGCAACGGGTAGGCACAATGGCCACAAATCCAATGGGTCCCATTCAAAGTCCAGGGAGCCCCCAGCTTAGTGGCACCATCGGCAGTGGTCACTGAGGCACCTGGATACCAGTTTCGCTCACAATCACTATGGCCAACTGAAAGGGTGGAACTGTGCTCATTCTGGAGTCTGCACCAGCATTCCTTCGGCTTATTCAGCGGCTGTGGAATGACTCTGAGGGTCAGGACTCAGGTGGAGGTCAAATTGTAGGAAGGGAAATATCAGTTCCTGAAAACACCCACCCCATCGGGGATCGCTGGAAGGGATGTCCTGTAGTGGCGAGTGGAGTGGCCATCTGGCCCCCCACCAAACAATATACCAAAACCCGACAGGCGCAAAAAGTCTGTGTAAGCAGTTCCTTTGAAGATTAACCAGGGGGGATCGGTGTAAGTGGTAGAGCTTCACTGGCGTGTGCTGGGTCCAGACGTCAATCCAGCAGTCTGATTTGTTGGAGGTGTTGGCGATTCTGAGGAAGGTGTTAGCAAGACGTTCCGATGTTGATCATCGCAGTGAGGCAGAAGGAGTGACTAGAGTGGATCGAAGGGCCTGTAGTGGGGGCTGAAGGGCCTGTTTTTGCTGTATGGTTGTGCTGTATGGAGTAGTGCCATTATCCTGTAGGGGGTTGGGGGGGTGTGAAGAACAGACTCATTCTCGGTGGGTCAGGTGTTGGTGTGGAAGACAGGATAGGGTAGTGTGACCGGGAATCGCGACCCTCCCCAGGACCACGCACAATGACTTCTCCCTTCTGAGGGGGTCCCTGTGGCTGTTGGACCCACAATCTCCCTGAGTCTTCAGTCTCGGGGGGGGTCCGGGGTCTTGCAAGTCGGGAGTGTGCCAGATGACGGTATAGTGGGGACCCCCCTTGGCCCATGGGCCATGTATTCAGCTGGTCGACGGCCTGCTGTAGCACGCTCAACCACCGCTGCAGTATGCAGGAAGGGGTTAGCGTGTGTACTTTCTCTTTCAGCAGGCCGTTCAGTCTTTCGATCAGGCCCGATGCCTGTGGATGATAGGGGATATGGAACAGCCACGAGATCCCCGCCTCGGCAGCCCAGTTCTGGACTTTAGCCCCCGCAAAGTGTGAGCCCTGCTCGGATTGTACTTCCATAGGACTCCATAGATGGAGGAAAGGTACTGCAATCCTTTGATGGTGCTTTTCTGGTCGGCCCTCTCACAGGGCACCGCCACCAGAACACCTGAGTATGTGTCCACCATCTTCAGGGCGTATTGCTTTTTATTGTGGCTTGGGAGCAGTCCGATATAGTCTATCTGCCACACGCGACCTGCTCCCGTGCCGCGGCGAATGTGGCCCAGTAGCCCTGCTGGCCAGCCTCGTGGTTTCACTTGTTGGCAGATGGGGCAGTTAACGACAGTTGCACTGATCCACTGTGAGGGCGACCCCGAACTGTTCTGCCCAACACCATGTGCCGTCGGCCCCTAGGTGACCGCTCTTGCGGTGTACCTATGCAACTACAGCACTGAGGTCAGGTTCCTCCGGGGAGGCAGTAGTGCAGCATATTTGGACAGCCTGGTCCACAGCAGCATTATGTATGGCCTCCTAGGTATTTTTGTGGGTATGAGCATCTACGTGGTGGACTGAAATCTGCCTTTGGGCAGCCTGATCCCAGATAAAATGCCAGAGGGGGCCTGTCCCCAGAGGGGGCGTCCATGAATTTCCCACCCCATTTCGTGCCACCGTGCCATCCACACTGCCATACCGTTGGCCACTGCCCAAGAGTCAGTATAGATGTGGACTGGCCCAGTGGTGTTCTGTAAGGTGAGTGCTACTGCCGCCAGTTCGGTCAATTGACTAGATCCACCCGCTCCCTCTTTGGTCAAGGTTTTACCTGTGGCGGGATGAAGTGCTGCCTCCTTCCAATATTGTTTCCCCCCTTTCCAGCGGCTGGAGCCGTCTGTGAACCAGGCATGCAGTTTTTGTTCGAGCTTGAGGGAGTCGAATGGTTGGCCCCAGGACACGGGGGAGGGCTGGATCTCAGGTATGTCTGGGGGTGGGTCCTGGGACTGGGGGAAGGACATAACCTGTTCGTGGAGGCGGCTGACCCTTTCCGGACCGGATTCGGCCTGGTCCATGATGTACCACTTCCACTTCACTATTGAGGCCCTCTGGGCTCGGCCCTCTTTGTGTGTGGAGTCAGGGGACTTGATCCAACACATTATGGGCAGGTGGGGCCGAAGGACTACATGGTCGGTGCTGGTTTGGTGCTCGGCGGTGAGGAGAGCCAGGTGGCAGGCCAGCAGCTGGCACTCGAAAGGGCTGTAGCAAGTAGCGGCCTCAGGCAATGATTTGGTCCAGAAGCTGAGCGGGACTCTGCGCCCCTGGACCTTCTGCCAGAGGCTCCGCTGAGCAACTGACTTGCTCGCAGAGACCTGTAACTCAAAGGTCCCCAACCTGGTGGGGGGCAAGGGGCAGGGCTTGCTCCACAGCTTGCTTCACTGTCTCAAAGGCAGCCTGCTGTCCAGGTCCCCAGGAAAAGGTCGCCTTCTTTCAAGAGACCCCATAGAGGGTCTCAGGAACATGGTGAGGTGGGGTATATGCTGCCGCCAATAGCCGAGGAGACCCACGAACCTCTGGGTGTCAGTTTTGTTGGAGGGGATGGCAAAATTTAAAATCTTGTTTCGGGCAGTTTCAGGAACGTCTTGTTTGCCTGCGTGCCACTGGGTTCTGAGAAACGATACATTCTGGGCTGGGCCTTGCACTTTTTCCGCATTAATGGCCCAGCCCCGTTCTATGAGGGAAGAAATTAGCATCTCAAGAGCCTCTGAGACAATGGCTTCAGAAGGCCCTTGTAGGAGTATGTTGTCAATGTAATGGGCGGCTGACACCCTCCGGGGGAAGTTGAATGGCTTGCAAATCCTGGGAGATTAACCCATGGCATATTGTCGGACTATGAATGTACCCTTGTGGTAGACGTTAGAATGTATATTGCCTCCTGTCCCAGGTGAATGCAAATTGGTCCTGGGAGGTGTGATGGAGGGGGATGGAGAAGAATGCATTGGCCAAATCCACAATGGCATACCATGGTTTGTCTGGGCACCCTGAAATATCCTCCACCAGAGTGACTATGTCGGGTATGGGAGCAGCGAGGTGGGGGGCAGCCTTGTTCAGGTGTCTGTAGTCCACTGTCATGCGCCACATCCCATTCTTTTTGTGGATGGGCCAGACGGAGCTATTGAAGGGGGAGACTGCAGGTTGGATGACTCCCTCCCGCAGCAGGGCTTGGACGGCCTCAGTGATGTCTTGGTGTCCCCCTGGCACCCTATACTGTCGACTGCAGACGACCTTGGAGGGAGGGGGTACGACAACCCATTCCCATTTGGCTGCCCTGACTACCACCGTAGCCCGGGCGACTCCAAAAGTGAACTTGCCCCAGTTGGTGTGTAGGGACTGTCCCTTTAAGACATTGATCCAGAGTGTACACTTGGGCAAGGCTGCTATGAGGACGGTTGCAGGTCGAGGAAGTTGGTTCCTGATGGCCATGCGGACTTTGACTTTCTTCATGGACAGAAAGGAACCCCCCAACCCCTCTATCTATACCTGTGCCCCTGTCCACGTGGCAGGGTTACCCGGGACAATGGTGTGTTGGGCACCCGTGTTGACAAGTGCCATCCACCTCTGCACATTCCCCTTTCCCCAGTGTACCGCTATGGGTATATGTGGTCTCAGGTCCCCCGGACAGGGGAGGGTGATGGAGCAAATGCGCCGGGGACCCTGGCCTTCATCCTATGGGAGGGGGGTGGAGGTCTACCACCCTGTGGGTGAAGGTTCCTGCTGGCGAAGGTGGGACATTTCCTGTCACAGCAGGTCCCGGAGCTGATCCCTGAGGACAGGGGAGACTGTTTCAAGTGGGGGAGGGGCGGAGGCAGTCTCAGTGTCTGCAGGGGCAGCCCACGTGGTCTGGCAGTTGGGGGCGCCCCCTGCGTCAGACTGGGAACCAGACTGGCTGTGGATCTTCCCCCAGCTGGGCTTCCCCCCACAGAGCTCTTCCCAGCGTGCGTAGAGAGCGGAGGTCTGGACCCCGTCTATGCTGGCGCAGTCCACCCCTGCGCGCAACAGGTCTAGGTATAACTGCTTGTGCGTGGGATGGGGGGGTCGTGTCCCCAGCCCTCGTCTCCGATCTGCAGACCTGGGTGGGCACCCCCGCTGAATGTCCTCCAGCCCTTCCAGGAGGGTGATGGCTTCCCGTACGGTCTTCCCATTAACTGGTCCCATGAGGGCCAGGACCACTAGCCTCAACTCGGGGTGCACGGTGGCAACCAGGTATCCTGCTAGCGCGCTGGATGCCGTTGTGTTCTCTAAAAGCTCAAGGTCACCAGCCCCCTCATAAATGCCGGTCACCAGTGCCCATTCCCTGATGACCCTGGTGCCCTCACTGACCGTGCTCCACTGCGGTTGCCCGTATAAATCCCATTCAAGGAGGGTAGGGTACCAGGCCCTTACTGCGGTCACTACCCGGTTCCACAGGGTAGTGTTGTCCCCAGCCCCTCCACACGGTGCCCGCAGCACGTGGAGGGGCTGACAAGTTCCCCAAGGCGCTCGCCTCCTGGTGAGCGAGGCTCACGTTGGGGGCCCCCTCATCCCACAGTCGGAACAATCACGTGGCCAGGTGTTTACCCGGCCACTGGCAATACTGATCCACCAGCTGGGTTAGGTCCTTGATGGAGAAGGCCCGGGTATCAGAGGGGCTCTGTTTACTTGCCCCTGCGGTGGCCTCATCCCCGTTCCCCTCCCTTTCGTGGTAGACCTGGAACCGTGTTTGGACGAGTCGAGCCTGCAGGGTTCGGGTACATAGGGTGGAGGGTGGTTGTGATGGGGCCCTGGCTCTTCGGGTACACCTTCCTCGTCATTATCCATCCATATATCCCCATTCCCCAGTCATGTGTCCAGCTTGTCGCTGCGCTGGACCAGGGCTCGAATTTTAAACGGGTCTGGCTGCCAGCCAGACCGGCGGGCTGTTTGCGCCTGCTGCAGCTGAATCAGCTTGCAGGCAACCTCAGTATCCCTGGCTTCAAGGTCGTTGGCTCGGGTCTGGACAGTCTGAACTGCCTCCTGCAGCATGCAGCACTGCTGCTGGAGCGTCTCTATCTGCCTTTCCTTCTGGAGACATGTACTCTGCAACTGGCTAGTAATCCCAGCCTGGCATTTCAGGAAGGATGCAAGCAGCCAGAAGGCACCCCTTTGACTCCCTTTGGCACTGGGGAACCCCGACTTCTGGAGGAGGGCGACCATGTGGTGCTCCAGTTTCTCACCACGTGGATCTAACTGCTCAGCCCAGTCCACTGGCTTACCATGGTCTGTCAGCATGCTGGCCAAGCTCCCAAATCCCTCACTCTCATCAGTCCACCCGGGAATCCTCTCCTCAGTGCCAAAACTTCCTTCCCGCATCTGTGTCTAGCCAAGACCTTTAAGACCCTGCTCGCAGCGCCAAATGTTGTAAGACAAGTTCATGAGGTCTCAAAGGGCAAGGACTCTGGACACAGTCTTTGGAGTTAAAATGATTTATTAATAAAAGATGAATGCGGGACAGAATAACGGGAACGGACACACAGTTACACACACAGGTGATCGCGAACATGGGGGAAATCGCAACAAGGATGAGATACACGCACACACACACACACACACACACACACACACACACACACACACACACACACACACACACACACACACATACACACACACAACAAACTGGTTACAAATGATCAAGGAAGAAACAATACAATGCCTGACTATCATGCCTGACCCCCTGACTCAGTGCAAGCATCAGCTCTACGTTCCCGGGAATCTACTTAGGACACTCCTAACCCTTGTGGAAGTGCACAGTCTTACCAATGGTCTCTTCAGCACTGTTTCACGATTCCTGGAGCAATTAAAGAGAGTGAGCCACGCACATGTGGCATTCTTTATCGTGCTGCAGGGCTGGGTGGGTCCAGCCCAGGTAATTCAAACAAGCCAATAGCTCAGGGTCAGATACAAAGGTGTTTACAAAGGCCTATGGTCAAGTGCGTGCACTAATGGGTGGGTGGAGCCAGACCTTGATTGACTGTGTGTGGCTTCGACCATGTGGTCAATGGAGTCATATGACAACCATGACGCTTCACAGTACAAAGTCAAAGATTCCACATGGGACAACCGGTCCAAAAGGGCAACAGCCCATGGGATCCAAGGTAATCTGGCAAATTTGGTCTGGAGTTGGCTTGGTAATAGAATCCAGATGGTGATTGTCATGCTTCATTTTTGTGATTGAAGTCTATGACCCAATGGTATCCTGGCAGGGCCTGGTGCTGGGACCCATATTGTTGTTGATGGTGTGGAGGGGAAATGTTTGGCTACAGAATACTATTGACGAGTTGGTGCAATGTGCAGCAGAAATAACAGATGGAATTTAACCCTGATAAGTGCAAAGTGACGCATTTATGGAGGAATAATAAGGCTAGGATATATACAATGGGAGGTAGCACCTTAGGAAGTACTGAGGTATTGTATTGGTTTATTATTGTCACTTGTACTGAGGTACAGTGAAAAACTTTGTCTTGCATACTGTTCATACAGATAAATTCATTACAGAGTGCATTGAGGTAGTACAGAGTACATTGGAGGTAGTAACAGGGTAAAAACAATAACAGAAATACAGAGCAAAAGTGTCACAGATAAGGAGGATGTACAGTGCAGGTAGACAAAAATGTGCAAGGTCATGGTAGATTCTGAGGTCAAGAGTCCATCTCACCATATAAGGGAACTGTTCAATAGTTTTATCATTGTGGAATAGAGCTGTCCCTGAGCCTGGTGGTGTGCACCTTCAGACTCCTGTACCTTCTACCTGATGGGAAAGGGGAGAAGAGAGAATGACCTGGATAGTGGGGTCTTTGATTATGCTGGCTGCTTCACCAAGGCAACGAGAGGTATAGACAGAGTCCATGGAATGGAGGCTGGTTTCCGTGATGTGCTGGGCTGTGTCCACAACTCTCTGCAGTTTCTTGCTGTCCTGGGCAGAGCAGTTTCCATACCAAGCCATGATGCATCCAGATAGGATGCTTTCTATGGTTCTCAGCAAACCTGTTCAAGGAATTTTGAAGGCAGCAGCAAAGTGAGATAATGTAGTTAAGAAGTAGTTGGAGATACTTGCCTTCATTAGCCCTGGTATAAAATAGAAGAGCAGGGAAGTTATGGTGCAACCACATAAAACATTAGTTTGGTCATGCCTGGATACTGTGTGCAGTTCTGATACCACACCATAGAAAGAACATGATTGCGCTGGAGCGGGTGCAGAGGAGATTCATCAGGATATTGCCCGGGTTCATATATGATGAGAGATTGGATGGGCTGGGTCTGTTTTCCTTGGAGAGGAGAAGTCAGAATGGGTCCTGATAAATGTATACAAAGTTATGAGGGGCAAAGAGCAGATAGTGTGAAACCATAGATGAGGAGTGTATAACCAGAGGGATAAATTTAAAGTTAGTGCCAGGAGATATAGAAGGGATCAGAGGAAGAATTCTTTCAGCAGTGTGGTGGTTGAAGTCTGGAACGCACAACCTGGGGAGGTGGTGGAGGCACAGACTCTCACAACATTGATGAAGTATTTAGGAACGCACTTGAAATGTCGTGGCATAAAAGGCTATGGGCTAAGTGCTGGAACATGGGGTTATTATAGATAGGTGTATGAACACTGGTATGGATATGATGGGCTTAAGATCCTGTTTCTATGCTGTATGGCTCTATGAGTTTTTATCCTGCCACTGTTTCAGTAACATATTTTGGGTTTTTTTATGGGGCATGGTTATTAGCCCTGTGCCTAATCCCTGCATCACAAGGGTGGTTGTTTTGTCTGTCCCCTCCTCCTCAGAACCTGCCAGCCATAAATGTCCCAGCCAATACAGGCCCTGGAATTCATTAGGTGCAAGCTGTCTCACCATGGCAAGGCACATACAACATGGGACAAGCACACATGAGTGGAGAGTTCAAGATCTCATAATTATCACAGGTGGTTCTTAAAGGTCCCCAGCTTGGTAAAAAAGATGGAAACCCAAATGACAGAAAAGTAATGACTGATTGGTCTTCATGATTCAATCAAGATATAGAGGAAGTGATACAACAATTGATGCTGAAAAATGTGGTTTTCTACTGTTGAACTTGTACCAGAGGAAGAAAGTGTTGATTTTGTACATAATGTTGGCCTAGATTTTGCTGAAGTAATGACATCAAAATTATTGACATCCTTAAAAATTACACTTCAAAATATAGCAAATTTGGAATTTTCTTGCATGCATATTTAATAAGGAAATCTTAAATTTGCTGTCAATGATTTAGTTCATGTGTGCTGGCTAAACGTTTCCAATCTTCTCTAATGCAAAAGGGAACAAACCAGAAATGACAATTTAAGATACTTATGAACTAATCCTGCTGTAAGTGCCTTGAAATTTTTACATGTTGGTAGGAGCTTTGAGTCAGTTTTCACTGGTGTTCTAAGTAATAATTGCTGCTTAGCAAACTATCTTGTCCTAAAAATAGAACTTTATGCATATGCACTGCATTTCATTTATATGAATATTATAAATATTTCCAAATAAAAAAAAAGTTTATTCATGTTACTTCAGTTTTTATCTTATGTGTCAATCTATATTTAGCACCTTGTATAATGTTTAAAAGGTTAATTAAAAATTGTGGATTTTGCTTCTGGTATGGTATTTGTGAGGATTATTTAATGTGATTACAGCTCAACCTAATCGATATCGCAGCTGCTGGGTGGCAGAAATCCCTTTGAACTGACAACTGGCAGAAGAAGGTGCTGGTAAAGGGGAAGTAAGGTACTGGGTCTTCATGAAGAACCTAAAGATTGGGTGGCACAGTTGCTGCAGCTAATAGAGCTGCTGTCTCACATCTCCAGCGACCCAGATTCAATCTTGACCTCCCGTGTTGTCTGTGTGGAGTCTACGCATTCTTCTTATGACCATGTGAATTTTCTCCAGGTGCTCTGGTTCCTCCCACATCCCAAATTGTGTGGGTTGATGTTAATTGGCTACTGTAATTACCCCTTGTGTGTAGATGAGTGGTAGAATCTGGGGACAGTTGATGGGAATGTGGGGCAAATAATGTTATGGGAGGATTAGTGTAAAAAAAAATGGGTGCTTTATGGTTGGCATGGACACAATGTGCCAAAGGTCCTTTTCTGTGCTATATCTTTCTATGATTCTGTGAATTACTTTCTTTGTCAGTGATAAACATTGTTGCTTCACCATTAACTAGAAATTCTCTGCTGTTGTATGTTATTGCATTATAAAAGATTTGATGTGATGGGTTTAAAGTTGTGGTAAGACTTTCTCCAATATTTACAGCTGTACTTGGTTCTAGATTGTTGGTCCTCTGGGGGGTGGCGTTCAACCTCCTGAGGAGTAACCAATTGAAAGTGCAGGGGGAAAAGATGTAAGCGGTCAATTTTAGTCAGTTATGTTGTTTCAGGGGCAGGGAATTAAGTGGATATAGGTATTCTGCTGATCCTAAGCTGAATTCAGCTGAAATTATATCAAGATATTACATTATTGTCACAGAAGTGTGAGGCTGATTATTCTCAATCAGAAAACTCTTTCCTTGCAGTTTAGGTGATTCAAGATGGACGGAATGGCCTTCCTTATTATATTAGGAAAAGGACCAATTTTACAAAAAACAATTTTTTGAAGGTATTTGTGTTGGACAATAAGCTCAGCTTTGACTTTTCCAGTTTGCAGTGCCAGATCCTATAAATATGTGTTATTGTACCTATCTTCCTTGGGTCCATCAAATACAACATCCTTATCTGAATCATGCAGGGGTATCAGAGCACTCAAATGAATTCGCATCTTCACCACTTTGTATGGTATGATTTAAAATGCATCTGCAGCATGAATAATGGATATTGGCAAAAGAATAAAACAAAAAAGCTGCTAAAATGGTAGGCAACTCAGTAAAATCAGTTGGTATAGCAAAGTCAAACAACAAATATGAACAAAAAGACATACCACAATAGTTCTATAAATGCATATTTAAAATGGCTTGGTTCCAGATTCCCCAGTTTTCACCTAGTTACATGAATTGTGTAGCATGGGTAAAAACCTTAACTAGATTTGAGATACTTTGGTCATACTGTAACCTCTGGGAAGGATGTTTTTGACTGTGCGGGAGTTTAAATATGTTAGAAGTTGTGGCATATCAAAACCCAGTGACAGCCCCTTGACTTCTGGATTCACCCTAAATGGGTTGGTCTAAATTTAGGAAACATCCCATGTATGGTAGCATAGTGGTTAAGCAACAGCACTTGTATGCAGAGGGGTGAATTATTGATTCAGTGTTGTGAGTTTGATTCTCACCCTGGGGAGTGACGATCTTAAATTCATGTTATTAAACAGTTTGGAATGTTAGATAAAAAGGTTGCGTACAAGTATTATATAGTGATGAAAACCCATCTGATTTGAAAATATTATTTTCTGTTAGTGACCTGAGCATGATGTAGAAGCACTAATGTAGCTGATTCTTGGCTAGTCTCTGAATTATGTTAGAAGCCATTCAATTCAAGAGGCCACTATAGATGGAGAAATAACATCAGCAATACTGTGATATCCAAATCCCATGAATGCACTTAAAAAAAATGTGCACCTGGGTTTCTCAAATTTCCTGGAGTTCACCAGTGAAATGAAGCACAGAAATTTCGGGCAGGGGTTAAAGGGTTGATAGTTTTATAACCACTTTCCTAAGTGACTCTGTGAAAACCTTTGTTCACAAGTTATTTTGGAATTATTTTAAGAAGCTACAGTTGGAAGTTCTATTAGAATTCACACTAACCTTGTGAACCTAGTTGTTCACATTTTAAACAATTGGGACATGTCCACAAGAAAGACAGCAGGTGCTGGAATCTGAAGCAAAAATCAAACTGCTGGAGGAACTCAGTGGGTCAAGCAGCATCTGTGGAGGCAAAAGGTATGGTCCGATGATTCAGGTTGTGATCTTGATGCCTGGTCTCGACCGAAATGTTGACCATCCCTTGGCCTCCACTGGTGCTGCTTGACCCACTGAGTTCTTCCAGCACTTTGCTTTTTGCTCATTGGGATGTGTTTATTCGCTCTTTACACATTGCAGCTCTTCACGTCCATATCAGCCTTGCTATTGCTAAATGTTAAGAAACTGTGGGATACCAAGGAGAACCATGATGGCAAGAACCTCAGGGAACAGCAGCAAACAGCCCTTCACATAGCTGCAGCTATGCAGGCGAGAGCAGATCAGTGGAGGGGTCTAACTCACAGGATCATAACATCCTGTATGCAGTGTTCCTCACTACCACAATGCATCTCAGTCCTTAATCATTGTCACTTGTTTTAAGTAAAGGTTGCACATCTCTTTAAGCAGCTGAAGAATTATAATCACTTTAGCAAAGCACTACTTATCTCTTTCTTAGCAGCAGTAAACTGATAACGAGTAGTTTAACCGCTGCACTGTCACTCAGGATAATTACCTGGCCTTTCTGAAGAAACTTTGAACAATTCATTGCTGGAATGGTGTTGCAGATGGTGGTGTACATTACCAGAAAACCATCTGATAACCATTCTGCATTGCCTGGCTTGTCTTCTGTTGCTATCCATTTATCAAAATGCTCAATGGCTTTACATGAATTCAGCAGTTGCTGTACTTCAAAGTAATGCAATGTTATGCAAAGCACTTAGGTACATATTGATGTGATAAGCACTGTTAATATGTCATTCATTTTTCCTTCTTTCTTTAGCTGTATTTCTACAATTCCAAATTTGCAACTGATGCCAATTTGGTTAATATTGGCAAAGACTAAAAAAAAGAAATGTGTTTCAAAACAGATTTGTAATTGGCTGAAGAATTTCAATAAATTGTGGGGCCATACACTTCAGAAATAATAGAGGCCATGTGTAAAATAAAAGTATAATTGGAGTAGATGAGCAAAGGAGATGAAAGGTTTAGATGCAGAAATTGCTAAAAGTATGCCATAAAAGAGCATAGAACGTACAGGATAAATTTCTGAGGAAAAAAGCTGAGGTTTTGCTAGAATTTATATCAAATTTTGGTTGGACTGCACTTACAGTCCTTTTCTGGCCGTATTAAAGGCAAGGGAGTTGAGGCACTGGAGAAGGGAAAAACTGATTCACAAGGATAATACTAAAATTGAGAGGATGTACCCATTGGGAAAGATTGAACAATTGGTTCTCTTTTCTTTCGAAAGAGAAGGTTAAGAGGTAATTTGATTGAGATCACGACTCAGATAATGATAGGCTTTAATGAAAGGAGTGTAAAGAAGAAGTTTCCACATGTGGTGGAGACCAAACCTAGGATCTACAAATATAAGATAATCACCAAAAAAATTAGTAGAGTGTTCAGGGGATATTTCTTAATCTGGAGAGAATGCTGTAAATGAAGCACATGGAAACCAAAGATGTAGATGTAATGTGTTACTTGATATTATACAAGGGATATCAAATGAGAGTCTCACAGAGATACAAAATACAGGGTGTCTTATATAGTTATAACATAATGAATGCTTGAGAGCTGATTGATATCCCAGTGGCTTTGGACACATGTTGAAGGGGCAAATGTGCAAGTGCTCCCTAGGATGCTCCATTGTACCATGTATAATTTTGTGACAAAGAGCTTCCAGTGTTATTTCTCCAAAAGACACCATTCCTGAGGGATTCATTCTCACATAAATTGCCCCTTTGATGGTTAGCCTTATTCACATTTGTCCATGTTGCCCATCTAGTTAATTAAACAGATCAAATTGATGAGCTGGAGTCGCAGCTTCAAACACTGCGAAGCATCAGGGAGGGAGAGGGTTATGTAGATACTGTACATCAGGAGAAGTACCTTAGAGCAGGTACTTCTGGGGTCCAGGAAGTAGATAGAAGGGTGACTGTCAGGGCACAAAGGTGGGAAGATGTGCCTGGAAGCTGTGGAAGTGGGTGAGGTTCTCAATGAATACTTCTCTTCAGTATTCACCAAGGAGAGGGGTCTTGATGATGCTGAGGACAGTGTTGGCAAGGTTAATGTTCTGGAGCATGTAGAAATCAAGAGAGAGGATGTGTTGGAACTGTTAGAAAATATTAGGACAGATAAGTCCCCGGCTCCTGACGGAATATTCCCCAGGCTGCTTCGCGAAGCGAGGAAGGAGATTGCTGAACCGTTGGCTAGGATCTTTGAGTCCTCGTTGTTCATAGGGAAATGGTACCGGAGAATTGGAGGGTGGAAAATGTTATCCCCTTATTCAAAAAAGATAGTAGGGATAATCCAGGGAATTATAGACCAGTGAGCCTTATGTCTGAGGTGGGCAAGCTGTCGGAAAGGATAGGATCTATGAGCATTTAGAGAATCTTGGACTGATTAGGGACAGCCAGCATGGCTTTGTGAAGGGAAGATCATGTCTCACAAGTCTGTTAGGGTTCTTTGAGGAGGTGACCAGGAAGATTGATGAGGGTAGTGCAGTAGATGTGGTCTACATAGATTTTAGTGAGGCGTTTGACAAGATTCCACGTAGTAGGCTTCTTCAGAAGGTCAGAGGGCAAGGGATCCAGGGAGGCTTGGCCATGTGGATTCAGAATTGGCTTGCCTGTAGAAAGCAGAGGATTGTGGTGGAAGGAGTGCATTCAGATTGGAGGGCTGTGACTAGTGGTGTCCCACAAGGATCTGTTCTGGGACCTCTACTTTTTGTGATATTTGAGAGAATTCATTGGAGTGAAGGAGGATGAGGGGAGACATGATAGAGGTATACAAAATATTAAGAGGAATAGATAGAGTAGACAGCCAGCGCCTCTTTCCCAGGGCACCAATGCTCAATACAAGAGGGCATGGTTTTAAGGTAATGGGTGAAAAGTTCAAGGGAGATGTCAGAGGGAGGTTTTTCACCCAGAGAGTGGTTGGTGCATGGAATGCGCTGCCTGGGGTGGTGGTGGAGGCTGATACGTTGGTCAAGTTCAAGAGGTTGTTCGATAAGCATATGGAGGAATTTAAAATAGGGGGATATGTGGGAGGAAGGGGTCAGATAGTCGTAGGCGTAGTTTAAACGTCGGCACAACATGTGTGAGTATAGAACCATAGATATTGTTCTATGGTTCTATACTCACACAGTATCCAACTCGGACACCCTTATCAATGTTTGGAGTTTTGATGCATCTCTTGATATGTTAATGTGCTTTCTTCTTTCCAGACTGGCCTGGACCCAATGTGTTCTCCGTTGATTTACCAAGTATCATTAATAAAAATAAAATAAAAACTGCAGATGCTGGAAATCTGAAATAAAAACGAACATCAATGGAAACACTCACCAGGCTCAGGCAGCATCTGCAAAAGGAGAAACAGAGTTAATCTTTCAGATTGAAGTCTCTTAGATCCATAGAACCATAGAACACTACAGCACAGAAAGCAGGCCATTTGGCCCTTCTAGTCTGTGCTGAAAGTTTGTTCCGTTAGTCCCATTGACCTGCACCCAGTCCCTAACCTTCCAGACCTCTCCCATCCATGTATCTATCCAATTTATTCTTAAAACTTAAGAGTGAGCCCGCACTTACCACATCAGATGGCAGCTCGTTTCACACTCCCACCACGATATGAGTGAAGAAGTTCCCCCTAATGTTCCCCCAAACCTTTCCCCTTCAGCCTAAAGCCATGTCCCCTCGTACTTAACTCTCCTAATCTAAGTGGAAAGAGCCTACTCGCGTTTACTCTGTCAATACCCCTCACAATTTTGTAAACCTCTATCAAATCTCCCCTCATTCTTCTATGCTCCAATAAAGTCGTAACCTGTTCAATCTTTCCCTGTAACTCAACTCCTGAAGACCCGGCAACATTCTAGTAAATCTCCTCTGCACTCTTTCAATCTTACTGATATCCTTCCTATAGTTAGGTGACCAGAACTGCACACAATGCTCCAAATTTAGCCTCACCAATGTCTTATACAACCTCACCATAAGATACCAACTCCTATACTCAGTACTTTGATTTATGAATGTCAGGATGCCAAAAGCCTTCTTTACAACCCTGTCTACCTGTGGCGCAACTTTCAGGGAATTATGTATCTGAACTCCCAGATCCCTTTGTTCCTCTGCACTCCTCAGTACCCTACCATTTACTGTGTATGTCCTACCTTGATTTGTCCTTCCAAAATGCAACACCCCACACTTGTCTGCATTAAATTCCATCTGCCATTTTCTGGCCCATTTTTCCAGTTGGTCCAGATCTCTCTGCAAGCTTTGAAAGCCTTCCTTGTTGTTCACAATGTCTCCAATCTTAGTGTCATCAGCAAACTTGCTGATCCAATTTACCACATTATCATCGAGATCATTGATATAGACAACAAACAACAATGGTCCCAGCACAGATTCCTGAGGCACACCACTAGTCACAGGCCTCCAGTCTGAGAAACAATCATCCACTACCACTCTGTCTTCTCCCACACAGCCAATTTCGAATCCAGTTTACAAACTCTCCATGGATACCTTGTGTCTGAACCTTCTGAACTAACCTCCTATGTGGGACCTTGTCTTCATCAAAACTGGGAAAGAAAGAAAACAAGTTAGTTTTAAATTGTAGAGTAGCTGGGGTAGGCTTAGATTGGAAAAAAAGGACATTCTCTGATAGGATTAGGCAGGGTTGTTGTGGAGATAAATTCTGGATATCATCTCTTCAACAGGGGTTAATTGGGACTGTAAGAGAAAGAGAAAATGAATGAAAGCTCAGAAATAAGGGCAGATAGAGGCTGAATATAAAAAAGAAAATAAAATAACATAATAGTTGTGAAATGCAGGGCTCTGGGACATGCTCAGTGGGTCAGGCTGAGCTAATGGAGTGAAAAAAAACTAAGTCAGTATAACAGAAGGATTACTCAGAGCAGAAGTGGTCAGTTCTAAAGCAGACAGAGAAAGTAATGTATCTGAATTAGTAGAATTCAGTATTGAATCCAGAAGTCTGTAATGTGCCTACAGTCGATAGAGGATGAGGTGTTTTTTCTCAAGCTTACATTGGGCCTTATTATAACAGTAGGATTCCACAGACAGATAGGTAAGAGTGGGAGTGGGATGGGGAATTAAAATTGCAGGCAGCAGGGAACTCCGAATCACTCCTGCAGACTGAACACAAACCCAATCTGTATTTGTTTTCTCCAGTTTAGAGGAGACCACATTGTGAACACCAAATGCAGTCCACCATATTGGAAGAAGTGCAAGTGAATTAATGTTTTACCTGTAAAGACTCTTTGAGTCCTTAGATGCTGGGAAGGAATGAGATAAAAGGACAGGCTTTGGATTTTCCATGTTTCATTGGAATGTGTCATAAGAAGGTTGGTGGGGATGGAAGGTCAGAACAGGAAGATACAAAGGGAATGGTTCTTGCAAAATGCTGACAGGAAAAGGGAGATTAAGGTGTGTCTGGTAGTGGAATCTTGTTGAAGCTGGCAGAAATTGCCAAGGATGATCCCCACTGAATATGGAGGTTGGAGGGGGTGGAAGGTAAGGACCAGGAGAGGCAGGGTGACAGCAGAGTTGTGGAAAATTAATGAGATGCAGTCAAGGGCTCTGTCAACACTGTTACAGGAGAAACCATATTTCAGGAAGAAGGAAGGCATCTCAGAGATGCCTGTGTGAAACCTTTCATTGGGGCAAGTACGACAACATGGAAGAACTAGGAGAATGGAATAGAATTCTTGCAGGAGGCAGGGTGGATGGAAGTATATTTGAGATATGTATCAGAATCTGTAGGCTTGCAACAGATGTTTGTTGCTAGCCTATCTCCTGAGATGGAGGCTGGGAGATCCAGAAAGTGAAGGAAAGAGTCAGAAATGGACAATGTAAAGTGAGAGCAAGGCAGCAAATGAATTAAAATTTTAACTTCTGATTGAGTGTAGGAAACAGCACATACTGGGAAAAGATTTGTGGAAGGGGACCAGAGTAGGGCTGAAACAAGGACTGCTCCATGTATCCTACTAAAAATAAGCATAGGATGGGTCCATGTGAGTTCCCACAGCTACACCTTTGTCCTGGAGAAAGGCCTTCAACTCATCGCTCTACAATTTATCCTCGCAGCAACCGTGGCCTCACTCCTTTTCCAACCCATCCCCACTCCACAATGCAATTTAAAACTAACTCGTTTTCCTTCTTTCTTATTTATAATGAAGAGTTTTCAACCCAAAGCATTAACTTTGTTTCTTTTTCCACAGATGCTGCCTGATCTGCTAAGTGTTTTCAGCACATTTTGTTTTCATTTCAAGTATCTCTTAATGCCCCATGGTCATTTTATATTTGCTGTCTGTCCTAATACTGAACAGCAAAATAGCTTGGATAGCTTTACCATAGTTTGGCTGAAGGCCGGTGCACCCTTATTACATTAATAATTCTTCTTAAGCTATAACTACTATATCTCTCCCTCTGGTCCCTGACAGACTAAAACTTGGAATTCACTGCCACAAGGAGAAATTGCAGCAAATAGGGTGGTTGATCTTAAAGGGAATCTAGATGAATACCCCAGAGTTAAGGAAACTGAAGAATATATAAATATGGTTTCAACAAAGGAGGGTGCGATGGGGCTAGTGTGGAGTCTAAATGCTGTTACTGAATGGTTGGACAAATGATCTCTACCATGCATTCCATTTATTGATATTTAATATTATTCTGTAGTGGAGTTACTTGCATTTGGTTTTTCCTCATGAAACAGCAGTGACCAATAGGTGTTGTCACCCATTTTACTCAATGACATGTTAGCAATAATTCAGGAGTTATGGAATTATGTGCATAGCAGGTCTTAATACAAACGAGAGCCAATCATCAAATAAAAACCCGTTCAAATATAGATTACAAGCAGCTATCAGTTTTGAAATTAAAAGGACAGCTTTGTCAATAAACAGTACTGTCTACAGAGCATGGGCTACAGGGCCACAGCAGAATGCTGTTCAAGAGATATGGTTTGTAAATTGAAGTGGTTGTGAGATGTTCTCATATCCGTCAACCAAATGTAAGGCAATGGGCTCTGTTAATTAGCATACATCAGACCAGGCATCCCTGTGTCAGAGATCAAGAAAGGTTGCAGACTGGACTTATTTTGCCATTTAGCACATCAAACATGGTCATAGGCATATTTTCTCTCTATCAATTATTGGAATATTTGTGTACCCAGAGAATCAGCCCTCACAATGCTAGTTTTGGGGGTCCGGGTTCTCTGTCCTCAGAAGCTTTCAGACCACCCTGTGAATTACTTTGTCCTTGCAAAGGTGTTTAAATATTCAGTTATATTATGCTCTCATTGTAAATATGTAATTCAATTGAACCACTTGTCAGACACAAGATATTGAAGTAAATAATGTCATTGTAGCTATTAAAATTGTATTGAATCACCTGCTGTTATATTTATTCTGAAGAGAAGAAAAATTGATGTACTTTGAGTTCAGGGAGACTCTACTCAGAGGGGCTCCAAGAGAATGCTTGCTTGTCCTGATGAATAAAGACCTTTTGCATTGATCAGCTTCAGTCTCCAGTGCCTCAGTCACAGTCACAACAAGCCAAAGTCTGATTTCACTAATATATACAGTATTATTTGCATTATTTTCTGATTTTAACATCTTCCAGCATATTAACTGTGCACTAGTACCTGATAGAACAGTTAATATGCAAAAGGCAGTAAAATTAGAAAATAATACAAATATTTTCAGATTAGCCAGCACTTATAGTAGCAGTTTATAACATATTTGGATGCACGTTTCCTTGGTACTGACCAGTGAAAGTTAAGCATGTGCATGACTACATTAGAATAGCACAATTGAAAGAGGAGCAGGCCAAGGACTGATATATTAATCACAGGCATAGAGGAATGGGTTGAGTGATCAGTAAAATGCTGAATAGAAAGCAGAAGGTAATGGGCTGGTTCGGGCTGGTGGCCAGTCAGTTCAGTAATCGCTGTGCATGTCAGCTCATTCCGTATTTATGCAGCCATATACTCCAGCACAGAAGCACACAACATGATGGAGGTCAGGTATAGACACAACTAACCTCCAACCCCAGATCACCATTGAATCCATGGTGTTCCATAATGATCTGATCTGAGAGACCAAATGCACTTTGTCCTTACACTACCCATAGCTGGCATATTTACCATGGCCCCGTGAAAGTCATTAAATTAAAAAAAAAGATAAAGTTAGATAAGTTTGTTTGTTTATTTTTCCTTTATATAAATAATATTTATGTCTTTAGCTGTGAAGGGCAGTTAGAGCAGACCACGGACAGGATCTCAGGATGTGACACCTCGGGGTCTAGTCACCGTTCATGGCCTGCTTACTCACATGATGGCTGCAGAACCAATCCCTTGAGGTTGTTGAGAGCCATGTAGCTACAGAAGATTAGAGCAGATAAGTGCAGGACTTAATGTTGATGGGGGTTGGGGGAGGGGTCAGATTGAACATGATCCAATCCAATGTGCAGGATTATCATGGAGGCAATGGATTGATGCAATCTGATGAGGTAAAAGGTGGGGTAAGAATAAAACCATAAAGGCAGCAGTCCTGATATTAAAATATGTAATTCTGGCAAAGGCTGTGACCTAGAATGCTTTAGCACTCTAAAGGAGTATTTAATTATAGTGCACTGTGGATGGATAATTTCTTATAGAAATAGCCTATTGACCAATAGGATAGTCACTGATAGTTAATGCACTGACAGTCTGGGGACGAGATGGTCGCCCACCTCTTCATGCGCTGTGGGTTCGCGAGGAGGGTGTGGCGAAACATGCATGGGTCCTTGTCACGGTTCATCCCCAGCAGCTGCGTAACAGAGGATTCTCTGATCTACGGGCTGTTCCCAGGGACACACACAGAGACGGACATCAACTGCTGCTGGAAGGTCATCAACTCAGTGAAAGATGCCCTTTGGTCTGCCCGAAACTTGTTGGTCTTCCAGTACTGCGAGATGTCCGTAGAGGAATGCTGCCGATTGGCACATTCCAGGCTGCAGGAGTACATGCCGTGGGATGCACTGAAGCTGGGTGCAGCCAACGTAAGGGCTCGGTGGGGCAGGACTACAGTTTAGGCTTCTTCTGCCACTGGAGAGGTGGGGGCGGGGTCAGGTGAGAAAGCCCCTTAAATATTGTAAATACGGGACTGGGTAGCCCCCAAGGAGCCACACGCGTGGCATCGGTGCTGTGTTTTTTATATAAAAAGGTAACACTAATGATCGATCTGTACAAGAATGTAAAGACTTGCACTGTTTTATAATTGTATGTAGTATGTCTTTTATTATGAATAAAATTTATTTTGGAATTAAAAAAAAGTCTGATTCTCTGCCATTGCCTGCTATGGAGAGGAAAACGTGTGCTGTTCTGGTTTGAAGGTTGTGAAAGAAATGTGGGGTAGAGGAGTTGGTGGGAAGGGAGAAAGGCAAGATATTGCTGGGGCAGATGTTGTTCATTTGTGACATCAGGAGGTTTCAACAGCTGCTGGATAGGGATTTCAGTTACATAGTTGATTTGGTTGTAGAGTGTTGGGGTGGAGGTCTGGGGCCCTAAGGGAGTGTAGATTGACAGAATTGAAGGTGATAATCAAAGATATGCTCCCATTTACAATGAAGATCTGGTTCTGCATGAGTGGTGTGCACCTTCTGCAGTTCATGCATGCATTCTGAAATTGAGGAAGCAGGGACCAAGTGTGTATTGCATGATATAATAAGTTGCTGTGCCTTCGAAATCTCCATGCATGTGTTGTGAGGGATAATCCACGACATTTTCTTTAATGGAAGATATTCATATAGATCCAATTGCCTCCTGCATTTAAACACTGCATAAGTCAAAATAATCATTGTGATGGTGGGTCTGTCTGTCCTTAGGATAAAAATGCTCCAAGAAATACAAAATAGTTTCAGCAGTGAACATGCCGATTCACTCAATTAGCTCTATTGACCTATACTGGCATTTTCCCCCTACTCCAGAAAATAGATCTGATCACGTTTACCTACCCTATTCTGATATCCTTTTAATCCCTCTTTCTCTATAGCCTATAGCCAGTCTAATCTTGAATATGGAGATAGTTTCTATTTCCATAAATAACCTTGAAAAGTGTATTTCATTATTTCACAGCTTTCCATGTAAAGAAAAGCAATCTGAATTAAAAATGGAAAATGCTGGAACTGTTCAGCTCGTCAAGCACTGTCTGTGGAGAAAAAAACAAGAACTAGTTCTTCAGGGCATTGACCTTGGATCAGAACTGGAAAAGATTAACGATGCAAGAAAAGGAAGAAGACCGAACAAGAGGAAGGTTGATGATATAGTGGAAAGGCAGGAGATTAAATGCTAATAGTGATGATAATGCAAACTAAAAGTAGGTGGTAATGGGTTAAGTAAAGGTTACTTTCTATTGAATTGGAAGAATTAACTGTAAGTCAATGTTTCACTTGAAAGGAGATTATGGACGGTACAATGGGTTGATTGATGGTGTCATCATGCCGAAGGTTGCGGAAATGGTGAAGGATGATTCCTCGAATGTGGAAACTGGGAAGAAAGAGGATGAAAATAAGGGGAACTTTATTGTGATTCTGCAAGGAAGGACAGGTGAAGGAAATGGGACAGAGCAGGTCTGCTGGAAGGGAACACGCCACCAAATGGAAAAGAAGACATCTCAGAAGCACTGATGTAGAAGGTGGCATTGTCAGAACAGATATGATGATGACAAAGAAACCAGGAGACTGGAGGTGGGATGAGAGGAAGTGTAATCAACATAGTTATGGAAGTCAGTGAGCTCATGTTGTCAATAGCCTATCCCTAAAAATAGAGGAGTAATCAGAACAGTTGGAGCTGTACCGTACAATGTTGAGGGGAGGTGTAGTGCATTTATTTTGCTGGTGTCATAATGAAGTATCAGATAACTCATTCAGACCAGGAAGAGAAGGAAAGTAATAGTAAGATCTTAATTGAAGCTGCAAACATGGTACAATCATGTATTGGTTTTGGGTGGTATTGGTTTATTATTGTATCAAGGTACAATGAAAAACTTGTCTTGCATACCATTTGTACAGATCAATTCATTACACAGTGCATTGAGCTAGTACAGGGTAAAAGCAATAACAGAATACAGAGTAAAGTGTCACAGCTACAGCGAAGTGCATTGCAGGTAGACAATCTTATTATATGAGGGAACCGTTCAATAATCTTATCATGGTAGGATAGAAGCTGTCCTTGAGCCTGCTGGTATGTGCCCTCAGGCTCCTGTATCTTCTACCTGATGGAAGAGGAGAGAAGAGAGAATGACCCGGGTGGGTGGGGCCTTTGATTATGCTGGCTGCTACACCAAGGCAACGAGAGGTATAGACAGAGTCCCCATGGAGGGGAGGCTGGTTTCCGTAATGTGCTGGTCTATGTCCACAACTCTCTGCAGCTTCTTGCAGTCTGAGGCAGAGCAGTTGCCATACCAAGCCGTGATGCATCCAGATAGGATGCTTTCTATGCTGCATCGATAAAAGTTGGTGAGGGTCAAAGGGGACATGCCAAATTTCTTTAGTCTCCTGAGGAAGTAGAGGCACTGGTGAGCTTTCTTGGCCATGGCATCTACGTGGATGGACCAGGACAGGCTATTGGTGATGTTCAGTCCTCGGAACTTGAAGCTCTCAACCCTCTTGACCTCAGCACCATTGATGTAAACAGGTGCCATGTACACCGCCCCCTTTCCTGAAGTCAATAACCAGCTCTTTTGTTTTGCTGACATTGATGGAAAGGTTGTTGTCATGACACCACGTCACTCTGTCTCCTTCCTGTACTCCGACTCATGATTATTTGAGATACGACCCACTACGATTGTATCATCTGCAAACTTGTCAATAGAGTTAGAGCAGAATCTGGCCACGCAATCATGAGTATATAGGGAGTACAGTGGAAGGCTGATGATGCAGCCTTGTGGGGCACCAGTGTTGTGAATAATCGTGCTGGAGGTGTTGCTGCCTATCCTCACTGATTGTGGTCTGTTGGTCAGGAAGTCAAGGATCCAATTGCAGAGGGAGGTGTTGAGTCCCAGGTCTCGGAGTTTGAAGATGAGTTTGCTTGGATTTACAGTATTGAAGATGGAGCTGTGGTCAATAAACAATATTCTAACGTAGGTGTCTTTACTGTCCAGATGCTCCAGAGCTGAGTGTAGGGCCAGGGAGATTGCGTCTACCATAGACCTGTTTCAGTGGAAGGTGTATTGCAGTGGGTCCAAGTTGTCTGGGAGGCTGGAGTTGATGCGTGCCATGACCAGCCTCTCAAAGCACTTCATGATGGTGGATGTCAGAGCCACCGGTCAGTAATCATTAAGGCATGTTACCTTGATTATTTTAGGTACCGGCATGATAGTGGTCTTCTTAAAACAGGTGGTAACCTCAGATTGAAGCAGGGTGAGGTTAAATATGTCTGCAAATACCCCCGCCAGCTGATCAGCACAATATCTGAGGACACGGCCAGGGACATCATCCAGGCCAGATGTTTTCCTTGGGTTCAATCTCCAGAAGACTGATCTTATGTCCTCAACGGTGACCATGGGTTCAGTTGCATTGGAGGCTGTCAGGGTGGGTTTCAAACCCATGTTTCAATGTCAGCTCCATTTGACAAGCTTTCATTTAATTACTCAACTATCTATATCCTCACTGTCAACATGCAGACCTGTTTTCATGTCTTTGGCACACTTGGACACCTTACACTCTTCTCCCTCCTCTAGGTCATTAATATAAATCATAAGTAATTGAGGGCCAGGAACTGATCCTTGTGGCACTTCACTAGATACATCCTTGCAGCCTGTAAAAGACCCGCTTGTTCTGATTCCCTGCCTTCTAATGCGATAACCAATCTTCATTCCTTTCTAACGCACTTCCCTAATATCGTGAGCTCTTATCTTGTGCACCGGACTCTTATGTGTCATGTTGTCAAATGTCCTCTGAAAATGCAAATACACCACATCTACAGGTCCCCCTCAATTGACTCTACTAGTTACACCTCTGTTTTGCATCAGATTTACCTGTGCTGAAATTCATTTGCCAGCTAATTGCCCATTCTGCAAGCTTCTCAATACATTTCTGTAATTTGTTTCAGTTCATATCGTTATTGGTTTCTGCCCTCAATGTGGTAGCACCTGTAAATGTAGAAGATATGTTTAGAAATTGTAAATGTAAATGGTTAACAGCAATGATCCCAGCACTGAGCTTCATCAAATATCTCTACCCATCCTTTTCTACTGAAAATAACTAACCTTTATTCTCACGTTCTGCTTTCTGTCTAGTTGGCAAATCCATTCTGCTACATCCACAGACTGTGCACTCCTTGACCAAATTCATTAGCCTGTTCTGGGCTACCCTATTGAAGGTGTTTTGAAAGTCAAGCCAAATTGCATCTACAACATCACAATTGTTTACACTCACTGGTTAACTCCTTCAAAAAGTTAAATAGGATTGGTTAAATAAAATTTTCCATAAAATCTATGCTGTTCATTCCTATATTGTTTGCCTCTAGCTGTTCAATTCTCTCCTTTGATGATTTTATTTTTATTTTACTTTTATTTTTCCTACCATCAGTGTTGAGTTGGTTTGCCTATAATTCTGGAAACAGGATCTTTCTCCCTGCTTAAATATAGGTATAATATTATCTACTTACCAACCTTGTAGCTAAACGCCTTATCCTAAAGGATTACTCCACCTGTATAGTGAGTATAGTGTATTAGAAAAGGAAAGTATGAATAATGATCCCTCTTCTCAGAGTCCTTGAAAAAAAATGGGAATCAATCTCTCCAAGCCAAGGTCTTTAAACTCTTTGAGCTTTATTCATTTATTTAATATATCCACTTTTACTATTTTACATGTACTTACTTCATTACCTATCTCATCATCCAATGTCATGGCCAACTGTTCTATCTCTCAGCTAAATATTAATTCAAAATAATGATTTAATATTTCTGCCATCTCCCTATTGTTACCTGTCTATCCCTTAATGGCCCTATTCTGATCCTAACCTACCCTTTTTATTGATGTCTCTGTAAAATATTTTACTACTTTGCTTTATGTTCCTTGATAATTTGATTTCATAGTTCTTCTATGTCTTCTTAATTGCTTTCTTGACCTCTCCTAATGCCTTTGTATTCCCAGGTATCATGCAATCCTTTGCTGTCAGTGTACTTAATGTATGCTGCCTGGAGTGAGGCATTGTCTTGTGCAGTTGGAGGAACAGTGCAATTCTGAATTTCATCAACCAATTGGACCTAAAGTTTAATAGCTGTTTCTTCAAATTTAGATGTTAGTCCAAACTGAAGATTCAGCCTTTTCTTTGGATGGTACCTGCTATAGGGAATTGGTATTCATCGAATGCCATTAGTGTGCATGGAGGTCTTAAACTGAGTTGAATGGAACTGCAGACCATTGTCTAAAACCACATCTAATAGACTGTGAATTGCAAAATTGCCCTGTGTTTTTCAGTTATTCAGTCCGCGATGATATGGGACCCCTCAAGCTGCATCTTAATTTACTTAGTGTGACTACCCATCAAGATAGGGAAATATTGGAAACTATATATAAGTAGTTGATTTGTACCCACTGATATGGATGAGATGGCCACCTTTATCTCTGTCTTGAAATTTGGGTGTTTAAGTCTGACAGTCCTGACAGGCAGAGCAACCTCTGACCAGATCCTAAATGCCATGGCTAAAGTCCAGCCAATACAAATAACCTTGAGTCACTGTAGTCATGGGTACTTTATGTACAAGTTAAATCTCACCAAGAACACATCTCTTTAAGACCTTTAGGATGGTTATACTGTTGCCTCACTTCCTGCAATTCTGGTCCAGGGTGAAATCATGCTGGTTTCACTAGAAAGGCTGAATGTCTTTATTGTTTCCCATGTTTGACTCATGCCACTGAGAATAGATAGTCATGCCTCGTCACAATGTCTTGCTGCAAAGCTCTGGGAAACTCATTGGCTATGACCAGAAAATCATTGTCAATGATTTGTACTGCAAAAACTTCCAGCCTACATTAAGCAATTCAAAAAACAATTATACCTAGTGCCTTCTGCTCAGTTGGGATATAATCCTTTCACTGGAGGTGAAGGTACACAACATGATAGGTAATCAGTGTTTTGAGCCTATCACTGGACCACAGTTGGAAACATCACATGAGAGCTTCAAGTTAGCCTTATCTTTTTCTATATGACTTTATGAGGTGTTACAGTCAATAGAATTTTAATTTTAATTTCTGCGCAGATCAGCTAGCGGAGGTATTTGCAGATATTGTTAACCTCTTCCTACTTCAATCTGAGGTTCCCACCTGCTTTAAGCAGACCAGTATCATCTCGGTACCTAAGAAAGACAAGGGGGCGCGATGTGCATGCTCCAGTCTACATCAACAGTGCTGAGGTCGAGAGGGTTGAGAGCTTCAAGTTCCTAACTTTGAACAATACCAATAGCCTGTCCTGGTCCAACCACGTAGATGCCACAGCCAAGAAAGCTCACCAGCACCTTTACTTCCTCAGGAAGCTAAAGAAATTTGGCATGTCCCAGTCGACCCTGGACAACTTTTTATTGCTGCACCATAGAAAGCATCCTATCCGGATGCATCACGGCTTGGTATGGCAACTACTCTGCCCAGGACTGCAACTAACTGCAGAGAGTTGTGGACACAGCCCCGCTCATCATGGAAACCAGCCTCCCCTCCATGGACTCTGTCTATACTTCTCTTTGCCTCAGTAAAGCAGCCAGCATAATCAAAGACCCTACCCGCCCTGGACATTCTCTCTTCTCTCCTCTCCCATCGGGCAGAAGATACAAAAGCCTGAAAGCACATACCACCAGGCTCAAGGACAGCTTCTATCCCGCTATTATAAGACTATTGAATGGTTCCTGGTATGCTAAAATGGACTCTAGACCTCACAATCTACCTTGTTATGGCCTTGCACCTTATTGTCTACCTGCACTGCAGCTGTTACACTTTATTCTGCACTCTATTAGTGTTTTACGTTGTACTACCTCAATGCACTGTCATAATGAATTGATCTGTATTAATGACATGCAAGACAAGGTTTTCACTGTACCTCGGTACATGTGACAATAATAAACCAATTCCATTACCAATTTTGAGTTCCGAACCAGTCCAAAGCCTGAATGGAGTATAAATGTAACTTGAAGATGCCAACCTTAAAATGTGTCAAGAGCAGGATGTTATTATGTGCTCATAGTTTGATTAGGGTTTCCACAGCTGCAGACTAGTGAGTCTTAAGCTGTCCCTGTTTATCATGTGGTCACATTGAACATGTCTAGTTCTTACGTATTTAGGATGTCCATACATTCCAAGGGAGGTGGAAACTCAGTTGTTAGGTTCTTCAACTATTCAGAGACTTAGGACATTCCCTCCACCCCAACCTGGTCGAACCTCAAGACACTTGGAGTGACTATGATGGAGAAATAATGGAGACTTATTTAAAAATATCATTGTGTACCTGCTGAAATTATGAAGTTGAAACATTTTCATGTCTGCATTGGAGCTTTGAATGGTTCAGCCAGTTCTGCTGTAATGTTATTCATTTGTAAAATTAAATCACCCTTTCTCTCTTCATATTTTCAAAATGCCCCTTTATCTCTCTCTTATTGCCCTGAACAATCTATTAATGAATTGGCGCTGTAAACATTGGGATCATCTGGGCAACCATGGCTTTAACCTACCAGAGATATTCCCTTTGTTCTATCCACCCCCCCACCCCACCCCACCCTCTCTGTAACTTAAAATTGATTTGTTTTCTCACTTACCCAGTTCTGATAAAGTTCTGACGAACGGTCTTCAACCTGAAATGCTAACTCTGGTTCTCTTTCCACAGATGCTGCATGACCTGATAAGTGTTTCCTGCTTTCTGTTTTTATTTCAGATTTCCAGCATCTACAGGTTTTTGATTTTCAGTGTTTGTTTGTTAAAATGTTTTCTGTCCAAACTTTCCTCAAGGATTATTTTGTACTGCTGAGTTTGTGTAAAAGTTTTGAAGGATGAATTGCAGGTCTTTGTTGATGCAAAGATCCAGATTACTGTTCAGATATATATTGCTGCATTCCATTTAATGGAAGAAGGGACAATGTTTACTGGTCTTGCAACCACATAACTAATATTGTTTTTACTGTTGCAGAGATTACTTTTGTAATTGAAGGAGTTGTGTGTCGTTGAGTTTACTGTAAAGGCTTGGAATCCATAATGAATGAGATAGGAATCTTACATCTCTCATTTGCCTCAAACCCCTACTTGTCTTCATCCATCCTTATCCAACCCAAAACCAAAATACACTGCTTTGGGGTTGCACAGAAACATATTTCCTATGATGCAGGCTCTTAACACTTCTCCAGAGCCTTAGGAGTTTGCCCTTAGTCTCTATTACTATTAGCATGATGTCATTGTTGCTTAAGCTCTGGAGATACGGAAGCATTTTATCCAGTGTGGCCTGAAAGATTTTACAACAGATTTAGCCTTATTGAACAAAGTCATGTTGGTAGAAACCCTCTGTGAGTGCCAAATGTTCCCGACTGGCCTGTTTTTACCAAAGGCATGTGTTAGATTCAGCTTCATGTAAACATCGGTTCCTGCCAGCCCCACAAGTTAGTCCTGAGATGCAGGCAATCAGAAATGCTCATCGTCAACAGTTTTGTAATCAGCTCAGAATTACATGGTCTTCCCTGACCCACCCTGCTGATGCTTAACCAACACCCCGGCTCCTCTACCTGTGCCTGATGGGCATAAGGCACCAACCAAGTCTGGCACAAATGGGCTTGGCATCCTGGTAGATTTGGGTCTTGCCTTTATGGCCAGTAATACCACTATATTCAGATTAGTCTTTGAATAAGTCAACATACCATGTTAAAAACCCATCTGATCCTGAGGGTGTTGTACATAACCAAAAGTTTATGAACTGCCCATGCAAAGTTTCTGTAGCTAGTCCCTGACATAATGAAAGAAGGTGCATAATTTGCCACAACCAACAGCAGTTGAATCGCTTTGCCTTCATGACAATCCATATGTGTAATTTTTCCAAGAGTTATCAACGCTTTCCTGCAACATATTCGTAACGTTCATAGCGTAATGTTGCCACCAATCAGCAGTAAGGCACTGCAGGTAATACAGTTGTCTCACAGCTCCAGCGACCCAGGTTTGATTCTGAGCTTAGGAGCTGTTTGTGTGGACCTTGCACATTCCCCCTGTGAAAGCATGAGTTTCCTCTGGTAATTGTACTTGCCCCCAGTGCCTCCTCCGGCAGCTTGTTCCACATAACCACCATTCTCCCTGTGAAAAAGTTGCCCTCTAGTCCCCTTTAAATCTTTTCTCTCTCACCTTAAATCCATGCCCTCTAGTTTTAGACTTCCCTACAAGATTGTGACCATTCAGCTTATCTATGCTCCTCATGATTTTATAAACCGCTGTAAGGTCACCCTCAGCCTCCTTCTCTCCAGGGAAAACAGTCCCAGCCTATCCAGTCTCTCTTTATGTTAAGTCTTCCAGTCCTGGCAGCATCCTTGTGAAATTTTTCTGCATCGTCTCTGGCTTAATCACATCTTTCCTACAGCATGATGATGAGAACAGCAGGCAATATTCCAAGTGTGGTCTCACCAACAACTTCTACAGCTATAACATGTTGTCCCAGCTCTTATACTCAATGCCCTGACCAATGAAGGCAAGCGTGTCACATGCCTTCTTTACCACTGTCTACCTGTTTCGCCACTTTCAGGGAGCATTGTACTTGTACCCCTAGGTCTCTCTGTTCTACAACACTCCCCAGGGCCTTGCCACTCACTGTGCAAGTCCTGCCCTGGTTTAACTTCCCAAAATGCATCACTTTACACTTGTCTGAGTTAAATTCCATCTGCCATTCCTTGGCCCACTTTCCCACTTGATATAGATCCTGTTAGAACCTTAGACAACCTTCTTCACTGTCCACTGTACCACCAATTTTGGTGTCATCTGCAAACTTATTAATTATACCAACTACATTCTCATGAAAATCATTCGTATATATGATAAACAACAGGGGACCCAGCACTGAGCCCTGCAGCACACCACAGGTCACAGGCCTCCAGTCTGGGAAACAATCCTCCACTACCACCCTCTGACTCCTATCACCAAGCCAATTTTGTATCCAGTTGGTTAACTTGCCCTGAGTCCCACGTAACTGAACCTTCTGGACCAGGCTACCATGCAAGACCTTGTTCAAAAGCCTTGCTAAAGTCCATATAGACAACCTCCACCACCCTGCTCTTGTCAATCCTCTTGGATACCTCTTCAAAAAACTTAATCAAATTCATAAGATATGATTTTCCACACACAAAACCATGTTGACTACCCCTATTCAGTCCTTGCCTTTCCAAATGCAGATAGATCCTGTCTCTCAGGATCTCTTCCAGACACTTTCCTACCACTGATGTTAGGCTCACTGGCCTGTAGTTTCCTGTCTTGTTCTTGCAGTCTTTCTTAAATATAGGCACAACATCTGCCTCCCTTCACTCTTCCAATACCCCACCTGCACCCAAATATCTCTGCTGGGGCCCCAGCAATTTCTCCCTTGCTCTGCACAACATTCTAGGAACTTCCTCTTTTGTAACATCAATATGTTCTGGAACATCACTGTTCTCTCCCCTGAATCCACTAGTCTCCATAACCTTCTCCATGGTAAATACAGACCTAGAAATTCTCTTGCATACCACAGCATTTTAATAAGACCTGCATGGAAATGTTATCAAAAGTCCTAATCACTAAATGCTTTCTGGTACTCTGAGTGCATCTATCTCACCACCAGATATTCAATTCAAGTCTTCCATGCACTTGCACATAGGTCCTGGAAGCCATTGGGCATAGGCAGTAACTTCATTGGGTCCACATTGTCAGTTCTGACAAAGGTTCTCCAACCTGAAACATTGATTCTGTTTTTTTTTCCCAAAGATGCAGCTTGACCTGCTGAGTATCTCCAGAATTTCCTATTTTTGTCCAAGGCAAAATAAGCCTTTCTTGCATAAATAGGCAGAAAGGCCTTTCATCCATGAACTTCCGCCATTGTGGAGAATGAAGGTCATGGAGAAAGAAGACTGGGCAGCAATTTGGGGATGGGATGGGGAGAAGGTTATTAGAGTTGGGGCATTGAGAAGATCAGACTGTGTGGAAGTGGTGGGTAAGGAGGGCTGGGGCAATTATTAAGTTTGAAAAGTTGAAGTTACCTACCTTGAAGAAGGTTAATCTGTTGAATCTAGCAGAGACCAGGTAAGGTTTGGAACTGCTGATGCCCATTTGTTTCCGAGGACTCTGCGCACATGCATTGAAGACTTGAATTGAATACCTAGTAGTGAGCTGGTGCACACAAAGTACTAGAAAGTATTTAGTAATGAGGCTTTTGATAATATTTATATGCATGGCTTTTCTAAAATGCTGTGGTATGCAAGGGAATTATTGGGTCATAAATTTTACTCAAATGATGTGATGCAGGATCAAAGTAGACATAAACCCCAGAATGGCATGGTTTATTGGTTTATCTTCTGTTAGTTTGCTTCCTGCACCTATGCATTTTGTTTCAATACAGACTGTTTTGCTTAAAATGGCCTCCCATGAACTAGAAACAGTGGAACTAGTGATTCATTGAGGCTAAAAGAAGTGGGGTAGCAGTGATCTAAAATCCAAAATATAGGAATTGCAGTGTATGGATCTCACTCAGCAACACACACAAAATGCTGGAGGAACTCAGCAGGTCAGGCAGCATCCACGGATGGAAATAAACAATCGATGTTTCTGGTCATGACCCTTCATCAGAACTGGAAAAGAAGAGGGCAGAAGCTAGAATAAGAAGGTCAGGTGAGGGGGAGGAGCACAAGGTGGCCGGTGATAGATGAGTACAGCTGAGAGGAGGAAGGAAGGTGGGTGGGGGAGGGGGGTGAAAGAAAAAGATGTGAGAAGCTGGGAGGTGATAGATAGGAGAGGTAAAGGGCTGAAGAAGAAGGAATCCGATAGGAGAGGACAGTATACCATGGAATAGAGGGAAGGAGGTGGGGAGCCAGAGGGAGGTGATGGGCAGGCTGTGAGGACGGGGGGGGGGAGCGGTACAGAGAAGGAGTGAGGGGGCTACAGGAATGAGGGAAAACAAGGTGGGGGGGGTGAAAAGGGAAAATAAAGGGGAAAGGTCACCGGAAGTTAGAGAAATTGATGTTAATGCCATATTGACACAAAATATATCACTGCAGGAAGCAAAGTAACAGAAGATAAACTAAAACGATTACTTAATAATGGATCTCACAGTGATGGATCTCACTGTTATTGTGGCTGCAATGAAGCTCCCTCAGGACCTGAATAACCAGCCAGCCTCCTAAATGTGTAAAAGAGATCATGTGATGTACATCAGATCTCTTTTTCGTTTTATGTCATTCTGAGATGGAGCATCAGTTGTGCATGAAGATGATGATTGAGGATGTTATCAGTGCTAGAAAACTGTGGTCAAGAGGAAAGGCTGGATATACAGAGAGTGTTTTCTTTCTCACCGACGAGACTGGGTGAGGACTTCATTGAGATGGGTAAAATAATGAGGGAGCCTGATAGAGTAAATAGGAAGGACTATTTTCACCTCAGCAGAGAGGTCAAAAACCAGGAAGCACAGATCTAAAATAATTGGTAGAAGGATTAGAGGGATGATTAGGAAATATTTTTTTCTGGAACTGCTTGAAAGGGTGGAAGAGGTGGAAAGCCTTGCCATATTTGAAAGATAATTGATATGTACTTGAAGAGCTTTCACCTGCAGGGCCAAAGGCCTAGCGCTGGCAGGTGGGAGTACTTTGAGTTGCTCATTTTCAACTGGCACAGACACAATGAGCTGAATAGGCTCCTTCTGAATCATTATTTTTCCATGATTTATAACTTCTACAACATCACCTTCCTCCAATGTGCCCCCCTCCCATCCCCACCCTCATCCTTGGTGCTGGTCTACAAAAAAAGCAAACTAGTTTAGAAATATATTATTAAATCCCTGCACTTACATTAAAATGCATTTTAAAAGAGTGATGCCTGAAGCTTAATGTTGAATAAAGCCTCGTGTGAGTGAGATGTATGTGCTGAGATGAGAAACCTTTGATGATGCCTCACTCTGAGAGCTGCGTCAACCCTTTTCCAGTCCTCAGATCCATCCTCTTTTAACAACGAAATAAAAGTATTCCCAATGAGAATTCCATGTTTCCCTTACAGAGCAAAACTTGGTCAGTAAAATTAACAACAAAATGCTCGACTCAACAACAGACTACTGCAGACAAAGAAACACCAACTTCACCAGCAGAAAATGTAACTGACCTCCTGCTTAGAATAGTAATGAGATCATGGCTACTTTGGAGAAGTTCTTATTACCATTCTTACAATGTTGATGAGGCAGAAAAGGAGGGCAAGAATGTGCAGTGGGTTAGTTAAATACTTTTATCCTATTCATATGTGGCAGAATGACATAAAACAGTTTTTTATAGGGTTCTGAAAAGTAATTTTCAAAAGATTCAAAGTGTGGATCTTTATGAATACATTTATTTCTTCTTCCTGGCCCAAATATGTGTCGAATGCAGATCAAGAAGTCAAATGGGAGCATTACTCAGTGATGATAGAGGGATCATGAGAGACAGTCAATCATTGACGTTAACATTGGAATTCCCTTGGGGAATGTTTACATAATAAGATTCAATGGGTTATATGTCCTGCATAAACATTTAATATGTTGACATTCAAATAGAAATATAATAACATAAGAAGTAAAAGCAGCGATTCACCCATTCAACCACTCAGGACTACTCTACCGTTCAATCTGATCATGCCTGATCGTTAATCTCAGTGCCAGTTTTCTGTTTTAGCCTCATATCCCTTGATTCTCCTCGTGTTCAAAATTCTATTGATCCCTGAAGTAAATATGCTCAGCAACTGGGTCTCTAAAGCCCTCCTTAGCCTCTGGTAAAGAAATTTCTTCTTCTTTTAGTTCTGAGTGGCTCACTTCTTACTGTTAAACTGTGACTCCTGATTCTAGACACAAAGTAAAAGCCCCTAAAAATTGTGTATGTTTCAGTGATATTCCCTTACTGTGGACCCCTGCTGCTTAATTCCTCTTGTGTAAAGCTCCCTCCCGACCCAAGGATAATTTTGTAAATCGTTGTTCTGCTCCTTTTATCACAAATACATTCTTCCTTAGTGGGAGACCAGAACTGTACACAATATTTGAGGTATGGTCCCTGCAGGGCCTGATATAACTTCCGTAAGAATGTTCAAATTTTGTTCTCAAACCCTCCTGCCATTAAGGCCAGAATACGATCTGCTTTCCTAACTGCTTGTTATACCAATATATTAACACAATGACTCATGTATAAGGGCATCCAGGTCCCTTGAACGGCAACAATTTTCTATTTCTCGCCTTTTAAAAACTTTGTTTTTCTTTTTTTCTACCGAAGTTGATAAATTCATATTTTTCCATCCTATATTCCATATAACATGTCCTCACTCATTCACTTAGCATGTCTATATATATCCTGAAGCATCTCTGTATCCTCTCACAATTTGCACTGCTTCCCAAATAGCAAACTTGGATGTAGTACACTTGCTCCTTTCATCCAAATTATTGGTTATACATTGTGAACATCCACGCCCCTGCATTGACACCTGCAACATCCCACCAGTTGCAGCCTCCCAGCCTGAAAGTAACCCGTTTATATCCCTTAACCAATCCTCAATCCATGCCAATATATTATCCTGAATCCCATGTGCTCTAAATTTTTTTAAGGAGGTTTTGTGTGCCACTTCATCAAAGGCCCAAATACACCACTACATCCATTGGTTCCCCCCACCCTCCACCCCATATAGTTTATAAATGTCAAAAAATCCTACCAGATTGTCAAACTTGACTTCCCTTTCATAAGTCCAAGATAACGCTACTAATTCCTATTATTTTCTAAAATGGTCTGTTACCACTTCCTTAATAAGAGATTCTAAAAGTTTGCCTTTTGCTGATGTCAGGCTGACTGGTCTGTAATTTTCCATTTTCTTTCTGCTTCCTTTCTTAAATATTGGGGTTACTTTTGCTTTCATCCGATCTGTGAGAGCCATTCCTGTGGGATTTTGGAAGATGTCAGCCAATGCGTCCATTATCTAAATAGCAACTTCAGTCCAATTCCTGAGATGTGAAAATAAAGCCTTTCCAGGGACTCCCACATCCCAAAACACAAATAAGTAAAAATAAAGCATGCTTGTTGTATCCTTGGCAAATCTATAAGAGATCTTTCATGTTGGAAGTTAAAACATGGTCCCACCTACTCTCTTGGGCAGATCTGATAGTAATCACATAGTGATTTTTTTTTAAGAAGAGCAAAAAGTTATCTCCAGAATTCAGGCAAATATTTCCCCCTTCAACAACAGCACTAAAATCTATATCATGGCCATGTGCAGCAAAATCTCAACATCATTCAAGCATAGGGTTATAATGGCAAGTAATATTCATATTGGACACAAGCATAGCCATGACCACCACCTCCAGCACCTTCAAGAAACAAGACAGGTATGTGGTGGAAAACTTTACACTTACCTGGATGATTGTACTCCAGTAACACCATAGAACGTGGACTCCATCCAGAACAAAACAATCTGCATGAATGGTACCCCCCCCCCCCCCCGCACCACTTCAAATGCTGAAACAACTGTCACACCACAGCTGTATTGTGCACCATTTATTGTTGAAAATTGCCAAGGCTTTTACTACAGCAGCTGCTAAACTTGAGATTTGTACCACCTAGAAGTATAAGTGCTTCAGGGCCATGGGAAAGCCTTCACCTAGGCTCTCTTCCTGTCCAAAGCATCATCTATTAGATATATAATTCCATTCCTTCATCTTCATCAACTCCTGGAACTCACTTCCTACCAGTACTGTGGGATAATGTTTGCTCCAGAAGCTACAGTGATTCACCATCAACTTCTTAAAGGCAGTTGGTGATCAGTGGTAAATGGTGGCTTACTCAGTAATGCCCATTTCCTATGTATGGATTTTAAAAAAGTCTATTGTTTTATCATCATCACGTTGGTGTTTGTGAGAGTTTGATTGAGTTATACAGCAGAGAATCAGACACCTTGGCACATTGTGTCTGTGTTGACCCATTTACACTAATCTCATTTTATTCCCCTCACATTCCCATTAATTTCCCTCAGATTTTGCCATTCATTTACGAAATAGGGGTAATTGACTGTAGCCAATTAACCTAACAATCAGTATGCCTTTGGGATGTTGGAGGGAACTGGAGCATCCAGGAGAAGACCATGTTGTCACAAGGAGAATGCAAGCTCCATCCAGTTAGCATTGGAGATCAGGATTTAACCCAGGTCTCTGGACTTGTGAGCCAGCAGTTCCACAGGTTGCACCATTGGCACTGTGCATGTTTTGTCTACTCTGCTTCACATATTACAACAGTCATTCGATTCCAAATGTACTTCATTGGCTCACTGAGATTGAAAGAAAAGCACTATATCAATGCAAATCATTCTTTTCTTTTCTCACCATAATGAAGTGAATCTTAAAATATGCAAGAATTGTTGCTTTTCTTAAATTTTCTGTCCACATCTGTCCACATTGCACATACCTTAACCCCATTAACAGACATTTTGACATTTATACTTCCTGACATTTTATGTAGCTGGGATGATGACTCAGTGTGTAATTTTCAGAAGTACTTCCTTACATTTTTGTTAATCAATCATAAAATCTTTAAAAAAATCACTAAACAATCTTCCAATTTTAATCAAAGGGAAATATGATGCTCATAATTTTTTCGTGAAAGAAAATGTATTGAAGAGAAATACGGTTTTAAAGTAACTGCTGTTAAGTTTAAATGTAGGGCTCATTTTCTGAAGAGTGATTGTTTTTGTTAAGTTTAATGTCCTAATTAACTCTTATGTTGTCAGTTTGGCATATTACTTCACTAATTAAAGTCCAACAAACCCTGTTAGACTCTATATTAAGTAAATAATTAACAAAAGTCCATCAGGCACATTCAACAGAATCCCATAATTAAATAGTTGAATAAAGATTTACATGCTTGGAACATGTAGCTGTTTTAATGCCTTTCATGTTCCCAAAGTGGCAAACAGCAAGTTTATTTTTCTAAACTTTGCTGCCACTTCCTTTCATATATAACATTTATAGTCTGTACAGGTCTATCTCATCTTTTAGGTTATCAGATTTTTAGGTTGTGACTCTTTGGTCACTGAGCTTAACTTTGGTTTGCTCCTAATTTTTAAGTTAATCATTTTGTTGAATAGACACAAATGTAAGGGCATTATCCATTTCAGATACTGTTCTATTACACACCTTGCTCACAGCAGATTAAGTAATTTTTTTTTAAATTTAAAACTTGTACTATCAATTTGTAGTATCATATGGCCTATGCTTGGTATAGAACTTTACACTGCTTTCTCAGACTAACTAGTATCACCTATGGGTAGCACAGTGACATTACAGTTAGTGCAATGAAGAACATTTCAAGTGATGCAGATTTGACATTGACCTCTTTTGCTGTCTACGTGGAGTTTGAACATTCTCCGGTAATTGCATGTATTTCCCCTCCTGGGTGCTCCACTTTCTCCTCTTTGCCAAAGACTTGCTGATTAATTTATTACTGTAAATTGCCCTTATTGAGTAAATGGGTGGCAATAGCCTTGTGGGAGGATGGTGGGTAGTTAGTTGGGATGTAAGAGGAAAATGGGCCTAATGGGGACAGCTGCTTGATTGTTGATGTGGGCATGCAAAGTTGAAGCGTCTGTTTCTAAGTCGTATGACTCTGACCCTTATCCTACACATAGTGTTCATGTTAATCATTCTGTCCTTGTTAGAAAAATTTACAAAAGCAAACATGGAAACTTGAAAGTTCTCAATTTAGAGACCTAAGGATTAGAACTGTACCAGATTCAGATT
Organism: Pristis pectinata; assembly: GCF_009764475.1. Taxonomy (NCBI): domain Eukaryota; kingdom Metazoa; phylum Chordata; class Chondrichthyes; order Rhinopristiformes; family Pristidae; genus Pristis; species Pristis pectinata. The sequence continues at coordinate 101,672,189 of NC_067406.1, forward strand.
ACACATCAATGACTGCAGTGACTCAGCAATGACTGAGAGTCATTGGCTAATTCTGACACTGGTCACTATTTGGGTATTTCAAAACACATTCCATCTACTTTCTGGAGAACCACAGCCACACTCGACTGAAATGTTGGGCAGCGTCTGTCAAGATTATCTACTTCTCTCAATTTGCATCAGCCAATTTATTGCCCAAGTATGTTATTGCGTTCAAGAATGGCTGATGTATTCAGCTTTTTCAACACTTTCAAGCACCTTTTCCTCATATGGCAACAAGAGGAAAAGACAACTGTATAGGCAGGTCATTGCCAGTGTCCTGTGCTGTCATGTGTGTAACTGTGTTGATGGTTGTAGATGATGGCAAAGAAGAAACACAATGCTCCTGTCTTGTTGTGAATACCTGTCAATGTTGGCAAGTTGGCTCTTTAGATCTACAGTGATGGATGAGAAATGTGAATTGGTTTGACTTTGTCAGCAGATACATATAATGTCATAGAATCATAGAGTCAAACTGCACCGAAGCAGGCCTTTCTGAGGTTCCTGCTATTTACTGTATACATCTGGCTAGTATTAGATGACCCAAAATTCATTTCACCACATTTGTCTGGATTAAATTCCATCTGCCACCACTCTGCCCCACTTTCTAGCTGATTTTTGTCCCTCTGTATCCTTAGGCAACCACTCTTGTTACCTACAACCCCACCGATCTTTGTGTCATCAGCAAACTTACTTATCAGATCACCGACATTCACATCCAAGTCATTTATAGGTATGACAAATAACAATGGTCCCAGCACCAATTCCTGTAGCAGGATTTCTCATGCCTAACCTCATGTTCCCCCTAATAAGTCCTTGCCCTTCCAAGAGATTACTAATCCTATCCCTTAGAATTTTTTCCAATAGTTTCCCTACTACTGACAAAAGGCTCATCGGCCTGTAGTTTCCTGGCTTATCCCTGCTGCCCTTCTTGAGTATGGGAACAACATGACAACCTTAAATCTTACCGAATTGTGGTCACTGCTCAAAAAGAGTTTCTCCACAGACGTTTCCTCATTCCCCAAAATAAAGTCGAGAACAGCTCCTTGCCCAGTAGGACTGTCTACATACAGCTTTAAAGGTCCTTCCTAGATTTGTGGCTCTATGTGTAGCCAGCTTTAAGAGAAGAGGAACACACAAAAATGAATCTCCAGAACTTGAATCAGAAAATGAAAATGGGCACTTCATCATTCAGGCTGCTGATGCACTCATTTTGGCCCCTAATTTCTAATGTGAAATGAATTGGGTATATGGTAAAGAGCTTATATCGTTTAAATGAAGATCCAATTAGGATGCTGTTTTCCAGGAAATCTTGTGTTAATTGAGGAAATATTTCTCTAACATCTGTGTGTGTTGTAGCTGTCTTTCAATTTATTGTGATGTCTGGCACCTTCACCATCCCTGTCATGAGTCTCATTGTGAAGCAGCTAATCTTTTTAAAGGATTAATGCTATGCTAATTCAAAAATAAATGCTCTTTCCCTTTACTGAGAAGCTGTCACCTATTTCCTTGGTAGGAAGTGAAAACCTAATGAATGACACACCTTTTTAAAATGCTACATATGAGCTTGATCATTGGGATGTAGGTAAGAGCACTCACCTCTATAATTGTAGAAATTCATGAGTTTCGATGGACTAGGCTGAAGACTTGATCAAACCAGTCAGTGGTCTACTCAAATGTACAGAAAAGTGATGCACATAAGATCCAGGAGCTTTATAAAATGTCTTTTAGCAATATTGAACTTCTCAAATGATTCTAATTTATTCAAAGCTAACTTTGAAGTATTTTACTTCACTGTAACACTTGAACCCCATAGAGATCATGCAATTTCTATAGGTAGGACACCCATATTTTGTCTTATCATGGGTTAGAGGATTAATTTATGTTTGTTAACAATTCAGATAAATGTTTATATGATCCTTACATCTTTTCCGCAGGTTTTCAGCAACTCTGCTAAAATCATGGAGAATGTGTTATCTCCAGTTTTTACTCTATTGAGGGGTGCCTAATTTCTCTGTCTTATAACTATCAATGTCAGTCAAAAGCGCAAAACATTTGTAGTGGCTACATTATCAAAAAGGCTATAAATCATTAATGAACAGTGCATTCAAACATTGGATTAATTGTAGAAATTGCTTTCTCTATATAGTATCAAGATCCAAAAGATGCTCGAAGAGCTATCCTGTGGTGATGAATTTCTTGGCTAATTTCAACCAATTAACTATGACAATGATCGATAACAAAGTAAAATGATTTGATGCTGAATTCAGTTATGGTCTCTTGAGTCTAGATGAAGCATAATTAAAATCATCAATGCACATAAAAAGACATCAATGGAAATTAAGGAAGTGTTTAAGTAACCTTAAATCATTGTAATTTGAACACTCATACATTACTTAAAATATAATTGTATGAAATTTATTTTTGGCTGTATTGAATCTTTTTAATGATCTCTTACAGAACTGCATAGTTAATGTGTTAAAATTATATATGATTTACTTTCGCAAACACATGATGATATGGATATATAGAATCCCTCTTATGGTTCAAAATCTCCCGGAGTACTGATTCTTGGCAGCTATTGTGCCACATGTCCCCAAATTTTCATGAGGACTTTGCAGGGGCATTGACGTGCCTAAATTTATGCCTAGGTTGATGACACATGATTTGTCTAGTTTACTCGTTATTGTAACTTTCAGAGTGGATTGAAACACTTTAAAAGAGCAGTTAAGAATCAACCACATTGCAATTTGTCTGGAATCGCTTATAAACTGGACTGAGCAAGAATGATAGGTTTCCCTGGTAATGGACTTTAGTGAACCTCTTGTGTTTTCACTTTAATTCAGTCAGCAGAAGGATGAAGCTTCATTGTCAGCAGCACTCTTCGTAAGGTTAGTCCAGGGTAAGTGCCAAAGCTGAGGATGAAGTGTTGGCACCATTTTCCATCTTCCTCATAAGAACCCGACCATCATAGATGCCAGTCTTTGGACAACTAGATTCATTCCACATGATTCCAAATGTACTGTTGTAGCAAAGGTTTGCACAGACAATCTGACTATTGGGCTGAAGATATGATTGAGAATTAGGCTTGTCTCTAAACAAGCTATTGCTTTGCAGTGAGAACACTGGCAATGACTTCACGAGTGGAAGGTTACCCAGCTCCATCCATTATAAGGTTAAAAATAAAGATATTTATAAGGATGATTGCAAAGCTATTCAGCTTTTTTAACAATTCCTCATATTCAAAAGTGTCTGTGCTTAAATAAATAAATCCTGTGCAACATCTAGACTAGGGAATTTTAGTGGCTGGTAACATTGGAACCACACAAGTTATATGCTCTGAGTTTGAGGTGAGAGGTAGGAGTTTTAGAGGGGATTCGTGTGGAAAGTTTTTTTTATACAGAGAGTGGTTGATATCTGTAACTCGCTGCCAGAGGAGGTGATGGTGTCAGATACATTCATTACATTTAAGAAACATTTAGATAGGCACTTAAATAGGAAAGGCGTAGAAGGATATAGACAAATAGGATTAGGGCAAAAAGGGCAGCATGGACATGGTGGGCTGAAGGGCCATTTCTGTGCTGCATAACTATGACTCTGTGACTCTATGGCTCTATCCCATGTAGCATGATTGTAGTGCCACACAACATGATGATTGCTATCCCCAGTCGAAGATGCAGCCTTGTCTCCACAAGGGCCATGAGGTGATCACTTCTATCAATGTTATCTTGAGCAAATACATCTGCTACAGGGTTGAGGTCAAGTAGATGTATCCCTCCTGTTGGTCATTGATGACCAGTTGCAGTCATAGTCTGGCAGCTATGTCCTTCAGCATTCAGAATACTCAGCTTACAAGGCCACTCTTGCTTTGGGCATTGAAGTTGTTGAACATAGAGGAACACGGATTCATTATCTGAGGAAGGACAGAAGTTTCCTTGCTCAGCTTAAGCCAGATACCATGAGATTTCATAGGGTATGGAATCAATGCTGAGGACTCAAGGTCAACTTCTTCCTACTTACACCATTGTTCCATCACCTCTGGTGGATCTGCTCTGGTGATGGGACAGGGGAAACACAAGGATTTGTGATATCTGTAAGGTATGATTCTCCGAATATGCTGATGTTAGGTTGCTGCTTGACTGGCTTATGAGACAGCTCTCCTAACACAGATGCCAATCACCAAATGTTTGTGAGGAGAACGTTGCAAGGTCGACTCAGTTGGGAGTGACTTCGCTGTGTCTGCGTTCAGTGTCTAGATTGATGATAGGTGTATGATTTTTACTCCGTAAATAATTAATGGCAGTGTGGATTTATTTTTTTTAGGGGAAAGTATTCTTGAGTATAGTGAAAGAGTACTTTGAAGAAGAGAATGTAGCACATTCTGTTCTTCAAAGTCCAGTAAAACTGTACCCCCTCTGTCCCTTTTCTCTCTCCTCCTCAACTACCCAGCCTCCATCACCATCTCTTTACCTCCTCCACCCGCTCTATCTGCCCATTACCCACATACCCCACGGATTCCCCTGCCCCACTACTCCCCTCTGCCCTCCCCACCCCCCTCCCTTTACTCCATGCTCCACCTTCCTCTCCTATCGGATTCCATCATCTTCAGCTCCTTGTCACTTCCACCTTATCATCTCCCAGTTTCTGGTGCTATTTCCTCCTCCATCTGCCTATCACTCCCCTCTCACCTGGATCCACCTATCGCCTGCCACCTCTTCCCTTCACTCTTCTATACTGGCTATCTTACCCTCTTGTCTTTCAGTTGTCCACTTCTGACCTGCTGTTCGTTAATAAATAGAGGCAGGGATGGAACACATGAGATGGAGAGGATTCCTCCCACCTACCTGACGTTACCATTTTACAGAAAACTTGTTTGGAAGATGAGAACGGAACTCAAATTCCTCAGTATAATGATAGGACATAGGACAAACATGGAACATTGAACAGTGCAGCACTGGACCGGCTATTTAGCCCACAATGTTGTGCCGATCTTGATGCCAGTTTATATTAAATACTGTATCTTCCTCCTGTGTATCATCCATATCCTTCCATTCCCTTCATATTCACGTGTCTATCTAAAAACCTTTTCAACTCGACCAAACTGTCTGCTTCCATTGCCACCTCTGGTAACCCATTCCAGGCACCTACCACACTCTGCGTAAAAGAACTTGCCTCTCATGTTTCCTTTATACTTCTCCCTTCTAACTTTAAAAGCATGTCCTATCCTGTTTGACATTTCTACCCTGGGGAAAAGATCCTGACTGTCAACTCTATCTATGCCTCTCATAATTTTAAAAACCTCTTTCAGGCTTCCCCTCAGCCTCCGACACTCTAGGGAGAACAACCCAAGTTTGTCCAACCTTTCCTTAAAGCTCATGCCCTCTAATTCAGGCAGCATCCTAGTAAACCTCTTCTGCACCCTCTCCACAGTCTCCACATCCTTACTATAATGGGGCAACCAGAACTGCATGCAATACTCCAAGCGCGGTCTGACTAAAGCAGTATATAGCTGCAGCATGACTTCCTTACTTGTATACTCAACGCTCCTATCAACGAAGGCAAGCATTCCATACGCCTTCTTTACCATCTTATCTATTTGCGTAGCCCTATGGACATGGATCCCAAGATACCTCTGTACCTCAATGCTATTAAGGGGCCTACCATTAACTGTATGCCTTCTCCTTTTATTTTTCCTCCCAGAGTGCACCACCTCACACTTGCCTGAATTAAACTCCATCTGCCACTTCTCTGCTCATACTTGTAACTGATCTATATCGTTTTATTCTTTGATAGTCCTTTACACTGTCCACAACTCCACCAATCTTGGTGTCATCCACAAACTTGCTAGTCCACCCATGTACATTTTCATCCAAATCATTGATATCTATCACAAACACCAGAGGCCCCAGCACCGATCCTTGCAGAACACCACTGGTCATAGACCTCCACCAGAATAACAGCCTTCCACCCCTACTCTCTGTCTTCTATGGGCAAGCCAGTTCCAAACCCAAACTTGCAATTTACCCTGGATCCCATGCACCTTTATCTTTTGAATCAACCTGCTATGAGGGATCTTGTCAAATGCCTTACTAAAGTCCATGTAGATAATGCCCACTGCCTTACCCTCATCATGCACCTTTGTCACCTCCTCAAAAATCTCAATCAGTTTGTAAGGCATGATCTGCCCCACACAAATTCATGCTAACTGTCCCAAAGCAGGCCAAGCCTTTCCAAGTGTGCATTAATCCCATCCCTCAGTATCCTCTCCAATTGCTTCCTTAACATTGACATGAGGCTCTCTGGTCTATAGTTAGATTGTCCCCATTTCCTTTCTTAAACAAAGGCACAAAGGCACAACATTTTTGACTCTCCAGTCCTCTGGGATCTTGTCTGTTGCTAGTGAGGACACACAGATCTTTGTCTCCTCACTTGTTTCTTTCAATATTCTGGGATATATGCCCTCAGACCCTGGGGACTTAACTGCCTTAGTGCTTTTCGGAAGACTCAGCACTACCTCCTCTTTAATCTCAAAATGTCCCACACATTAGCATGTTTTCACTATCCTCCAATTTCTTCTCCTCAGTAAATACCGACGCAAAACACTCATTTAGTACCTCAGCCACTTGCTCTGACTCTAAGCACAAATTCCTTCCTTTATCCTTGAGTGGATCTACCCTCTCCTTAGTTATCCTCCTTTTCTTAATATAAAATAACTTGGGATTATCCTTGACCCTGCTCACTGAAGACATTTCATGGCCCCTTTTGGCCTTCCTAATTGCTTGCTTGAACACTTTCCTGCTGTCTTTATATTCTACAAGGGCCCAGTCTGATCTTATCTTCCTCAACCTTACGTATGCTTCCTTTTTCTTCTTGACTAAATTTAGGACCTCCAAGGTTCCCTTACCTTTGCAACCTTGTCTTTTCTCCTTACTGGAACATGCCAATCCTGAACTCTGATCAACTGGCCTTTAAACAACTCCCACATGTCAAAATTGGATTTGTCTGGCAGGAACTGCTCCCAATCAACACCCCTTAGCTCCTGTCTTATCCTGTCGTAATTTGGTCTCAATTTCGTGCCTTCCCCCAAGATCCAATTTTATCCTAATTCATAACTATCTGAAAACATAATGAGTTGTGGTCACTATTCCCAAATCATTCACCCACTATCAGGTCTGTCACCTGGTCTGGCTCATCTCCCAAAACTAACTCCAGTGTGTTCTCTCCTCTAGGTGGAGTCTCCACATACTGTTTCAAGAACCCCTCTTGGATGCACTGATGAAACCTCGTCCAATCTAAGCTTTTTATATTAAGGAAGTTAAAGTCCCCCACTATGACAACCCTGTTGTTTCTGCACCTTTCCTTAATCTGTCTACATATCTGTTCCTCCACCTCTCGGTGTCTATTGGGGGGCCTATAGTATAATCCCATCAGCATAATTGCACCTATTTTATTTCTGAGCCCCGCCCAAAGTGCCTCTGTGGATAAACCCTCCAGTATGTCCTCTTTGAGTATTTCATAGCATTAGTGGCCTGAAAGATTATAGCTTCCGCTGAATGGCAGGAATTAATCAGAGGCATCTCCAAAGATTCCAAACAAGAAAATTTGGCATGGATTGGACAGATTGTGATTAGGGTTGGAGTGGAGGACCGATGTTTTTTCTTAGGCATTTTACAGTGGAAATTATTGCCATCAATTTATTGTGTGATTACTTAATATGTTTATGACAAGTCCACCTCTACGTTTAATTGATGTATTACTATAGGTTAATAACTAAAGGACATGTATTTAAGGTGACTGGAAAAAGAATTATATAAGGAAAAATTTTTTATGCAGTGTGCTGTTATGATCTGGACTGTACTAACAGTAAGTCATAGAGTCATACAGCATGGAGACAGGCCCTTTGGCCCAGCCTGTCCATGCTGCAAGTTGTCTACCTGACCCAGTCCCATTTGCCTGTGCTTGGCCCATATCCATCTAAACCTTTCCTATCTATGTACTTGTCTCAATGTCTTTTAAATTTTTTGATTGTCCATGCTTCTATAGCATCTTCTGGCAACTTGTTCCATACACCCATTACCCTCTGTGTGAAAAAGTTTCCCCTCGAGTTCCTTTTAAATCTTTCCCCTCTCACCTTCAACATATAACGTAAATCTGCATAAGCTGAATCAACCATGACCTGCAAAAGAGAGTGGAAAGAGAAAACCTACAGAATTTAGGGAAAAGAGTGCAAGAATGGAACCAATTTGTTAGACCTTTGGAAGGACAGGCAAAATCAAGATGGTCCAGATCACATCCTTCTGTGCTATATTGTTCTACAATTCCATGATTTAAAACAGACCAAAATTCACAAAGATCTTTGTTTTAGTTTCTAAGGTTCAAATATACATCAGTATCATAACGATTGGCAATTATCTTTTCTTCTTCTATCAAGCTTTGAATCGAAGATAAATGCTCTAGAAATGTACAATGATTTCCTGAAGAAATATATAAGCCACTGAACAATTATTCCAAAACATTTGAAATGCACAATGAAATGTATCCATTGTTTGGGTACAGTATGACAGAATATGTGATTCAGAGATAAAAAAACAAATTACAAATAGCTGAGGCTGAGTGAAGGCAAATATTCAGTACTTGTTCTGGCACTAGAGATGCTTTGCTCCAGGGATCATCTTTACTTGCTACATTTCACTCCCGCAAAACAATTTGCAGGGGATCCTCAGCTTGAATTCCTACTTCATCTATTCACACTCAATTGAACATGGATGCCTGTGATCATTAAAGACTACTGACATTTTCATGGAAGAGATCCAACATTCTTGTTTGAATTAAATTTATATTCCCTACAATAGACCTGTTCTTTGCAAAAGGGTGACCTTCCCTTCTTTTCTGAGAGGGTAATATCTCTGCTCACAATTCAGTTCCAGAGCCAAGTTTCTGTGAGTAAAAGAATGTAATCAGTTGTGACATCAGGGTCAGAGCAAGGAGCAGATAATTTACAGAAAACAAACAACCTCCTGAAATAAAATGCCCAAAGGAGATCTATTAGGTGAGATGAGACACATGAGAGAATTAGGCCTTACTTTCATTTCCAGCGGGAAGTTATTAACACCATTTCCAGAAAAGCAATGTGTAATATCAATAAGAAGACCATATAGTTAAGAGATTTGGGGCTTGATTGAAGTATCCAGGGCAGAAGAGCCATCACAAAAAACTAGCATGGGATTTGGCATCATGACCTGCCATTTTGAAGCCAGACACTCAGCTAACAAAATCACTTGAATCAACATGATTGAAAAAGTATTAGCCAATAAGAGGGTGCCCGGTGCTATTTTATGGGATCATCTGCTACCTAACAGTTAGCTGCTGGCTTACTCTTCATGCGATTTTTGCATTTCCATATACTGTATGTACAGTTTCTTTCAAATTGCATTGGATCTACAGGAGGTGGTGTAGTGGGTGCTTTTTTTTTGCTGAATTTAAAGTTTCTGTGCCAATTAATGCTTCCAGTTGTGGTCGTATAATAATATGACAAGAAGAGCAGGACAAACGACTAAAAGGGGGATCAAGAGGAGGGAGAGATGCCCTCTCAGATGGAGCCTGAGATCTGTCCAGACTAGTTAGGGAGCAATTCTCTTTTACCTCAGCATCAAAAAGAAACTGTGCATAGGATTTCTGTGCTTCAGTAAGAATATATCAATTGAAATTTGCCAACTACACTAGAGAGTTGTGTTGCTCATTAGAAGTGAAGGTAGATATAGTTTTGAAAGATTGGGTTATTGAAGGCTGAGGGAATCTGGCAGAGAAGAGGAGTTGAAGCCTGGTGTGGATCAGCAAGATGATTTGAATGATGGGGCAGGCCTACTCTATCTCTTAATTTCTTGTGTTCTTGAAACAACATGTCTGATGTTTGTGGCACATACCCCTTTGAAAATATTGGCCCCTAATGAAATGATGTAATGTGTTAGGGATTACTCTGGAGCTTTGAAATTATATGGATAACAAGTATTAATTAAAATGAAGTCTAGTCTTCAGGAAATAAAACCTGTTTATAATTCAACTTCCACTGATACTTTAAGGCCATTAAAACCAATCATTGGGTGTGGTACTTTCTGATTTGGTACCGTTGTAATCACGCACAGGAAGACATGTTTATTGGTGCTCATTGAAACCTTAGTAATGAGATCAAGGAAGTCATTGAATGGCTATCTCCTGCATTAACATGCAAAGCAGCTAGAGGGAATCAGGAGCAACACACAAAATGCTGGAGGAACTCAGTAGGTCAGGCAGCATCTATGGAGGGAAATGAACAGTCAACATTTTGGGCCGAGACCCTTCATCATGACTGGAAAGAAAGCCAGAATAAAAGTGTGAGGGGAAGGAAAGGAACAAGAGCTGGCAGGTGATAGGTAAATCCAAGTGAGGGGAGAAGGTAGGTGAGTGGGGGAGGGGAGGAAATGGGAATGATGTGAGAAGCTGGGAGGTGATAGGTGAGAGATGAAAAGGGCTGAAGAGGATTGAATCTGATAGGAGAGGACAATAGACCATGGAATAAAGGAAAGGAGATGAGGAACCAAAGGGAGGAAGGTATGGGTGAGGGGCAGGTCGTGAGAGTGGGAGAGGGGAAAAAGAAGAGGTAAAGGGGCCAGAGAGATGAGGGAAAACCAAAGGGGGGGGGGGCGACAGGGGGAGTGGTTACTGGAAGTTGGAGAAATCAATGTAGATGCCATCAAGTTGGAGACCACCAAGTCAGAATATGAGGTTTTTTCCTCTAATCTGCATTTAGCCTCAACTTGGCAGTAGAGGAGGCCGTGGACAGACATGTCAGTGTGGGAATGGGAAGTGGAATTAAAATGGCTGGCCACCCAGAGATCCTGGCTGTTCCGGCAGACAGAGCAAAGGTGCTCGGTGAAGCGATCCCCCAACCCGACAATCACAGAGGAACTCAGTGGTCAGGCAGTATCTATGGGAGGGAAATGGACAGTAGGCTTTTAGGTTTGAAACCCTCCATCTGGACCTGAAAGGTCGACTGTCCTTTCCCCTCCATAGATGCTGCCTGAGCCATTGAGATCTTCTAGCTTTTTTTGTGTGTTGCTCCAGATTTCTAGCATCTGAGGTCTCTCATGTCTCCTGTATTCTTAAAGGCATTCCCCTGCCACTCAATGCACAGTTCAGGACATCTCTTGTCACTTAATATCCTGGATTTTTGTATATTCAGGGAGCAATCCCTTAACACTGTAACAACAGAGGTATATTTTCCATGGCTGGAGTTTCAGAACCTCTTGGACCAGACACCAGTATTTGAATAATTCAAAGAGGTTCTGCCAGTTGGGATGCACTCCCATTGTAAATATATAATTCTGCAGAAGTTACCTGTCTGCACTCAAAATGTTAAAGTTAAGTAGGTAATTATAGCCACTGAAATTGTAGTTAATCGTTTCTTGCTGCCTTTGTGTTTAACAAGTACAAAACATTGTGTGGGTAGAGGAGAAATAGATTTTCCAGGAGATCCACTTTGTTGGATAAAGGCCCAGCCAGTGCTTCCGTGTGGCTCAGTCCAGCAGTCACAACAGAGCAGACCACTGATATGATGAACGAACTCTTCTAGTACCTGGGCTACCTCAGAGAAGCCCAGTCGGATTCAGCAAAACTGAATATTAAAATTTATGGAGGTGTGCCATAATTGCTTTGAGGTTAGAGGACAAACACAGGAAGATGAGGAGGAGAGATGTAACGTAAATCTTAATTTTCCAATCTGCACAACTGCATTTTAATGGTTACTGACCATTACAGGACTTGTGCAATGATACACACCACCAGAGCCTGAGCTTCCACTGCAGCTCTCAGAAACTGTGGTTTCTGCTTGGGTGGGGGGGGGGAGGGGGCATGCTGTTGCACTTACTCACCAATAATCTGTGCATTGTGGACCAAAGAGATGAATTCTGGAAGTAAATTGAGAGTGACTGCTCTTGTCATCAAGGCAGCATTTGACCAATTGTGGTATCAAGGTGCTGTGGTGAAACTGAAGTCAATGGACATCAAGGGGGAAAGGCTCCACTTGCTGGAAGATGGTTGTGTTTGCTTTCTGTCAATCATCTCAGCCGCAGGACATCACTGCAGGAGTTCTCCAGATCAGTATCACAGGCTCAGCCATGCTTACCTGCAAAATCAATGACCTTAATTCTATCATAAGGTCAGTACTGGCAATGTTTGCTGTTCAGTTTCATTCATAATTCCTCAGAAAATGAAGCAGCACATGGCTGCACACAACAAGGTACAGGCATGGACTAATAAGTATCAAGTAACATTTGCACCATAAAAGTACAAGGCAATGCCCCCTTCAACAAAAGAGAGTTGTAACACCTGTCCTTGGCATCCCATGGCATTACCAAGAAATTTGGCAAGTTCCCTTTGACACTCACCGACTTTTTTCAATGCACCATAGAAAGCATCCTATCTGGATGCATCACGGCTTGGTATAACAACTGCTCTGTCCAGGACCGCAAGAAACTGCAGAGAGTGTGGACACAGCCCACGTGTCAGGGAAACCAGCTTCCTCTCTATACCTCTCGCTGCCTTGGTGAAGCAGCCAGCATAATCAAAGACCCCACCCACCCAGGTCATTCTCTCTTCTCCCCTCTCCCATCAGACAGAAGATACAAGAGCCCGAGGGCACATCTTCGTCGTGGCTATCCCTCAAGGTGGAGGATGATGGTCTTCATTCCGTTGATCTATTTATGGGCTCTCAAGTGGCTTATGAGTCCAATCTTGGCTCTGAAAATTCTTCCGCATTCAGGACAGGTAGTTCCAGATGGCAGATCGGGCTTTGGTTGTTGCTGCCTCACTTTCCATTTTCTTCTAATTCTGCACATCTCTTGGCTTTGAAAGTTGCTGTTCCTTCTCGGATCATGATTTGCTGAAGTTTCCTCTCCTTGGCATTGGTTTTCCAGTTGTTGATATCGATATTACATTTCTTCATGTTGGCTTTTAAGACATCTTTGAATCTCTTCTGTTGTCCGCCTCTTTTATGTTTGCCTACTTTAAGCTGGGAGTAGAAGATTTAATTCAGCAGATGTTCGTCTTTCATCTGAACAACATGACCGCTCCATCTTAGTTGGTTCTTGATAACGTAGGCTTCAATGCTTGTTGTTTTTGCTTCATTTAGCATGCTGACATTGGTTCTTCTATCTTCCCAGCTGATATTTAAGATGTTTCAAAGACAGCGTTGATGGAACTTTTCAAATGCCTTCCTGAGGGCACATACCACCAAGCTCAAGGACAGCTTCTGTCCCACGGTGATAAGACTATTGAATGGTTCCCTTATATGATAGAAAGCTCTGGCAGTTAAATGCGTGGCTGAGTGACTGGTGCAAGGGGCAGGGCTTCAGATTCTTGGATACCTGGGACCTTTTTTGGGGGAGGCAAGACCTATTTGCTAAGGATGGGTTGCATCTAAACTCCAAAGGGTCCAATATCCTGGCGGGAATGTTTAATTTAGTTGTAGGGGAGGGTTTAAACTGATCTGGCAGGGGGATGGTAACCAGGATGCTAGGATACAAGATGCTAAGGTGAGGGAGAAAGTGTATAGAAACGAATCCATTGAGGATGGCAAGAATGACAGGCAGGTGATAAGTCAGGATAATTTACTGAATAATAGAAGTACAACAAATCCGGATGTTAGGATACAGAATGTTAGGATCGGGGATGAGGATGTTCGGATACCGAATGTTAGGATAGGGGATGAGGTCTACACGAACATGTCTAAGATGGTAGGTAGCGAAGATAGTAAGAAGGATGGACAGGTAGAAAGTCAGGATAATCTGCTGATCAATAGAGGTACAATAAAATCAATAGCAGATACCAGTCTAAACATACTATATTTAAATGCACGTAGCATCAGGAATAAAGTAGATGACCTAGTGGCACAACTACAGGTTAATAAATATGACATCGTTGCAATCACTGAGTCGTGGCTTCATGATGGATGTGATTGGGAACTGAATGTCAAGGGGTATACAGTATATAGGAAGGATAGGAGGGTAGGCAGAGGGGGAGGTGTGGCCATGATGGTTAGTAGCGATATAAAATCAATAGAAAGGAAGGACATTGGGTCAGAGGAGGTGGAATCCTTATGGGTGGAGCTGAGAAATAGCAAGGGTAAAAGAACAATAATAGCAGTCATATATAGGCCCCCGAACAGCAGTCAGGAAGTGGACCATAAGTTGCAGATTGAGATAGAAAAAGCATGTCAGAGTGACAATGTGAAGATAATTATGGGGGATTTTAACATGAAGGTGGACTGGGAAATGCAGCAAGGCGGTAGTGTCACAAACCAGCAACAAAAGAAACACACTGAGCATGATTCAGTGTTAAAAACTATTTTATTAATCACTACTTATGATAATACGTAAAATAAAAGTAAAAATGTTAGTATGTTAGAATTCAAGAATGTTAAACCTCGAACGTTAACCCCAAAACTAAACTCTTCGTGTGTGTGTGTGACAAAGTCCAAAACTCCCAGTTCCTGAATGGTTCTTAAAGTTCAGTTCTGCAAGCCATAAGGTGAAACATGAGCAAGGGCTTCTTCAACAACCACCGTTGTCTGAGGATAAGATGTAGATGTAGAAAAACATAGAGAGAGAGTACATACGAAATCCAAATGTTCCACGATGGAACCCAAACGACACTTCAGTGTTTACTCGGTAGTGACTTCCTCACCCCAAAAAGCATCCGAACCGTGGTCGTCCACACACAAATACCTGTTTCCTTCTACAGGTCAGCAACAAAGTGAACTCCACCGGATTACTTCCAACTTCCATACATGGATTTCAGTGGCAAACACAGTTATTGTTTCTCATCCATCGATAGAGAAAACAAGCAGGCTGGTGTCTCTCTCCCTTCTCTCTCTCTCCTTCTTCTTCTTCAACAACGTCATTACGTCCTTTATCTTCTATTGACATAAGCACGCCCCACACACACATACACACACACTCTCTATCTTAAAGGGACTTTCACTGAGTCCGTAACAGTAGTACTCAGGAGAGTGAGTTTGTGGAATGTCTAAGGGATGTTTTTCTGGAGCAACTTATTGAGGAGCCCACCAGGGGATCGGCTGTTTTGGATTGGGTGCTGTGTAGTGAACCCGAGGTGATTAGGGAACTAAAGGTAAAGGAACCACTGGGAACAAGTGATCACAATATGATTGAGTTTAGTTTCAAGTTTGAGAAGGAGAAGCTGATAACTGGTGTATCGATATTTCAGTGGAATAAGGGAAATTACAAAGGTATGAGAGATGAGTTGGCCCAAATTGATTGGAGGAGTAAGTTAGCTGGAGGGACGGCAGAGGAAAAATGGAAGAAATTTCTACAGGAAATAAGGACAATGCAGGACAGATATATTCCAAGAAAAAAGAAGGTTTTGAATGGAAAAAAGGCACAGATGTGGATAACGAGGGAGGTGAAGGATAAAATAAAAGCAAAAGGGGCGGCGTACAAAGTAGCAAAAATTAGTGGGAAAACAGAAGATTGGAACGATTTTAAAAATCTGCAGAGAGAAACTAAGAAGGTCATTAGGAAAGCAAAGATGAGTTACGAAAGGAAGTTGGCGGACAACATTCGGAAGGATTCTAAGAGTTTTTTTAAATACATAAGGAATAAAAGAGAGACACGGGTTGACATAGGACCAATTGATAACGGTGCAGGAGGTATTATAATGGATGATAGTGAGATGGCAAGGGAATTGAATGAATATTTTGCATCGGTCTTCACCGTGGAGGACATAAGCAATGTGCCCGTTAGTCAGGAGTCTCACGAATTGGAGCTGAGTTCAATTGAGATTAATAGGGAGAAGGTGCTTGGAAAACTAAAGGGGCTTAAGGCTGATAAGTCTCCCGGACCGGATGAGGTGCATCCCCGGGTTCTGAAGGAGGTGGCTGTGGAGATAGCGGAGGCGTTGGCGATTATTTTTCAGGAATCGATAGATTCTGGCATGGTTCCGGAGGACTGGAGGGTAGCGAATGTAGTTCCATTGTATAAGAAAGGTGGGAGGCAGCACAAAGGCAATTACAGACCTATTAGTCTGACGTCAGTGGTGGGAAAATTATTGGAGTCTATCCTCAAGGAGGAGGTTACCGAATACCTAGAGGCGCAAGGCAAGATAGGACCTAGTCAACATGGTTTTGTGAAGGGGAGGTCCTGTCTGACCAACCTATTGGAGTTTTTTGAAGAAATCACAGGTAGGGTGGATAAGGGAGAGGCGGTAGATGTTGTGTATTTAGACTTTCAAAAGGCCTTCGATAAGGTGCCTCACAAGAGACTGATTAATAAGATGAGAGGTCATGGAATTATGGGCAGGGTAGCAAAATGGGTGGAGAATTGGCTGGTTGGCAGGAAGCAAAGGGTGGAAATAAAAGGATCTCGTTCTGGTTGGTTACCGGTTACTAGTGGTGTGCCGCAAGGGTCGGTGTTGGGGCCTCTCCTTTTTACCTTGTACATCAATGATTTGGATGATGGAATAAATGGTTGTGTGGCTAAGTTTGCGGATGACACCAAGATAAGTGGAGGAGTAGGGAGCATAGAGGAAATAGAAAGAATGCAGAGGGACCTAGACAGTTTAGGAGAATGGGCAAGGAAATGGCAGATGAGATTCAATGTTGAGAAATGTGCAGTTGTACACTTTGGAAGTAGAAATAAGCGGGTAGATTATTATCTAGAAGGAGAGAAGATTGATAGTGCGGTAGTACAAAGGGACTTGGGGGTACTCGTACAAGATACCTTAAAAGTTAACCACCAGGTTGGATCGGTGGTTAAGAAAGCGAATGCTATGTTGGCATTCATCTCGAGAGGTATAGTGTATAAAAGTAAGGAAGTGTTGATGAGGCTCTACGGGGCGCTAGTGAGGCCTCATTTGGAATACTGTGCGCAGTTTTGGGCCCCGCATCTTAGGAAGGATGTGCTGACGTTGGAGAGGGTTCAGAGGAGATTTACGAGAATGATTCCAGGAATGAAAGGGCTTAAGTATGATGAGCGTTTGTCGGCTCTTGGACTGTACTCGCTGGAGTACAGAAGGATGAGAGGGGACCTCGTAGCGACATTTAAAATGTTGACAGGTAAGGATAGAGTAGATGTGGCTAGGCTGTTTCCCTTGGTGGGCGTGTCCAGGACCAGAGGGCACAATCTTAGAATTAGAGGGTACAGTTTCAAGACAGAGATGAGGAGAAGTTTCTTTACCCAGAGGGTGGTGAAATTGTGGAACTCCTTGCCACGCACAGCAGTGGAGGCCAGATCAGTGGGGGTATTCAAGGAGGAGATAGACAGATATCTAAATAGTCAGGGTATCAAGGGATATGGGGATAAGGCTGGCAAATGGGATTAGAATAGTTTTTTTTTCTCTCTCTTTTTTTCCCACCCCATTTCTTTTTCCCTTTTCCTTGGAGCAGACTCGATGGGCCGAATGGCCTGCTTCTGCTCCCTTATCTTGTGATCTTGTGATCTTGTGACTCTTGACCTCATAATCTACCTTGTTTTACCTTGCACCTTATTGTCTACCTGCAATGCAATTCCCTGTAGCTGTGACACTTTACTCTGTATTCTTATTGTTTTTACCCTGTACTACCTTAATGCACTGTGTAATGAATTGGCCTGTATGAATGGTATGTAAGACAAGTTTTTCACTGTATTAGTATTGGTTTATTATTGTCACTTGTACCGAGGAACAGTGAAAAACTTGTCTTGCATGCTGTTCGTACAGATCAATTCATTACACAGAGCAGATACACTGAGCTAGTACAGAGTGCATTGAGGTACTTCGGTACAAGTGACAATAATAAACCAATACAATAACAATACCAAATCTTTTATCATCAATATCTGGGGATCATTATTGACCAGAAACTCAACTAGATCATTTACATAAATGTTACGCCTATAGGAGCTGAATTGGAATCAGATTTATTATCACTGACTTATATGTCGTGACATTTGTCATTTAGCAGCAGCAGGAATAACAAGGTTGTGCTCATGGGTTTCATGGACCGAGGATACTTTCTGACAGTCCAGTTCCTCTTCACTAAAAGGCACAAATCAGGAATATAATGGAATACTCCACACTTGCCAGGATGAGTGAAACTCCAACAACACTCAAGCACCTGGACGTCATCCAGGACAAAGCAGCTCACTTGAATTGTGTCCCATCCATATCCTGAAACATTCATATCCTCCACCATCAGCACACATTATCTGTAGAAGTCCTACAAAATGCACTGCAGTTACTGGTCTAGAAGTTCTGAAAGCATCTGCCAAACCTGGAGGCTCGACCATCAAGAAGAACAAGCTCAGCAGGCTGATGAGAACACCACTGCCTGCTTATTCTGCTCCAAGATTCACACCATTCTTTTGCATATATATTGCCAGACCGTTATTGTCACTGAATTCTAGAACTTTCTACCTAATCAGTGGTTCAAGGTGACAACTCACCACCAGCTTCTAAAAGGCAACCAGGAACTAGCTGCTGGTCTTGTCAGCATCACTCGGATCCTGAAAACTGAATGGATAAGAAAAGATTCAGCCTCCTTCTTTAGCTTCTCCCCCCCGCCCCCCTCCACCTCCATCAAGTCCTTCATCTGAATGCTCTTTGGCTGAGCTCATATGTGACCTGTGATGAACTGATGCCTGTGCTATCCTTGTCCACTGTCTCAGCTGCATCACATGCAGATCTTGCTTCTATCCTCACCTCTCAATTGTCCATATTGCCCCTGTCTAGGCTGATGATTGCAAATGTGAAACTGAGAGATGGCTATTTTTCAGCATCATGCCTCCCTGCTGCTTTTGCTCTACCTGGCAATATGCAGCTCTCGGATCTCTGAAATAAGACTGTGTATCTGAGGGAGGATGAGTGCATGGGTAACCACCTGCAGCTTGTAAACAGTGTGGTTTAAGGAATGGAGGACAAAAAGTTTGTCTCTTATCAATCTAACTGGCCTTTGCACATCTTGATATGGGTCAACTCAACCTGACTCTTAGTGAAACTGCAGTGGATTAACAATATTGTTATCTGTTTCATCCACATGCATAATGTCCACTCCACTTCATCTACTGCAATTGTATAATTGAACAACTTTACAACTCTGCCCTGTAAAACTAACTTGTTTTCTTTCTTTCCCAGTTCTGATGAAAGGTTTGAGACCTGAAATAATAACTCTGTTTCCCTTTCCATGGATGCAGGCTGACCTACTGAGTGTTTCCAGCATTTCTGCTTCTTTTGAAAGAAAAGATTATCTGGTCATTAATTTCATTTACGATGGCAAGGACTTGTTATGTATTTGCCTGCACAGTAACTGGTACAACATTGATCATGAAGTGTTTCAGGTATACTGAAAGGTATCATAGAAATTACTTCTTTCACAACTGCAAAACAAAATCTGTCTGGATAATTGACATTCTGTGAGCAGTGGAGTGCCTTGTCTCCTAGGAAACACATCAGAAATGTGTGTGCTCAATTTACCGAATATTTAAAATTATGCTTAAATGTAATATTATCCTTAAAATGCCCATTACAAAATTCAGCATAAACACTGAACAAAGAGAATAAGTTATCCTAGTTTTCCTGATTATCTGCCGTTATTTAGAGACTGAGCACTGGAAACCATGTAATAATGGTGGATGTTGTGCAAAGGTGTTCCATTTTCTTTAAAATAAAAGAATGATAAACCACTTGGTATATTCATGCTGACATTATTATTTTGTGAAGAAATGCTGACAGAATTTGAGTGCATCTGCTGGTAGTTGGCCATCTGTTTTTTCAAGGTGTTTTACATTATCCCTTGTGAGTAATGTATTTCTCTATTCTACACATTGATGTGTCCTATTCCTAAGTTCTCCCTGAGGTGACTTGGTAACAGTATGGGTTTGCGATTGAACTAGGTGGCAAGCTGCCAATTGTACAAAAGGATACTTTGATGCATATTGCCAAGGAATACCTCAGGTAAAATCACTGGCATTTATTGATCTTGCAGGGAGTGTCATTAGCCACTGGTGTAGAGCTCAGCAGTGACCCAATATTGCTACAGACATTGCTGCAACTGAAGAACCAGATCATGCTGATGTTTACTGGATGTTTGGATCAGAACTGCCAACTTTTAGCCACTGAAATTGAAGTAAGTCCTAGACTTCCACATGAGCTGTGAATCATTGAAGTCCAAGGTCTGTCAACCTATTTGAAAACTAAATCTATCCATTTGCTTCACTGTTGTACTCCAGAGCAGTCCAATATGACTCAACTTTGAGCATAGAATGGTACAAGAACAGGCCCATGATGTTGTGCTGAACTTTGCTGGGTTTCGTGACTATCCAGGATTCCAGCCTCTTTGGATTTATATATGGATTGTAGAGTGAAAATTTAGGAGGCAAGGGGAAAGGTAAATTACTTTTTAAAATTATTTTTCTTTAATTTAATATTTGTAATTATTTAGAAATGTTTTATTTAATTTTAATTCACTTTCTCATCTTTATTTTTAATGTTTCAATTTTTTGATTATTTATTTCAGTT
This sequence comes from Pristis pectinata, assembly GCF_009764475.1. Classification (NCBI taxonomy): domain Eukaryota; kingdom Metazoa; phylum Chordata; class Chondrichthyes; order Rhinopristiformes; family Pristidae; genus Pristis; species Pristis pectinata. The sequence continues at coordinate 101,692,769 of NC_067406.1, forward strand.
TGAAACACTTTTAATATCTCCGAATGTCACAGACTGTTTTATAATAATTATCACAATCAGTGAGTTTTGCAATTGAAAAAGCTGACACCCCCTGCTTTTTTTTAGCTGTCAAAAGTTGTCAGAGGCTTTTAGGAAGTGGGGCCTCTGCCATATGCTGCCAACGCTTAGTTGCAGCTGCAACCAATCTGTGGACACAATGGACACAAGGGTTGAAAGGGGACAGGTGGGCAACACACATCTGACCCAGGTAAGATCAGGCATAGGTGGCAGATTCAGGCAGGGGGAGCTGGCCTATATAGTCATCAATTCCAATTGTTTAGGAGGATCAGTGGATGAATGACATGTGAGAAAGTGTGCTTAAAATCGAAGAATAAATATCAGGAATTCCTCCTGATTTCTCTCACTCCACAATGGCCTACTTTGATTTTGAGATTGCAAACTCTCACTCTGGAGTGAGTGGCAGAAGTTTTTCCTCTGTCAGCCTACTGAATCTCCTCAATGACTTCTATTTGTTCATACTCAGCCTTCTAAGCTCATTGCCAGTGGGTTTATGCAAGCCATTCTCATAATTATTTGTCCTACTAACATTCCAGTGAGTCTATGCGGCATCCATTTTAAAACTATAATTGTCTAGAAATTGGATCGCAATGTAATGCTTTCTTTCAGTGCTGTGGAATTCACTTTGCCTGATCCTCACTAGTGAGTTTCCAGGTGTCTGGTCAATGCCTACTGATGGCAGTATTCACATCATGCCCATTTCTGTCTGTAGTGACATAATTTGGAGCTCAAAGAACACTTAGCGCGATGCTATTACAATGTCAGCAATCGGGGTTCGATTCCCGTTGCTGTCTGTAAGGAGTTTGTGCATTCTCCTGTGTCTGCGTGGGTTTCCTCTGGGTGCTCCGGTTTCCTCCCACATTCTTAAGACGTACGGGTAGGTTAATTTGGGGTTTAGAATAGGCGGCGCGGACTTGTTGGGCCGGAAAGTCCTGTTACCACGCTGTAAATAAATTTTTTTAAAAAAATTAAAAATTAAAACACAGCTTGATGATGAGGAATTTAGATACAACTGACAGAAGAGAGCACCTTCCTGCCCCTAACTGTCAGCAGCATTTCCCTCCCCAGCAATAGTTAAAGGAATTTGTCCAAAAACAATGATATAAGGTTTATCAGAGCAGGTGTGTTAGAATTATGTGTACTAGGAGTCATGGTGGAGGACTGGTCTGAGGTAGTCTGTTCAGGTTGAAGGTAAACCCCATTTTGAATTGCATTATCTTGAAAAAATGTATTGAAGTGAGCTATTTTCTCCTCATCATATTTCTGGCCTGGAACAGACTATGGGCAACCAAATTGCTTCTGTCAAGGTCTTCAGCATCACACTCTAATTTCCACAGTTGCTACCTGTCCTGTTCAGTGTTTCCAGCATTTTTTAGTCATAGAGCACAGCAACAGGCTCACTGGGTCTGTGCTGACCATCAAGCACCCATTAACACTAATTCTTCACTGACACCATTTTATTCTCCCCACACTCCTGTCATATTTTGGATGTCTGGTGTTTTGTGCTCAGAACCCTTCAGACCAGCCACTGGTATTTGAATATTCAAAGAGGTTCTGCCTGTTTGGATGTGCTCCAATTGTAAATATGTAATTCTACAAAAATTACCTATCTACACTCAAAATGCTAAAGTAGGTAATTACAGCCATTGAAATTGCAGTTAATTGCTTATTGTTGTCTTTGCGTTTAAAAGGTATTAAACTTAACTGTACTGTTGATTGTCAGGGGAGGAGGAATAGATTCTCCAGAACACATGTTTATGATGAACAAAGAACATGTATATCTACCAGCTTCCAATCTCCAGTGACTCAGTCATGGTCACAACACTGTATGATCTTTTGCATTGCTGCTCACTGAGGCAAGGATAGAGCATCCAGCAAAACATCTATGTAAGGCATTCAATACTCAACTAACAGCAATACACCAAAATTCATACCAAATGGTTCACTAAGATCTTAAAGCTATACTTGTATTTATATATATTATATAGAGACAAAAGTATCCAAGGAGAAGGGGTTGTGTTATGAAAATCAGTGAAGGAAGAATGAGTAAGCGGACTGAGTCACACTTGGTGACCACCGGAAAGAGGTGACAGAGTGTACCTATTCACCTTGCTGCTCCCTTTGGGATAATGGGATGCCTTCCAACATAATTCCAGAGATATGGCAAAGGTTTAGGGAAAAACTCTTCAGCTTACAGAAGACAATAATGCCATATTTAATGTATTTCCTTATGACAGGAATTTTGACCCATCGAGTTTGTGCCAACTCACAGAGCAATCCCATTGCTTGCATTCTCATCAACTTTCCTCCAGATTCTCCCCCTCACCTGAACTCTAGGGACAATTTTTGGTGGCCAATTAACCTGCCAACCTGCACATATTTTGGATATGGGAGGAAGCTGCAAAACCTGGGGGAATTCCATATTGTCACAGCGAGAACAAGGGAAAATCCCAGAAGTGTGCTCACCAGAATTGTTTGTTTTAAATCTCCCATCTGCCTCAGTTTATGTTGGACCTTGACTATTCTATTTTAGTGTTGCAAGAAGCAACTGTGATTTCTGTCTTTTATGCAGGGATGGTCCTCTGTGTACCACGCACTGTCCGATATTTGGACAAAGAACAGATGGAAGCTCATCCCACAGTGCTGCTATCTCCTTGGAAAGCCTTTCACATTTCCTGCCTTGAGACGTGGAGTTCCAGGTAACAGAGCAATCTACTCATATATGCATTGTACTGCACTTGATGCTTATGATGTGTCTCCTGTACATTGAGAAGACCAAAAGCGGATTGAGTGACTATTTTACAGAACATCTCCATTCACTCTAGAAGGGTGACCCTGAGGTTGCCTTTCACTGTAGTTAACTCTCCCACCCCACTCTGACCTTTCTGTCTTTGTTATTTTATACTGTTCCAAAAAAACTTAATGTTAACATAAAAGCAACACCTTCAGCCTCAGCATATGACAGTGTTCATGAGTCAACATTGAATTCAACATTCAGCCATTCCAAAGTTCTTCTACGTATTTCTGGCATTCATTATTTATTTATTCTCTCTTCATTTTTTCTCTTTCCTCCTATTTACATGTCTTTTAGGCATTTTACCACTACTACCATTCATGTCTCTCCCAGCCTCCACCCTATCACAGACCTTCCCTGTGTTCTCTTTGCTCCTCTCCCCTTTCTCTACAACTTAAAACTTGTTTTGTTTCTAAATTTCCCCAGTTTGGATTGAAACGTGGACTCTGTTCTTATCTCCGTAGACACTGCCTGACCTGCTGAGAACTTACACTTTCTATTTTGATTTCAGATATCCAATGTCTGCGATATTTTGCTTTTGGATGCGAATGGGTCATTTCTCTGCGCTGGTTCTTAGATATGACATGGGTAAAAGAAATAGGAAATTGATGGATGACAGATTCTTCTTCATTCTTTCAGAATCATTGTTGGTGGATGACAGAAACACCTGCCCAAAAACAGTTGGGTGTGATTTATTAATGCATTAAGTACTGTAGCACTATAAATCAATCAAATATTCCATCACAGTTGTATTAGGAAATTTTCCCCAAGGAAAACTTATACAGTGTTCCAACTGTGATATAACATTACTAAAGGAACCTTATATGAAAAAAAAACCCACAAAAACCTCACACAGTGGAACTAGTCATAGGGCACCACATTCGATGGGAAAGATGCACAACATATACCTGTGGTAGGAGGAGATTAAATTGATTCAAACACAAGTCCCCCGGCATGCTGCAGATTGCATTTCTCTCTTTTGTTGGGCTTCTAATGCAGTATAATTACACATCCAGTATAATTACACATCCAATTCAACCACATTTCTGGGTGTTTGGTATCACAGAGAAGAATTTAGTCTGATATTCAGTTAGTGAGAATAGTACTTTGTCAAATATAAGTTTTTATCCTGCTTTACCGGACAAATATCTAAAGACATAATCCACACAGGCATGCCAGAATTGTATCTTCCAGTGTTCTCCTCCTAACATTTTCTGGGTCAATATTTGTATGAAGAGGCAAGTGCAACTACCTGTCCCATATTGGAGGAAACAATGGATACAAAATTCTGCCATGTGTCACCTGTCGTTTGGGCACCATAGACAGGAAATTGGTTCCATGATAGTTTGAGATGTGCAAATGCACATTTGGAGCAGATCATGGGGCCAAGCGATGTACAATGTTGATTTATTTCCTGAGTTACCAAACTGAACCTTAACACTGAGTTCCACTCACAGGGAGGAACTAGACACACACAACTGAGCTAGTTAAAGTTATCACCAATTGGTTGCAGGGTATTTGTGATTGATTTATGAAGTTTGGAATAAGGTACAACTTGTAGTTTCCAGACCCTGTTGCAGGGAGTGAAGTGGCAGAAGCAAAACCCAGCAAAACCAGAGCTGCAATGCAAGCAGTTGCTAAGGTTAGTATCGCCTTCACATTTTGTGTAATATGTGAACTCAAAGGATTCCCTTCACAGAACATGATGTGCAACCACAGCTGGTGTTTTCTAGTATCCAGAAAACAGCCATTACCTGTTGCATCTGTGCTTGCTATCCTGCCTTCCATATTTGAACCTAAGGCTTACAAATAGCATATACACTTAATACCAGTGTGTCACGTGTATGTGAGGGCAGTATGTGTGCAGCAGAATTTGTTCCACCTCCCATTATGTTATATCTCAGACCAAGCAAACTTTCTACAGGCAATTTGGAAGATTAGTTGTGATCTGAAGCATGTTGCATTGCCTTTCAACCAAAGAGGATCTTTGTTGGCAGCAGCTATGGTATTGGTATTGGTTTATTATTGTCATTTGTACCGAGGTACAGTGAAAAACTTGTCTTACAAACCGATCTTACAGGTCAATTCATTACAATAAGTAGGACAGGAGCAAGAGGGAGAGAAGAAGGGAGGGGTGCAGGACAGGAAGAAAGTGATATAGAGGGACCCTTACATCCCACCATTCTCCTTGGCATCACATACATACTCTTTGATAAGTTCCAGACATCAGACACTTAATTATACAGACTAATCAGCTTTCAATAGGCTGACTGCTTAGAGTTCCCAGTTAGGCACACTATGGCAGATCTTGTCAGGCACCTTGCCCTTCAGGGATCAACATGTGGACTATTCTCTCTCTTGCCTTGGCTGCAGTAGGCAAAGGGTGAGTCACTACCCCTTAAGCTAATCTCCAGAGTACACCCTTTCCGTGTTGGTGCTGGGAGATGCAAATGTCACCTCAACTCACAGTGTGCCTTAACTTCCACTCTCTTTTCTTTATAAGATATAAGATAGCTTTATCAGTCACATGTACATCGAAATACACAGTGAAATGCATCTTTTGCATAGTGTTCTGAGGGCAGCCTGCAAGTGTAGTCACACTTCTGGCGCCAACATAGCATGCCCACAACTTGCTAAACTATACGTCTTTGGAATGTGGGAGGAAACCAGAGCACCCAGAGGAAACCCACGCAGATACATAGAGAACGTACAAACTTCTTACAGATAGTGGCCAGATTGAACCCAGGTTGCTGGTGCTGTAATAGTGTTGCCCTAACTGCTACACTACCGTGCTACCCCTTAGTCAGGCCAGATTGCATTTCTTGGGTGTCCAAAAGTATAAAGACTCAAGGTATTGGTATTGGTATTGGTATTGGTTTATTATTGTCACTTGTACCAGGGTACACTGAAAAGCTTGTCTTACAAACCGATCATACAGGTCAATTCATTACACAGTGCAGTTACATTGAGTTAGTACAGAGTGCATTGATGGAGTACAGGTAAGAACAGTAACAGTACAGAGTAAAATGTCACAGCTACAGAGAAAGTGCAGTGCAATAAGGTGCAAGGTCACAACAAGGTAGATCGTGAGGTCATAGTCCATCTCATTGTATAAGGGAACCGTTCAATAGTCTTATCACAGTGGGGTAGAAGCTGTCCTTAAGTCTGTGTTAGGGTGGTGTTATGTTGGCAGAGAGGGGTGACGGAGAGGTTTGTCAATGAGAAGCACATGCTTAAACCATCTGCAACTTTTAAATCAGCGAGTGTGAGATAAGGGGATCTGGGATGCTGGTGGGAAGATCAGGTGAAATCATACAGTTATCTTCAATGGCCTCAATCCCGCCACTGGACATGAACACTTCATGGTCTTTCATATTATGGCTGGTATTCTGTCCCCAGTGGCAGGTGATGGTAACATCAAAGAACAACTCATCAGACTACACTTTCTTTAAGCACCATGCCTATTTCCATTCTACAGTTGTTCTCACATTATCTACCCTCTGTTGCAATAAGTTGACAACAACTCAAAACCGAAAACCAACCACAGATCAACATTCTAAACCTCATCTATACACATACAAATATCAAATATCATCCCTTCATATCTCATTAGTGACTGGTCATACCTTGGCCTGACCCTGATGTCTGCACAGTGCTCCCACATTGCCTGCAGCATGCCAGTGGAAGAAACTGGAAATAGCTTTGGAGAACATTTGCCTCATCAAGTTTATTAAGGCTTGAGTAAAGCTATCCTATTAGCCGAGTTCCAGCTCTCTTTCCCCATAGCCCAGCCTTCCTCAAGTCCTTTTCCTTTCCAAAGTCTGTATAGAATTCCTTTCCACCACCCCATCTCTGTGTAAGACATGATCGGTGCAGGACATGTCAGCCATGCATTTCACTCAGCAGCTTGTTGCTGCCAGTGGTCATTGTATGTACAGCATGTCCTGTAAGAGAGGAAAATACATTCATAATCATTGCATAATGTGTTTAGATTAAGGGTTACACCGAGGTTGTGAACAGGTTCAGTCAGCTGCCAACAAGAGGAAAGGAGTTGATGGCTTGGGATGGAGTTTCTGATGGAAACTCTGAACAGTGGCTTCAATCTTTCAAATGTTTAAAGGATGAAGCTTTTGCTTAGTAAGTACTGGATGTCAGACAAAGACTCTGGCAATACAGAAACAATGGAACTATCCAGAGAACTGGTGGTAAGATCATCATCAGATATGTGGAAACTGCGGCTGTGCTTTTGAATGATGTTGCCAAGAGACAATTTGTCAATGAATTGAAAAGAACTGAGGACAAGGAGGGAAAGTGGAATGAAGAGCCATTTCTGGTTATTCTCCACCTGCAAATGGAAAGATCAGAATGAAAATTAAAACAAACTGCAGACATTGGAATTGTGAAATAAAACAAAATGCTGAAAACACTCAGCAGGCCAAGCAGCATCCGTGGAAAGAGAAACAGAGTTAACAGAGAAACAGACCTGTTGAGTATTTCCAGGATTCTCTGTAGATAAGCATGAAAACCGGCAAAGCTGGACAACTGAGAGAATGGAAATTTATTCGTATATTTAAACAAGTATTTCCCAAGAAAATATTGGATGGTAGAACTAACACGTAGGCAAGCACCAAGTGAAAATCAAGCAGCAACTTCTGGTAACACCAAGTACTCAATTAAAGGAGGAAATCTGAAATCGCTGCCTCAATTGCAACATTCCTGCAAAAGATTCTGAATATCACATCGTCCCATTCAAATATATTCAACAACATTGAGTTTCTGGAATTACTTCTGAAATAGAGATAAATTTAGTACAGTTAGGGCTGGTCCATTCTGGTCTAGGTATCCTTTCTGGTATCCTATACTGACAAACCAATCCTCTGGTACTGAAAACTAACTGTTACAAGCATAGTGTCTCATTCCTCCAGATTTTCATTATTGTTTGGGATTTAAAAAACAGTAAAAATATATATTTTCAATATTCTGGCATATCCTGCTTCATTCTTAATGCCATTTAGCAGCAGATTTTCCAGTCAGATTAGTTAAAGAGATATAGAGTTGTTTACTGTTACACTTTATTCTGCATTCTGTTATTGTTTTTACCTTGTACTACCTCGATGCACTGTATAATGAATTGATCTGTATGAATGGAATCAAAGACAAATTTTTCACTGTACCTCAGTACATGTGACAATAATAAACCAATTCCAATATTGTAGCTCCTAGGTTCTTTCTTGAAGGTGGAATATTTATGGCTGGCTAATTTACAATAAACTTAGGTGCAAAAACCCACATGAAGCCAATGGGAAAGCACATTAAATGCTTGCCACTGACCATAAAATTCAGCCCTACTAGAGAAACAAAGGACTGCAGATGCTGGAATCTAGATGAAAAGTGTCCTGAAGAAGGGTCCTGACCTGAAAAGTTGACCACCTGCTTTTCTCAACGGATGCTGCCCGGCCTGCTGAGTTCCTCCAGCATCATCGTGTTTTTCAATAAAATTCAGCCCATTACATTTCCCAAAATTTTCAGAAAAGTAACCAAATGAAATGATAGTGTGCTTTCAAAGTGTTATAAAAGTATTATGGTTCAACTTCAAAAATACATGGTTCAAATTCCACCCAACTAATCACAACCATTGTGTCCTCCTTGGTGTCACATTGGTGCTATTTGGGTCATTCAGATAAGAGCTCAGAAATGCTGCTGCAATTTCATCTGTGCTGGAGGACTTCTAATTCATCTGTTATCTAGTACTTTCTGAGTTACTTTGACAGAAGTCAGACGCAGGTTATCTGCCAGGTCTAATAGTTGTGAAATAACTTGTAGCATGTTGTCAGCAACTTGATAGGAATACAGAAGTATATTTCAGCTCTCTTGGGCAAAGTCACAGTTTGCCAAAATCAGGACTGTCATTTTATATTTTTGTATTTTTATTTTTTCCTCTTTCTTTGTTTTGTGTAGTTTCCTTATATCTTTATTACTTTGTTGTAGACCAAATCAAAGTAGCTTGTTGGGATTAACTTTAAGTAGTTTGCTTTCCTTTAAAGTGTATGACTCAACCCATTTTGATATTGATTTCCGACAAAATTTTGCCTTGTTAGCTCAGCCAACTTTAAGTGGGTATTAATGGTGATGCAACACAAAATTTATTGGTGGCTGATGTGTTCCACTACAATAGTCTGGATTTCATTTGCAAGTGCCCATCACATGTTATGTTGGTCTGCAATCATTACTCTCCTAAATTCACTGAATCCACATTTGCAGGACCTACCTTGCAAGCCAGAAATATTCTAAACTCTAACAGCAAGATCCTAATGGTGCCAGTGCTCTGTGGATGCAGGGAGTATGTTTCCCCTGGCCTAGGAGTGTGGAACCAGAGGTCACAGTGTCAGAATAAGGGGTGGGCAATTTGAAACTGAGAATCTGAGAAATTTCTTCATGCTGAGCATGGTGAATCTTTGGGATTCTCTGCCTTGGAGGGCTGTGGAGGCTCAGTCTCTGAGTTCATTCCAAACACAGATCAAATCATTTCTGGATATAAAAGCATCAAGGAATATGAGGATCATACATGAAAATGGCATTGAGGCAGAAGAGCAGATGTAATCTTGTTAAATGATGGACATATTCGACATGGCCTTTTCCTACTCCTATTTCTTATGTTCTTTTGTTAAAGCAATGTAATGGAGAGGCCCCCTCCACTCCTTGGAACTTCCCTGAAAGCTTTGACAGTAGGTAAAGTCCTTCACCCCCTATATCTCAATACCATATTCCCACCCTCTCCCCATATCCCTTGATGTCCTTTGTTTCTATAAATATATAGACTTCCTTCTTTTCTCTGTGTGGCAAAGAATTCCACAGGTTCACCAGCCTCCGAGAGAAGAAATTTCTTTTTCTCAGTCCTATGTGGCTTACCCCATATCCTGTGACTGCGACTCCTGATTCTGGAGCTGCCCAACCAGAGTAAATATTCTGTCTCCATTCAGCCTGCTGAGCCCTTTCACAATTTTGTATGTTTCAATGAGATATCCTCCCATTCTTCTCAACTCTAGTGTGTCCAGGCTCAGTCAATGGCAAGCTCTCCTCACATCCACCATTCCAAGAATCAGTCTGGCGAATCCCCATGCACTCTCACTATACCAAATATTTCTTTTCTTAGGTATGGAGACTGAAACTGCGCACAATGCACTGGGTGTGGTCTTAAAGATACAGCCTTCTTCCTGTACCCAAACTTCTTGCAATTATGTTACATATCCTTGCCTTCCCAGATGTTTGCTGCACCTGCATATTTGTTTTCAGAGAACTGTTTGAGGGCACACAGATCCCTTTATATATCAACAGTTGCCAACCTATCATTATTTAAATAATACCCTGCATTTTCCTTGTCCTGCTAAAATAGATGACTTCACATTTATCCACATTACACTGCATCTGCCATGTACTTCTCCATTCATTTAACTTGACTAAATCACCTTGAAAGCTCTCAGTATCCTCTCAAGTCACAATCCCACCCATTTTCACATCATCTGCCAACTTAGAAATATTACATTAAGTTCACACATCCAGATCATTGATGTGTATGGTGGAGTGCAGGGACTCAAGCCCTAATCCATGCAGTATCCCATAAATCACTGCCTGCCACCCCCCTAGAAAAACATTTACTCTTCTCGATCTCTCAACCTATTTTCAATTAATGCCAGTACATTATCTCTAACCCTATGTGCTTTATTTTGGACTTACATGGAAAATTGTCAAAGGATTTTTGAAAATCCAAATCTATTCTGCCAGTTATACCCTCAAAGAAATCCAGTAAGTTTGTCAAATATCATTTCCCTTTCATCAATACATATCGGCTTGGCCAATGTCATTAATATTTTCTTAGTGTCCTCATATCACATCCTTTATAATAGATCCCAGCATTTCCCAACAACTGATGTTAGGCTGGCCAGTCTGGTTACTCTCTCCTACCTTTTTTTAAATAGTGGGATTATAATTTCCCCTTATCCAACCTGCAGGAAAAAATCCATAATCATACAGCTCCTTGTCTCCCTAGTTCACTGCAACATATCCTCAATTTTTCACCCCAATGAACACTAACTGCTTCCTATTTTGTGTTGCCTCTCTTAGTCAGGCTTGCATCCTTTCATGTGATGTCTTCTACTATTCCCTGGATGGTATATGTTGCTGCCACTTTCTAAGCAGCAGTCAGGCTGGCTGACATAAGTAAACAATTTTTTAAAAAAGGTAAGAAAAAAATATAATTAAGCTGATCTAGAATTCATTGAAATACTTAGAAATAATTGAAAACATTAAACATAAATAAAATGATTTAAGGAAGTTACTTATCTTACCTTTTGTTTCTTAATCAGCAGGTTGAGAATCCCCATTGAAATGAATGGGGTCTCCACTTCAATGCCAGGACTGACTGGTGTAGGGTTAGAGAGGTGACCTCCTCAGCATCATGCTGGAGAATCCCAGTTAGACTGTATTTTGCCACTGGACTACCTGGACCACACTTCATCAGTCATTCAGTAAGTCTCCAATGTGTTGGATTCCAGCAAAAGTCTAGCATTTACTTCTGTGAAATAGCTGAACAGTGCCTGTTCTTTTGGGGCCACTGACAACAGCCAGGATGATCTGTCTCATTAACTGTGGAACTACATTCCCATTCTTGTTAACTAAAAAACTGTTGTATAATTTAAGTAAACATTAAAAGCTGCATCTAACTTCATTTCCAGATATTCAGCGTTACAGTATTTTGTTATTGGATTCCAATTTCTATGTGGTATCTAAATGTGAGATGTTTATTTTTACTTCTACTGCTTATTCTTGGTAAACAGAAATCTTTGTCCTGGGGAGCCATGGGGATAGGTTGAATACAATGACAAAGATGCAGCCATTACAGGGTATTATAACAAATCCTTTAAGCTTATGTGACTGGCAACCAGACTCATACGGAGATGGAAATTTGCAGTAGCTCCAGGAATACTGATCATACCCAAGCCAATAATCATCCTGGCATCAACCTGCTCTTTCATTTAAAGCTGCAGCCATTTCTTTAGCTCCTCTTCTTTTTCTTGTAAAAGACTTAAGCAATAATAAGAGCATTCTAACTGATAACCATTATCCCGAAAGCAATCATTTTTGTTTTTCTGATCACAGTGAAAAGTTGCCTGAAGAAAATTTCAGTCTAACCATGAACACTGTGTGCTTCATTTTGAAATCATTTACTTGTCCTAGATCATTATTTAGTTTGCCGTACATTCCTGTTATACATAACTCTTCTTGAGAGGGGTTTGAGTAATAATTAATTATGTTATAAATAAATACCTGATCTCCAAATCTGATTTCCAAATCTATATTAAATTGACTGGGCTTCAACTGAAATTAGACTTTTCAAATTAAAGGAACATTGACTTCCTAAAGGATTGATTTCTGAACTACCTGCTTACCAAACTACATGGTTGACATCATTGATATAGTAACAATCTTTCCTGAATGTTTTTGTTCCAATTCTGGTAGCTGTGCACACAGCTGTCATGGCTGTGTTTTGGAATTTCCTCCTGAAACTTTTCCACTTCTCCACCTCTCATTTCCTCCAGTATCTCATTATCTCCTGATAAAGCACCTGCAAATTATCTTCAGACATTTATCTATAACAAAAACAGTCACCTGGAGATTTTACCATGTAGTTCAACATTTCTGTGCACTGTGTGAGAGAATTTTATCGTAACTGATTGGTAAATGCAATAGATTCTTGTTACATTGCTTGAAATGGTTTTGGGTCCTCCAACCATGAGACTTTCTGCTGCAAGTAGGCACCTGGACTTGCAGAATGATGTCAAAGGGTGTTCAATGTACATTTGGATGTCACTCATCTCAAATACTTATGTGCTTCTAAGACCATACATGCACAGAAGCATTTTAAGTGAATGCGGTGAACGCAGATCACACCCAGAAGGAGGCTTTCACGTGCCACATTAAATTGATTCCAAAGTAAGCCTTTTGTGGGTTGCGAAAGTCTTCATTTGGAGGTGGTCTGTGCTCTTCATGTTTGGATGGCTTGCCTAGTACATCACCACTGACAACTTTGACACCCAGATCCTCTGCAGATGTTCCCTTTAAGATTTTAACTTCCTTCTCAGCTCTACCATTCCCTCACTTTCAACAACCCCTCTGGAGTCCTTTTAGCCCCCTATTGTACACCAACTGATCATGTCCCTAACGTAACCAGCAGCCAACCAAACCACTGCTACTTTCTCAGCAAGTAATGATTGGAATGTGCCTCCTTGCCTTTCCCATATCCCTAATCTCATATTACCCATCCTTCCCTGCCTCCCAAACTGAACTCTGACTTATCTTACCCTGCCTTGTGCCTCTCCCATTATAGCCACCTACTGCCACCTATAACCCAGGAACCCACCTAAATTTTCCCCACCATTGTTATGAAGCTAGTTGAAGGAAAAGCCTTTGTACGCATTGTTCTATGTGCATAACATTTTGGGTCTCATACACAATAGAATATTGCAGCAGGGCAGATGGTCATTTGTAAAATAAGCACTGACCCAGCATGTATACTGGCTTACAAACCTTTTCAGCTGTGGAAGAGTTATTTTGCATGCAGTGACATACTGAATGCTTGATTTAACCTGAAAATCTGAGGTTTCACCTCAATGACAGACATGATGAGTCATGGTGCCCTTGATGGGGGGAAAAAAAACACTGTCCAATGGGTGCAGACTGCTTTTTACTGCCCCTGAACATTTAAATTTTACCTCCTATTTCCTTAAAACAAATGGAGGCATATGAAGAATGAACAAGATATGTAATTGTTGGCCAGAAAGAATTAAAATCTAACTGGAATGAGCCAAGGACAGTGGACATAGACAAACCAAAAGTCTTTGTTTTGTTTTGTCATGTGGTCAAAGGAATGGAGGTTGCCATTTTGTGAGACTGGTCTTGTGGCCACCATTTTGTGAACTGGTCTTGCTCAGGGATGGCTTGATCAGAGCAACTGAAAGTGGATACAATGAGATCCCTGCTGATGATCTGCAAAACCCAAAATCATTTCCAAATAAGAAGCTGTTTATTTGGTTAGGTAGAAATGGCAGGCTTGTGGAAAGAACAGCCTGTGACCTGAAGTAATCTGAGCCCCATGTTTGGCTGACCTGGCTAAACTGGTCTGATTCAGAGAGAACAAGGAAAGTGACATGAGGCACAAGTCTGGTAGAAGAGGAATAAACTAATACTGCTTGTAGTCTTGGGCCAGATCCAATGAGAAGCTGACATAGGCTAGCCAGATAAGCCTGAGCCACCAAAATTGAAACACAACAGTTCGATCTGATAAGAAAAGGGATAAGAATGGAGGATTTTGGGAGTAGAAGCAGCGAAAACTCTGGAAACTAACCATCGCAGAAGTGAATGACCCCATGTTGGAAACGTGGAGATTATATCTGGATCAAGAGGAACACCTGGCCAGCATAAACTCCTATTCCTGGGTATTACCTTTTCTATTCTTTGACTGTTCAGGGAGGGTCAGAGAAACTTAATGGGTGTGTACATAGATATTTAGTTTTATTTGACTTGCGTGCTTATTGTTAACTGAACCAATAAAGATATTCGTCAGTTAATACAGATTCTCCCTGTGCCTAATTAATGAGGGTAGTTATAAGCAACATGACAACCCAGTTGTGCCTGGTAGCATCAGTTGCAAATTGGGTATATGATGTAAGCAGTGGAAGCAATGTTCGTCCATGCGAAAATAAATTCATACTTATGTACAACTATCTAGAGCAATACAAGCTGTGTAGGTGATGAAGGAGCTAGTATTTCTCTGCCACTTAACACAGCAGCAATATAAATGGCATGCATTTTTTGTTTAAATGGTATACAGCTCCCACATAATACATTTATCAGTGTCACCTTTGGCATTGCTTGTACCATGCTAGAATGTAGGTTCTCTCATAGCTCTCAAAACATAACCCCTGGGTCAATAATAGCAGTCCCTCACGGCATTAAATTCTAACAAAACCAGACAAAGCTGCACTATTTAAATTCATAACCACAACAGATTGCCCGCTATACTAATATTTTCCACAAACTAGCTGGATAAAAAGTAGTGACAAGTTGTCATTGACTTGCTTCTCTCACCATTTGATGCTAATTCTGTTTTTCCACTGCAGGAACTGCTTCCCTGCCAAGTAATGAAACTGTTATTATAGAATCCTATAGCCATAGAGTAATGCAGCTTGGAAACAGGACCTTTGGTCCAACTTGCCATGCTAACCATGGTGCCCACCAAGCTAGTCCCATTTGCCTGCATTTGACCCGTATCCCTCTAAACCCTTCCTCTCCATGTACTTATCCAAATGGGTGGGCATGGTAGTGTAGTGGTTAGTGTAACACTTTACAGTGCCACCGACCCAGGTTCAATTACGGCTGCTGTCTGTAAGGAGTTTGTATGGTCTCCCCGTGTCTGCGTGGGCTTCCACTGGTGCTTCGGTTTCCTCCCACATTCCAAAGATGTACAGGTTAGGAGGTGTGGCCATGCTGTGTTGGCGTTGGAAGTGTGGTGACTCTTGCGGGCTGCCCCCAGAACACTCTGCACAAAAAAAGATGCACTTCATTGTGTGTTTCAATGAACATGTGACTAATAAAGATACCTTAAAAGATATCTTAAAATGTCTTTTAAATGTAGTTATCATACCTGCCTCAACCACTTCCTCTGGCAGCTCGTTCCATATTTTTTCGCACCAGGCTCTGGGTGAAGAGGTTGCCCCTTGGGTTCCTTTTAAATCTTTCACCTCTCACCTTAAACCTATGCCCTCTTGTTTTTAGTTCCCCTTCCCTGGGAAAAAAGACAATGTGCATCACCCTATCTACACCCCATAAGATTTCATACACCTCTATAAGGTCACCCTCCAATGATCCAAGGAATATTGTCCTGGCCTGCCCAATCTCCACCTATAACTCAGGCCCTCAAATCCTGGCAGCATCCTTGTAAATCTTCTCTGCATTCTTTGCAGTTTAATGGTGCCTTTCCTATAAGAGGAAGACCGAAACTGTACACAATACTCCAAGTGTGGTCTCACCAATGTCTTGTACAACTGCAACATGATGTCCCAACTCCAATACTCAATGCCCTGACTGATGAAGGCCAGGCTATTAGTTTTAGTACTACATTACTCCACAGTAGGAGCCACTAAATAAATAACTACAGAAATAACAATATTGGTTTTAATTCCTATGCTGCTTACTGATACCAAAAATGCCATAGATAACAATATCTTCTTGTCAATATTTCCACATATTTTTACTTAAGAATGCCTGAGTTTCCAGGTTTTTGGACACCATGAAGAGAAAACAGATGCAGAAGCATTGCAGTAGGTCTCCATTGCTCCTCCCCTGACCTAACAAAGTATTGCAACGTCAAAGCAGAGCTGTGGTGTTAGGCTGTCCACCCATCCTATCAGGTACCAAATGCTCAAACTGCCCCGGAGCAAAAGTACCTCTTGATTTCTGACTCTGTTAATTTTTCCAGCTGTTTAAAATCAGATTGCTGATACCTAGAGCACCAACAGAAATTTGCAACATCCCCCAATATGCAACACACCAGAGACATTGAATAAGTTTAATGATAGTGGGTGACATTGCTCCATTCCATTTGGGGAAAAGCTGGCTCTGTAAATCTCCCATGCACATTTATGTAGGGTCTTGAAATTGGAGTTCACATCCTGGATGGTCTGAAATTTAGAGTCTCATTCAATAACATCATGAAGACCATGTGAGGCATTCAATCAAAAACATTATGTAATGCTGAATAAAATAAATAAGCAAACAAGCCAGTATGGGATATTGGAAAATTTGGAGAAGTGCCAGAGGAGAGTATTGGTTTCAATCAGCAAATATTGACCAAGTGAGTACAATTTGAAAATACTGGATATGGGAGTAAAATGTTGAAGTTAGTGTTTACGCAGAAGTAACTACTTGATGAATAAGCAGAGCCTTATAAAGCAGGAAGGAATCAGAATTCTTCCCAGACATCCCCTCTGGACCTTTTACCCTCTCTTAGCCTTTTCACCTCCAATTGCTGCCAAAACGTCAACCGCCTCAACTTCTCCACTCCCCTGGTCTGCTCCAACCTCACCACTTCTGAACATTTGACCCACTGAGTTCCTCCAGAAGACTGTTTGTTGCTTCAGCAATCAGAATAAGGTTTTTCAGAAGCAAATTTGGAGCAAAAGGAAAAGACTGAATTTCAGTGGTTGGGGAGAGGAAAGGGATTTGGAAAAAATTGTTTACACAGAAGGTTATTGGAAAATGAATTATATTGCAACAAGGCTGGCCATTTCACATGACAACTCTGAGAAACAGATATAGGTGAGAGGGAAAGCAGATGAAAGAGATTGAGAGCAGGAGTGTGAGATTAGTTTCAGATTACTCTGTTTGGGAGGCTGGACAATATAAGGCTATGGTTCTCCTCTTCAGGAGAGAGTTTTTGCAGAAAAGTACATTGACTCACCCTGATGTGCGTATGCAGGGTCTTGACACGAGACATTGGCTTACATCTATTGCCACTGCAGATACTGCTTAATCTGCTGAGTTCTTCCAACATTCAATATGTGATCCAGATTCCAACATCTGCAATCTCTTTTCTATTGACTTACCCCTCTGTGTCCATCCCAGGCCTAACTCATTGTTCTGGGTTAGGGCCCATTCGTGGTCAATACTGTCAAACACAAAACAGCCTCCTTTTGTGCCATGAATGTCTAATTTTATGATTCTAATGAACGCAAAACAAGCAATCACTGGGGTGCCTGTGATAACAAGGGTGCCCACAAGTGGGGAGAGAAGACGCCCAGAGGGCTCTTTGCAGCAGATTTGTTGCAGGGAGAATAGAAGAACCACTAAGGAACGTTAAAAGTTCATTAGTGCAAAGATGAGACCAATGCCTTCAGAGGGCAGGTCCCAAAACAGACTGAAGGATTTGGCAACTGCTATATGGCACAGGTGTTACCTTACATGTGACAACTCCGAAAAATAAATGTAAGAGAGGGAAAGCAGGACAATACACACGTTATGCCTCAGCTTCCATTTGCATGCGGTGTATGACGCAGTGGAAGCAGAGGGAAGGAAATCACTATTGGGCAGAAGAGAACAAAAAATTTAACCTCCAATTATGTAACATGCTCCAACACAATCAAGTTTGATTTGTCAAATGGCCTCTTTCTCTGACTTTTAAATAATACAAACACCAAAAAGATAATTGTTAATTTAAAAAAATAACTTACTTATTTAAAAAATTGCTTTGCTTGCATGTTTCTGTGTTGTCAATACAATTACTTGTCCACATTTATCTCATTGACTTTGTGTTTGTAAATCAGATCTGGCTCACAGCCTCAACCCCTTTGCCAGTGTTGCAAGGGAGTTGAATGTAAGCAAAAGAGAATAATAGAATCAGGGAATCATAGTTAGTCAGAGAATGGTTACATGTATTTAAGGGAAAGCAAGATAAACACATGAGGGAGAAATGAATACAAGGTTATCTTGACAGGTTAGATGAAGCTGAGAGGAGGCTTCAATGGAGCCGAGATGTGAATAGATTATTTGGGTCAAATGGCCTTCTGTACTGTGGATTATGAATAACCTTTTGTAATATGTAAGGTTCGTTGATTCTATAGTGTAAAACAGACTAATCTGATTGCATTCAGAAGCAGAGTGGAATTGTTCAGATTCTGATAAAATAAACCATTCATCAAATAGTTTGCATGTTAGTCTGAAAGATATTATCAACACTCTCTTTATCACTCAAACCGTTGATGAACACTGAGAATTTAAAACAAGCTTTAATCATCCCACACACTGATGAAGGTCCAGAGGCATGGTGAGTGACGGGTGCACTCCTAATCAGATAAACTGGCCAAGTATGCAAAATAACATACAGGTTATCTCAGAAGTCCAGCATCTGTCCTCACACAGCAGACAAGCACTGCTGAGATACCATCCAGGGAGAAGCGGCAGCAACCCCTTGGAGCACGTATCTGCCATCGTCTCAAGGAAACACAATATACCTCTTACTGCCATTATCTTTCCATCAAGTAGAACATAACAAAATAACAGATAGAAACAGGAGTAGAACAAATGGCCCCTCAAGCCTGCTCCAATCAATCAATAAGATCATACTGATCTGATCATGGCCTTTGTTCCACTTACCTGTCTGTTCCTCCTCCACCTTAAATAGGAAAGTGTGCTGCCTGGCTCTAGATTCCTCCAGCATCCTCAGATCATTTATGTTCCAATAAGATCACCTTCCATTGTTCTAAATGGAGAGTTTAAGGCTACAGAAAACAGAAAATGCTGAAAACACTCAATGTCAAGCAGCATGCATTGAAAAAGAAGCAAAGTCAACAGAAGACACTTTTAGAGATACCCTAGCCGTTGTACCTCAGAATCAGAATCAGATTTATTATCACTGACATATGATGTGAAATTTGTTGTTTTGCGGCAGCAGCACAGTTCAAAGACATAAAAATATATAAATTACAAAATAAATAAATAGTGTGAAAATAAAGGAATAACAAGGTAGTATGCAGGAGTTCATGGACCATTCAGAAATTTGATGGTGGAGGGGAAGAAGCTGTTCCTAAATCATTGAGTGTGGGTCTTCAGGCTCCTATATCTCCTTCCTGATGGTAGTAACAAGAAGAGGGCGTGTTCCAGATGGTGAGGGTCCCTAATGATGGATGCCACCATCTTGAGGCACCGCCTCTTGAAGATGTCCTCAACGGTGGGGAGGGTTTGGCCGGTGATGGAACTGGCTGAGACTATAACTTTCTGCAGCATCTTTCGATCCTGCACATTGGAGGCTCCACACCAGGCTGTGATGCATTCAGTCAGAATGCTCTCCATCGTACATCTGTAGAAATGTGTAAGAGTCTTTGGTGACAGACAAAATCTCCTCAAACTCTAAATGAAGTAGAGCTGTTGGCGTGTCTTCTTCGTGATTTCATCAAAGTGTTGGGCCAAGGATTGATCCTTTGAGATGTTGACACCCAGGAGCTGACGCCAGCCAACTGAGACTCCAGTCACCCCTGGTGATGTGACAAAGCCTGAAGATAGCCTTCCAGCTTTTCTAGGTGCAGCTGTGCTCTGGATCATTCTTCAGAGCTAACTGAAGTCTTCTCCACTGAAAGTCAAGAGTGTTCCAGCAGCCATGCTGCAACCAATGTGGTGGCATTGTGTAGGAGAATTGGGACTGGCAAAAGCACACAGAAGATAGGCTGGACGTGGATGCAAGAGTGAGATTACCTGGCTTGTGCATACAGTGTGGCAAGGTGTTTCTAAATTTGGTTTGGAATGTTTATTTTGCTTTGAGCTTTGTTTTTTGCATTGTGGCCAAGCTGATGTGCAGATGGTCAAAGACAATGGTGAGAGACTGTTGGGAAACTGGGTTTGCAATTACTGGTGCCCCATTTGGATGAGATCTTTATGGCATCTGAAGCAAAAGGAGGCAGTCTAGCTTGCCTGCTTCCTTCCTGTCAGTCCATTTCCTCCTCTTCCCTTTGTATCTCCTCCTCATCCTCATGTTCCTATTCCTTAGCTGCCTCTCATATAGATGCTGGCAAGGACTGTATTCTCATTACAATAAGGTTGTTCAGGATTCGGCAGGTCACCACGAATCTTGACAGCCACTCTGCCAAACATTACAGGTCACCTCCAAAGTGACACAGGCAACAGATGCATTGTTTCAGCAGGCCAATGTTTGCTTTCTCATATTTTGTATAATAGAATGGCTTATTGTATCCATGTAGGTTGATTTACCTACTGTTGTCATTAGTCATGTGATCACTTGGATGTTCTTGTAACCTAATAGCAAATGCAACTGGCATATTGGACTGTATCCAGGATACAGTGCATTAACCTGGAGTATTTGCTTCCTATGATTGCACACCAGGTGGACATTGACAGAGTGGGATTGACTTACGTTGGGTACATGAGAGATGGTGTCCACAGAATGGTGTGAATGCAGTCAATGGCATCCAGTACTGAGGTGAAGCTTGCAATCTTTAAAAAGCCATGTGCTCTCTACACTTACTGGTTTCTGGCAAGACGGAAGGAAAAAAAAATGCAGTCATATCTCCTGGCACAGAAATCATTGGTGACCTTTGCTGTGACACAAACGGCAAAATGCTGCAAACATTTCTAGCTCCACCCAAACAAGGCAATCACAAAAAGTTCGCTGCCATGTTGTGTTGATGCTTGTTGGCAGCATGGTCCTTTTCCTGTATAAGGTTGCAGGAATGGCTGCAGAAAATGTTGATTACATACAGCAGTTTCATACAGTTCCTTGCTAAAGAATTGCTTCCTGGACACCTGAGGCAAATATAGCCTCCTGCACTTCCCTCCTTCTCCTCTTCCACCAGATTTTTTTCTTCCTATTTAGTTCCCCTGCATTGCTGTAATAAAAAGGGAAGACCAATAATGGACTCACCTTGGGAGCAATAGATTTCTGCAGAGGACTTTGAGTCCTTCAATATCTACATCATTCCCTGCAGACTTTAGTAACTTGAATCGTTGAAAGAACCAAACGCTGCAAAGAATTGTAACAACAGCCAGATGAATCAACCAGCAACTAATCTGTAATAGTGGATAATCTCTTTAAGTAGTGCTGGTGGTGTGTCCTGCTGGCTGCCATATGCAAAGTTAAGAGATAGCATTCGCTGGTGTGTAGACAAAAGTCAAAATTAAAATTCCTGTGAGGTGATCTGACTCTCATAGCTGAAGTATAAATTATTTGTACACAAAGCCTTGAGAAGTCAAGTCTGCAAAATCTGTCAAGTTCTGTCTGATAAAAAAGGAAGCATAATTTCAACAGAAATAATATTTAGCAGTTGCACCTTTAGCATAGTAGCTTGTTACTGACACTCTTCATGTTACATCAGCCCCTCTAGCCTTGGCCACTACATTGTTTCAATGAAGCTCAGTGTAGTTCAAGAAACAATACTTGGTATTGGTATTGGTTTATTATTGTCACTTGTACCGAGGTACAGTGAAAAGCTTGTCTTACAAACCGATCGTACAGGTCAATTCATTACACAGTGCAGTTACATTGAGTTAGTACAAAGTGCATTGACGTAGTACAGGTAACATTACTAGTGATAGTTAGTGACATAGAGTTTAAATTTAAAAGTGTAGGATGATTATAGTAAAGGTAATGAGTAGATCTGTAGAGAGCAGTTTGCAACGTGTCACCATGCTCCGTCGCCATCTCTGATTGGGCACATTACAGCCTTCTGGACTCAAAACTGAGTACTGAATTGACAACCAAACTTGGAAATAACTATTAGTCGCATTTTGCTGAAAAAATAACTGTACTTAATTTTAATTAAACTATTTAAAAAGATTGAATTTAATATAGAAGTAGAAACAATTGAAACACATTAAATCAACTTAAAACATTGGAAAAAACTTTAACTGTTAATACAAATCAAATAATACTAACACCTTAATCCCCAGCAACCATTCACCTCCATTGAAATAAATAGGGGAGTATTCTCCATGCCTGGTCGAATAGATTTCATGCAAGTCCAGCATCACAGCATGAAAAAGCCTCAGCAACAACAACAAGCTACCTGTTACTGGGTTTCCTACACATGTTTATAAGCAATGTCAAACCGGGTCAGAGTGAAAGGTATTTGCAACATATTGTAATCTACTGTAAAATGGTATCTTGGTGGCTTTACAAGTGGCTGTCAAAGTGACCACTTGTTTTACCTTCCTAGGCTATGCCAGAAATGCATCTAGGATGTTGTAGTCAGCAAATTTCCAGTTTGCCAATACCCTGTTTTAACTTTGGCATTAATAAGGCAGTTGGAGTGAATGAGCATTGGGATCTGGGGTTCTGGGTGTGTCATCAATTATATTTGCATGACTATCAAACACCCCAAGCTGCCTAGCAGTTCTTATTGACTAGAAGGTTTCCAAACTGCAAACATAGTAAGATCTTTTTGCAAGTGGATATAAGATTCTTGGGCAGTTGCCAAGTTGCCTGTCCTACAGCAGTTGACTCTTCTTCAAATCTCCAATTAGACTTATCATCTGGCTGCTAGAGAGAAGGAGCATCCACTTTAAAAGAAATGGCTTATGGCACTCATGTGGAACCAATGCAAAGAGGTCCAGGGTTAATATAACAAAAGCTGCTCATCAGCAAGAAATCTGACTGAGTAAGCCACTGTCATGCTGAAGATCCTAAATAGATACAATATTCTTTTCTCAATTTTCCTTAAGTCTGATCCAAAACATCACTTAAAACACTAAGCATTTACTTCTGCTTATTTACTTCCTCACATAGCCAACTGTTCAACTACTATTGACATTCAAGCTTATCCTTATGCAATGTCATATCTTTATCTGAACATCAATATCAAGAAGTGTTTTCTGTTCATCTATTCAACACATGCCATTACTTCCACTCATGAACCTCTTCTTTCTCTCCTTCCAGAAGAAAGCACATAACATTAGGTAGAGGTAACTCTCCAGCCAGCTCTCAACTCACATCTGGCCCTGAATATAGCCAGTATGAAAGTGAGTGTCCATCAGATTTTACAGCAGGCTCAGCTGTCAGCAACAGCTACCTGGTCATAAAATTCTATGTTACCCACAACAAACTGCATAAAACCTACGTGAGGGCTAGAATTTAGCAGTGAACGATAAGGTGTGTAACAATTTTCCCCTTTAAGTAATGATGAGATAGGCATCACAAGTGTAATGAAGGTCTGCTGTTGTACAAGTGACTCGTGCAACTGCAGACCTACCACAGGCCACGCATGTACTGACTAAATTCATGGAAGTGGTCTCCAGACATATGGTCTCTGCTGCCGGCACATGATCATGTTTCTTTGTATATTAGCTGATCAGACCCACGGAGATTTGCGAAGAAAATTGCAGACTTGCTGCAACTAACAATTACTCCATGATTTTCCTTTGTGTTTGATTTTTTTGATTGAACATGAATTGCACAGTGTGCTACAGAATCCGTTTTCCTGGACACAGCTTTTTCCTGAAATTTCTTTGTATTTTATAACAAACATGTTAATCATAGCAAAGAAAAAGAATAAGGAATGAATATGTTGAGTGTTTGTATGATAACATCACCAACTGTAATTGCCAGGCTAAAATAAATTAGGCCAGAGACAAGTGTTCACCATAGGCCTTTGGCTTTGGAATGCTAATGTCTTGACTATGGGGCTGAATTTGCGTTAGCTTAAGTGAAACTGATTTCAAAGTCTGAGCTGAAGCTGTCAGCAGCGCCCAGTAGTCACTTTAGAAATTAGGTCTCAGGAATGATGTATCATTTTATCAGGTGTTCCAGATGGCACTCCTTACCTCCCTCTGGCTGCGACAGTACAAAATATTGCTTTGACTGCTAGATATCTTAAATCCATGTGGTTCGTGCTTAGCTTGATTTTTCAATGCTGTCTGCACAGAGCTTGCAACGGGAGATTGAATTCTGAGTACACAAATTATCCATCTCTGCCAGAGGCGTAAAAACTGTTATCCATCATCTAACTTCAGTTCCCAATCCTGCAGCAATGTACACAATTTCAGTCCCAGCCCTGACATCGGGAAGAAAAACCTTATTTATTATCCAAATGAAGCAACCATCAGCACTGTTGCAGATGTGATCTCAGTATCCAATCTAAACCTAAAGCTGCATACGCTACTGCTCATGCAGGTTTCAGGTTTACTCAAGTGCACATGAAACTACTATGCAGAGTTACTGTAAGCTCCAATATATTCAGGGAAAGTGACCTTGAGATACAATAACTTAAGTCTCTCATTAATGTTCAACCATATCCTTGCACTACACAAAATTCTCCCAATCACTTTGCAGTAGCTTGTTCAGGCATATAAATTGATTACTGTTCAAAATAAGCAAGCCTTGAGATTGTTCACTTAATAGAAATATTGTTTTTATATACTTCCCAGTGATTTTATGCAAATGCAGATCATTATTGTGCCAGAAAACTCCTCGACTAAGTCATTTGTGTAAATAAGCTAATGTAATGGTTATTAACATTCACTAATTTAATCCTCAATCACTGGGCCAACTTAAGGTTTGTAATTGGGTTTCCCCAATAATAGATTGCATGCAATGCTTAGCTGAGCTACAAATTATAGTCATAGAGTCACAGAGTTATACACCACAGAAACAGGCCCTTTGGCCCAACTAGTCCATGCCGACCAAGATGTCTCATCCAAGCTAGTCCCATTTACCAGCATTTGGCCAATAACCTTCTAACCTTTCCAATCCATGTACTCGTCCAACTGTCTTATAAAAGTTATTATTGTACCTCTCTCAACTACTTCCTTTGGCAACTCATCCCACACAGATACCACCCTTTGTGTAAAAAAAGTTGCGTCTCAAGTTCCCATTAAATCTTTCCCCTCACACCTTAAACCTATGCCCTCTAGTTCTTGATTTCCCAACCCTGGGGAAAAGACTAAGTGCACCCTATCTATGCCCCTCATAATTTTATACTCCTCTATAAGATTACCTCTCAGTCTCCTATGCTCTAAGGAATAAAGTCCTAGCCTGTCCAACCTCTCCCTATAACTCAGTCCCTCAAGTCCTAGCAACATCCTTGTAAATCTTTTCTGCACTCTTTCCAGTTATAAACATCTTTCCTAGAGCAGGACAACCAAAACTGAACACAATACTCAAAGTGCGGCCTCACCAGTGTCCTGTACAACCGCACCATGACTTCACAACTTTTATACTCAATGCCTGACTTATGAAGGCCAGCATGCTGAAAGCCTTCTTCACCACTCTGCCTACCTGTGACTCCACTTTCAGTGAATCATGTACCTGTACTCCAAGGGTCCTGTACTCCAAGGCTCCTCTGTTCTACAACACTCCTCAGGGCCCTGCTGTTCACTGTGAAAGTCCTACCTGGATTTGACTTTCCAAAATGCAACACCTCGCACCCATCCGAATTAAACTCCCTTTGCCATTCCTCAGCCCACTTACTCGGTTGATCAAGACACCCCTGTAATTTTTGATAATGTTCTTCATTGTCCACTATACCACCTATTTTAGTGTCATCTGCAAACTTACTAACCATGTCTTGTACATTCTTATCCAAATCATTGATATAGATGACAAACAACAATGGGCCCAGCACTGACCGCTGAGGCACACCACCAGTCACGGGCCTCCAGTCCTAGAAACAAACTTCCACCATCACCCTCTGCTTTCTGCCATCGAGCCAACTGTGTATCCAATTAGCCAGCTCTCCCTGGATTCCATACAATCTAACCTTCCAGAACAGCCTACCATGTAGAACCATATCAAAGGCCTTACTGAAGTCCATATAAACCATCCTGCCTTCATTAACTATCTTGGTCACATCAAAAATCTCAATCAAGTTCACTAGACATGATCTCCCATGCACAAAGCCATGCTGATTACCACTGTCTTTCCAGATGTACGTATATCTTATCCCTCAGAATCGTCTCCAGTAACTTTCCTTCCACAGATGTTAGACTTACTAGTCTATAGTTCCCAAGTCTTTGTTTGCTGTCCTTCTTAATTAAAGGCACAACATTTACTACCCACTAGTCTACTGGCACCTCACCCATGGCTAATGATGATGCAAATATCTCAAACAGGGCTCCCAGAATTTCTTTTCTAGCCTCCCACAATGTTCTTGGATAAACCTGGACAGGCCCTGGAGATCTGTCTACCTTCGTACCTTTCAAGAGCTTGGATAGCTACATGGGACTGGGGCAGGGGTAACATGTACAAGAGCACCTCCTGTACTGTAATGTGGACTATCCCCAAGATCTCCCCATTGCTTTTCCTAGTTTTAAAGTCTTCATGTCTTTCTCCATGAAGAACAGAGGAGGAACATTCATTAAGGATCGCTTCTCGGCCTTTTGGCTAAGATCAAGTGTAGTATCAACTCATGGTGGATCTCTACAGACACTGACATTGAAGAAAAGACATCGAGGGCTCTTCGCGATCAAGCAGCTGCCTGATGAGAGCTTAACCTGCTGACACAGAGGAGGATCCTAATGCTGATTGAGAAACCAGTCTAACTCCTCTGTTCGGCAACGACCACATCAGGATGGCGGCAGCGACGAGCACCTCGGGAGGAGGGATCCGCAATACCGTCCGACTGACAGTGAAGGATCTCAGCGAAGGGAACCCTTTCATGTGGGACCTCTTCATCGGAAAGGTCTTGCTGGATACTTGCAAGTTCGAGGCAAAGGATACCTACTGCCTCCAGGACTTCACGGGTAACGGATACTTCGACGTTACCCTCAAGCACCCAGCAGAATGGCAGAAACTGCTGCAGGACTTTTGGGAGAAGGGGAATGAAGCTCCGTTGTCACTGCTGAAGGTGAAGCCACTCTTTACCCTCTCCACCCAGAAGGAATATGTGGTAACGGTACACATATTTAACCCACATGTGCCTGTGGTGGATGTCCTCACTTTCCTGGCTCATTAAGTCGAGGGAGCGGGAAGCTGCATCGACGTCAAGGACCTGTCTGGGATCTGGACCAGCAAGCGCCAGGTAAAGGTCAAGCTGAGAGTCGACGCAAATGGATCCATCATCCACCCCCCCCTCAGTCTTTGCCATCGGAGGGAACCGTGGATACATGGTGTACACGGGACAACCCAGGGTGTGTTGCAACGGCGACAAACCCGGACATGTGGCGGCGCAGTGCAGTGCAGTCATCTGCAAGAACTGCAAGCAGGAAGGTCACCAAACAAAGGACTGTTGGGAAAGCAAATGTTGCAACCTGTGCGGGGAAGCAGGCCACCTCTACAAGGCCCGCCCAAAATGGGCCTGTACCTACGCACAGGCAATAAGAGGGGGTGTCAGCACCAATAGCACCCTGAGGAACACCGACACAACCCCCACCAGCACAGTGGCCCCAGAAGAGACCAAGACCAGGGAGGGTGAGGACAGCCCGACTGCCTTGAGCTCCCAACCCCCAGCTATGAACTCCCAGCCCTCTCCCCAAGAGGAGGAGTCAGTGGAAGAAGGAGTGGGGGAGGGACAAGAAAGGGACTGACAGGTGGTGAAGAGGAAGAAAGCACAGAAGACGCCACCCAAGAGACAATTGGCCACAAAAAACAGGAGTACTGGAAAGAAAAGAGTAATGCAACAGATGGACACCAGCAACCTCTCCTCTTCAGAGGATGAAAGCAAAACAGAAGCCAATGATGGAGGCAGAGGAAGCAGCAAAATGGAGGAGAGAAGGTGGAAGAGAACCAACAGACAGGAACAAGCGAGGGAACAACCCTGCCCGCTGACCCCCAGCTCAGGGAGGCCGGGAGCAGCACAGAGGCCATCGCCCCCAGCTCCGGGAGACCACGAGCAGCACCGCATCTGATGCACCCCAGCACCGGGAGAGGAAAGAAACTGGACTACCAGTGAAAGGGGCACAGACAGATCCCCCCCCCCCCCCCCCAAGCGACACCACCAGCCTCGCCACAAGGGGCCCCACACCCAGGGGGAGACCACTCCCAGTATCTGAGCCCGGAATCGGCGATGCAGTTCACCAAAGCTGTGGGTATGAGGGTCCAGGACAAATGAAAATGGACTGTGTAACTGGAACTGAACTCCAAAAGAGCCATAGAGATAAAACTGGCATCTCTAGATGTGCGCAGTGTGAAGCGCACTGCGCGATCTGTTAATGCCTTGCAGTACCTCGCCAAGGTCAAGGTGGATGTGACTTTCTTACAAGAGTGTGGGCTGCCATACCTCCGCAACCTTTGGAGGTGGTCGTGATGGTGGACCCACGGACTGTTGGTATAGTCGGGTGGCAATGATTGTCGCGCTTCCGGCCTGGGGATTCTGATGTGGTGGGGGGGGGGGGGGGGGCAACTTCTCAATCACTGAGGTCAAAGAGGTGGTGGGGGGGGGCGGGTCCTTGTGGCAGATGTGATGTGCCAGAATACTCCGCTCCGGTTAATTAACTCGTACGCCTCACCTGTGCAGAGCAAGCGGCTGGCCGTCCTCCAGCAGCTCCCACCGCTGCTGGTGACGTCCCGGCCGGTCGTTCTGGCCGGTGAATTCAACTGCATCATCGATGCTGCTGGATGATCTGGCAGTGCCGACAGCAGACCGGACAGCACCTCCAGACTCCTGATGGAAACGGTCGAAGATGCCAAGTTGCGCGACGCCTTCAGCACACTTGCAGGCGGAGCACAGCCGCAACACACCTGGTCAAGATCGGACGGCTCAGCCCGGTAGTGGATCGACTCCCTCTTCGTGTCGGAGCCAGTCACGGTCAGATCCACCGATGTCACGCCGGTGTTCTTCTCTGACCACCGTCTCCTTCGGGCCTCCTGTCACCTACAGGAGGACCAGAAGGCAGGCAGGAGGATGTGGAAGTTGAACGTCAAGCTGCTGACCCCGGAGAGCATTGAGGAACTAAAGAGGGATTACGCAGGTTGGAGAACTGTGAAACTTTGACTCCCCTGTGTACTGGTGGGAAGCGACAAAGGAGAACATCAAGAGTTTCTTCATCTGCATGGGGGGTCCAGAAAGCAAGACAGAGTCAGAGGGAACTGTGCCAACACCAGACAGACTTGCAGCAACACCTCTTTCTGCAGTCGAAGGGAGTGGATGTGAGGGAGGAACTCCGAGAGGTGAAGAGCTGGCAAGCCCAGCTCCATGCTTCCGAATCCTCCAAGATTATCTTCTGATCCAGGGTCCACTCCATGGAGCAGGATGAGACGTACTCACATTTCTTCTTCCAAAAGGTGCACAGGGGGAGCTCTGTGATTCACAGCCTTAAGGAAGTTCAGTAACATCCTCGCAGGCAGACATATCAAGGATCTGCAGATCTTTCTATGCCAGTCTGTATGACACGAAGGCTACAGACAGCACAGCCTCCCAGAACTTCAGTCCTCTATCATGGAGGTCTTAGATGCAGCAAGCGGGAGAGTCTGGACCAACCAATGACCCTGTGACCCTGGAGGAGCTGATTGGCTCCATCCATTCCTTTGAGTCGAACAAAACTCCCAGAAGCGATGGCTTATTGGCTGAGTTGTGCTTGGCTCTGTGGGACTGGATGGGCCCGGACCTACTGGGAGTGTACAACGCTATGCTTCTGGCTGGTGGCATGTCAGAATCCATGAGGAAGGGCACCATAACCCTCATCTACAAGCAGAAGGGGGTGAGGGAGGACATCAGAAATTGGAGACCCATCTCACTGTTGAATGTGGATTATAAGATCCTGTCCAAGGCCATCGCCAACAGGGTTAAGTCTGCTCTGGGACAGGTGATCCACCTGGACCAAACCTGTGCTGTACCTGACAGGAAGATCTTTGACAGCCTCGCGCTGCTCAGGGATACCATCGCCAATGTGCAGGACAGAGGGGTGAACACCTGCCTGGTCAGCTTGGACCAGGAGAAGGCCTTTGACAGGATATCACACACGTACATGTTGGACGTGCTCTCCAAAATGGGCTTTGGGGAGGGAATCAGGAATTGGATCCAACTGCTCTACACAGACATCTGTAGCGAAGTCCAAATCAATGGGTGGGAAACAGACAGCTTCCCCATCAAGTCTGGAGTCAGGCAGGGCTGCCCTCTCTCCCCTGTCTTGTTTATGTGCTGTATAGAACCCTTTGCCGAATCCATCAGGAAAGACGAGAGCATCAGAGGGGTGATGTTGCCGGGCAATGGGGTCACCCAGGTGAAAACCTCCCTGTACATTGATGACGTCGCCATCTTCTGCTCCGACCCAAGGTCAGTTCACAGATTGATCAGCATCTGCGACCAGTTTGAGTTGGCATCAGGGGCCAGAGTTAACCCCACAAAGAGCGAGGCCATGCTCTTCGGCAACTGGTCTGACTGATCTAACATCCCCTTCGCCGTCAGGCCTGTATCTGAAGGTGCTGGGGATCTGGTTTGGAGAGGCCGAGGCGTGCAACAAAAATTGGCAGGAGCGGATTGGGAAGGTGAAGCAGAAACTGGGACTGTGGGAACGACGCTCCCTATCGATAACTGGGAAGAACTTGGTCATCAGGTGTGAGGTGTTCTCAGGGCTGCTGTACTTGGCACAGGTGTGGCCTGCTCCTCACTTCTCTGGCTTGGAAATCACCCGTGCCATCTTCCGGTTCATCTGGGGATCCAAGATGGAGTGGGTCCGAGGGGTCATCATGCACAAGTCCCTGGATAATGGCGGGTAAAGGTGTCCCCATTGTCACCC
The DNA here is from genome assembly GCF_009764475.1 of Pristis pectinata. Taxonomy (NCBI): domain Eukaryota; kingdom Metazoa; phylum Chordata; class Chondrichthyes; order Rhinopristiformes; family Pristidae; genus Pristis; species Pristis pectinata. The sequence continues at coordinate 101,723,847 of NC_067406.1, forward strand.
TCATTCTGATGACCACCTTCGTCTGTGGCTGCATCAGGCTGTAGTGGAACCCAAGTACGTGAGCACCAGGTGTCACTACATACCGAGGTTCTACCTGTCCCAGCTGTTGCGAAGGACGGGCCTGGCCCCGTTGCTGCGCAACGTCCCAGTCAGCTGGACGCTGCCGCACTACTGGTCCTTCGTGGAGAAGTTCTTCCAGACCACAAGTCCATTGGGCAGTGGTCAGCACGTGACATCCTGCAGACACTGGAGGAAAAGGACTCAATGGATACTGTGGGGTGGTTCCCTCAGCAGACCATCCAGGCTATCTGGCAGAACGCGTCATCGCCAGAACTCACCAACAAGCACTTGGCTGGTGGTGAGAAGGGCCCTCCCAGTCAGATCCTTCCTGCATGGTCAGAACATCACTCCCAGTGCGCGCTGCACCCAGGAAGACTGAGCTGGGGACAAGACGGTCGCCCACCTCTTTGCGGGCTATGGGTTTGCGAGGAGGGTGTGACAAAAGATGCAAGGGTCCTTATCACGGTTCATCCCCAGCAGCTGCGTAACAGAGGATTCTCTGATCTACAGGCTGTTCCCGGAGACACACACAGAGACGGACATCAACTGCTGCTGGAAGGTCGTCAACTCAGTGAAAGACGCTCTTTGGTCTGCCCGAAACTTGTTGGTCTCCCAGCACTGCGACACTGCGAGATGTCCGTAGGGGAATGCTGCCGACTGGCACATTCCAGGCTGCAGGAGTACGTGCTGAGGGACGCACTGAAGCTGGGCGCAGCCAACGCAAGGGCTTGGTGGGGAAGGACGACAGTTTAGGGTTCTTCTGCCACTGGAGAAGGAGGGGCAGGGTCAGGAGAGGAAGACCCTTAAAGATTGTAAATATGGGATTGGTGTATCACCCCAGGGAGCCACACGAGTGGCATTGGTGCTGTGGTTTTTTTTACAAAACGTAACACTAATGATTGATGATTGATCTGTACACAAATGTAAAGGTTTGCACTGTTTTATTATTGTATATAGTTTGTCTTTTATTATGAATAAAGTTTATTTTGGTTAAAAAAAATTCATTAAGGACTTTGCCCATCACCTGCAGCTCCACACAAAGGTGTCCCCTTTGGTCTTTGAGGGACCCTCTCTTTAGTTACTCTTTTTCTCTTAATATAAAATCTCTTTGGATTTTCCTTAATCTTCTCTGCCAATGTTGCCTCAAGTCCCCTTTTTGCCCTCCTGATTTCACTCTTGAGCACACTCCTGCATCCTCTATACTCCTCCAGGGATTTGCTTGATCCCAGCTGCCTGTATCTGACCCATGCCTCCTCCTTTTTCCTGGCCCAAGGCCTCAAAATTCCTCACTGTCCAGGGTTCCCCACTTCTATCAGCCTTGCCCTCCACTATAATAGGAACATGCAGACCTTGAGCTCTCACTATCTCACCTTTAAAAGCCTCCCACCTCCCACCCACCTTTCCTATGTTAGGAAAGTTAAACACTGGAACTGTCTATGTTTAACTTTCCTAACAATAGACAGTCTCAGTCTATGTTAGGAAAGTTAAAGTCCCCTACCATGACAACCCTGTTATTGTTACAACTCTGCACAATCTCCCTGCATATTTGTTCTTCTAATTCCCATTGACTATTTGGGGGCCTATAGGACAAACCCAACAATGTGATCATCCCCTTGTTATTTCTCAGGTCCACCCATAAAGCCCTCACTGGATGGTCCTTCAACTTTTGCAAGCTCATACTTTCAAAGGTTGCCTTGCACCAATTTAGACCTTGAACCTGTGGACTAGTTCTGTCCCTTTCCAAAATTTTAAAACTAATAGAACTATGGTCACTGATCCAAGAGTGTTCCCCCACTGCCACCTCAGTCACTTGCCCTGCCCTGTTACCTAAGAGTAGTATGAGCTTTGCCCTCTCCCTGGTAGGCCCTCTATCTATTGCCTAAGGAAACTTTCCTGAATACACTTAACAAATTCCACCTAATCTAAGCCCTCAATAGTATGGCAGTCCCAGTCTATGTTAGGAAGGTTAAATTCCCCTACCATGACAACCCTGTTATTTTCACAACTCTGCACAATCTCCCTGTATACTGTATTTGTTCTTCTAATTCCCGTTGACTATTTGGGGGCCTATAGTACAATCCCAGCAATGTGATCATCCTCTTCTTATTTCTCAGCTCCACCCATAAAGCCCTCACTGGATGATCCTTCAGTCATTTCATCTCTGACTACTGCTGTGACATTCCCCTTAATCAGAAATGCAACTCCCCTTCCTCTCTTTCCTCCGCCTCTATCCCACTGAAAGCACCTGTGCCCGGAACATTAAGCTGCCAGTCCTGTCCCTCCCTTAGCCACGTTTCTGTAATGACTATAATATCCCAATCCCATGTAGCTATCCAAGCCCTAAGTTCATCTCCCTTACCTGTCAGACCTCTTGCATTGAAATAAATGCAATTTAATCCAATAGGCTTTCCTTGTACCCTGCCACTTCCCTGCCTGTCATGGGTATTCAATTTTCTGTCATCGACTTCTGTATCACTTTCAAGCCTCTCATTTGCCTCCCTGATGATTGGGATCCCACACCCCCGCCAATATAGTTTAAATCCACCCTCGTTGCACAAGCAAATTTACCTGCCAGGATATTGAACTGCCTCTCGTTCAGGTGTAACCCATCCCTCTTGTCGACGTCACCCCTGCTCCAGAAGAGATCCCAATGGTCCAAAAATCAGAATCCTTGCCCCCTACACTAATTTTTCAGCCACATATTCATTTGCTATATCCTCCAATTCTTACCAGTACACTGGACACTGCACAGGGAGGCTACACACCATTCTGGAGTCCCTTTTGTGGCCACAGAATCTCCTATCTGCCCCCCTAACTATCAAGTCCCCTAACACTGGAGTCCTGGCTGCCTTCACCCTTCCCCGCAGTGCCGCAGATCTGGCTACTGCTGTCTTCTCCTGAACAGTCATCCTCCCCCAACAGTATCCAAAACAGTGTACTTGTTTTCAAGGGGAATGGCCGCAGGGGATTCTTGCACTCTCTGCCTGCCTCCTTTTCCTTTCCTGGTGGTCACCCAGCCACTTTCTGCCTGTACCTTAGGTGTGACCACCTCACTAAAACTCCTTTCCATGACGCTCTCAACATCTTGGATGATTCTGAGTGTATCCAGCTCCAATTCCAGCTCCTTCACATGGTCAGTCAGGAGCTGCAGCTGACCCACTTCTCACAGGTGTTGTCCTCAGGGACACTGGAAGTCTCCCTGATTTCTCACATCCTGTGAGAAGAGCATAACACTGCCCTAACTGCCATCCTGAATGCTCCAAGACTAGAAAGGAAATTCAAAGAACCTTACCCACACCTCTGCTTGCAGGAGCATCGCAAGCCAAAGCCTCTTTAGTTACCAGTTAAACACTGGCACATCCTCACAATCACTGCTCTGCTGGTGTCTGCTTTCCTTTTAATGACTGACGTGTCTCACAATTAGCCAATCAGAAATGATTTTCTGAAAAGCTCTTTTAACCAAACAGGAAGTCTCTTTTTTAAGCTTCTCGCTGCTGTTCTGCGTCCTGGCTCTCGGAAATTCAAAAGATTAAAAAGGTTTTAGGGGCTAAATTGGATAATGTCTGAAAATGTGTAATATTGTACAATATTGAACTGTTGTCTTCTGACTGGGAACAGGCAGCACAACAAATTTATCCTGCCTATTCATTATCATAACTTCAACACCCAGTCAGTACTAGCTACATTGTTGACTGCCACAATGCAACAGCAAGGTTATAAGCACCAATTCAGATAATCTTATTCTGCATAAAGTTACCATAGATCACTTAAAGGGGATATGAATTGTGATTGCAACTGGTGATGGAAATTATTTTGGAGGGGAAATTCAATCATGGGGCATCATAAGTTTCTCTTTCTCACATTCAACAATCTTCCATATTTGTTCATTTCTACCATGATCACGGGACTACCATACAAAGTTAACATGGTTTTGTGAGAGGGAAATCATGTCAACCAAGTTATTGGAGATCTTGAATAAGTAACATGTGCTTCAGTGTCTCTACGTCAGTTCATTGTGTATTGTATAGGCCTCCTTATTTAAGAAAATATGTTAATGCATTGGGAGCAGTACCTGGAATGGATGCGTTGTCTAATAAGGAAAGAATGAACAGAGTAGGTTTGTATTTACCAGAGGTTAGAAAATGGTGTGTGGGGTGGGGATCAGATCTTGAGGGGTCTTGATAGGGTGGATGATAGGAGAATCTAGAACTATTTAAAAATAAGGTGTTGCCTATTTAAGACATGGATTAATTTTTCTCTCCCTCAGGTGGCTGTGAGTCTTTGGAACTCCTTCCCCCTTGAGGAGTTGGGGAAACAGAGACTTTGACTATTTTCAAGGCAGAGACTGATTGATATTTGATAATCAAGAGGTGAACGGTTATCAAGAAGCAGATGAGAATGCAATGTGGCCACTTGGCTCACCTACAAACCTGCGCACACACGTCAGACACCAAATTGAAGTCAAATGACAGACTGTGACTGCCTGAATAGTGCAGCCTTGAATTGGCTGCCCAGTCTGTCTTGAATTTTGTGAAGCCAAAGGAGGGGCAATATTTCAGGCATTGACTTCAGGAAAATAAAACCATCCATGGTTTCTGCTCTTAATCTGCATCATTCAAACACATTAACATGCAGATTAGGAGCAACAGGAGGCCACTAGGCTCCTGAAGTTTAGTCTACCCTTTAATAAAGTCATGGCTGACTGTGCTTGATTACCTATTAGTAATAGTCCAGTACCGTGGTAAAAATCTGTATATATGGAAAATTGTTGAATGTAGTCCAGTCCTGGGATATCCCATGTTTGAATTTTCCATCAACACTCATTGATAAATCTTCTATGTAATTAATAGTGGCTTGGTCAGGACCGCTATACCCATGGATTTGATGGTGGTGGTGATGAGGCAGTAAGAACCAGTAAAGAAGAAAATGAATAAATATACAAGATCACCATTTTATTTGCTGCATTGATGTTCTAAAGTATGAATTAAATTATTGCACATTATTCCCTAATTTCTCAACTCTTGCAGATGATGGGATCCTTACATACCAGCAGCCAGAAGTCAAAGAACTGCAAGAAAGCCCTGGACAATATAACTTTACATTTAGTAGAATCTTAACAAGTGCTTGTTTTTATTCAGAACAAAATGTAGAAAATCATATTTTGCATAGAAGTTCCAAAACAATTCATACAATTGTGTTTTACAGTGGTAGAAAAATTGGACCTTGTTGTTCCTCCGTGTTGTGTGCAGAACAAGGGATAAATTGTTCCGTTTCACATTTTGACTAGGACAAATTCCAAGTGTTTGTGGCAGCCATTTCAATTAGCAGCTTGCTAATGAGTTGTCTGCCACCTATTTAAGGAAGTTGTCTTGAAGTTGGTTAATGCTGAGCAGAGCATTCAACAGAGATTTCAGGCTGGAGACACAAGAGATTTCAGGATTTCTGGTATTTCTTGCTGCTTAACCAATAATACCTTTAGGGTGTGTCACGAACCAGCAACAAAAGAAACACACTGAGCATGATTCAGTGTTAAAAACTATTTTATTAATCACTACTTATGATAATACGTAAAATAAAAGTAAAAATGTTAGTATGTTAGACTTCAAAAATGTTAAACCTTGAACGTTAACCCCAAAACTAAACTCTTCGTGTGCGTGTGTGGCAAAGTCCAAAACTCCCAGTTCAGGAATGGTTCTTAAAGTTCAGTTCCGCAAGCCATAAGGTGAAACATGAGCAAGGGCTTCTTCAACAACCACCGTTGTCAGAAGATAAGACGTAGATGTAGAAAAACAGAGAGAGAGAGTAAATACGAAATCCAAATGTTCCACGATGGAACCCAAACGACACTCCAGTGTTTACTCGGTAGTGACTTCCTCACCCCGAAAAGCATCCGAATCGTGGTCGTCCACACACAAATACCTGTTTCCTTCTACAGGTCAGCAACAAAGTGAACTCCACCGGATTACTTCCAACTTCCATACATGGATTTCAGTGGCAAACACAGTTATTGTTTCTCATCCATCGATAGAGAAAACAAGCAGGCTGGTGTCTCTCTCCCTTCTCTCTCTCTCTCTCCTTCTTCTCCTTCTAACTTCTTCAACAACGTCATTACGTCCTTTATCTTCTATTGACGTAAGCACGCCCCACACACACAAATACACTCACTCTCTATCTTAAAGGGACTTTCACTGAGTCCGTAACAGGTGCCAATAAAATGTTAAACTTCTCCTTCAGAAATTCTCCTCCTGGCTCTGCAATTACTCTTAAGGGCTGCTGCAGGTTCATGCTTGTCCACCACCTGTTCTGTTCCTTCCACTCACAGGCCACTACTGGCGTGGTAGCTGAAAAAAAACCTGTTGGAGGGGCAACCACAAACATGTAAGTTCACCATGAAAGCTTCATAATGGGGAATCTGCTATCAAATGAATAAGGAGTAGGAGGCTGGAGAACAACAAACTTTTTTTCAATGGAAGTGCTGTAAAGTAAAGGAAGGGTGCACCAATGTGTAGGCACACAGCTGAATGTCTTGTTTGATCCTTATGGACATTGCTGGATCTAAGAAACTAGCAGTGCTCTAGATGGTGTTGCCTGGTAGGATGCACATCAGAAAACCGAACCCATTTTCCTGAGTTGCCACCATTCATTCCAGTGAAGGTTAGAATGATACTTAATTTCAAAGCTCTGGACAACTTTTGGAAATAGCCAGAATGTAATATTCATACAATAGTTGGTAGCACAAGAGGAATCTATCAGTCTACAGGTGTATTCTTGACTGTATGTATCTCACATATTTTTACAATAGAGAAGGAGGTCATTTTCCCTTCAGGCCCATGCTGGCTCCCAGCGCAGCAATCTCATCAGACCCAGTTCTTCCCTCTTTATTTTTCTGCAGTCCTTTTAACAGATGCCTATCATCAAAGGAAACATAACTTACCAATCTATTATGCTCTCCAAAGATGCTAGCACAATATATAGCAAGTGAATCACAGAAATTACAACACTGTGTCATTTACGGGTGTGGGGTTGTATGGACGTTGTGAACGGCATTATATGATTACAATTCTTTCTGTGTGACACAGAAAGCAGGTCATTCAGTGCAATTAATCACACTTATGCTTTCCTTTCAAATGTGTAGTTGGCTTAGCTCCATGTTCTAGGTTCCTTTATTCCCTTTTCCTTGTATCACCTATATAACCTATTCTTAAATGTTGACATAATATCTGTTGCAATCACTCACTGTGGTAGTGTATTTTACACCTTTAGAACTACTTGTACTACCTACTCCAGATTCCTAAGTCATTGGATACAGTTTGTACCATGCCGTCCTGTCATTTCATGATTTGAAAAACATGTAAAAAAACTTCATAACTTCCACCCAAATGAAAGAAAATCTCATATTTTACAAGTCTTTCTTCATGTATATTTTCCTGTGCCAGGCAATCTGTGAACAAATTTAGATCTTACACTGTCAATATTTTCAACATTTGTCCTATAGCATGGAGTTCACTGCTGTATTCAATACCCAAAGGCTTGAGGTTCTTCACTGACAGAAAGAATGTCAAAAGAACTCTCCCCTGTGTAGCCTTACCAGCTTTGTGCAAGGTTGCCCAGAGGCAGAATTCCTTCATACACAAGGTGCAAGGAATTATGTGTGATAGAACAGCCACTAGTCTGTAGCACTAATCTGATGTGGAAATAGATGAGATGCACATCTCCCATCACAATAGTCATTGAGGGAAATGATGGCATTACAAAGTAGAGATTTTGGTACCTCAGTCAGTCAGGATGTCCTGCTCTATACAGCTTTATGGTGACCAATTGTGTACTTCACAACGTAGTCATTAACAGGGGCAACCATTCAGAGTTGCAAGAGGTGGATCAGCCAGAGAAGGAGCATTCCTCCACTGGTAGATGAGGTAGGTGGATCAGAAGGTTGCTACTGCCTGGAGCTCCTGTACAAACCTGTCACTGGATAATCCCTTGATAGTGTCATCCAGGTCAACCCTATATCTCACCCTGCTTCTTTACCTTCATCTGCAGTTCATTCCCAAAAATATGTTACCTTCTCTTGCCATCTTCCAGTTTTCAGTAACATAAAGGGGATTTGCACAAGGGATCTGCATCCAACACATTTTCTCCGCAGGCACCTATGTCTCACCTTCATAGAGGAACTGATCAAAATATTTGTATTGAAACTATACATGTTTCATGGAATAGTCCCTGCTCTACCCTTTATACACATATGACTATGTGGCTAAGCTCAGCTCTGATGCCATATACAAATTTGCCAATAACACCATTGTTGTTGGATGAATCACAGGTAGTGATGAGTCAGCGTACAGGAATGAGATAGGACAACCACAACCACAACCACAACCTCTTACCCAATGACAGTAAAACTAAAGAGCTGATTGTTGACTTCAGGAAGGGGAAGGAGGGTGAACATGTGCCAGTCTACATTGGTAGATTGGCAGTGGAGAGGGTCAGCAGCTTTAAATTCCTGGGTGTTAACACATCAGATGACCTGTCCTGGGCCCAGCACATAGATGCAATCTTAAGGAAGGCGTGCCAGTATCTTTATTTTCTTGGAAGGTTAAAGAGGTTCAGAATGTCACCGAAAACTCTACCAAACTTTTAAAGATGTACTGTTGAAAGCATCTTGACTGGTTTCATCATAGTCTGGTATGACATTTTGAATGCACATGAACATAAGAAGCTACAGAGAGTAGTAGACTCAGTCCAATATGTCATGGGCACATCCCTCCCAATGATGGGTAGTATCTACATGAGGCACTGTCTCAAGAAGACAACATCTATCATCAAAGATCCCCACCGTCTAGGCCATGCCATCTTCTTGCAGCTACCATCAGGCAGGAGGAACAGAAGCCTGAAGTCCCACACCAATCAGGTTCAAGAACAGCTACTTCCCTTCAACCATCCGGTTCTTGAACCAACCACCACAACCTTTATCACTACCTCAGTATAGCAACACCATGACAACTTTGTACTACGATTGACTTTATTCTTTTTGTTCTAATTGTGTTATTTCTTATAAAAATTGTGTATAATTTATGTTTAACTCATATTTTTCTTGTGAATGTTGCATATCTGATACTATGTGGCTGTGATGCTGCTGCAAGTAAGTTTTTCATTGCACCTGTGCATACATGTACTTGTACATATGACAATAAACTCGACTTTGACTATGACTTTGGAATGTTTCAAACTATGAAGGAATCTAGTTAGCCCATAACTTCCATCCCAGTCCATAGTTAAAATTATGTAAAACATATTCTTAAAGTTCTATGTGTTTTTCTACTTCAAACGTTTATCAATATCTCCTTCACATTTTAGGAAGGATCCCAAGGAGAAAATGCAGAGAATTACCAGAATAGCCAGGAGTGAAGGATTTTAGTTACACTAAATCCTTTAGTCTTGTTTTAGCGATATGTGAAGACCTATGTATTTTTGGTTCCTTTGATAGGTAGTTGGGTGCACAAGAAGAAAATCAAAGATCAGTCTCATCAGATCTCTACTTACTTGATCCATCTTGCAAATATCCACTTGCATTCAAGGGCAGCTCCCAAAAAGATGTTCATTTTAGTATTATAATATGCTATAATAATGCTTATGCATACATGTGCAATTTACTTAGACTTTTAACAAATGCTCAAATCTCTAGATATGGTTTAAAGTACTAGAATGCCTTCCTACTAGAAAAAGCTAAAAGGGAGAAAACAGAGGTTCTTAGACTATGAAGAATCTTCACTGGGTGAATTAGAAAAGGTATTGGTATTGGTTTATTATTGTGACAGGTACTGAGGTACAGTGAAAAACTTGTCTTGCATGCAGATGTTACGAGCCAGGTTGCTACTTGGTGAATGTCCCTTTAAGGCACCTGGAGAATAGAGTAGTAGTGCGTGTGTGGTGTTATCTGACTGCTGCAAGTGGAAAACAAAGACTATAACTGGAGCGTACTGGCTGTTGCACAGAGAGAGAGGGAGGGAGGGGGGAGGGAAGGAGGGAGGGAGAGAGAGAGAGAGAGAGAGAGAGAGAGAGAGAGAGAGAGAGAGATAGTCATTAATCTGTACTGGAAAGCAAGTATATCTGTGGGCGGCCACAAATCGAGTGCCCTCGGTGTGGTAGATACTTCAGAACAAAGCAATGGAGATCAACGGTGATTGAGGTGTCGTATAGGTTCCAATGTGGAACTTGCGGATTTCGTAATTTTCTCCCTACATTCTCTCTACATTCTCTCTACATTCTACTGTGGTTTTCAGAAGCCTTTGCTCATCGTTCTACCTTATGACTTGCTGAACTGAACTCTGAGAACTATTCCTAGACTTGGGGTTTGGGAATTTGCCACACACACACTTCGAGTTTATTTTTGGGGTCAATGTTTAAAATCTAATGTTTTTATTTCTCTTATTATTACAAGTAGTTATTAATAAATAGATTCTAACACTAATACATGGCTCTTTGTGTTTATATTGTTGCTGGTAGGTAATTCATTACACAGTGCATTGAGGTAGTACAGGGTAAAAACAATAGTAGAATACAGAGTAAACTGTCACAGCTACAGGGAAGTGCATTGCAGGTAGATAATAAGGTGCAAGGTCAAACAAGGTAGATTGTGAGGTCAAGACTCCATCTTACCGGATAAGGGAACCATGCAATAGTCTTATCACCATGGGATAGAAGCTGTTCTTGAGCTTGGTGGTACGTGCCTTCAGGCTCCTGTATCTTCTGCCTGATGGGATAGAAGAGAAGAGAGAATTACCCAGGTGGGTGGGGTCTCTGATTATGCTGGCTGCTTCACCAAGGCAACGAGAGGTATAGACAGAGTCCATGGAGGGAAAACTGGTTTCTGTGATGTGCAGGGCTGTGTCCACAGCTCTCTGCAGTTTCTTGATGTCCTGAGCTGAGCAGTTGCCATACTAAGCCGTGATGCATCCAGATAGGATGCTTTCTATGGGAGAATTGATATGAAACAAAAATTTGATATTGAACAATATGATTGGGGGAATTTCTTTGCAAAATTGTTAGATGGTACAATGCTTTTGCACAGACACAACACAGAAGGGGACCATTTAGTCCTTCATGACTGTATTGGCTTCTTGTAAAACCTTTCTAATTAGTTCCTCTATTCCTGCAAGTTTCTATTCAATTTTCTTTTAAATGTTGTTGCTAAGTCTGCTTCCACCTTTTCATGCAGTGTATTCGAGATCATAACCACTTACTGGATATAAAAAAAAACTAAATGTAACATTCAGTTCTTTGCTGATGTTCTCAAATCAGTATCCTCCATAACTGCCAGTTTTGCCATTGTAATGATTTCCAATTGTTTATTCCATCAAAACAATTCATGATTTAAAATATTTCCATTCAACCTACTTGTAAACTTCTCTGCTCTAAGGAGGATAACATTTCTTCTCCATTCTGTCCTTGTAATTAACTTCCTACATTTTCAAAACCATTCATGTAAATCTTTCCCACACCCTCCTTAAAGCCATGATGTATTTTTGATACTTTATGGGGAAAAAAAACTGCAAAATTGCACATTTGTTTTAAACTGCCTTAACAATGTGCGGTGCCATATAATGGACCATGTGACTCCCCTTTTGCTGTTAACATTCATAATTTCATGTTTCGTGCTTAAATACTGCAGCTGGTTAGCACAGAGGAGGTCCCACCGAGAGTAATTAGATAAATGACCAATTAATCTACTCTGATAATATTCACTGACAGTCTATTTTCTGATCACCTAGGCAACACCCTACTCTTTCTTCAAAAGGTGTCATCTTTTAAATCTATCTGAAAAGGCAAGTTTAGCATTAGATTAATATCTTTTCTGCAAGAAGACACCTTCAATGAGAGATGCAGCATGGATGATGCGCACAAGTCTGAGAGAAACTGTTGTGTTTGCAATCCTCCGCCTCAGAAGAAAGACTGTCTATCAGCGAGTTAACCAGGTACTGGTAAGTACTGGATAGTCATTGTCCAGTTTGAGTTCCCAATAATGGCATTGGATGCTGGGATTTTGGAACAACTTCATCTGTTACGTAAAGAACATGACTTCAATAACTTGTGTGGTATGGAAATTGAGAAAATATCACATTAAAGTACTATCTGATCTATGCTGTACAGAATGGGAATCTTTGATACTGATTGAAAAATGTTCCAGTTCTCCAGCATTGAAGCCCCCTTGGCTTTCTAAGCTAGAATTGACATTTAGTACCAAGGTGGGAAGTATCCACACAGTTTTTGATACTTGGAGCAAAATGATCAATCTGAAAATACATTGCAAAAAAATACATTTTGACCTGTGGCACTGAAGCTAAAAGGACATCAGCATTCACCCAAAGTAGAGCCAATGTAACCATTGGATGTTTCTAACATGCAATGGAATAGAGTGAACTAAAAAGGTCAGACTCCATACAACTTCTTTAAAAAAACCAAGTCACTTGGGCCAGCGCAGATTTAAAAAACCTAACAGTTTTTTCAGAATTACTCTGAATTAAAGGTAGACATTGCTCTATGAATCTTATCAGGTAGGATTGTTTATTTCACTATTTATGAATGAAATTACTCCAGGAAAAGTATAATAGTAACCATTTCTTATTTGTAACAAGTCACTTCAGAATTTCATCCAGGCACATTCTGGTGTGAGTTGCGCTTGTGAGTGTGAAGCTGTTGTGATGCCAGATGTGCTCCTAATGACACCAGTCCTTTTGAAATACTGATCTTTAATGTTGCTGTGACATTTTAAAAAGTGAGCCTGTTGTTGGCCGCCCACCAGCTAATCAGATTTTGTATCGTGATTGCTCTGCGGGTGCATCATTTAAAGGGATTTTCACACTTTTAGGTATTGTGGTGGTGTGGCTGTTAAATTACCAGAGGCTTGAGCTAATAACCAGAGGTCTTAGTTCAAGTCCCACAGTGGCAGCTGAGGAATTGGAATTCAGTTTAAAATAACTCGTCATAATTAATGATGATCACAAAACAAATAGATTGCCATAAAAATCCGTTTTGTTCAATAATGCCTTTCAAGGAATTGAAGGCTGTCCTCTTTGCCCTGCTCTGCAAAGATCCGGTTCTAACACATTTAGTTTAGAATGCTGCTGCACACTTAACAGGACGAGAAGGCTCCGAGCATATCCTCATTCTCAGTGGTGGCAGTCCCAGCATGAGTGTGCTAAAGACATGGCCAATGCATTCACAATCATAGATTGAATAATTCACTGCAGCTTTCTCCCAAGACACCCACAAAAGCAGGACAAATCCAATCAGGTTAATTACTGTCCAATCAATTTCCCCTCAATCATCAGAGAAGTGATGGAACATGCCATCAACAGTTCTGTCAAATGGCACTGACTATTTAATACTCTACTCACTTATGCAGAGTTTACATTTCACTAGGGATGGATCATGCAGCTGAATTCCAGAGATGAAGTCAGAGTGACTGCCCTTGACATCAACACAGCATTTGATGAAGTAAGCTGCAAGATGCCCTGGTGAAATTGAAGTCAATGGACATTGAAAAGAAAGTACTCCAATGGTTGGATTCAGACTTTACACAAAGGAAGATGGTTGTTGTTGTTAGAGGTCATCTCAGCCCCAGGACCGTACTACAGGAGTTCCAGAGGGCAGTTTCCCAGGCAGAATCATCTCAGTAGTTTCACTAATAACCTTCCTTCCATCATGATGTCAAAAGTGAGGATGTTTGTTGACGGTTCCATAATGTTCAATTTCCTTCACAGTTTCTTGGCTAATGACGTAGTCTTTGCCTTCATGCAGCAAGACCCTGACAACATTCAGGCAGGAGATGGTAAGCGACAAGTATCATTCATGCCACAAAATGCCAGGCAATGACCATCAGAAACTAAAGGCAGCTTAACCACCCACTCTGACATTCAGTAGCGTTACCATTGCTAAGTCCTCATCCCATATTTTGTGGGTCACCAATGATCAAAAACTCAACTGGACCACCCATGTAAATGCTGTGGCTATAAGAGCAGAACAAGAGGCTGGGTATTCTAAGGCTAGTGACTCCAAAGGTCTTCGCTGATTTCTTGTAACATCATATTTTATGCCAAAGGGGAGAATTAATGAAGATGGCTCTGTTGGCTCTGTCCGGTTGTAAGCTAGAGTGAAGAAGTAAGAACTGATTCCTTAAGTGATTGTGGCATGTAGAGCTCTCAGCATTATATATCTACACTTTCCTGCATTGCTCCATTTGCTGGGTGTCCTGCTCTGGAAAACTAGTCCTGCTGCAAATTTTTACCAGGTGCACTTGGCTGTTACTCCAGATGGTCGTCTACCTTTACTCTGGCACAAAAGACCGCTTGCCTTATGCACCTTTCCTCCACCAAAACTTCAGTGTCTCAATCAGTGAAGCATGGGGTTTCACTCCCTCCCCTCTCCTGCCCCTTCTGGACCCTTTTGTGGATAATTACTACTTGCAGAAGTGGTGTGTGTGTGTGTGTGTGTGTGTGTGTGTGTGTGTGTGTGTGTGTGTGTGTGTGTGTGTGTGTGTGTGTGTGTGTGTGTGTGTGGTGCTGGCACTTGAAGGTGTGGAACCGCTAAAGCCACAGCGATGGGCTTAACAGCTGACAGCTGTACAAAATTCAACTGGAGCTTTTATTATGTTCTGCCAAAGAGGAAACATTTGAATAAAAACATGCTTGGACTATTGAGCTAGGCCCTATTTAAAATCAGCACAAGGACAAAATACTATGCTGCTTCAATACTCCTCTTTGGAAGCAAATATATTTCTTGGCTGTTACTTTGCAGATTCATATTTGAGACAACAAGGCTTTGGTTTATGCTATGCATATATTCAACACACTTATTTCCACTGTAGAAAAGAGGCATATGCTCACTGGACTAGAAGAAATAACTGTACAGCGATATAAGGCCCAATTTCAATCTAACCAATATGCCTGAAATAAGACATGCTCATCTTCGATCCCTGTTTTAAACCACATCTGATTTTGTGCTTCATTAACTTAAAAGGAGTGTAAAATTGAATGGTGTTTAATACAGGCTGCCAAGCTGAGCCCACTTTGTTCCTGTTGAGTGAAGCTGAAACCAGATCTATCATTTAAATAAAATTGCAAAAAGCTTAAAAGTGGCTGATCCTAGGTGTTCTCGTGTCGCAGTACTCAATGAACTAACAGGCTCTATGTAGTTCAATCTATGACTGGTAATTTGTGGAATAGACCAAATATTTGACTGACTCTAAAAGGTTAAATTATTAGCTAACATTTGGATTGATTAAAGAAAGAACATGCACCATATCAGGTCCATTATTAAGGATTAGGATTTAAAAAATAACCGCAGAATCAGAGGGGAGCCAGTAGGTTTGCTAAAGTCCATACAAAGCAGTTCTATTTGGTCTTGCCCTGCATTTTCAATCTAAAAATTGACATCACATCTCCAGAAGTTCAGCAGCTGATGATAATTCTTGCAAGAAGTAAATTATTGCATTTTATAGCAGAACTTCTGGAAATGATCACTATGTCATTGGCAATCATAAGTTTGCGATTTTGACTCACCTTGCTTCACTGCAAATAATATTCCAAATGTACAGGTTTTGACAGTGTTAGTAACACTGATTACAGATGGAATAATTTTAATGTAATCTGTGGATAAGAAATCCAAGGGAACACTGCACCCAAAGCCTTTGGTTTTGTGATAGCCAGCCAGGCTGACTATCTGAATGGGACCAAAAGCATCCGTACTTTTTCATAGAAGAACATAATAACAAGAAACAGAAGTAGGCCAATTAGCCTTCCAATACAACTCTGCCATTCAGGTAGATCACCATTGATCTTTTACACCATCTCTACCATCTGATTGCCACATCCCATTGATTTCTACCTTGAACATACTCTGTGTTATCATCTACTGCAATCTGGGATAGAGATTGCAAAAATTAACAAACATTTAAACAAAGTCATTTATACTCATCTCAGTCTTAAATGGTCAATCCCTTGTTCTGAGATTATGCCACCTTGTTCTAGAGTCACAAAGAGTCATGGAGTCATAAAGCACTGAAACAGGACCTTCATGCTGACCATTGTATTTGTCTATACTTGTCCCATTTACCCACATTAGGTCTGTAGCTTTCAATGCCTAGACAATTCAAGTGCTTGTCTAGATGCTTCTTAATAGTCATGAGAGCATGTGCCTCTACCACCTACTCATTCCAGATTCCAACTACTCTCTGCATGAAAAACTCCCCCTCAAATCCTGTCTAAATCTACTACCTCTCATTTTGTACCTATGCCTCTTGTTTCAGATACCTCAGCCACGGGAAAAAGATTCTTACTACCGGCCCAATCTATCCCCTTCATAATTCTGCATACATCTATCAGGCCACCTCACAGCCTCTTCCACACTAGGAAAAACAAATCCAGCCTATCCAATCTGTCCTTATAACTGAAATGCTCCAACCAGACAACAGGTAAATCTCCTCTGTACCGTCTCCAGTGTAATTGCATCTTTCCTATAGTGTGGTGGACAGAATTGCACACAATACGCCAGGTATCACCTAACCAAAGTTTTATAAAATTGTAACATGACACCCCTGCTCTTATATTTTGCTTCACAGTTGACGAAGGCAAGCATCCCATATGTCTTCTTCACTATCTTTTCTAATTATGCTACCACTTTCAGGAATCTATAGACTTGTATCTCAAAATCCCTCTGTTCATCAACACTCCTTAGGGCTCCACAATTTACTGTGTATAAGCTACTCTTACTTGACCTCCCAAAATGCATCACTTAGCAATTGTTAAGCTTACTTTTGCATCTGCTGTTGTTCTGCCCAATTTTCCAGCTATTATTTTGCTTTTGTATTCTTTCCATCAATGCAGATAATCTCACATTTCTTCATATTACTCTCCTTCCACCAGCTCTTTGTCCATTCACTTAACCTATCTATGTCTCTTTGCAGACTTTTTGCATCCTATTCAGTTGTGTTGTCAGTAAATTTGGCGACAGTGTACTCGGTCCTATCATCTAAATCATTAATATTAATCATAAATTGTTGAAACCCCAGTGCAGAACCTCAAGGCATACCACTCATTCCAGTTTTCCATTATGAAAATGACCCATTTATCCCAATCTTGATATCTGTTGTTAACCAACTTATTCATGCTAATATGTTGCTACCAGTTCTGTGAACTTGTTTATCTACATCAGCTCTTGATTTAGCCAGCCCTTCAATTTAAAACTTTTGTTTTGTTTTTGCTCATCATTCCCATTCTCTGTAACATCTTCTAGTTACATCACCCTTTGATATCTCTGCACACTTCTAATTCTGGACATCTTTCTTTTTTGTCAGTGATTGTCCTTTCCATCGTACTTTCAGCTGCTGAGGCCAAAAGCACTGGATTCCTCTGTATCTCTGCTGGCCTCATTTCCCTTCAGAGAATGCTTAAAACTTACCCCCTCGACCAATCTTTTGATTGTCTGTCCTAAAGTTTCTTTATGTGGCTAAGTGTCAAAAATTTGTTTGCAAACATCAAGTGAGCTGCTGTATAAATGCAAGCTGTAGTTGTTGCTGATGGATAGATGCAATGGGAGTGATGAATGTGGTACCTCTTCTGTTATCACCCAATTGAACTTTAGGGGATACTGGAGTACCAGCTCTCAGGCTAACTAGAGTTATCAAAAATGACCTCCCTATCATGACCTCCCTATCATGATTGGCAAGTGATATTTATAATCTACAATATATGCCATGAATATGGATTTCTCATTCCTAGATAATTATTTTGCTCACAAGTACTGCCTGGCATTGAAAATGAAGTTTGATTCATTCTTCTTGCTCTTATAAGACAGAAAAGAAGGTCTCAAAAGCTCTTTCTCTGAAGACAATTCTCAGAATACTAATTGAAAACTCATAAAAATTGTTGGTCAAAGGCTCAATAACACAGTTAGAGGGATTGTTTTGTCACGTAGATTTTAAATACTGTGGGGTTGAACTGTTGCCTGCAACTCAGTTTATTAGGACAAATATATATCTTAATTACTGTCTACAATATTGAAAAAAAGATCATATTTAGAGGATTTTAGATACTGCCAAAACTTACAGAATTCCCAAGCACATAGACATTAAGATTTCAAAATGAATCACTCTAATCACTCCATTATCAAAACCTATTACGAGCAGCAGAGATTCAGAGGTGGGAAGGCTTGAAAACTTCAAAATGGAAACTATATCTCCAACACATTGTACCCATCACCTATTTTTTATGGAAGCAGATCTGAAAATCCAGCTGTCAGAAGCAGACCAGATTACTACACTTAAATCCCCACAATTCTATTGATAAATCCAACTGACATCTGGGTGCACCAGAAACTCATCAGTTGAAGGAAGCTGAGGGCATCTGGTTCCACAATTTTAATGCTTTTTCCAGCACTCTTTGTGGGCCAGGCAGAAGAAAGCCACCCCCCCCCCCCCCCCCCCAGGAATCGAAATGAAGTCTTTGGCCTCCTCCGCGTCACTTGCAGCTTATCTCCTTGCTCCCAATGCAATCACTAACTTTCTCCTCTCTTGATTACAATCCATAAAGGAGTTGCTTCTGTACTGATTTTTCTTCCCAGTTACAAATTTGACCAAATGCCAGCCAGAAAATGCATTTAAAAAGTAATAATAAGGTCCTAAACCTCTGAGTTTCCAAGTTTTCTGAGTTCTTTAACTATTTTGTCTCTTCCCCTAGCCTTCCTCCCCACTTTCTCTACTTTAAATGCCAATAGAGTGTGATATTGTAGGGCTGCCAGAGTAAAATAGGCATGGTTCTGAGCTATCGTCATTATTATCATGCCCCCAAAGTGTTCTTCACCAAAGTAAGCATGACTTACCAAATGGATAATGGTAAATCACACCAATATTTTTTTTTAATTTTTAAAAAAAAATTTATTTACAGCATGGTAACAGGCCCTTCCGGCCCAATGAGTCCACGCCGCCCATTTTTTAAACCCAAATTAACCTACCCCTACGTCTTTGGAATGTGGGAGGAAACCGGACTCCCGGAGGAAACCCACGCAGACACTGGAGAACATACAAACTCCTTACAGACAGCTATGGGAATCGAACCCCGATCGCTGGCACTGTAATAGCATCGTGCTAGCTGCCCTTTTGTTGATCTATCAAATAAAGCATTTCAGCTTTGAACCCTCTTGCTCAGATTTCAACTGACAGTTTTGCAGTGCTGAGCATTATTATTGATTTGAACAATAATTGCCCATAATCTAAAGTGAAAGATTCACTATTAATTGCCTGAAATTTGTTCCCTTCCAGTCTGTAAACACTCTTTAAGAATTGCCCTGAGATATTAATCTAGAGCTTGTAGATTTGATTACAAAATAGCAAAGAAAATACATGAAAAATTATTGGCAAGTAAAATGAAGGAAAACAAAGATGTTTTCTAAATATATGAAGAGAAAAGAATAACTAAGGGAGGATCTTAGACCAGCGTGTGGAGGCAGAGAAGTGGGTATGGTCCATGATGACACAAGAGATTCTACAGATGCTGGAATCTGAAGCAACACACATGATGTAATAAGCCACAATGAATTGTTTGCACCTGTCCTTACAAGAGGAGAATGATATAGACAACAAAAGCAGGAGTTTGAAATGTTGGGTAGAATGAATATGGTGAAAGAGGAAATAATAATGGTTTTAGTATCTCTGAAAATAATAGTAAATTACTGGAGTCATATGAGGGAATCGAGGGAAGATATGGCAGCACCTCTGATCACTATTTCCAAATTCTCTCTGGCTAACATTATAGTATTGCTTAAGAAGAGTGACTGGAATAAAGGAAGTAACATTCGACATCAATGGTGATAAAATTACTGGAAAATCTTCTGAGGGACAGTATTAATTATTACTAATCAAGTAAAGTAAACATGGTTTTATTAGTGAAAAACTGAGTCTGATGAATAATTACATGTGAGCATTTGAATTTATTTGCAGGATTAGGCTATTTGGACATTTGAGTCCACTCCCCTGTTCAATATGATCATGGCTGATATGACAGTAGCCTCGATGCATCCCTATCTATCCCCAGTAACATTTCATCCCCTTTCTTTTCAAGTGCCTATTTATCTCTGTCCTAAACATATTCAAAGATTCAGCTTCCACCACCTTTTGAGGAACCACCAAAGTACAGATAAGAGCAAAGAGATTGTGCTAGAACAATATAAAACACTGGTTAGACCACAGGAAGAGTTCTATGCACAATTCTGACAAATACATTGCAGAAAAGATGTGACTGTACTGGGAAGGCTTCAGAGGAGATTTATGAGAGTATTGCCATTACTGGAAAAGGTTATAAGTGAGGAAAGGCTGAATATACCAGGCTAGTTTTCTTTGAACAAAGGGAACTGAAGGAAGGTTTAACTAAGGTGTATAAAATTATAGGTGCCTTGGAGAGTGTGGATTGAAAGAACTTATTTCCTAAACAGAGATTAGTAACCAGGGGTGTAGTTTTAAAGTAATTGGTAGATGGATTAGAGAGAAGATGGAGAGATATTTTTTCATCCAGTGGATGTGGGAGACTGGAATTTAATGCTTAAAGGTGGAAAAAGGAAAGTTTGCTTAAAAAGTATTTGAATATATACACAACACATCCTAACCTGCAAGGTTATAAACCATAGCTGGAAAATGAGATCAGGCAGAATAGCTATTCAATAATTGTCACATATAATGGACTGAATGGACTCTTTATACTCTGAGTGGTAACTTTCTATAAGTCTATGAAGTTGCCCACAACAATAGGCATGTTGCCACTCTGATACTGAGGGACATCACATAATAGGCACAATTTATCAGAGGACAATTAGCACAAGAATGAAAACATGCTCAGACATGCTCGGACATCAGGACATATTAAGACAATAGATGCAGATTGACTCAACACCATCTTTTAATCCAAATCTGCAGTAACCAGGCACCAATATAACTGAAGAACATCCTGTAGAGGTTAGATACCTGAAATAGAAACAGAAAATGTTAGAACTACTCAGCAGGTCAGTCAGCATCTCTGGAGATTAAAATTGGGTACAAAATACATCAGAGTTCATCAGAATTGGCAAGATTAGAGATGAATCCATTTCTAAGCAGGAAATCAGGAAGATGAGGAAAAATGAAAAAAAAATTCTATAGGTGGAAGCTAGGGGAGATTAAATGACATTAAGGATAACTGAACAAAGCAAAATAGATCAAGCAAAGAAACAAGGGATGGGTCGAGAAATGTTAAACTCAGTGTTGAACTTGGAAGGCTATAAAATGCTTTATTGGAAAAGTGGCGTGCTGCTTCTACAGTTCTGTTAACCTTCAGTAGTGTGTATGACCAAAGCCAGCAAGACAGAGTGGGAGTTGAGTGGAGAATTAAAACAGCAAGTGATCAGAAACTTTGATCTATATTTGTGGGTCAGGAAAACTATTGGGAATTCTCAAATCTATGCAGTATAGCTGAAATCAGCTAAAACAGAAAACTCTAGATTGAATCACAAACCCTCACTTTAATCACAAGAGCTGAGTTCATAATTAAACAAAAGTAAGAGTTATTCATCAGGCATTTTGATCAGTTTTATGGCATTGTATTCCTGAAAGTATTTTGGTTGTTAGCTACAGTGATTCAGATTCACTTGCATCTCTTCTGTGGCACGTTTAAATTAAGATCCATTAAATACTGGAGTAAATTCTCATATGTGAGAATATTATCCAAGACAGTAAAATTTACATTGTGTAGGAAATTCAACACCAGCATAATAATACTTTAAGCAAGTTTAATTCACATGTTACTGCAAGTACATCATTGTTCAGCCACGTGCAGAAAATAATTTAAATCCAAATGAAATCTAAGGCACTATAGGAAGAATACTGATGCTGCTGCATATAGTTTTATTTTACACAAGCTATCTTGCGACTTGCCCAAATACTTTATTTTGCTCGTATGAGTCATTTGCAATTTGCTGAAACATACTTATTATCTGTATTATAAAACTGTCTGAGTTATACTAAGTAAGATGAGCTGTGAAGTGAATAAATAACATACAGCCTAAGGGAGATCATTAGAAGCCATCAGCGAATTCAGATTAACCAGATGTGACATTTTCAGCTTAGTTTCACTTGTGAGAGCAAACCATGGGCTACTTGCCTTTTAATTGACTTAGATGCCATGGTGGTTTTCATGACATCATAATATATTAATTACGTGGCGATTGTGCACGATGTTTTCATTACATTTACTGCTTTTGCAAAATTGCATGTACATTTTATGATAGTTCATATATATGTTTCCTCCTTTCAATATTCGTTCAAAATGTTTCTAAACATATTCCAAGGATATTTGCTACTTCATTAGAAATAGCAGCCTGAGCAAATTGTACTTAAAGATTTGTAATTTCAAACAAGGGCCATGCTAAACAAGCACCATAGATGATCATCTCTCTGCATGTGAAGACTACATCATGTTCTAAGTATGATCTCTACTGGCATCACAACCTTGCAAGAAGGTGCTGAAAGCAATCATCAGAAAACTGAAAAAGCAACTCCAGATCAGGTACAAATCTATCAGGTAACCATTAGGGTACTTGTTGTTCTGAACCTGTGTACCATTGGATTCCTTAAACAACAACTGACACTATCCACTTCATCACCCTGTCAGTAGTGCACAATTACCTCATGCAGATTTCAGATGGCATATATGCCCATGCCACTCACTTCATTTTTCCTCAAGGAATGGTCAATACAATCAGATAGAGCCATGCTCCAAATACCACAATGGTTAGACAGAAGGTTGTCTGGATTTGTCCCTTGTGTAAATATGTGAGTTTAAACGACAGAACAGATTGCCCACACTTTATGGAATGCACCCATATTTCCATATTTCCTTAGGACACAGAAGGAGACTGTTCAGCCCATTGAGTCTATGCTGGCTCACAGAGCAATACAATTCTCTTACTAGTTCTCTCTGTAGTATTTTATTCCTACATTACCATCAATTCCCCTCAGATGCTATCATTCATCTGCACTCTAGGGGAAATTTATAGTGGCTAGTTAACCTACCAACCTGAATGTCTTTGGCATGTAGAAGGAAACCGGAATACCTGGAAGAAAGCCATACAGTCACAGGGAGAACACGCAAACTCCACAGAGACATCACCAGAGCTCAGGATTTAATCTTGGTCTCTGGAGCTGTGAGGCAGCAGTTCTACTAGCTACACCACTATGCCACCCAACCCTCAATCATTAATCTTAACCCAATGGATTCCATGAAGGAGAAACAATCCACTACATAATATTGCCATCTAAGTGGCAGTTAAAAGTAATCTCCTTATATTCACTTATATGAGAAAGCTGGGTGTTAGAAATGTGGAATTACCCTGGGTGATATTTCTATCATTTATGCCAGGTCCTTCCAATGCTCTTTTGATGTGTTTTTCTCTGGAAGACCACTTTTGTGAGAAATGTTTGTTGGACAAACACAAGATTATTGCAAAGTTAAGTCCCAACGGCAGTTGAAGAGTGAGAACTTTGCTGGGTAGTTCTCACCTCAGTCCATTATTTTTTTCTTCCAAGGCAGAGTTTCTGCTACATATGGCAATGTAGGGATGGTAGCAATGATAGAGACCCAGTGATGTAATTGGGTCTTTCCCAATTTCATTGGTAGTTTCACTGGTCTTCCAGTGAGAGAACAGTGTTAACGCTGTAGGATTTCGATATGTGTGTATAAGTATTTAGAAAGGCAAACAACTGTATGCCAGGATTCGAACAAATATAACAATGGGCTGACTTTAGTGTCAAGCTAGCAGAAGATCACACAACCGTACACAGCTTGGGATGCTCCTTACTGACCAAGCTATAACTCTGAAATAAAAACAAAAAATCCTGGAAACACTCAGTCGGTCAGGCAACATCTGTGGGAAGGTAAACAGTTAATATCAACATTAAACTCCATAGTTCCCTTCCTGAGCTCTCCATATCTATCACCCAATCTCCTCTTAAGCTGCTCTTAAAATCTATTTTTTTGACCAAATTTATTTATTCAGTTATGGAATGTGGGCATCACTGGCAAGGCCAGAATCTCTTGCCTACCCCAAATTGCCCTTGAGAAAGTGGTGACAAGCCACTTTCTTGAACCAATACAACATTCAGGTGAAAGCAGTACCATGATCCTGTTGAATTGGGAATTCCGCAATTTACACTAGGCATCGATGAGGGAATGGCAATTTACTTCCATGTTGTGTCTCCCTCGACACTCTTAATGTCCAAAAGTCTATCAACTTCTTATCATGAACATTTCTATGACTGAGCCTCCACAACCTTCTTGAATAAAGAACTCCAAGGAATCATTTATTTTCATCTGGATCCTGAATGGCCTATTCCTGATTTTGCATCAGTGATCCGTAGTGCCAGACACCACAGCCAGGAGATATGTAATCACTGTAACTACCCAGTCAAACTCTGCAGGAATTTTGTATGTTTTACTGAGATCATAACTCATTCTTCTGAACTCCAGAGAATAGAAACCTCAGCCTGCTTAATCTTCCCTTACATTACAAACCATCTCTTCCCACCACCACCCCCCCCATTCCAGGAATCAATCCTGTGAACCTTCATTGCATCCCACTGAAAACAAGATTTGTACACAATACTCCAGGTGTAGTATCATCAGAATCCCACAAAATTGTAATAGGTCCCCTTGATGCTTTCATCAAATCCTCCTGTGATAAAGGACAATATACCTTTTTCCTTTCTAATTGCTTGTTGAACCTGCATACTAACCTTCAATGATTTGTGTACAAGAACACCCAGATATCTCTGAACACCAACAACTTTCAATCTTTCACCAGGTAAAACAAAATCCTCCACCTTTCTATTTCTTTCTATCAAAGTGGATAACTTCACATTTTCCACATTATTTTCCATTTACCATGTCATTGCCCATTCATTTAGCCTATCTGTATCCACCCTTCTGACAAACCACATTGGCACCCAGCTTCGTAACATCAGCAAACCTGGATATACAATACATTGTCTCCTTATCCAGTCTATTGTTATAGGCTGACAGCAGCTGGGAGTGGCAGCCCTGATCCCTACACCACCCTACTAGTCATGTCCTACTAACCCACTTATTCCTACTTTCTGTCTTCTGTCCATCAACTGGCTCTCAATCCACACGACTATATTTTCCCTAATCCATTTGCTCTTTCGTTGTTCATAACATCTCATGTGGCACCTTATCAAAAGTCTTCTGAAAGGTCAAATAAACCACAACCGTTGTTCCTCTTTATCTGTTCTGTTGTCTACTCCATTCAAACATGGTTAAGCTGTCATAAATTGAAATTGTCAGCCTAATAAAAATAGCCAGTTACCACTTCATTGATAATAGATTCCAGAATGTTCCTTACTACTGATATCAGGCTAACTGGTTTGCAATTCCTTGTTTTCTCACTCCCTCCTTTCTTAAATCATGGGAGTACATCTGTTACCTTCTAATCTACAGGAACCATTCCAAAATCTATAGAAATTTGGAAGATGACTAGTGGTGCATCCAATATCTCCCCTGCCACCTCTTTCAACATTCTAGATATCTGGTAATCAGGTCCTGCAGAGTTATTGTTTTTCACTTCCATTCATTTTGCCAGTTTTTGTTTTCTATTCATGCTAATATCTTTCAGCTCCCCATTCATTCTTAAACTGCTGTTCTTTACTATTTCCAGGAAATTTTCTGTGACTTCTTCCAAGCAGGTAAGAACTGTTGCATTTTCCATGAAGTTGTGAATGGAAACTGCAGTCTGGGGTCTTCAGCCTTTTGATCCGACCCAATGACTATGCGATCATTTGTATCTATTCCATAGATTCTAGAGTGGTTACTGCAGATTAGAAGGTAACAAATGTACTCCCATGTTTTAAGAAAGGAGGGAGTGAGAAAACAAGGAATTACAAACCAGTTAGCCTGATATCAGTAGTAAGGAAAATGCTGGAATCTATCATCAATATTAAGGACATTCAGGGGCATTGCCTTTGCCTGTGTACATGGTGGAGCCCCCTCTTCCAGCAAGATATGACAGACACATAGATTGCAAACTGTAGTAGGGGATCCTGACTAGCAGGCATATTCAGAAACTCAAGTCTTCAGTATCACTGCTATTTTGCCATAGTTGCTGGAGCCCTCACAAGCATTTCCTCCATTTTCCACACCTGATCTCACCACTGCCACTAACCTCAACCCCCCTACCCGACTCCCGGCGGCAGAACATCATTAGAGTTTCCCTAATCCTCACATTTCACCTCACCAGCCTTCACATCCAACATATCATTCTCTGCCATTTCTGTAAGCTCCAACACAAACCCATCACCAGTCACATCTTGCCCTTTCCACTTTCTGCAGGGTCTTCTCCCTTCAGGACTCCCTGGTCCGCTCATCCCTCCCTATCCAGTCCTCCCCATCCCCTGCAATAATAGGAAGTGTAAACCCTTCCCCCACCGCCATTCAGGGATCTAAACAGCCCTTCCAGGTGAGGCAAAGGTGAGGCTGCAACTCTTCCAACCTGGTCTTATGCATTCAGTGCTCGCAATGTGACTTCCTTTACATTGGTGAAACCAAGCATAGACTAGGTGACTGCTTTGCAGAGAACCTGCACTTTGTTTGCAATGGCCATCTTGAGCTTCCAGTTGCATGATGTTTTAACCTTACTTCCCATTTCAACACTGGCCAGTCTGCGCTCAGCCTTGTTCTATGGTTCTATGGTTCTATGGTTCTCCATTACCACAGAGAGGCCAAACACAAATTGGAAGAATAACATCTCATATTCTGCTTGGGTAGCTTACAATCTAATGGTGTGAATATTGAATTTTCCAATTTCAGATAACCCACACCCCTGGTACTCCCCTCTCACACACACTCACCTGTCCACCGAGCTTTCTTCTTCCTTCGTTCATCCTTCCCATCCCACCTGGTTCCATCTGTCCATCATTCCCTCTCCATGTTCCAGAGGGCACATACCACCAGGGTCAAGGACAGCTTCTATTCCACTATTGAACGGTTCCCTTATTTGATGAGATGGACTCTTCACCTCACAATCTACCTTGTTATGACCTTGCACCTTGTCTACCTGCAATACCCTTCCCCCCTTTGTACTGCTACATATTGGCAATCTTTCCTGTTCCCTTTCAGTTTTGGCACAGTATCTTGATCCAAAATGTTGACACACCTTTTGCCTCCACTGATGCTCCTTGACCTGCTGAGTTCTTCCAGCATTCAGTTTTCTTTTCAGTATCTCTGCCAGGCTGTTTTGTGGCACCAAAACCTTCATTATATCCCATGCTGTCAGTTGTTTCTCAATTTCACATGAGGTAACTCAAGTTGAGTGAAGAGTGGTTTCTCCCATGGTGGGGATTTCAGGGCGAGACCATCCACTTAAGCTAAATGTAGTAGCAAATGTTTCAGCTTTGACTTATGCGCCCACATACTGGGCTCCACCATCTTTGAGGATGAAGCTGCTCTTGGAGGTTCCTCCTTTCGTCAGTCATTTAAATATATATTTCCATTCATGACCCAATATAACAAAACTGCAGAATATGACCTGATCCATCAATTCGCTTAAATCTGTCTACTTCTTGTTGCTTACATCCTGTGTTACAGTTTTGCCGAGCTGGCACCACATTAATTTGTATGGCAGGTTCTGATCCCAACATGCCCTTCTGTACTCCGCATTGAACCAGGGTTGATCCACCCATCCCAGTCAGCTTAATTGCAATGATGGATTGAGGGTCTATCAGGCCATGATAATGTAGGTTGTGGTGGAAATCAATTCTACTGTTGCCAATGCCTCAAGAGCCTCATGGAGGCCGAACTTTGAGCTTCCAGATGTGTACTGAATTTATTCAATTGCTAATGCCACATCTGAGTGGCTGCTTTCCGGGCCATTTCAGAGGACAATTCATGGTAAGCCACATTGTTGTGAACATTGTAATTGTACCATATTATGCTGTAAACCAGACCAGATAAGGACAACAGATTTCTTTCCCCGAGGAACCAGATAGCTGTTTTGGCAATCCAGCAGTTTCATAGTCATTACCAAAGCTGGCTTTTTCAATTCCAGATTAATTAATTAGTTGAATTTAAATTCCACAGCTGAAAGGTGGGATCTGAACTCAAGTCTTTCAATCAGTAGGCCTGCTCCCTGGCTTGCTAACCCACTCTTTTAAACAACTGGAACTATATTACAACTGATTTACAGCTGTAATTGTTTGCACAGTTTACCACAAATTGTAATGTTGTTGCTAATGTCTATAATGATACAAATGGGGTAAATTGTATATCTTAATGTTATTTATTGTATATACCAAATTGCTCTTTTTTTTCTGTCCTTGGAATATGCTCAGGCTGCAATATCCACCCATTGTTTTGCTCTAAATAGTTTTCACAAATGAATGATTTGTTTGCCTACTTCAGATGGGATTAACAGTCAACCATGTAGTGTAGGACCTTGGCCCAGTTTACTAAGCATGCAGCTTAGTTTGCAATATTGTGGAAGTCATTGGTTAGTTTGATATAAAACTGAGGTTTCTCATTTCCCATTTTAATTCTAGATTAGCAGAGTTTATTATCCGGGATTTATTGGAAACTCAGGACCTACACTATTGTACTTGTACAGAAGTTTCGTGAAAATATGGCATGAGTGCCATGCCATTACATTTGACTTGCCAAATAGTCTTCACATTATTAAGAACCATGGGGACTGTATGTGAGACTTTATCACCACGTTGCTAGGAAATAGCACCAGTTTGATCTTGTGGAGGACGCATACAAATGTCATTCAGTGACCTCATTATCATGATATGAGTGATCAGCTAGACCTGATCACATTGTTGCAGGACTTAATGGGGCCAACATCATGGGGCTAATTTTGCACGTGGCCAGCTATACATCCATGGCAGGCAGAACAATCTAAACATTGCATGACATGCACCAATACACATCTCTCTCTCTTGGAGGAGCAAACCAGGCCATGAAAGAATTCAAAGTGTTATACTCCTGAAAGTGGGCGTAGCAGCCATCACAGAGTCTGAAGCCAACACAGTACAGAGATTATTGGAGGTGCTGGTGAATTTATACCTAATACGCCTGTCACTATGCCCTCATCCCATTCATTTTTCTGATTTACAGGCTTCAGGAGCAGTAAGCATTCAATTCTACTTGCTCCTGCCTTACCACAACATACTCATTTCTTTCCCATTTCACACTGACAGGAACCTTTACTCACCCAGCACCTGTGTATCTAAAGAATGATAGGGATACTACATGACTCAGTCTCATAAACATCAGCTCAGATACTGACACTCCTGAATCGGGGAAGTCACTGAGTGTGAGGGGCAGTCCAGGTGTCAGTTCAGCTGTGGGTGAGATAACTTGGGTTCTGCAGCACAAGGTCCCTCTTTAGTGAAAAGTATGGGCTCCCTTGTTGAATCACGTTCTACGTAGTAATAATCAGGAATTCAATAGAATCCCTGTTTGCAGGAACTTGGTTACAAAAGGAACTGGTGAGTCACTGCCAGTAATTTCTCCCACATTGATTGAACTGCTCAGCAGTCAGTTTAGATGACTACAAAAGTGTGTTCTAATCACGGCACATAAAGGTTGGAAGGGTATTAAAGTTTAAATTACTGCCTGATATTGAAACATGAATATCAGACAGCAACTTAAATAATTAATGAGCAGCATATTGCCACAACATGTGGGTAAGTGATTATTACAGATGTACAAGAGAAACTGACCTTTAACTATTAAAAAGGCCACCTGACATAACTCATCTGTTCAAACCCATTTATAACTTCTCAAAATGAAAGATTTTAACTGGATTATGCTGCATATGCATTGGTTTGCCTGCTTGTAAAAAAAAATTAAACACAAATAAAGTATTATGTTTGAATATGCAGTTTATGCAAATTAAAATTTATTTCTTCTTAGTGAACCTTGCAACCTTGCTATTAAATATTGAGATGGCAGTACATTAAGTAGAGCATATTGGATTAGCACAGTCATGACTGTGGCATATTGTCATGGATCTTTCAGCTAAATTTGACTTTATGTGGTGTTGGAGGAAATGGCAATCTTTATTGCCATTCAAACATTTATGCGATTTCTCAGTGAATCTTCGTCTGGCTGATATCATTATATTCTAATATCATGAACATCTGTATGTATTTTTGAGGTTACTGCACAAATAGGTGGAGAAGAAAACAAAAATCAACTTGAGTGAATTGACATCATTGAAAAATCTCGGAAATATGGGAAGATGAAAAGACAAAAGATGTTACAAAATAACCACATCTATTTTCTTCTAAGATCACTGTGTTCGTGCTACATTGTAATTTCTCCACCTTCTTGACAACTAAAGTTTATTCCAAATAAATTAAGCATGAGTTAACTGTGGCCTTCCATTGTTAAGAGCTTGAAAGTGCTGTGTGAGCAATGTTGAAACTAATTATGAACACTATTGGCAAGGCAATATATACCTTTAAAAGGTATCTGTAAAAAGTTAAGTGCATGTTTTCCCAGACACATCCTGTGATTCCTCACTTTCCAAAGAGAAAGATCAAAGATTGTGGCATTTAGTTTGATTGAAATGTTCCCTTGGAGAGTGATAACTGAGCTTGTCATTGCAGAGAGTGCACAACTTAGCTGGTCAGTTAAAGATGTTCCTTGAATATTTTAGAGTATTTTTCATTCTCTGATAATATCCAATAATTTGTTCAAATAAACCTTGTAGGAGGACAAACTGAAAAGGAGAAAAGGCCAGACAGGGAGAATTCTGTCTCCATCAAATTGCTTGACTTAAAGTTGCAACCTGAACAAAACATGGATTCCAGTCCCTTCCAGCAATGTTATCAAAATGCAGAGAATGGATGATATAACCTTGGCACTGCACCCCTGAGGTTTGTAAACTGATATTGCATGATAGAGCCAGTTAATTGAAATATTGGTGAGTCATCTCTGGCACTTTGAGAGTGATGTGTGGGTAAAGGCCCTGCCTGCCTATGATCTTGTTGGTTGGACATTGCATTTGCCTGTCTGTAGGCGATTTACTACAGTTACTCTGCTTTCTTTTTCTAAAAGTTGATATGGATGTTTTATTCTGGTTTGGCTGTGTTATAGTCCAAGACCAGTTCTGGACAGAAGGTAAATGTTATTCCTTTGGATCAAGGTATGTCACACAGGTCTTTCATGTTGTTTATGGGAGGATTATAGGTGGGTGAACCTTACAGCTATTAGGTAAAACTAAGCTCACCTACATTAAGGTAATTTCCTGATGCAGGGTCTTGAACCTAAATGTCGACCAGCCCTTTGCCTCCACAGATGTTGCTTGATCTGCCGAGTTTTTCGAGCAATTTGTTTCTTTTGCTGAAGATCAATTCCCCTCTGAATAGATCCAACAGGCACCTAGATCAGATCTCAGAGAGTAGGATCTGTCATTGTCCTTGAGGATGTGTTCCTCTTTCACAGAGCCTTCAAAAATGTCATTCATTATGAAGGGATGAAGTCTGTGGGCCTTGGTATGTATAACGTATCATCTTACACAGTGCTGCCATAATTGGTGCTGAGGGTCTGTTTCCAGATCTCTGGTCATTTTTGGAAAATAACTTATTCCAAAGACATAATCAGGATTTCTTTGCTGTCTTTTATCATAGAAGTGTAGGTGGTTCCAAGGGCAGGGAAATATTTAGAAGTGTTCATAGCAAAAGGAAGATTCTGAAAGAGGTGGCTCAGGCTGATGTCTATCGCAAAGTTTATAGCTCTGGGAGTTTCAAAAAAGTGCTACAGTATTAACAAAACTGGTTGAGGAGTACTTTATTTGTTGACAGGTGAAAGATTATAGTTTGGAATAATTGGAAGACTAGACCTTGTTTGGTGATCCTTTTTTTTATGTAATCACATAACCAATTTGGGAGAACTGTTACTGAAATCTCTTCACTGGAATAGATTATGAAAAGAGTCAAATTACCTTAACAGAGATCTTTGTATCCTCTTTAGACAAAGAGGTCCTGGAGGACTGGAAAAAGGTAATGTTGTTCTTCTGCATAAAGAGTGGAAATGAGACAACCCAGGAAATTATAGGCCAGTAAGCATTACATCAATGGTAGTGAAATTATTGGAGAAGATTGTTATGGATATGATCTACATCCATCTGGGAAAGGATAGATTTATTAGAGAGTGCCAGCATGGTTTTGTGCTGGGGAGGTCATGTCTTACAAGCTTGATTGACTTTTCTGAGAAGATGATGAAAATGATTGATGAGGGTAGTGGATGTTGTATACATAGACTCTAATAAAGCTTTTGACATGGTCCCTCATTGTAGGCTAATCTAGAAGATTAAGGTGCAAAGGATCCATGAAGCCTTGGTAGCTTGGATTCAAAATTGGCTTGATCAAAGAAGGCAGAGGGTAATCGTGGAGGGATGTTATTCTGACTGGAGATCTGTGATAAGTGTTGTTCCACAGGGACCTTTGGGACCTCTGTTGTTTGTGATATGCATAAATGAGTTGGAGAAAAATGTAGGTGGGCTGATTAGTAAATTTGCAGATGACACAAAAATAGTGAGGAAGGTTGTTAAAGGATTCAGCTGGAAATATGGGCAGAGAAATGGCAGATGAGTTTAATCCAGACAAGTTTGAGAACATAAAACATAGAAAACAGAACATAGAACATAGAACAGTACAACACAGGAACAGGCCCTTTGGTCCACAATGTTGTGCCAAACTATTTAAACAAGTAATTAAATGCCTTGACAAAAAGTTCCGCAGATGCTGGAATCTGGAGCAATACACAAAAGTGCTGAAGGAGCTCAGAAGGTCAGGCAGCATCCATGGAGGGAAATAAACAGTCGGCGTTTTTGACTGAGACCCTTCATCAGGGCTGGAAAAGAAGAGGGCAGAATTCAGAATAAGAAGGGGGTGGGGGGGAGGGGGAGGACCACACACAGGCAGGCAATAGGTGAGTCCAGGTGAAAGCGGGATGGTAGGTGGGTGGGGGAGAGGGGGGAAGATGTAGTAAGCTGAAAGGTGATAGGTAGAAGAGGCAAAGGGCTGAAGAAGAAGGAATCCAGTAGGGGAATCTGGTAGTGGACCATGGAATAAAGGATGGAGGAGTGGAGGAGAGGAGATGGGCAGGTCATCAAGGTGGGGGAAGGGAGCCACAGGAATAAGGAAAGACAAAGGAGTGGGGGGGGAAGAAAAAGAAGGGGAGGGGTTACCGGAAGTTGGAGAAATCGATGTTGAGGCCATCAGGTTGGAGACTCCCAAGATGGAATATGAGGTGTTGTTCCTCCAACCTGCATCTGGCCTCAACGTGGCAGTAGAAGAGGCCATGGATAGACATGTCCATATGGGAGTGGGATGTGGAATAGAAGTGGGTGGCCACCAGGGGGTCCTGGTTGTTGCGGCGGATGGAGCAAAGGTGCTCGACGAAGCAGTCACCCAATCTGCGTTGGGTCTCACCGATGTAGAGGGGGCCGCACCGGGATCACCAGATGCACTGAATGACACCATCAGACTCACAAGTGAAGCACTGCCTCACCTGGAAGGATTGTCTGGGGACCTGAATGGTGGTGAGGGAGGAGGTGTAGGGACAGGTGTAGCACTTGGTGCGGTTGCAGGTATAAGTGCCAGGGGATTAAATCAGTGGGGAGGGACGAGTGGACAAGGGAGTCGTGGAGAGCACGGTCCCTGCAAAAAGCAGAGAGAGGAGGTGAGGGGAAGATGTGCCTGGTGGTAGGATCCCGTTGGAGGTGGCAGAAATTGTGGAGAATGATGTGTTGGATACAAAGGCTTGTGGGGTGGTATGTGAGGACAAGGAGAACCCTGCCCCTGTAATGTCAGGGCGGGGCGAACAGGGTGAGGGCAGACATGTGGGAACAAAATGAAGTCAAGATTTGAGGACACAAGTTCAGTGGGGCAGGAGCAGGCAGAAACAATGGGTCTACCAGAGCAGTTGGGTTTGTGAATCTTAGGCAGGAGGTAGAAACGGACAGTGCGGGGTAGGGGGACTATGAGATTGGAGGCTGTAGAGGGGAGGTCTCCGGAGGCAATGAGGTCAGTAATAGTGCGGGAGACAATGGCCTGATGCTCCTTGGTGGGGTCCAGGTTGTAGGATAAGTAAGAGGAGGTGTCCGAGAGTTGATGTCTGGCCTCGGCAGTGTAAAGGTCAGTCTGCCAGACTACAACAGCACCATCCTTGTCTGTGGGTTTGATAGTGATATTAGGTTTGGTGCAGAGGGACTGGAGGGTAATGTGTTCAGAGGGGGGTGAGGTTGGAATAGGTGAGGGCAGTGGTGAAGTTGAGACAGTTAATGTTCCATCAGCAGTTAGAGATGAAGAGATATAGAGCGGGCAGAAGGCCAGGACGAGTTGTCCAAGAGGAAGAAGAGGGCTTAAGGCAGGAGAAGGGATCATTGGTGGGGGGTGAATCCTTGTCAAAGAAGTAGGCCCAGAAACAGAGGCGGCGGAAGAAGAGCTCAGCATCACAGTGGGCATGGAATTCATTGAGGTGCGGGCACAGGTGTACAAAGGTAAGGCCCCTGCTAAGGAAAGAACGTTCAGCCTCAGAGAGGGGAAGGTCAGATGCGGCAGAGGTGGGAGCTGGGGTCAGGGGAGGGTAGAGGGTTGGAGGGGTCGGAGGAGAGAGGAGAGTGAGAGGGTCAGGGAGGGTAGGGTGGGAAGAAGTAGGGGGTTCAGAAGAGTGAAGGGTAGGGGGAGGCTTGGGAGACCAGAAGAGGGTGGGGTGTGGTAGTGAAAGCAGGGGAGCAATAGGACCCAGCGGCGCTGTGAAAGGTCTCGGCCTGGTGACCAAGGTCAGAGCTGGCGATGGCGGGGGCTGTGGCCCGGGGGCAGCTGGGGCCTAACTAAACTAATCCCTTCTACCTACACGTCTATATCCCTCCATCCTTTCCATATTCATATGCCTATCTAAGAGCCTCTTAAATGCCGCTATCTTACTTTCCTCCACTACCACCCCTGGCAACACATTCCAGGCACCCACCACTCAGCCTGAAAAAACTTGCCCTGCTCATGTCCTTTGAACTTTCCCCCTCTCACCTTAACTGCATGCCCTCCAGTATTAGACATTTTGACCCTGGGAAAAAAGATGCCGGCTGTCTATTCCATGCCCCTCATAACCTTATAAACTTCTGTCAGGTCTCCCCTCAGCCTCCGCTGCTCCAGAGAAAACAACCCAAGTTTATCCAACCTCTCCTTATAGTAGATGCCCTATAATCCAGGCAGCATCTGGTAAACCTCTTCTGCACCCTCTCCAAAGGCTCCACATCCTTCTTATAATGGGTCAACCAGAATTGAATGCAATACTCTAAATACGATCTAACCAGAGTTTTATAAAGCTGCAACATAGCTTCCTGACTATTGAACTCAAGACCTCGACTAATAAAGGCAAATATGCCATATGCCTTCTTTATTACCCTATCATTTTGCAGCCATTTTCAGAGAGCTATTGACTTGGAACCCAAGATCCCTCTGTACATCAACACTGTTAAGGGTCCTGCCATTAACTGTGTACTGTCCCTTTACATTTGCTCTCACATCACACTTGGCTGGATTAAACTCTATTTGCCATGTCTCTGTCCATATCTGCAACTGATCTATATCCTGCTGTGGCAATCTTCCGGACTATCCACAATGCAACCAATCTTTGTATCGTCTGAGAACTTACTAACCCACCCATCCACGTTTTCATCCAAGTTATTTATATATTTCACAAACAGCAGCAGTCCCAGTATGGATCCCTGCGGAAAACCACTAGTCACAGATCTCCAGCCAGAGTAAGTCCCATCGACCACTACCCTCTGTCTTCAATGGGCAAGTCAATTCCAAATTCAAATGGCAAAGTCGCTGTGGATCCCATGCATTTCAATCTTCTGAATGAGCCTACCATGTGGTACCTTGTCAAACACCTTATTAAAATCCATGTGGACAACGTCCACAGCTTTACCTTCATCAATCACCTTCGTCATCTCCTCGAAAAACTCAGTCAAGTTAGTAAGACTTGACTTGCCCCGCACAAAGCCATGCTGGCTGTACTTAATTTAGCCATGGCTGTCTAAATGCTCATAAATCCTATCCCTAGGAATAGCTTCCCTCCCACTGACAGGAGACTCTGTGGTCTATAGTTGAGACACAAAAAATTCTGCAGATGCTGGAATCTGGAGCGGCGGAATATGAGGTGTTGTGCCTCCAATCTGCATCTGGCCTCAACGTGGCAGTAGAGGAGGCCGTGGACAGACATGTCAGTATGGGAGTGGGATGTGGAACTAAAGTGGGTGGCCACCGGGAGGTCCTGACTGTTGTGGCAGATGGAGAGAAGGTGCTTGATGAAGCAGTCACCCAATCTGCGTTGGGTCTCACCGAGGTAGAGGAGGCCGCACCAGGTATATTGTGGTTTACAGTTACCAAGATTATCCCTATTTCCTTTCTTAAACAACAGAATAACATTAGCCACTCACCAATCCTCTGGGACCTTGCCTGTAGCTAGAGAGGACACAAAGATCTTGATTAAGGCCCCAGTAATCTCATCTCTTCCTCTCTCAATAATCTAGGGTGTATCCCATCAGGCCTTGGGAACATCCACCTTCATGTTCTTCAAGAGATCCAATACTAACCCTTCTTTTATCTCAAAATGCCCTAGCAGATTAGCACGCTCCACACTGATCTCACTATCCTCCACATCCTTCTCCTTGGTAAATACCAATGCAAAGTACTCACTTAGGACCTGGCCCTCGTCCTCCACCTCCAAGCACATGTTCCCTCCTTTATCCTTGAGTGGTTCTACCATCTCCCTAGTTATCCTCTCGCTCTTAATGTATTTATAGAATGCCATGGGATTCTCTTTAATCCTACTTGACAAGGGCTTTTCATGATCCCTCCTGGCCCTTCTCATTCCTTTCTTGAGTTCTTTTCTCACCTCTTTATAATCTTCAAGGGCCCTGTTTCATTTTAGCTTCCTAAATCCTACATACACTTTCTTTTTCTTCTTGACTAAATTCACCACCTTTCTCATAATCCAAGGACCACTTCCTTGCCATTCTTGTCCTTACTTCTCACTGGAACGTACCTGTCCTGTACTCTGTGCAATTGGTCTTTAAATACCCTCCGTATGTCAGATGTGGACTTGCCCAAAAAAACAGCTGTTCCCAATTAACCCCCCCCCAATTCCCACCTAATACTCCTGTAGTTTGCCCTGCCCCAATTTAGTATTCTCCCACAAGGTTCATACTTATTCTTATTCACAGATATCTTAGAAGTTACAGAGTTATGATCACTGTTACCTAAATGTTCACCCACTGAAAGGTCAGTTACTTGGCCAAGTGAATTTCCCAATATCAGGTTCAGTATGGCCCCTCCTCTAGTTGGACCATCTACACACTAATTTAGGAAACCCTCTTGGATGCATCTAAAAAATTCTGCCCCATCTAAACCTCTTGCACTGTGGAGATCCCAGTCTATAGTCTATAGTGAAGTGTTACATTTTGGGAGGTCAAATACACAAGGAAATTATATGGTAAATGGTAGGACCCCTTAAGAACATTGATGTACAGAGGGACCTTGGGGTACAAGTCCATAGCTCTTTGAAAATGGCAACATAGGTTGACAGGGTGGTAAAGATGTACTTGCCTTCATTGGTCAGAGTGTTGAGTACAAAACTTGGCAAGTCAAGTTGCAGTTGTATAAAACTTTGGTTAGGTCACATTTGGATTATTGTGTGCAATTCTGGTCGTCACAGTATAGGAAGGATGTGGAGGCTTTGGAGAAAATGCAGAAGAGGTTCACTAGGATGTTGCCTGGATAAGAGAGTATTACCTATAAAGAGAGGTTAGGTAATCTTGGATTGTTTTCCCTGGAGCATCAGAGGCAGAGAAGCGACCTGATAGAAGTATATAAAATATTGAGAGACATAGATAGGGTAGATAGAGAGAGCCTTTTTCCCCAAGGTGAAAATGACACATACTAGAGGGGGAGGTGCTTCATGGTGAGAGGGGGAGAATTTAAAGGAGATTTATGAGGCAAGTTTTCTGTACACAGCAAGGGAAGTGGTGGAGGCAGATACTATAACAACGTTTAAGGGGCATTTAGACAGGCATATGAACAGGCAGGGAATGGAGGGATATGGAGAAGGCCAAGGGCAGACAAGTCAGTGTGGGAGTGGGAGGGAGAGTTAAGATGACAAGTAATTGGAAGCTCAACATGGCCATTGTGAACAGAACGCAGGTGATCTGCAAAACTGATGCCTGGTCTATGCTTGGTTTCACCAGTGTAGAGGAGGCCACATCATGAGCAGGAGATGCAGCAGACCAGGTTGGAAAAGGTGCAGGTTAACCTCTGCTTCACCTGGAAGGGCTGTTTAGGTCCTGAGATGCTGGTGAGGGAGGGGGTGTAGGAACAGGTTTATGGTTGTAGGGGAGGAAAGTGCCGGTTGACGGGTAGGGGTGGGTGGGCTGATGCAGCGTCTCAGTTTAAAACATTGACTTACATCTTTTGCATCCATAAATGCTGATTGACCCACTGAAATATTACAGTGTTTTGTTTTATGTTCCAAATTTCAGCATCTGCAGTCTCTTTTGCCTCCAATTTATCAGTAGACAGATCTTACCAGCATCAATATCATAAACGGTCAAATAATCTGTTTTAGTGCTTTTGGTTGAAGAACAAATAAGGGCCATAGTATTAGGTGAAGTCCACCACTCATTTTTGAATTTTATTAGGTGTTCTTTCACACATCTTTGAAAAGGAGGGCATCCTGAACCACAGACTTTCCTGATGGAAAAGGGAACTCAGGATTAAACATCTTAGATCTTGTCCAGAAGAGTCCCATCACAAGCTCAGAGGACACAAGCAGTTTAAATATGGATTAGTGTACTTTTTCAAGTTTGTCACTTTTTCATTCTGGGTATGCCAGAATTAATGACTGCTGCAGCAGAGAATGTGATAACGTGAACAGCTGCAAGCAAGAGCTCACTGCTATACTTCAAAGACAGTCAAAGCTCTGCTTATCTCTGCTTAGCTCACCTGTGTAAACCTCTCTGGTTAGTACATCCCCACAGTTCTGGGACCCAAGGACCCACAAGCCTTAGCTCACTCCCCAGACATGGTGATATCAATTAGAGGGGTCAAGCAGAACTTTCCATTGATCATTCCAAAAAGGAAAGGGAAGGAAAGATCATAAAATGACAGATGCAGAAACATGAATGGTCAGCAAGTTTGAAACCTCAGTGCATTGCACCTGAGGTAACCAGAGAAACCAAGATCATAGATTCATAGTATTACAGAAGTGTACAGCAGAGAGATATGTCCTTTTGGCCTACCTCATCCATGCCGACGGTGATGCCTGTCTATACTCATCCCATTTAGGCCCATATCCCTCTATGAGTTTCCTATTCAAGTACCTATCCAAATACCTTTTACACCTTGTATCTCTCTCCACCACCTCCTCTGGCAGCTCACTGCAGATATTCACCACTCTCACCATAAACCTGTGCCCTCTGGTTCTAGATATCCCTGCCCTGGGAAAAAAGTTCTAACTATACACCTCATAGTTTTAAAAACCTCTGTAAGATCACCCCTCAGCCTCCTACAAAAATAAACCCAGCCTGTCCAATCTCTCTTTATATCTACAACCCTCTGTTCCAGGCAACATCCTGATGAATCTCTTCTACACTTTTTCCACGACTGCTACATCCTGTCTGTAGTGCGGCGACCAAAACTATACACAATACTCGAAGTGCAGTCTAACCAACGTTTGGTACAACAACAACATGATGTCCCAGCTCTTATACTCAATGGCTCGGCCTCTGAAGGCAAGCATACTAAATGCCTTTTTCACTACCCTATCCACCTGTTTTGCCACTTTCAGAGAGCTATGGACTTTCACCTCAACGTCTCTCCATATATCACTGTTCCTAGGGTCCCGCCATTTACTCTATATGTCTTACCAGAACTTGACCTCCCAAACTGCATTCGCTCACCCTTGTCTGGATTGAATTCCATCTGCCTCTGCCTCCACGCCAACTTTCCAGCTAATCTGTGTTCCGCTGTATTTACAGACAACCTTCTTTGCAATCTATGACTCCACCAGTTTTCGTGTCATCCACAAGCTTAATACAAACAAGAAAGGTCCCAGCATCGATCCCTGTAGTACACCACTCGTTATGGATTTCTAGTCAGAAATCACCATTAGTGGTAGTGGTAGTGGTGAAATCACCACCTCCACTTCCTATCACCCAGCCAAATTTTAGATTGAGTTTATTAATATGCCTCAGCTCCATGGGGCTTAACTGCACTAATCTGCAATGTGAGACCTTAGTGAAGTCAATGTAAACCACATTTACTGCTTTTTGCTAAAGGAGTTGAAAGGTGAACTTCCTATATAACCCAGACAATAGCTCATGTATTTTTATACAATATTCTACTGCTTCTGGTTGAATGGTGGCCTGTAAAGAAGTGACTTTTCAGCCAAAACATTTTCAGTCTCTCCTCTTCCTTGGCACTGAACACAGACAGTGCGACATTGAATGACTTCCAGACAAAGACCATGGAATTGCTGCAAATAAGAATGAAAGGATAGCTATATTTTCAAGGTCCCCCAAATATTCAGTGTTTGTATTTGTTTTGGATATCATAGATGTTGGGGAACCACTGTGTAAAGACTCACATCTTTTATTTGTAATCTTTATTTTTCTAATATAAGAAACTTCAGGAAAAGCAGAATGCTCCATTTGCCACAGACCCCTGTTGTTCAATATTTTTGACAATAGTACAATTACGCAAGTTTCAGTTGATGCAATACTTCATAAATTCTTCAAGTGAATACTTTTTTATTCCTTGCCTTTATTTCAATTAATCCAGATATTCCGGTAGGAATAATTGTAAGGTTATTGGTTGCTGATTGACTTCACTGAACCTTGACCCACGAACCTCTATGGAACCACATCATGTGCACGGAGGACTGTAGTTGAATTTCAGGTAGAATTCATATGTATTATAGGTAAAAATGTTGTATTTTCATCACAGAATTTCTGGCCCCAATTTGTTTTAGTTACCCATTAGTTATCTACTTGTTAGATCCAAAAAAGCGTTAGGACCTGTTCATTCAAATTTAAGGACATTTTAATGGGGTGGCAAATCTCAGTTATTCCTGAACTTCCTCTCTGACAATGAAAAATTACTTTTGCAATTGTGAAAAAAAATCTGTGACATGCATTTATTTGAAACCTTTCATGGCCTCAGCATGTCCCTATACTGTTCATAGACAATGATGCACTTCGTTGAATGTTATAATGTAGTTATAATGTGCCAGCCAGTTTCCACACAGTAAAATGTAAGCTAGGCTGTGTTTTATCTAACTAACAGTTCTTAACATTATTTGTCTCTGAGCAGTTCCAGCTGCTTTGTACCTCAACAAAAACTACGTATTATTTTTATAAATGAAACTGTCAACAATCTTAATAAAAATCTAAGTGACCAGTATCAATGGAAGTGAGAGAGTTTAGAAAGCATAACTAAGACAGATTGAAGAATTGAGCAGCTTTTTTTCCCATTGGTCCAGCTGTCATTGCTCAGCTAAACTCACTGTACTCCAATTTGCATATTATTTAAGGAAATGACATAATAAGAATATATATTTAATCATTGGCAGTGATACTTCATCACAACAATTTCACCATCATATGTCAATAGAAAACATTTATGGCCTTTAAAATACCATGGCTATAACAGTAGGCTCACAGTGTAATTTACCAGGAAGGACTGTGATTTCAAGAGTAGATCAGAGGTAGTCTCTGGCAAGCAACTCACTTCTTGACTCACCGAAGCGGTTCCACTATCAACAAGGCAGGAGTGTAATGGAATACCATCCACTTGCCTGGATGAATGAAGTTTTGACAATACTCCAGAAACTTGACACCATCCAGGGCAAAGCAGCCCACTTGATTGGATTACATCCCCCATCTTAAACATACATTCCTTCCACCAATGGTCCAGCAAAATGAACTGTAGCAATTGATCATGATTTCTTTAACATTCCCCACCCCAGAAGGACAGGGGCAGAAGCTGCATGTAAATACCACAACCTTCAGATTTTCCTCCAAGCTGTGCAATATCCTAACTTGGAAACATCAAAGTCACGGGTCAAATTCCTGAAGCTCTTTACATAACCACACGGGAAAGACTACCATCACAATCTATTAAAGGAAGCAGGTCAGCACTATCTTCTAGGGAGTACCCCTGTGGCTGTACCCCTTAACAATAGGTACTCCTGCTTGAGTACTGTTGGGGAAGACAGCCTACCTGGGGGAAGCAACAGTAGCAGTGCCTCTGGCACAGAGTCCAGCCCTGTGGCTCAGAAGGGTAAGGAGGGAGAGAGGAGGGCAGTAGTGATAGGGGACTACATAGTTAGGGGGAAAGACAGGCGATCCTGTGGATGCAGGAAGGAAACTCGGATGGTAGTTTGCCTCCCAGGTGCCAGGGTCCAGGATGTTTCAGATCGTGTCCAAGATATCCTGCAGGGGGAGGGAGAACAGCCAGAGGTCGTGGTACATATTGGTACCAACGACATAGGTAGGAAAAGGGATGATGTCCTGAAAAAAGACTATAGGGAGTTAGGAAGGAAGTTGAGAAGCAGGACCACAAAGGTAGTAATTTCAGGATTACTGCCTGTGCCACGTAACAGTGAGTATAGGAATAGAATGAGGTGGAGGTTAAATGCGTGGCTGAGGGATTGGAGTGAGGGGCAGGGATTCAGATTTCTGGATCATTGGGGCCTCTTTTGGGGCAGGTATGACCTGTACAAAAAGGATGGTTTGCACTTGAATCCCAGGGGGACCAATATCCTGGCGGGGAGGTTTGCTAAGGCTACTGGGGAGAGTTTAAACTACAATTGTTGAATGGTGGGATCCGAACTGGAGAGACTGGGGAAGAGGTGTTTGGCTCTCAAATAGAGAAAACTTGTAGACAGTACGAGAGGGAGGATAGGCAGGTGATAGAGAAGGGACGTGCTCAGACCGACGGTTTGAGATGTGTCTATTTTAACACAAGCAGTATTGTGAACAAGGCAGATGAGCTTAGATCTTGAATAAATACTTGGAGCTACGACGTGGCGGCCATTACAAAGACTTGGATGGCTCAGGGACAGGAATGGTTACTTCAAGTGCCGGGTTTTAGATGTTTCAGAAAGGACAGGGAGGGAGGGCAAAGAGGTGGGGGAGTGGCACTGTTGATCACAGATAGTGTCACGGCTGCAGAAAAGGTGAATGTCATGGAGGGGCTGTCTACGAAGTCTCTGTGGGTGGAGGTTAGGAACAGGAAGGGGGTCAATAATTTTTTTATAGGCAGCCCAATAGAAACAGGGATATCGAGGAGCAGATAGGGAAACAGATCCTAGAAAGGTGTGATAATAACAGAGTTGTTGTGATGGGAGATTTTAATTTCCCAAATATCGATTGGCATCTCCATACAGCGAGGGGTTTAGATGGGGTAGAGTTTGTTAAGTGTGTTCAGGAAGGATTCTTGACACAATATATAGATAAACCTACAAGAGGAGAGGCTGCGCTTGATTTGGTATTGGGAAATGAACCTGGTCAGGTGTCAGATCTCTCAGTGGGAGAGTATTTTGGAGATAGTGATCATAATTCTATCTCCTTTATGATAGCATTAGAGAGAGATAGGAACAGACAGACTAGAAAGGCGTTTAGTTGGAGTAAAGGGAACTATGAGGTTCTTAGGCAGGAAATTGGAAGATTAAATTGGGAACAGATGTTCTCAGGGAAAAGTACAGAAGAAATGTGGCAAATATTCAGGGGATAGTTGTGTGGAGTTCTGCATAGCCATGTTCCAATGAGACAGGGGGTTACGATAGGATACAGGAACCGTGGTGTACAAAGGCTATAATAAATCTAGTCAAAAGGAAAAGAAAAGCTTACAAAAGGTTCAGAGAGCTAGGTAATGTTAGAGATCTGGAAGAATATAAGGCTAACAGGAAGGAGTTTAAGAAGGAAATTAGGAGAGCCAGAAGGGGACATGAGAAGGCCTTGGCAGGCAGGATTAAGGAAAACCCTAACGAATTCTACAAGTATGTGAAGAGCAAGAGGATAAGAAGAAAACAATAGGACCTATCAAGTGCAACGGTGGGAAAGTGTGTATGGATCTGTAAGAAATAGCAGAGGTACTTAATGAATACTTTACATCAGTATTCACTATGGAAAAAGATCTGGGTGATAGTAGTGAGGACTGGCAGCAGGCTGAAAAGATTGAGCATGTAGATATTAAGAAAGAGGAGATGCTGGAACTTTTGGAAAGCATCAAGTTGGATAAGTCGCCAGGACCAGATGAGATGTACTCCAGCCTGTTGTGGGAGGCGAGGGAGGAGATTGCGGAGCCTCTAACGATGATCTTTGCATCGTTAATGGAGACAGGAGAGGTTCCAGAGTATTGGAGGGTTGCGGATGTTGTTCCCTTATTCAAGAAAGGGAGTAGAGAAAGCCCAGGAAATTATAGACCAGTGAGTCTTACCTCAGTGGTTGGTAAGCTGATGGAGAAGATCCTGAGAGGCAGGATTTATGAACATTTGGAGAGGTATAATATGATAAGGAATAGTCAGCATGGCTTTGTCAAGGGCGGGTCCTGCCTTACGAGCTGATTGAATTTTTTGAGGATGTGACTAAACACATCAATGAAGGGAGAGCAGTGGATATAGTGTA
The DNA here is from genome assembly GCF_009764475.1 of Pristis pectinata. Lineage (NCBI taxonomy): Eukaryota > Metazoa > Chordata > Chondrichthyes > Rhinopristiformes > Pristidae > Pristis > Pristis pectinata. Next base: position 101,768,691 of record NC_067406.1, read on the forward strand.
TATGGATTTCAGCAAGGCATTTGATAAGAGAAAGTAAGGAGGCATGGGATCCAAGGGGACATTGCAATGTGGATCCAGAACTGGCTGGCCCACAGAAGGCAAAGAGTGGTTGTTGAACGGTCATATTCTGCATGGAGGTTGGTGACCAGTGGTGTACCTCAGGGATCTGTTCTGGGACCCTTACTCTTTGTGATTTTTATAAACAATCTGGATGTGGAGGGATGGGTTAGTAAGTTTGCAGATGACACAAAGATCGGGGGTGTTGTGGATAGTATGGAGGGCTGTCGGAGGTTACAGCGGGACATAGATAGGATGCAAAGCTGGGCTGAGAAGTGGCAGATGGAGTTCAACCCAGATAAGTGTGAAGTGGTTCATTTTGCTAGGTCAAATATGATGGCAGAGTATAGCATCAATGGTAGGGCTCTTGGTAGTGTGGAGGATCAGAGGAATCTTGGGGTCAGAGTCCATAGGACGTTCAAAGCAGCTGCACAGGTTGACTCTGTGGTTAAGAAGGCATACGGTGTATTGTCCTTCATCAATCGTGGAATTGAATTAAGGAGCCGAGAGGTAATGTTGCAGCTATATAGGACCCTGGTCAGACCCCACTTGGAGTACTGTGCTCAGTTCTGGTCACCTCACTACAGGAAGGATGTGAAAGCCATAGAAAGGGTGCAGAGGAGATTTACAAGGATGCTGCCTGGATTGCGGAGCATGTCTTATGAAATCAGGTTGAGGGAACTCGTCCTTTTCTCCTTGGAGCAATGGAGGATGAGGGGGGACCTGATAGAGGTGTGTAAGATGATGAGAGGCATTGATCGGGTAGATAGTCAGAGGTTTTTTCCCCAGGGCTGAAATGGTTGCCACAAGAGGACATAGGTTTAAGGTACTGGGGGGTAGGTACAGAGGAGATGTCAAGGGTAAGTGTTTTTACTCAGAAAGTGGTGAATGCGTGGAATGGGCTGCCGGCAACGGTGGTGAAGGCGGATACGATAGGGTCTTTTAAGAGACTTTTGGATAGGTACATGTTTGGCACAGCTTTGTGGGCCGAAGGGCCTGAATTATGCTGTAGGTTTTCTATGTTTCTATGTTTCTCGATGTCTATTAGGGATGGGCATTAAATGCTATCCTTGACAGTTACAGGAATAAATAATTTAGAGATTTTTCACAGAATTAAAGTCATAGTGTCATAGAGTAGTACAGAAATGGACCTGTTGGTCCACAAAGTCCATGCTGACCTTTTTGCCCATCTACACTAATGCATTTGTCTGTTTTAGGACTGTATCCTTCAATATCTGGCCTATTTAAGTGTCTGTCTAAATGCCTCTTAAACATAGTGATTGTACCCAATTCCACCACCTCCTCTGGCAGCATGTTCCAGATATCAGCCACTCTCTGTGAAACTACTTCAGATCTCCTTTTAAACTTTTTCCTCTCGCCTCAAACCTATGTCCTCCTGTTTTAAATACCCCTACCACTGCAAAAAATGATTTTGACTATCTACTTTATCCATGGCTCTCATAATCTTATTTTCTTCTATCAGGTTACCCTTCACCTTCCTTTGCTCCGGGGAAAACAACCTATCCAATCTCTGCCCATCACTAAAGTTCTCCAATCCAGGCCACATTCTGGTGAATCTCCTTTGCACTCTCTCCAGCACAATCATATCCTTCCTACGGTGTGGCCACCAGAGCTGCACACAATGCTCCAAGTACTGCCCAACCAGGAATGAGAAGCAGCCAGTCAAAACTCTTGATTTCTTGTATGTTGGACCTTTTGGGGCCCAAAACATGGCCAATACTTGTAATGCTCATGAAACCAAGTTTATTTACTGAGCATGGAGCAAAGCTCCCCACATCAGTATTCAAGCCCAACCACCAACGATTTCGCGCACTTTATTTTACAAATTGTTATAGTAGAGTTCATTGGAGTAACTAAATCTATCTTTTGGGAACCAGCTTAAGAATGTTGAACTCTCTTGGAAAAACTTTTCACATGGCCTGCGTCCTAATATTACTGCTGAAGTTAACTCGATCAGATTACCCTTTGTTGCAATTAATAGCAGGGATAAGAGACCGACATTCTCCAATGTTTACATATCGATGCATTGCCTTTCAACCTTAAGTGCCCACAGTTATTTAGATCAAAAAGATCACAGTGCAGTATCTGCGATGGTGAAAAATAACAAAGAAAGTAAAACATACATTGAGAGAAAATAAATTAAATATGAAATACAATAGCAATCTGAAGTCAAATTGAAAATGATTTGGCAAGGACCAATGTTAATTTTTCACATTTACTCATTTAAATAGCCATTCTTAATGACAAATTTCATTAAATATTTAAAACAATTTTGTTTGTTTATACTTCAAGGACTAGTATAATATTAATGCTTTTATTATGGGAGGAAAAGATATTAAAAACACACTTTATAATCATCCTGTTTCACAGCGTTCTTATTTTTGCATCCCAGAGATTCAATTTAGGATACACGTGCAATAAATATAACAATGCTTGGGCTTTAATTACACCCTGGGTTCACAGGAGGAATGAGCAATGTGCTTCTATTTCATAACTGCAGCACAGAACAGGTCATGATACTGCATAAAGGATGATTTTAGCTCTTCTCAGTCTTTCCAAACAAATACTGCTATCAAAAAAAAGTCCTAAATTCCTCATCATTAGCCCAAACTTGGTGCTTATCAGACTATTTTTGCTGTTGTGTATTCCCTTTCTGAGCCCAGCATCCCACCATCAGGATATTATGGACTCAGTATTCATAATTTTCTGGCCATTAAATGGCTGGAATGAAAATGGTGAAAGTTTTCCCATGAGCTCATGATCTCTGCTTATGGCAACTGAGAATGGGGAATTTCAAACCATATTCTTGAGTTACTAATTCAAATGTAAAAACCATTTTATTGATGTCATAAACTACGAAAGTAAACTTCAAATAATTTTACAACTGAAGTTATATCACAGCTTTTAAAAACAGGCTCAATATACAATTTGCACTGTTAATAAGAAAATTTACACTTCCTGTGTGTTGCTCTATTCTGTTAACTCTGATTCACTGTAAAACCATGCCATATGAAATAACCTGTTCCAGTTTGCCACATTTATTAATGGACATTTGGAGACTATTACAGACTTTATAGGTGATAGAAAGAGAGAAGAGTGTGGCTAGTATTATAACCAATCCTTTTCAATTGTATCAATATCATCTACCTAATAAATTCATAGAGGTTTAAATTAGGCAACATGTCACCAGGCTTTCAAAGTAGAAAGAAAGAATTATGAGATTACAGAAAGTTAAATAAAAGCACCACATAATCCTAATGGTGAATACCTATACAAGATGCACACCTACACAAGATGCACACCTACACTTTCAATATGATAGAGCATATCCGGGCAAATTCCCACCTTCCCAGCAAGTTGCTGTACTTGAAGGCAAACCAAATTAAGTATTAGACTAGAATAAATCATTGCCACTTTTTGAACGTGTGTCCCCTTGGGAACAACACACTTATGACACTGTAAGATCATTGAATTGGCTTTTTATTGCACTGAGGTGAAATTGCAGCAGCAGACAGGGTATTAACAATATGCTAATGTGGCAATAAATGTTATTTATTGACTAAAATAGGTTTCAGACAGCAGAAGTCCCACTGCTGTAAGTGAATGCATGCTGCAGCAATCAGTGGATCAATATATCAGTCCTATGGATTGGCAGTTAATAGATAAGATGGGTTTATTTTTATTGGAATAAGAGATCTATTGAAGGAATTGACATTTATTATAGTATTTTTTAAATATTTTGATGTTTTTCCAAGTTGATTGGTGGATGAGCCAACCTTCCTGAGTTGAATACGAACAATAAATGTTAGTTTAAAATGATTGAAAGTTATCAAGCAATTGAAGACATTTAATCTGAACAACGGGAACATATGACAGCTAATCCAATAGAACAGTATTGGGGAAGAATTCCTCTGTACACAATATGTAACAAAATCATACATATATTTATAAGCAATAGACTTACAATTTATTTATTCATCATGAACAGTGGAAGGTGGTGTTCATTGTTTAGGGAATAAAGCACAGAATAATAGCAACATACATATTCTAATACAACCAAAGGCAACATACATACACTTAAATACACACCTTTTTTTGCATATTCTCCTGCCAGTGTTCCATACAAGTCAACTAATTTCATAGAATCCAAGGACACAACCACTCAGCCCACACTGCTGATGCCAATCCTTTGGAAATGCTTTCTCGTTCCCTGGGTCTCCTCTTGTGGTCCAATATTTTTCTCTTCAAGGATGTATTCTATTCCATGTTGAAAGTTAGTATTGATTCTTTCGACCATCCTTTCAGGCTGTGCTTTTTAGATCACAATTGAATACATAAAAATTTCTTCTCTTCATCACTTTGATTCTTCAATCAATTGCTTTAAACCTTTAGCTTCCAGTTAACAACCTTCCTGTCAGTCCAAATCGATTTCTTCTTATTTACTTAATCAAAATTCTTTATTTCTTTGGACACCTTTGTTAAAAATGCCTTGATTTCCCCCAGCTTTTGAGAATAATCCAAGTTTTTCTACATATATCTGCAGTCACGTCATCCATGATTTCACTCTGATAAACCTGAGTCTTCTCCAAGGTCCTTACACCCTTCCTAAGTTCAGTCACCCAAAATTGAATCAGATGACGGCTGACAAGTGACTTAATGAAATAGTGTTTTTTTTGTATTCTTCCTTCTCGCACTGTGATTAAAGATATTCTACATATACTCTCATTGCCAAACCTTCAGAAATTCATCTCTTTGTTCCCAGAGTTTGCCGGGACAAATCTCTGCAATCTCATGACTTCTTCTGCTGCAACCCTTATGCCTTCTTATTCCAAACGGTACACAATTCAATATAATAACTTTGTTGCCTTCCTCTACTTTACCTAAGTGATGCTTTCCCCAGTATTTCCCAGGCCTGCAATGTCTGCTGTGTCAACACTGGATTCCGCAGCTCTCTCACACCAGGATCAAATGTCATGTAACCACACTTTGGAAAACTCAACTAAACCTACTTTGCTTTACCACCCACTCACTCTCCACTTCTTCAAAAACTTCTTGAAAGCCTGATACAATTATAACACTCTCAGATGTTTCTCCAGCACATTTTATTGCAGCCTGGTGCTCCGAGACCTCCTTTTATTTGAGGGACGCTATATTAAAACAGTCTCAAACTGCAGTAATTTTCATTTCAAATCATTTTATGACATCCAATACTTCCTTTCACTAAATTTAAGTGAGTTGTTCTATTGTACACGGAATAAGTGCTTCACTAAGTAGTGTAAACACAAGATGAAAAGCAACACCTGAATCAAACTGGACAGTTTTCCATTTTAATAGAATAAATAACTGAATAGTGCAATAGTTTCAATGCTATGGATGCCATTTTTTTTCTCATACTTCTCTGCAAATTGTGGTGCTAGTGAGGTGGTATGGTACATACTTTGAGAATGCATGCTTCAAGTATGCCAATCCTTTGGGTATGCTGATTTGATGCTAGCCTTTCCGTATTGAGCTAGTGTGACCCAGCTAATACATATAATAATCAGGTGCAGGAAACCTGGCATTTATCACCAAGAGAACCAAAAGGAACCAGAACCCTCAACCTTTCCCACCTTCAGCCAGATTTATTAGTGGTTAAATAGGAGGTTAAGGCATTCATAAAATAATATTGCAAATCATTGGAGGAGCGAAAACTCTGCTGTCTGTATGCAGCATGCTAGAACAAGGTCTCAACCAGAATATTCAGTGCCCCCTTTTGCTGCAATTAATGGGGTGTTTTTGTGGCCATTCTTCAGGCTCTGGAATGGAGAAAGGGATGAACCAAAGGTCTGGAAAAACTGTCAGAAAAGGCAGCTAAATGCAGGGAGAGGGAAGGGTCCATCTTGTCAGAATCTTCAGGGGGCTGCAATGCTTGGTGCACCTCCCAGAGAAGCCATGCATGACAGTCAGATTTTCCAAATGCAATCACGACCTACCACAAACCACAGGCAGAAACATAACCTCAGATCCAGACCATGAACATGAACATCAGAACATCATATTTTGACTTCTGTTCCTTTTGGGCTGAAGCTGGAGACATTGTTAAAATCCCTTTATGTGTTGTCTACACTGAAATGGACAGGCTCCCTGTTCAAAGAGGAGTAAATTCTCCTTCTTCTGTGTGGCTCAGCTAAAGGGCATCACTGTCAGGTGGTTTCCTCATTATGCAAGGGTGATAGGATACAGGGAAAATTAGTCAATGAAAGGAGTGGCTCTGTGAACCATGTAATGAGCATCTCTAAACCAATAGAGTCTACATTAATTGCCATTTGCACTGGTGAATCATTGACATCTTGGGTTACCATTAGCAAAAACTTTTCCAGACTACAATACAATTACTGTGGCTAGGTATTATATGGCAAGTAACTCAACAACCCTTGACTCCACAAAGATTACCATGATCTAAAATACACAAGTTAAGAATGTAGTGAAATACAGTCCAGTTTTCCAAATTAGTGCAACTCAGAACAAAGCTGTGCAATTGATTGGCACCCCATTCACCACCAACACAGTACAGCGCTCCACCATGGGATTATCCAACCTGGTGGTAGACTGCTCAATGCAGTCTCTAAGCTCTATGCAGCTGGACTCCCCATGAACTTTCATAAAGACTTTCACAATGTCCTGCAATGCTAGGCTTCTGGATGTACGTACCTATCAGCCTTTTTCTATTGACTACCCCACTGAGGACCTCATAGGGCACCTGATCTTCCTGGCAGCCAGCCCCAGACTACCCTTTTACCCCTGACCTGGCTGTAGGCCAGTCATCTTACCTGATTCACCATAAGCAGATCTCACTTCTAAGGTTTATCGCTGCTGCAAGGTTTTAAATTCCATGTCTGCATTGGGAATCAATTCCATTAATTGCTCTCTCTGCACATTATTAGGGACTGAGTGGGTGTTTATCAATCATTCCAGATCTCTTCCTCACAGCACTAACATGGATTGTTCTTAAAAGCACACATGGTTTCTGTTTACTCAACAATAACCAATATGAGAGAAAAGTTAGTGGCTGGGTGTACACAGAGAACTATCTTCATGTTCTCAAGCCTCTACATTAGTTGGACAGAAAGCACAAAAGAAATTTAGGTGCAGGATTAGTTGGAAGGAGGCAAATTATTATAAATTGATAGTTAAATGAACACCCAGAAAACCAGAAGAGAAAACAGATACATTCCCTTGCGTTCCACTAATGTAGATCCATTCATTTTTAAAGGAACAGAAAGTTATTCCCTCCACCATGTTTATCACAGTCTTTATTTGACACATATGCTGAGTAATGCTTTATTCTTAATCATTATAATTTCAGTGTAATGCTCAGAAGAGGTAAATGAGTCTTTTGCTTAGAAGTCTCCAGGAAGCAGTTCTTAAATGGAGTTTTCTTGTGCTGTGTCAGGGGGATTTTTCTCACATTTTAGTAGATTGATGAACTGTTAAGGCAGACAGTAATGATCTACTCTGCTCCTTCCTATAATTTGAATGAAGGGATTTGAGTCTTTAGCATACTTGCTTTTTTCCCAGTTTGGTGTAAATGATTGCAATGAGTCCATTTTGCTTTAGTTTTCTCATAATTTTCACATACAGGCAGACAGACAATAGCTTATAGAATTTGGTATTCTGTCCAGCTGTTTAGAAGGAGACACAGAATCCAAAATCTGTGCTTTCACAGAGCTTTTTAAGAATTTGAAAGAACAGGATGATAAATAGTATAATCTTCTTTCATATCCCTAATAATCTAATATAAATAAGCTAAATGATAGAAATAATCTCCAGTGCCAAGATACATAGTTCCCCTGTTGATTTGGTTGCCTTCACCTAGCTAAACTGGAAATAATGTAAATAAGGCTAATTTTTTGTGTGGAATTCTCTTAAATACTTGATTATTTTAAAAGGTCAATTGATACATATTTTGGATGAAAATTAATTAAAAGTGGGCGTATAGATTTCAGTACTGAGTAGCAACATTAAGCCATCATATTTCAAGATGTATCCCTAAGTTCCTGTTTTGTTTAGTGATATGTGTTGGTTTCCAGTTATTTTCTGAGTAGATTTACAAGAGGAAAGATTAACTGTTGATAGCCATGATATGCAATTATTTTGAGGTCATAAACCTGACTTTTAGATTACTTATCTTGAGATTAAAACCAACTACCAATAAGATGACTAAATTGCAAAATTCTGTCAATGAACACTGCATGCACATGCTGCATAGAACACTTCATAAAGTGAATGATGTTATGGTACACTCACAATCTGACCCAGGCGCAGCTGTTGATGTGACTGTGCATCTGTTAGGGGAAGAGTGGATCCATGAAAAGTGCTGGAAGCATGCTATTCCCCCCTCTATGCCATGCCATCCAAAAGCAACATCACTGTGTTGCTAGGTAACAATGCAAACTTGCCATTGTCAGCCGTTGCCATCCATGGTGTTTCCTTCAGTCACTCATGTGCTTCTCATTCTGTTGTGTGGGTCACAAAGGCATGTTCCAGTTTTACTTATTTTGTATGGATGCTCTGCTTCCATCATGAAAATATCCTGCCTCATTAAATGGAATCAGTACTGGGAAGAGGAATAATGCAGATGCATATACAGTATATTCCTACATCTTTGTTTAAAATGGTCCCACTTGCTCACTTTTGGAAGGTTGCCAAATCCCACAATCTTGTAACAGATGCTATCTGACGAGTGCTTAAACACTCCAATCAAGCCCAGTGGGATCAGCATTGGGATCTGATATTCTTCCTGTGGCAATATACAACACTAGACGCACATTAATACGAGAGGCAACTGAGCATAGGATTATTAATCAGAAGGAAAATATTTCGTAACTTTCTCAGTAAAGGACTACTAATGATTGCACGGACCTGTGCTTTTGATGGATTGCTTCTCTAGCCTCTAACACCATCTGATCTCTCTGCAGTTGTCTGAGCTCCCATATTTCTCCTTGGATGCTTCCATATAGTTGAATTAGATTGTGTGTGGATGATGACGGTTAACAGCAACAGATGTTCTTTGACCAGTTGCTTTGACCATTCTTGCTTCTTAAGTTGGACAAGAGATCATTGGTTCTCCTTTGGATTGTGAATTCCTTTCAACACAACCATTGACAGGTAGTCCAGTCCAAGTGTTTCAAAATCTTCTGAGAGTCTATTGCCGACTTGTGACCCTATTACTATTGACTGCACTTTAATGTTATGCTCAACAACCAAAATCTATCTCTGTGCCTGATTAGTGGCAATGTGTACATCTCAAAGCACCTAGACAAAGAATAAAGTGGGATGACATAGGTGAGAGAACTTGTTTTCTGAGGTCCTGCACTACATTATGTACCTGTGAATTTTATCACATTGTGGCACATGTTATGTTCAGCAAACCAGCTGGTCAATGTGCTTCATGTGAATTTGAAGATAATTTACTTTCATGAAAGAAAACAACACCAAAAATGAATTAATAATAATTTACATTGTGTTAGCTTTATTGAAAGAGATGCTGCTAATACAATGTAATTTATTATCATCTCACTTCCTCCAATACCAAAAAGAAAAAGGGAATTAGAGGAACAGGAGCATCAACACCTCCAGGTTTCTCTCCAAGTTGATTTGGGAATATATTACTGGTACTTCTTCATTCCTTGGATTAAACCTGGAAAACCCTGCCCAATAGCAGTTAGAATACCTTCTCCAGAAAGCCTGCAGAGGTTCAAAAAGGCAACGCACCACCACTTTCTCAAGGGCAAAATATTGGGCTTACCTGTGTTGCCCAGATCCCAAAAATAAATTGGAAAATGTCTTTCTGAAGTGCATATTACAGAAACACCAGGGAGATGAACAATGTGACATTAAGAGGCAGCCCGAGCTCATGTCATAGACCATCATGTAATGCTCTGGGCACTTTTGAGTAGTGTGGCATAACTAACAGCAAGCAGACTATGTCAGCTCCAGTATAGCCTTTCCAGGGGTAGAATGTGTCCATACCTCAGTGGTGGAGCTAAATCATGTGGGCCGTTCATTGTGAGGGAAGGAGTGGCAATGGTGCAGACTATATAGAATTAGGTCAACTTATGCCTGGATTTTGTTGGAAGAAAGCAGTGATGATGAAGGGGTATCGTCACTCAATTTCACACTTGCGGGTATCAGCTCAGATTCTGACACTCCACCCAAATTAATGGTTAGTTTAGTGGTGGACACCAGCTTACAAGCATGGCAGAGGAAAAGAATAGCACAGGTGCCTGTTTTATGGATGGTAAAGTTGTACTTGAATTTAACTGCAGTGGGTTTGAGGCTTCTGTATATTGATTCTTTGTAAGACAAGCAACAAGGACAAACTTCTAACTAAAACCCTGGCTGATACACAATGTATCAAAAGTCACAGTGCATGTCATTCCCAAGATGTATATACACACACCCAATATGCAGTACACTCTTTTTCCCTAAAAAAGTAACAAATCCTTAACAACAAAAACTACTAATGTATATTGAATTATTTTTATCTATTTACACACAACATAAAATTATACACTTAGCTCATTTTTTACACTTGTATAAAACCACCAACCATAAAGTTAGCTAAACAAAAACTAATCATTTTCTAAACTACCATGAAACTTCAATATAGACTCGACTTAATTATACATATATTCGCCTTATATTGATAACCCAAATAAATGACTTCACCAATAGGCTTTAGTTATAATAAAATTGAAATATGGAAACAAAGAAAACTTGAGAAGGTGTAGGACATTCGACCCTGTTCTGTCACCCAGTATGATCAAGATTCATCATCTATCTCAACACCATATTCCTGCTCTCTCCCCATCCTACCTGATGCATTTTGCATGTAGAAGTGTGTCTATCTTCTTCTTAAATAATTTCAGCATTTGGCCTCTACATCCCTCTGTGGCAATGAATGCCATAGGTTCACCAGCATCTGAATGAAGAAATTTCTCCTAATCTCAGTCTTAAATCTCTTGCCCTGGTTCAAAACAATTCAGCTGGGGAAAGATCTGCATCCAATTTGTTTAGCCCAGGCAGAATTTTATATACTTCAGTGAGATCCCCTCCAAATCTTCCAAACACTAGAAGCTCAGTAAAAATAAAGTGATTGCAATTATACATTGTTTTCAAATGCTCCCATAAACGCAAAACAAATTTCTCTAAATGCTTCCCACCTTGCTCCTTGCCTGTACCTCTGGGCCATATGCTGAGTGAATTTGTTTTGCATTCTTCAATGCCCTTTCCCTACCTGTAACTAATCTGCACTCTCTGTCAAATGTCAGATCCAGTTCTGCCTGAATTCTCTCACTACTAAATTTGAAATAATTTTATACTGACCACAATTGGTGACAGTGATTATATTAAATTTAATACAAGCAAAACCTTGCAGTGTCAAAGCAGTGGCCAATAGAACATATTGTGAGTATTTACCTGCTGTGCCCTGTGTAGAAATGGGAATTTCTATGGAATCCCTACTGGCATCAATCATGAGCATCCTGGCACTTTTCGGACTTGGCCACAAGTTGCAAGTTATCCAGTTGATATCCTCTCCTCTCTTGGGTCTTTGACTGCTTGGTGGTCCCGAGCCTTTAACTGAATAGCTCTACAACCTTTCCCTCCAAGAAACTACCTTCTTATACATTCTTCATTTTGCAAGTTCTCTGCAGCAGTGGATAGACCAATCATAAAGTTATGCACTTGCACTGTATTTCTACTGTCCATCTGTAGGTGTGTCATATACCTCAAAACAGCTCAGCCAGGAGAGGACACACCCATGGCGTTTATATCATGCATTCTTTTCCACTGTGACATCAGATACTTTGTTACCATTCTAAAACATGAATGATTTGAGACAAATACTTTCATTCATTAGTATCCCCAAACCTGGATGAATGGACAAAGATCTAATGGGAAAATTATAAGCTCCCTGCCTTGTCTGAAACTTTACACTTCCTGTGTGTTGTCTTAGAGTCATAGCATCATGGAGTAATATAGCACAGAAACAGGCCCTTCACCCCAACTTGACTGCAATTGGCCCATATTCCTCAAAAAACTTTCCTATCCATGTACCTGTCCAAATGTATTTTAAATGTTGTTATTGTACCTGCCTCAACCACTTCCTCTGGTAGCTCGTTCCATATATGCACCACCCTCTGCATGCAGCAGTTGCCCCTCTCACCTTAAACCTATGGCTTCCAGTTTTTGATTCCTTTTCCCTGGGAAAAAGACTGTGTGCATTCACCCTATCTATGTCCCTCATGACTGTATACACCTCTATAAGGTCACCTCATGCTCCAAGGAATAAAGTCCCAGCCTGCCCAACCTCTCGCAATAACTCAGGCCCTTGAGTCCTGGCAACATTCTCTAAATCACCTTTGCACTCTTTCCAGCTTAATGACATCCTTCCTATAACAAGGTAATCAAAACTGTACACAATACTTAAAGTGCAGCCTCACCAACATCCTGTACAAATTCAACATAACATCCAAACTCCTAAACTCAATGCCCTGACTGATGAAGGCCAGTGTGCCAAATGCTTTCTTCACCAAGATTGACTGACAAGATTGCAGTAATGAATCTAGTCTTTCTCTCCATCCACCCTCAAATCCTCCATATGTCAACCTGGCTGCCAGTTCATTCTATTCAAAAAACATGATAAAATGCTGTCCCTTGGTTTTCTGTTGAGGACAGTAAAGATGATATTAAAATTTGCCAAAAGAAATGATTACAAAGGTTACAACTTGGTCACTTAACAAAATGTAATCAGTAGTTAACAACAAGCATTTAACATACTTGAGGGAGAAAATGGGATCCTGAAGAGAGGCGGGATTCCAACTTATCATCATTCCTTCATCATCTCTTGGCCTTACTAGAATTCCCAACCCAACAATGCTGTAAGGGTACTTTTGCCACATGGATTATAATTATTCAAGAAGGCAGGTCACCAATAACTCTTCATGAGCAATTAGCTTGATAACTGGTTGATAAATATTGACCTTGCCAATGATGCCTGCATCCCATAAGTGAACAAAAAAATGTCTGCCGACTCCATAAATGTTTATTAGGCATTTACTGTGCATGTCTTAATGCCCTCACCAATTAGACCTTTGCCCTGATGTGCCACTTTATTTAACAGCTCTCATTGTGCCCAGAAATTGTGTCTATTTATTTCCCTTTATAATTTCCATCCTCCCTCAGAAGTCTACCGTTTGCCTTAACATGCTGGTGTTGTTCATCTCCACAAATGATCTGCTTTGAGCATTTTGTTTCAAATTGACTGGGTGAAGTCAGTTATCTCCTGCCGAGTCAAGGTTGCTTCTTATATTTTAAGAAAGGAAGACAGAAAAAAATGAAGATGGCACTTTCATCACTGCAGAGAATAGTATTAAAACTAGCAAAAGATCACTTTTAAGATTTAGTAAGCAAATTTTAAAACTGGTAGTGAACTACTAAAGTCCTTGCACAAATTCCAGGTGTCTATTAATTTTAGCAGAGCATAAAAAAAGCAGAATTATCTTTCAAGAACTTATTCAGATGTATGAAGGTCAAAGAACAAGTTTAATCCAAATCAAAGCAGAAAATGTGCACTCATTTTTAAAGGAAGAATGTTAAGATTGCCAAATGAAAGATGAAAGGAAGAGACCTCAATGTAATCAACCAAGTTGGAAGCAAGATCTGCTCATTAGTACACTGACCACACAGACTGCAGCAGCTCAAGAAGGCTCCTCATCACCTCCAAGGGCAATTTCAGATGGACAATAAATACTGCCCTTGCCAGTGACCCCGACATCCCACAAATGAATAATGAAATGGATGCTTAAGGTTGAGTGCTGAGATAGCTGCTGGTTAATTCAAATAACACTTGCAATCTTTAGTTGCATGAATCAATTATTCCTAACTTTGCTACTAATCATGAGAGGAATGTTAATACCCTGGACAATTTAAAGAGTGGGAAGGCAAAAGAAGTGTATTTAAAATTTAAACATGGAAAATGCTGTCCAATACTGCATTCAACTTCCAGTTTAATGGAGACAGATTGTTGAGGGTTACTAGCAGGGTGCTCCCTACAGACCCCACTCCACTCTTCAGATTCCTCAAACAATTGTGTTTTCAGTTCCATACAATAGAACCTTGTTGATTGCTATGCCCTTCCCACTTTTAGCCATAGTAGTGTAGCGGTTAGCGTAACGCTATTACAGCGCCAGCGACCTGGGTTCAAATTCAGCCACTATCTGTAAGGAGTTTGTATGTTCTTCCCGTGTCTGCGTGGGTTTCCTCTGGGTGCTCCGGTTTCCTCCCACATTCCAAAGACGTATGGATTAGGAAATTGTGGACATGTTATGTTGGTGCAGAAGTGTGGCGACACTTGTGGGCTGCCCCCAGAACACTCTACGCAAAAGATGCGTTTCACTGTATGTTTCGATGTACATATGACTAATAAAGATATCTTATCTTATGTTATCTCAATTATATATCCACAGCTTCCCTGGCTAACTTCACTTAAGTGATTTATTCACCTCTCAGTCTCTTACTTCTTTTCTCCTTCCTCTCAACCACTGCTTGGCACAAGCCATTTCTATCCAAAAGGCACTCAATCTGGTTAGTTGCCAGTAGGGAAATGGAATCCAGAAATTTAGGTTCAATTCCTCAGGATCACTGGGAAACCTACATTTCTGGAATTTGCAGCAGTACCAATCCCAGAGCACCACTCCTCCCACTTTGTTTCCACTGCTACATACAGTAAATATTTGGAGTTCATATTTATTTATCTACTGGAATAGCATCAGGTACATTCAATTGGCTTTTATGTTGGCCATTGGCAGATTCACTTCTATACTTTCTGCTGTGTGAGCTCATCATTTTCTCCAGAAATTTTGGAGGTGAGTTCATTACGTGAGAAATTTAAGGCATTTTTTGCTAACATCTCTGTGAAAAATTTAAAGCCATGTTGTTATCTTAGGTGGATGGATATTAATGTTTTAGTATCTCTGCTCAATTTTTGCTCCTATCATCGTTAAACAAGCTGCTGATTTGCAATTGCCTATCTGGCATTACTACCCAAGGTGAATCTGTATGACAAATATATTCAATATGTACTTAGTGAAAATAGAAAAAGCAAGAAGCTAAAGGCTGATACTCAACTGAGCTTTCATTTATGAAGTCTGCAAAGGTCAGGCTTCAGCAAGGAAATTAAACTTTAATGCATTCTTTCATTCACAAACTGTTGAGCAGATATCATCATCTCTTCTGGGTTTGGAAATGAATATTCCTAAGTATTATTAACATATTAGTTATTGATTCCAGTACCAGGTTAATTTATAACAAAATGAATGTTGTAACGTCCAGCTGCAGCAACCTTTGAACGGTACTCTGAGAGTATCATGTATAATGCCTTTTACGAATATAAACCTATCCTCCAGTCCTTCACTGGTTTAACATCCAAGTCAGCTGTGCAACTTGAAGATATTGTGTGACCACATTAATCTTCCAGTTCTAAACTTTTCTTTAATGGCTGAAAAATTGCTTCTTAAAATCAATTATCAATGAAAATTGAAATTTTAAAACACCCTCCCATCCCATAAAGGGCATTGACTGAACCAGGAAAGAGAAAGAACAAGTAAAAAAGTCAAAACTTTTTTTAAAAGGAATCAAACTATGTAAAGATACATTAGGGCAGGAAATAAAAATTAAAAGCCTGCAGATGCTGAAAATCTGAAAATGTTGGAAACTCTAAGCAGATCAGGCAGCATATGTGAAAGGAGAGAGTTAATGTTTCAGGTTGAGGACCTGGGGAGGAGAGTACAGGTTCTAAGCAGCATCTTAGGGAAGAGAAGGAAGTGGAGAAGCTTATACTTATGTTATAGCAATTGATTCATCATTGAATAGTTTTACCACTAGATTGTTAATGTTATTTTCAACACTACAGTTCATGAGCTGAAACCCATCTACATGCTCTTATGGCACTGTGAAGTCTTTGTATTTTGCGCTGTACATTTAGTTGAATGGTCGACTTTGAATGAGTCTGCTTGGATAACAACACTGGAAGCAATATTTATTACAATCTAAGGCTTCGATTTCAAACGGGCCCACACATTTAGCCATATCACCATCACTTCATCTTCATTTTTTATAGCCAAATCAACAAAAAGTAACCCAAAAATACTCATGGTTTCAATGAGTCTGTTTGTTTTCAAGTCTTTCCCCACACATGAAGAAAAACTGCCTATTGCTAGCCTTACCAGGAACCATTGGCACCAATGGGATTGGTAATTTCAGGCACTACATCAACTGCTGCAAGGCATTTTGCTCTAAAGTCAAACATTTAAATACATGGTGCTAAGGCTTTTCCTGATAAGCAATAACTTGTTGGAAATGACTGCCATGTGCAAATGTAGGATATGCATGTGGTGGGAGATAAGGAATGCATTGCAATTGGAAATAGTTTATATCTTACCCAGCAGAGTGTTTTCCTTAGAGGTTTTTAAAATGTTTTTTTCTACCTTCCAGTTTTGATAAAGTGTATTCTATTGTACACGCAGTCTTGTGATGATTGGACTGCCACCACTTTACTGTCTCTTTAATATGCCACCTACAGTCTCTTTGAATTGCAGACATGCTGCCTCCCTTTATAAACTGTGAAGGTCTCCAGGTCAACACAATCAAATCAAACCCAATTGCCCAATATTTTTGCATGTGTGCTGTATTAACCTTGTAATCTGGCTATTAAACATCAAAATCTTTGTATTTCTAAATGGTGTAGCTTAGACCTGATTAAAAGAAATCATTTTGGGAAATGAGTCTTCAGAGGCTTTTCTGAGGAGTAAAATATAGGTTGCAATACATGTACTTTGTAATTCTCGTAAGGTTTTAACACCAGCTGTGCATTCAGCTAAGAGCTGCCTGCAGCTATAAGTGTAAAAAACACATTAAAGACTTGGCTGAGAATCTCTTTTCTAGTCATATGTCTATTAGAGTTTTATTTCTTAATTTACAGACCATTTGACAACTAGATTGAAACTCTATTAATATACTGTTGTGTTTATACACAAGGCTAATGAAGCATTCGGCATACAATTATGTTTTCTTTACATGTCTGTTATCTGCTATTATCTTCTCAAATATTTAATTCTGATCTCAGGTTAAGTAAAATTTAATGGTTTTATGCACTGCAGCTTCAAATAGATATATAACAGAATGTTAATTTTATACAAACTTGACAAAAGTTATAATGGAAAATGTTTAGGTATGCCTGCTCATTGGGAGTGGGCTGAGGGTGTGGTTAGAATGTAAACATATAAACATACAAATGTACTGAGTAGGCCACTCAGTCTTTTGACCCTGCTCTGCCATTCAATCAATCATGGTTAATCTGACTGAATGACAATTTCACCTTCTTAGCTCCCTCTCTCAGTAACATTTCAACACCTTGCTTACCAAGAAACTAACTGCCTTAAAAATGTTCAGTGACTCTGCTTCTACCAGTTTTTGAGGAAGAGAGTTCCAAAGACACACAACCCTCAAAAAATGCTTCAGTCTTATATTTAATGGGACCCCTAGCATTTAAACACAACTGTTTTTAAACAGTGACTTCCTAATTCTAGATTTACCCATAATGGGAAACATCCTCACCACATACATCCTATCAAGACACTTCAGTATCTAGTGTTTCAGTCAAGTTCCCCCTCACTCCAGGGGATACAAATCTAGCTCAGTTGTAATCCTGAAATGTTTGTGGCCACCGTCATTTCAACTGCTTGGTTTTGGGCAATATTCACACTGCAGACAAGTGGTGACCTCATTAATATTCCGTTGTCAGAGCCTGATGTTGGTATTAAGATCCCACAGCAATTTTATCTGGTGTTCATGGCATTAACATCCAGAACTGGTGCCACCAGTGAAAACCAATGGCAGATGAATTATGAGAGTTTAGTAAAGTTACATCTGGAGTCATTTTACCCTATGGGCCACCATATGGTGTACTACTTAGGGCGTCAAAGGATACCTTTCATTTCAGTTGCCCTCTGATATCCTTCACCTTCCTCTTCCTTTGCCATAATTTCTGAACCATCACCTCGAACTCTCGCATCACCACTAACCTTGTTCTGAAGACCATTCCCTGATAGCTTGCTGCTAATTGCAATCCTGCTTCAGTTTACCACTAGGTGAGACAGAAATCACTTCATGTGTAGTTCACAGATTAGATTTGTGGCAGCAACATCATTATCGTTCGTGATGGACTATCAAAGCCAGACATCATAAAGGCCCAGTATCTCAAAGCTCCTGGGTCACAGAACTTGTAGGGACAGAGAGAGTGAAGAACAGTTGTATAGCTTTCCCCTTGTCTCAGACTCGACACTTTGTGCTTCGTGCTCCAAGATGACATCAGGCCTCATACTTTCTCCAGAGCCCTTGATCTCTGACAATTTATGTCTTTTGTTAGTGATGGCCTTCCTTTTAATCATGCAAGATAATGTTTGTCAGTGGAACAACACAAAAATAAGAGACTGCAAATGGTGGAAATTTTAAAACGCTGGAAATACCCAGCAGGCCGGGCAGCGTCTGTGGGGAGAAAAGTAGAGTTAATGCTTCAATGCATGGACGTTCCATTCATTGTTTATTCAGCAACTCTTATAGATTTGGGAAGGTCTCAAGTTCTCAGTCCCATATACTACCTCTACTAACTTAGCAAAGAGCAGAGATTCTTGCAGTAAATGGTTTGAACTGAACCTACCCTGGTGAGGTACCAGGATGTTATACAAAAATAGAAGTGCCGGAAGAACTCAGCCAGCTATGCAGCATCTGTAAAAAGAGAAACCAGTCAACATTTTGAGCCAGTGATCCTTCCTCGGAACTGGGAGAAAAGTGGAGGGTTTACTGTTTTCAAAGCATAGCTGGGGTTAAGAGTGAGCTGCAAGACTGAAGACTACATGGAGGTAGGTTAAGATAGATCAGGTGATAAGGAGCAAAGTACTGACGATTAGTAAGGCATTTAAAAGAAACGGGATGAAAAATGGATACAAGTTTGATAATGAGAAACAATGAAAGAGCACTTTACCTGAAGTTGGAGAATTCATTGTTCATTCCAGAAGTCTGCAAAGTGCCTAGATCAAAGATATTGTTCTTCTAGTTTGTGTTGGACCTCACTGTGGCAGTGGAGGAGGCTGCAGACAGACAGGTTAGATAGGGAGTGGTATTGAGAAGCTCAGAAACTGAGCACAGGTGCTGTACACAGCGATCACCCAATCTGCTTTTGGTTTCCCCAATGTAGTGGAGGTTGGCTGTCTCATTGATAACAGAGTTGGAATAAATGGGTCCTTTTCAGATTGGAAAGAGGTAACAAAAATACGTGGAAGGGCTTGTTGTGATAAGGATACTGTGATTCTGCAATGGGATTGAATGAATGGGAAAAACTGACAAATGGAGTTTAATGTGAGTAAGTGTGAGGTCATGTACTTTGGTAACAGAAATCAAAGGCAGATTATTATCTAAATGGAGATAGACCATGAGCAAACTACAGAGGGATGTAAGTGTTCTCGTACACGAATCACAAAAAGTAAGTGGGCAGATCCAACAAGTAGTTTTGGCCTTTATTGCAAAGGGGTTGGAGTTTAAAAATAGGGAGGTTTTCTTGCAATTATACACACCTCACCTGGAATAATGTATACTGTTTTGTTCCCCTTACCTAATAAAAGATATGACGATAATGTTGGAGACAGTACAAAGGAGATTCACCATGCTAATTCCTTGGATGAGGGTTGTTCTACCAATAGAGGCTAAATAGCTTGGAACTGTATTCTTTGGAGTTTAGGAGAATGAGAGGTGACCTTATTCAAACATATAAGATCCTAAGGGGGGGCTTTGACTGGGTAGATGTTGGAATGTTTGCACTAGTCAGAGAGTCTCGAAAAATGAGATAAGGGGCTGGTCATTTAAGACCGAGGTGTGTAGAAATTTCTTCTTGCAGAGGGTGGTGAATCTCTGGAATTTTCTGCCCCAGCAGGTGGTGGAAGCTGCATCATTAGAAATATTTAAAGTGGAGGTAGATACATTTTTGATAGACCAAGGAATAGAGGGGTATGCACAGCAGAGAAGTGGAGGCCAGCATAGATCAACCATGACTATATTAAATGACAGGGCAGGCTTGAAGGGCTTGATGCCTACTCCTGCTCCTATAATCTTGTATTCTTGTGAGGCCACATCTTGAACATCAAATGGAGTAGACCAGATTGGAAGGAGTGCAAGTGAATTTCTGCTTCGCCAGGAATGATTGTTTGGGCTCCTGGTTGTGGGTAAGGGAAGAGATGAATGGGCAGGTGTTTCATTTCTTCCAGCTATATGGGAAGGTGCTGTGGGACAGGGAATGGAGGGTGGGACAGGAGAGTGGACCAGGCAGTCACAAAGTGAGCCATCCCTGTGAAAAAATGCAGAATGGATAGACAAGGGGAAGATGTGAGCAGTGGTGGGATTATGTTGGAATTGGTGGGAATCGTGAATGTGAAGGCTGGTGGAGTGGAAGGTGAGTATCGGGGGAGGGGGGTGAGAGCAAGCGTGCTGGAAATAGAAGAGATGCAGTTGAGAGTTCTATCTACTATGGCAGGAAGGTGACCTTTCGAAGGCACCAAAGCAGAAGGCCTCATCATTGAAAGAAATGCCAGAGATGATGAAACTGGGATAAAGGAGAGTTGTGGACACAGCCCAGCACATCACGGACACCAGCCTCCCCTCCTTGGACTCTGTCTTTACCTCTCGTCGTCTTGGTGTAGCAGCCAGCATAATCAAAGACCTCACCCATCCGGGACATTCTCTCTTCTCTCCTCTTCCATTGGGTAGAAGATACAGGAGCCTGAGGGCACGTACCACCAGACTTAAGGACAGCTTCTACCCCACTGTGATAAGACTATTGAACGGTTCCCTTATACAATGAGATGGACTATGACCTCACGATCTACCTTGTTGTGACCTTGCACCTTATTGCACTGCACTTTCTCTGTAGCTGTGACACTTTACTCTTAACTGTTACTGTTTTTACCTGGACTACATCAATGCACTCTGTACTAACTCAATGTAACTGCACTGTGTAATGAATTGACCTGTACGATCGGTTTGTAAGACAAGCTTTTC